>NC_139730.1:18972363-19644404 GCF_964211835.1 Anser anser
GTTGCGGAAAGTGTTTGACAGATTTATGACTCTTCCCCCCATTCTATGAAGTGCTGCCCAACAATTAGTCATCCATCCTTAATAATTTAATTCCTAATTATTTTTCATGTACTATTGCTTGCTAAAATGCAAACTTTTAAATGAATGCCTTACTTTCTCTGTCAGCTTACAGAAATAGACTAAAAAAGAGGGGATGAGGAAACTGCTCATTCATATGTAGAATCTCAGTCCAATAACTGTGGGCATCCTCCTGTGTGGACAGTATTAAGCAATCATATATATCCTATGCTGAAGATTCACAGACTAATTATTTTACAGGTTAGTAAAAAATAATTCACCATGCTTAATCAGAATCTTAAAACTGTTTTTCTGTTAGTGTAATTCAAAATTAGTTATTAAAAAAATAAGAGGTGCTGCTTCATTCAAGACAAAAATAATATAGTTGAGCTCAGTTAACATGGAGCTAAAAATTATGCCTTTTTTCCCAAAGTAAATAATTTTTACTGTTCTCCACAGTGAGAATTCAAAGTTTGTCAAGACTGCGAACACTTCTAAAATCTAATTTTCACTTGAAAAAAATGTAGACATTTATATAAGTGAAATAAGATGAAATTACTTAAATACATGAAAAATTTCAGAATTAGGAAAGCAAATAGTTACATTTTTTTTAACATTGAAAGAAGTCTAGTTACGTAATTGATTCTTAAGGTGCAAACAGGCTGGCTCAGCTGGTCTCTCACTGTATGAAGAAATTAATCCTTGTCATGTTCTATCTAACGTGATGACTGAATAGCTAAATCTGTTGATTGGGGGCTGCAGACTGGGCTACAGCTGCAGCAGGGGCGGGATGAGATGGGGACGAGGAGCTGAGCCACAGGGTGTGACTCAGGGCATCCCGCACTGGTGGTGCTAACAGGGATGGGGCTGTAGCTTGCTCAGGGCACCTCAGAAAGAGCATTTGTGCATTTCTGTCTCTCCTGAAATTGGCAGGAATTTCAATAGTCAGGAGGATTTGGATGGCTCTCTGCTTGGTGAGGGTTTTCTCATCTAGTTAGTCTACAGCATGATGGTTTAGTTGCTGCAACAGCGTGCTGATGTTGAGTGGGATGCTAAGTTTTCCAGTCAATGACTTGCACTGGCCTGCTCCTCAAAACTATTCCACACACACTTTTCCTGGTTACCTAGGTAGGATGAACATTTTGATGTGCATAAGGTGTGTATTTTGTACGTGCATTATTTGCCTGATGCAACAAGTTCTGCCATGTGCTAACATTTGGCCACTGTGATCTTCCAGAGATATCAGAACATGAATAACAGCAAAATGTTATTTACTATTTAGGAAACATAATCCCAGGGTAATTACTAGATACTGGATAGCAGCACGGCTGAAACTACCAGCAGCCTTAACGGCTGGCTGTTCTCCTGGTCTCCATGCTATGCAGGCACATATGTGTGTGCCACATGCTAAACTGAACCAGGGACTTAATTCCAGCAAAAAATGCTTGTAGTTCCCCCCCCCCCAGTGTTATTTCCATCAGGTTCGGTTGTCTGATCTGGTTCCTCGCTTGGCCATGCAAGCCCTTGTGCCACCCCAGTACAGGCACAGCACGTTGCAAAGCGCTGAATTGCATCAGATGAACTAAGGTTGCCTGTGGCTGTGCTTGCAGGAGAGCCTCCCTGCATGGCAGCGCTCCTGCCTCTGATCTCCTCCTCCTGCCCTGCAGGGCACCGTGATCCAGCCATGCCTCCTGCCTTCGGCTCACCTCCCGTGCTGGGCAGATAGCTCTTCCAGAGCCTCCAGAAAATGAGAAGTCCCCATGGGATCCCAAGTGATTCCAGTAGCCTAGCTGAGATAAAATCCCGGTGACTGTGGGTGATGGAGGTGGTAATTTCAGCATCAAAGAACAACCCCCTGTGCTGCCCAGCTTTTGGCTCCCCTCAGCTCACCCCCCTCCCCTTGGCTCACTCCTTGCACCTGGGTGTTGCCTTTAGCGGTTCGGCCCGAATTCTTGGTAAAGGCGTGCTGCTGTAAGTCACAGCTTCATGTGGCCCTTCAAACATCTTAGTATCCATCCCCAGAGCCACATTGTGCATGGGGGCATTTGCAGGATGAGTCTGTATGTGTGTGAGCGGGAGGAGGTGCTGGGAACATGCCTTGAAGGCTTCAAATCTGTTTATCTTCACACTCCTGAGAGGCAATCGCTCTCCCGTGACAGGGCAGCGTGCTGGAGGGAGCTGTGCTGGCAGCAAGGAGATAAACCTACAGGGCACAGGCTGCTTTGGCCAAGTGGCCTCTCCCTGACCAGCAATTCCTTATGTCTCTGTGAGATGAAATGGGACAGGAGCAGCAGGAAGCCTCCTCCAATCCTTCTTTTTAATAGTTCCTCAGGATAAATAGTAGATAAGAGAAAAGGCAGCATTGTTAATAAGCTGAGAACGTTAAGACAAAGAAAAGAGCTGTGGTCTTTCACAGCAAAAATAAATAGGTATCTGTAGTGGGGTATATTCAGCAATATGTCCAACTGCTAGTTGGCCTCTGACTTGCTTTGTTTTTCATTTATTTTATTTCCAGTAATTGTTTCCTGATTGCAAACATATAGAGGAAAAAAGACAGAAATGATTTGCGTGTTTCCTGTTGTAACAGCAGAATGAAGGTAACTTACACAGGGATGAAAAGAGACCATATTTCATGCCTGTTGCTAAACAAATAGCTGCAGAACAGTGGGTTGTCATGATAAACAAGAAAGACACTGACAAAAAGCTGCCTCTCTCTAGAAGGTTTGAGAGATTCCTTTGTAGATTCAAACATAGGAAGGGGTAACCTAGGAGATAATTTCTTTCTGTTCATTTATTCTGTCTGAGACTTATTTTATCAACCTGGTGTATTAACGTTTTGATTTATAGAAGATTATATCAGAGTACAGTTCTGCAGCATTTTCAGGATTTTTACTTTTACTTTATTTATAGGGAATAGGGTTGAGAGAGAGGCCTGCACTGTGTTATTTTTTTAAAAAAAAATATTACAAATGCAGCATATGGGGCAGCTTTCCTCCACCTGCCAGCTGTTCCTCTTCCTCCTTGCAATTCCCACATACACATAAAACCTTAATGAAGTTATTCCATGTGTTTTGGTGCACAGACACCATAGCTGCTGTTCTGTGCTATTGCTGTACCTTTGCCTGTATGGTGCAACCTTTGGTGGTTTTCCATTCATTTTGTACTACAAGCCAGGTCAGGGAGATAAACCAGGAGGAAAGAAGTCCTACCGGGGGGGGGGGGGGGAAGGAAGAGTTTTCTGGAAGGTTAGGTGTTTGGAGGAGCTTACTGCAGGCAGTGGACCATCGGCTCTGGCACAAGTGCTGGGAAGAGAGAGCGTGGGGCTGTGGTGCACCCAAACCCCACGCTGTTAGAGCTCTGCTGTGCGTAAGAGAAGAGTGCATCTGGGATCAGGTATGCTCTCAGGTGTGTGCCTTTTCTTTATGCAGCTGTGGCTGTGTGGTTTGTTAAAAGTGCCAAGAGGAGGTCCTCTTTCTCCTGGCAAAGCTCATAGCAGACCCTATCTTCACCCTGGTGTGACAAGGACAGGGGTGAACTTCTGGAGGCTGCCTCCAGAGCACAGTGAAACAACGTGGCAGAGGCACACCCACTGATTAAGGGCAGCAGATTGGGATCACGGAGGGTGTCTGGAAGGAAAAAAAAAAAAAAACCAAAAACACAAAACCACGCTAGTGTGGCAAATAATTGTATTTCTTCCACTTTGGTGTTTGTTGGTTTATAACCGTATGAGATCTGTGTTAAAATCCCTTTGTCGAGGAGGTGTGCTTTTCCTGTACAGGAAGGCTCCCTGGAGAGAAAGTTCATTAGCATCCCAAGGGCTCAGCCTAAGGTGTGTTTGCCCATCTGCTTGGGGAAGGAGTAAATCTCCTTTGAGAAGGCAACCAAGATGGTAACTGTACACGGGTTCAAAATGAAGCAAGAAACCACTAAGTGACCAAATGTGCTGAAAGTAAACATTTGTATAGTGGATCTTAATGGAGTTAGCTTAACATATTGTAAATCTGTGAATACAGTTGTAATTGGTTCAGGAGTTTGGCATGAGCAGCAAGGAAGTGGCTAAGCATGCCTCTAGTGACACCAGATCAAAAACACTCGGAACAAGAACTGTAAAGAAGAAAGGGGCTTCCCCAAGCAGAAGGGTTAATGATGCCACACCAGGAGTGCCGCAGACGTGGCTGCCCGTTAGCTGGATTTTCAGGACTCCACTGGCTAAAGGCAGAGCTGAACCAGTGCAAATTGCCGTAATTCCCCTGCAGTTAATAAGGCTCTGCCAATTACCACTGCTCTCAGCCTGTCCTGAAAAATGATTGCAGCTCCAATACAGCAGCAGCTGTGCTAAGGTGCTTGTGGTGGCTGTACCCTGTCCCCTGCCCTGGGTGCCTGTAGCTACACTTTCCCTTGTACCAGACAGACCCACAGCAGCTCCCGCGGGGATCTGCTGGCAGAGCCAGAGCCTGAGCTAGGACCTGGCGTTGGGGAAGGGTTGGCTGAGCGGGTCCGGGAGCAATGGGGATACCAAGAGTGCAGTTTGGATGATTATATGCTGGTTCGGAAATAGATTTGGGCCACAGGGCTGCAGCACTGACTCTTACAGATACTGTTCTCCACCCAGAGGTGCTCTTCCCTGTCTTTTTCTGTCCTGTGACGTTAAGGTGCTGGAGCAGTGCTGTGTGAAGCCAGAGCAGGGGACTGGCTCCCATGGAGCAAATCTACTTCCCCAGGTGTCTCAGAGCTTGTTAGGTCAGGCAGATGTGGTACTGCAGGTACACAGCTCAGGCAGTTTGCGTCCAGGCCAACCATGTTCTGTCGCGGCCTTTCCCAGACCACCAGGGTGAGACAGCCAACACGATGCTATTCCTTCTTCTCTGGTTTCTGAGAAGGAAAAGGAAAACTGAGCTGAAATGCCTAGTGCCAAACTGGCCACAGAAGAACTGAACTATTTCTGGTTCAAAATAAAGGAAATGTAAATGGTTTTAAAAATATATGTATTAAACTCGAAGAAAACCACATTCTCCATCCGTGGCCTAGACCTGGGGCCTGTTGTGGCTACAGAGATCTTATAAACATGGAGTCCACTAAGGGGAAATGCAGTTGCAGGTGAATTTTCAATTTTTCCTTTTCCTGAGGCTGCCATTTGCCATCACACTGAAGAGTCCTGCCTATTAGCTTCTGTTCCAGACCTGTTGCTAGCACTTCAGACAAAGTGTGTAAACATCATGGTCATGAGACTTCATTCACCTTTGGAAAGTCCCTCTTTCATCTTGCTGGATCATGATGTGACCAAAATTTTGGATTTTAGCAACCACACACAGAGAAGAGCAGTGGAACAAAGACCTGAGCTAGATTGGTTCATGTCAATCTGATGTTTTAAATTGTTGTTTTCAGGAAACATAAGCTGTGCTTGTTAGGGCTCGGGCTGAGAGAGAAATGCAGCATGAGGTCAATCCGGTAATTCACAGACAGTAACCTGGACAGTGTGCTGGTTTTCCAGCTGCTGGTAGCACTTTAAAGAGAGGTATTACTCAGGTCTTAAGGCATTGAAGTGGTGACTGCTGAAGTGTTACAAGTTATGCACGTATATTTCAAAGAAATAATCTGCTTTGCAGACCCAAAAAGGTAAGAGAAAGCATAGAAAAGGGTTTACATGGTCTGAAAAGAACCACAAAACTAGGGAAGTTTACATAGTTTCCCACATATGCCAAAAGTACAGATTGAGTCAAGTGAAAAAGCCTGTGTTGGTGGGAGGAGAAAAATTGCTGCCCTGGAGCAAAGTAGGCATAGATTTGTTTGTATTGGCTGGCAATATCTTGGACTCATCCTGAACTGTCGTGGTTTTCTCATGATAATGCTTCTGTGAGACTGTTAGCCAAGTAGATAATTGTATTTATTGGCTCCGTGTTTACTAACACGGTGTATTTGACAGAGCTCTAGCTGGCAGTGCCTTTAAACTGTGGCTCAATGGCTTTATCAGCTAGTGGCGAAGTATGAATTTACATATGTTATCACAAGTCTGCCCTATCTCTGATCCCATTAATTACTGGAATACGTGTTAAAATAATGATATCTGACAAATTAAGGAGGGAGAGTTTATGCGGATCTAGTTACAGCATGGCTTTATTCTAAGGAATTTATTTGTTTTGCTCAACAGAAATAAGAAAATGGAAATACTGGTGTTGTAGCTGCCCAGATGCAGGCACAAGGAGTGCTCCAAAGGGACGCACTTTTCTTTGCTAAGCCATTTAAGACAAACATCGTATTTGATCTCAGGAGTCAAAACCTCCTGCTGGCACAGCGTAGTCCAGGGAGATGGTAAAGCAGTTTCACTGCCACAGCTGAGTACAGCAGCCAGCACAGACACAGTTAATGGAAACCAGCCCACATGTGGGACTACGGCTTGGTCTCAGCTCCCCTTCTGAAGGCACGTTTGCTGCGTTGCCCACTAGGACCTATGCCTGCCTCAAAAAGGGCCGGTGAATGGGGATTGGGGTGAATGGGGAGTGGGACGATGTCCTGTGCTGGGCAGCGCTGCAGCCCACCCGCAGGAAGCAGCACCCTGCCTGAGGCTGTGCAGAGCAAGGGGCTGGGGGGA
Organism: Anser anser; assembly: GCF_964211835.1. Lineage (NCBI taxonomy): Eukaryota > Metazoa > Chordata > Aves > Anseriformes > Anatidae > Anser > Anser anser. Next base: position 18,979,010 of record NC_139730.1, read on the forward strand.
AGTAACTACATGTAACAAGGGACAGTTTCACCCTACCCAGCAACCAACCAAAGCACATGATATAGAAATGTTACTGGATAACACAGAGCTGTGTTAATTTTGCTGTGTTAGTGATGCGTGTTAGGTAAGTTAAAGGGGAAAATGTCAGTGCGAAGTGAGCAAAAATATCCCTTTCTCGTGTCAGAAAAAATATTATTTTGCCTCAGAATATGATGCTAAACACCCCTGGCACTCACTTTCTGTGTATTTCCTTCAAATCAGCATCCACTGGGGAGTTCCTGTATCCTGTCTGGAAGAGAAGCCTGTGGAAAGATCTCTCCAACATGCACAGTGCTGGAGCAGCGCATTTGCCACAGAGTTCTAGGTGGTTTCAGGAGTCACTTGTGAAGTACTCTTCTGGGCAAGCGGAAACTCTGAGTTTTTTAAATTGGATTGCACTGGAGGACTTCAGTGGGTACTTACCCTGCCAAGGTAATCACAGTGTGGGCCTACAAAAAGCACCTCCAGGGTTCTGAAATAAAAGTACTGTCGGGAGTGGTCTCTCTTCTCTGCCTCGCTGCTGTTTGGCGACAGCGGCTACTGCTAGAAACCAGCCCCACGGCTGTCTGGGAGGTTGCACACAGCCCACGTGTGAGCAGTGTCACAGGGACGCCCCAGACACAGGCAAGAAGTCTTCCAAGGGGCCCTGACTCCCACTGCATGGGGGGGCTTTGCTCTGTCACTAGTGAAGGATGTGGAGGGGAAACCCCTGGAAGCAATACATCAAATCAGAACACATCAGAAACGTATCTCAGATTACATCTGCAGTAATGGGAAATCCATATGGAAAATCAAGCTAACTGATAAATATTTGTTAGATACTCATTGAAAAAGACTGCATTTTTTTTGTCACGACATAAAAATGTGGGTTTCCTGGATTTATTTAGTTGGTAGGAATTGCAGTGCTGACTGAAGGTACATGTTTGTCTGTTTGATCAGATTTGCCTTGGTAAGATGCTGTGGTAAAATGTTTGGCATCTCTTCAAAGAGCTTTAACAAGTGGACATGTTTTGTCCAGGCCTTGGAATGCATTTTGAATTGTTGTTTTGGAAATGTCAATGTATGAACGTCTCAAAAACATTGATTTTTATCTATTTGTTTACCTTTATGCAACTTTAAATGCCTTAAATATAACATAGCCTTAGTATCGACTTTTCAAATTAAGTAAGGAGAATTGCAGAAATATTAAATTCAATTTTCACATTTTATTAGCATTATTTGGAAGCGTTCTGTTTAACACCCAAGTAGTTTCACACAATTCCTTGGTATGCCTGTTCTGTGAGGTCCAATGCATTCCAGGAGCATCATGCTGTGTGTAACGGTCATTAACCTCTGAGTAAAAAACCCAAATCTTTAGATGTATCCCACACAGTTCAAAGATAATGCCTAATTTAGGACATAGCTAGAAGGGGAAATTGCAAATAGAAATGTATTGATTTTTTGTTGTTGGCACTGTCTCCCTGCAGCCATTGGGAGGGTGACCCTGGGACTTTATACCAGATACTTCAGATGTATTCCCCATTGGTGTGTTTGTCTTCTAGATGTGCTGAGCTCATCTAGCGAATCTTGAATTCTGGTCACTCTGATCAGTCAGAGTTTAGTAGGAGAGAATGCAGTACTGGGATGAGCTGCAGATGGAAGGTGTGAGTTTGCCACAGGCAAGAATGAATTTTATTCATAAGCAATTTTCTTTGGATTATTTTTGAGTTCTAATAAATGATACTTTTTTCGTAGTTCACACTCTTATCTTTAGTGACTGGATAAAGTAAAACAGTGAGGAAATTTCAAAAATACTGTGCTAAGTGGATCCTGTCGCTGTATGTACCCGTATTCGGACACCAAAATGGTGGATGTTCAGTTCTGCTGTGAAAAGTGACTGTGAAACTGTGTGGATATCTCTTGGGTAACTGTGATTTGCATGCAAAGCTTATCTTTCCTAATTACCTTCCCTGAAAACTTATGCTAAGATCATAGCAATCTGAAATCTTTTGCTCATGTATTTCTGACAAGTGAGAAAGGTGATGTAGGTCAAACTATGGCTTACATTGCATTTTTATGGCTCTGATTTTCTCCTGAACGCTTTTAGAGGAGTCAGTAACTGAGGCTGTAGCCAGTCCTGGTGATGATGCAGCAGAAGGGACTGAGTTTAGCTGCTGGCTCCTGGTTCTGTGAACTTTGCAGTGCTGGCAGGAACAAAAAGCAGTAAAAACTTGCCTGTCACTGAAGTCAGCAGCTATCACAATGAATGCAAACAGGGGGCAAATCTGCTGAGTAAGAAGATGCCTTCTCTACATCGTAACTTTAGAACTCTGAACAGACAAAAAAGAGCTTAGAAACCACATTTCCAAACTGGCTGCCAGCATGGTGTAAAATCAGGGGTGAAGCTGAAAGCTTAAATTATAACAGCAGCTTCTGATTTGATGACATCTCTGACATCTCCCAAACAAATCGTGTATAGGATGTTGATACCCTGATTCTCAAGCCATATGTTTGCAGTTCAGGTTCCATTTTGGCAAGCTACACTTTGGACTTGGGGCAGATGTAAACTCATGGCTGCCTTCCGGTGAGGGGTGGCTCATCCTCAGCAGCAGCATGCTGCCCTGCGCAGCCATCTGGAATTGGTTTTATCGGTGCTGCGAAAAGGGGGCCGTGAGGACCGCTGACACAAGAGCACTCCAGTCGTGCTCTGCTCCCATCCTTGCCTTCTGCGGTCGGACTGTGAGCACGGGAGGGCCATTTCCGTGGGCTCACAGGGATGCTCTGCAGCACCTGGACGTTGCTGCACCTGTGTCGGGCACCGCAGGCCTGGGCCAGAGCTGCATCCGTGCCCCAGGCCCCATTTCCAACTGCTCCACTCCTCACCAACCCTCTCTCGTTGCAAACAGGAGTAGAGTAGCTCGGTAGTCTCGCCCCGCTCCCCCGACGGCGGGCCCGGCCGGCAGCTCCCTCCCCGGCCCCGGGGGCTGAGGCGGCGCCCGTGGGGCACGGAACCGGCCGGGGGGCGGCCGCCCTCGGGTCCCGGCGGGGCAGCACCGGGGGTCGGCCCGGATGGCGCCGGCCGCCCCTCGCGCGCGGGGCCGGCTCCTGCCCCCACCGCGGGCCGACCCTCCGCCCGCCCCGGGGGCATTGTCCGCCGCGGCCCGCCCCGTCCAGCGGCGTCCCTCCCCCGGCCGGCCCTGCCCCTCGCCCCCTCGCCTCCCCGAAGGCCAATGGAGACGGGATGCGGAGGGTAGGGCCGGGACGGGCGCGCTGGGGCCGCTCCGTCCGCCCCCTGTCTCCTCCCCTCGCCCGCTGACCGGGCTCTCTGGCGGCGGCCGGCGGGGCATGCCAGCCGCGTCCCGCTAAATGGCGCCGCTCCGCCGCCGGGCGCTGCTGCGGGCGCTGCTGCGGGCGCTGCTGCTCCCGCTGCCAGGTGAGTCCGCCCCATTGTCCGGGCCGGGCCGGGCCGCGCCGCGCCGCCGCACGTGGCTTCATGTAGCCGGCATCAGCGCCCCTGCGGCACCGGCCGGAGCGGGAGCGGCCGCGCGGCCCCGCGCTTTGTTCGCGCCGCGACGGGGCGGGCGGCTGAGGGGGGACAGCGGGGGGCTGGCGGCCGCCCCGCCGGCAGGGGGCGGGAGCGGACCGCTGGGCACCGGTAACCGGCCGCTGAGCACCGGTAACCGGCCCCTGGGCACCGGTAACCGGCCCCTGGGCACCGGTAACCGGCCCCTGAGCACCGGTAACCGGCCCCATGAGCACCGGTAACCGGCCGCTGAGCACCGGTAACCGGCCGCTGGGCGCTGTTAGCTGACCGCGCGCCCCCGAGGGCTGGGGGCTCTGAGGGGCGCTGTGAGGGGTGCCCGGGCAGCGGGGACAGGACGGGAGGAGGGGGATAGAGGGTAGGCTCCGCTGGGCGGAGTAAGTGGTTTCGGTAACGATTTCTTGTAAAATTAGCCTTTTACGACGCCCTAGCTCCTTTGACAGGCTTGTAAAATTAGCGAGCGGCTCGGGCGCCTGGCGGGTGCTGGCGAAGCTCCCCCGGCGAACAGAAGTTGGCACCTGCATCGGGGGGCGGACAGAGCCCCGCCGCCTGTGGGGGCACGGCGGTGACCCCCAGCCGCTGCTTCGTCCAGCACCCCGGCTGCTGAGTCAGGGCTGTGCTGAAGGCACCCGTTCCCTCGCTCGTCCCACACTGGGATGCATTTGAAAGCTAGGAGGCAAGAGGCTGAGCAGCCTAGAGTCTGACGACTTTACCCGGCTTGAAGTCAATACTACAGCTTTCCCTGAGCGATCTGGGGTGCAGCTGGAAGGGCTCGGAGGTCTTGGAGCCTTTAATAACAATAATGGGTTTACCTCGTGCTGTGCAGGATTGCTCACAAGTGCTCCTGGTAACGAGCACGTCTGTACTTACAGTCAAAATCTTTTTCTCTTCCTTAGGAGTGTGGTGCTTTAGTGAACTGTTTTTTGTGAAGGAGCCTCAAGATGTTATTGTCTCAAGGAAGGATCCAGTGGTTTTAGACTGCCAGGCCCGTGGTGAAGCTCCTATAACTATTACATGGCTGAAAAACGGAGGGAAAGTATCTGAAAATGAAAGGATCTACACTTTATCAAATGGCTCTTTATACATCAGTGAGGTGGAAGGAAAGAAAGGAGAGCTGTCAGATGAAGGATTTTACCAGTGCTTAGCTCTGAACAAGCATGGAGCCATTCTCAGTCAAAAAAGTCACCTTACTCTAGCAAGTAAGTTCCAGCTCTTGTTTGTTAACCTGCTCCCAAGTTTGTGGCAACAGCTCCTGAACAGCACAAAACAACCTATTGTTCTGATGTTTGTGCGCATGAAAAGACAAATTACAAAAGCAAATAGCAAGACAATTCTGCAGAACACTTGTTTCTTTCTATATGTGTAAATATTATGAGCAAAACTTGTCATGCCTCCGTTCAAGTCTGTGACATGGCCAGAGTGGCAGAGCCACCTGTGAGCCCTCGTGGACTGTGGTGCCTTATGTGGTTCGCTCATCAGAGCAAGCAGTGATGCAGAGCCATGCTGGTATAGTGGTTGCAGATGATGCAGAGCCATGCTGCTACCAACGTTCCGGGTCTTATTTCTCAAGTCCTGTTCTTGAGACTTTACAAGGGTTATCTACAAATCTATTCTTTTTTTCTTGTTCAATAGCCTGATGATGAGTAGTGTTGGGGATATCTTGGGGCAGAGTAGAATAATAATAGAAACGGCTGTCTTTGGGAGAGGAGAGAGGAAAGGTTTTCAGGGCCATCAAGAAGATTAAATCATAGAATCATTTAGGTTGGAGAAGACCTCTAAGATCATCTGGTTCAACCTTTAGCCTAGTACTGCCAAGCCCACCATTAAACCATGTCCCTAAATTACCAAGTCCTTGCTGTTCTGATGTCTACGTTCAGCCAGGCGGATGGGTACTGTCCCTTCTGGAACTGCTTCAGGGTTCTGGAACCTGCCATAAAGACCTGTTACCTGGTGCCACTGCTTTAGGGTTCTGGAACCTGCCATAAGGACCTGTACACGGTGCCACTGGGGGAGTCACACTTGTAGGGCACTCCAGGCCCTGCCGCTGCCTGAGTGGTGAGGGAGATTCTTGCATGTAAGTGCCTTTATAGCTTTACCGGTCTGACCCCGAGTGTGTGTTCCCCTTGGTTTTCCTAGCATCTTTAAACGTTTTGAGCAAGAGATGTGTGTTGGGAGCTGAATGCCATGCCTTCTTCCAGGACAGTGCAGAGTTTTGCCAGTAGGCTAGAATCATTTCAAAGAAAGTATAACACAGAGAGTACACAGTTTGTGTAGTCCTCTCATGTTCTCTCTCTAATAGGACTTAACTGATGAACTTAATCTAATAGGAAAAGGCTCCCTTTGACCTCTTCAACCCTGTTCTTTGTGGCAAGTTGCAGTAAACTGTGGCACTGATACCTCTGTGGAAACTAGGCTTTGGCTGTGAATTGCAAGTTTTATCAAAATCAATCTGAAATTAGTTAATACAGTTAGTACATTAACTGGCATTAAAAAAGTCTGAATGTTAATACTTTTTTTTTCCCATGTGCTTCTGAACTGAATATAAAAACTATCCATAAGGTATCATAGGAAGGTGTGAAATATCTTGTTCAGTGATCTGGAGCTTCGGGCAGTTGAAGACCAGCCTGGAAGCAGGTGGCTCCAAGAAAGTTATGAGTTTTCACATGCTGCAAGAGGCTGTGAACTCTCAATTTCTGAAAACTGGCTATTTATTACTTTGTATCATGGCATCTTACTCACTTTAAGGATTAGAGGCTTGGTAGTTTTTAGATGCTTTTGACTAAATGATGAAAAATGAAGTATTAATATTGTTTACATTTACATTCACAATGTTAGGTTTCAGAGTGTCAGCACCATTAATAAACAAATTGAAGACAGTCTTTCTTAAGAGGATAGGAATCTCATTTTTTATAAATATAAAGCAAAGCAGTAGATGATGGATTCTTTGTGTAGGACTGAGGAAAAATTAGGGCAATATTAAATATGAGATGTTGCAGGATGAGCTCTGTGTTCTCCGTATGAGAGAACTTCTGGAATGGTACGGAGCACTGTAGTAGTGGAGCACAGTAATACATTTGTATGATCTTTTTTTTTTTTTTCTTCAGACAGGATTGACCTTCCGTAAATGTTTGTTTCTCACATACACATCATTTCACCAGAAAGATGGTTTTGCTTTGGTTTGTTTTTAAATACTGAAATTTTACCACCAGGGAAGATACACAAGCAAATAGATTGTGTGTTGTGAAGTTATAATCTTGTTTTGCAGCCTTTTTTTTCTTCCCGTAAGACTATGACAAAAGGTTTCTTTTTCTTCTTTGTATACTTAAAAAGGTTTCTTACGGCTGTTGGAGAAAACTTGAAGAGATAGCGGATCTGTAATGGTCACAGTAGGTGATGTTGACTTAGTGATTAAGTGGTTAACTAGTGACCAAATGTGAAATTATCCCATGCAGCAGTTTATTCCTTTTTGTCATTTGAAATGAAATTTGAAGTTGTGGGTTTGTTTTTTTTTTTTTTTTAGGCTTACAAGTTTTGTTTAGAATCAGTTGTGGTTGCTGCAAAAGCAAATTACCTTGTGGTCAGGCTACAGAAAGAACTATACATATTAAACAGGTGGAGAATAGGCATTAAATGGGCATTCTTTCTTGGGAGGAAAAAAGCAAATGCTCTCTTAGGTCTCTGGTAGCAGCAGGGTGCAAGGATGTTCTTTTACTCTGCCTGATCAGAGATTTTGCTGGTAAGCTTATCTTTTGCTTCAGAATTGTAATGTTTAGTGTTGCATTTGGAAACCAAAAACTTTAATCTGTCCAAGAGTTTAAGATTTGAACACACAAGGAGATCAGGTCTTGGTTTCTAAAGTTAGGAACTGGAAGCTGAAGGTTGCACTCTTGGCAAGAATTCCATTATTCATGTGCAAATTAAGAATTCACAGGGTTAAAAGGTTAGAAACTGGCCAGGATGAGGTTTACCCTTGTGATAAAGAGCAGATGACCCTCATTCATTGGCCAAAGCTTTCATGTAGCTCCTCTGCAAAGTTAGTGATTGCCATGAATTGTTCTTGAGGAATGCAGAAATTCAAATGTGAGCAGGCCTTTCCTTAAGTGTCACTATGGAGCCTTATCTCCCGAGCACATCAGAGTAGGTCTGCAGGGACAGGGTTCCTCCCCAGAGGCCCCAAGGCTTTGCTTTCCTGTTGTTCATCCATGCACAAAAGAATTTGACTAATTTAGGCCTTTTTTTTTTTTTTTTTTTGTAAGATCCCCCCACTTTTTTGAAGGAAGCTGTGGAGCTGAGGTATTGCTTAGGTAAAAATAAATATTCGTATCGGTACATGCTTATAGTTGCGTCCAAAGCTGACTAGTTGATGTAGGGGGGAGAGAGGGAGGTTCCTGTGCTGGTCTTTGTGAGGTACCATGTGGGGGTAAAATGCTAATAGTGAAGAGTAAACGACTTACTCAAAATTCCCCTTATTGCTGCCACTGCTACTAGGAGAGATCTCTCTGACAGAATATAAAAGTCATGTAGAACATGGAGGAAGTCCAAGCACTTTTGGTACAATTTGAGTCAGCTAAAAATAAATAAATGAGATTTTTGTAGTTTTGCAATTTAAATTGTGAATGAAAGTTTAACCACAGTTGACTAAGATTCTGTCCATAAATACAGCTAGACTTGCAGTAAGGTAATGTTAAGAAAAAATGGAGAAAGGGTAATCCTGTTTTGAAGTTAGTAACACAGGCTTTGAGTAGTGATTGGATAGGATGCTCATTGTTTATTTCCTTTTCACAAAAAGTGGAAATTGAAGTCTTAAATGAATGGAAGGGATATATACAGCTGGTAGGAGTATCCCTAGAGAACCCTTTCTCCTCTTGTAACTTGGCTGAATGTCTTATGTGCGAATTACAAGAAACATTAAGCCCATTCTTCATGAACAGGTTTCTGCATTACACCAGAATGAAAGGTTATTCAAGCAGAGGATTTCTTGGAACATGCTCCTTGAGGAAGCTGTTTGCTTGCTGCGTTACAGCTCGTGAACTGCTGGGCCTAGTCCATGTGGCAGAGTACTTTGTGGAGAGTTTGTGCTTTTGCTTACCTGCTGCGGCAGTGATGTGACTTCTGGTCCCACTGCCATGTCAGTAACTGGTAATGTTTATGTTTTCATATCCTACATCTTTTGCTCTGCTTTTAAATATGTGATTACTTAAGAGTGCATCCAGCTGTGCATTATCCTCTATTGTGGCAATCACGCTTTCTTAGCAGTAAACCATGCTTGTTCCAGCTGCTTGTTCCCACTTTTGCACTGTGCCCTTCTTCCTGTGGGCACAGCTACACGTGTGGCTAACTGAACAGGGAACTGATCAGGGTTAAAATAATAGAATTAAAACAAAAGATGTTTTTTAACCCAAATGAGTTGCCTGATGTGTTTTGTTATGGAGCCCATTGTACTGGTGTAACTGAGAGGAGTGATGTGAAGGCGAAAGTCTTGGCGGAGGAATGCTACCGAAGCTTAGATTGCCACAAAAATAAATGTTCTTCAAGCCTTTTTGGAACGTGAACATATGCAGAAATGTTGCCCTTCTGCTATTACTTTTTTAAAAATTAATTTTAGTGTCTTGCCTTAAATGAGGAGGTCAGTAGTTGTGGTCTCACACTATCATTTTCATTCAGTGTGGAATCTGTCGTCTCAGGTATCCCCCAAGTGTTTATAGATCTCAAAGATATGTTTAATTATGTTAAATAGTGATGGAGAGAGAAACAAATTCTGAGATGGGGGTGGGGAGCAGAAGGGCCAAAGTGTTTTCTGACTGAGATGGAATGAAGTGGCAAATGGCTGTTGTAGACAATAGTCTTGTATTAAAACAGATAGCAAGGTCTTAATGCTGTAGGACTAGTGTGGTTACAGACAATTTGAGGAAGCTCTTGTTTTAGGTTTTTACAAGTGCTGCCTTATTGCTATTGCTTTGATTAGTTGATTTGAGTGCCCTGGGAAGAGAACTGCTTCCTAAGCTGAGTGAACATGGCTGAGTTTCTCAAGAGTTCTTCAAGAACTCCCCCAGACATTTTTTGACCTGGGCTTCTGCAACATATTTACAGAAGAAATGGTCAAGACATAACAAATTGTTACCTTTTTCCTTTTTTTTTCTTTTGCACTAGGGCATTCCATGTTCTTTCAGTAGTGACTGGTCTGCACTTGTAACAGGTCTTCCACAGGCTAAGGAGGGGGCTTTTACATCGTTTCCAGGACAAAAAGTATATGAAACTCTACTTAGCGCATATGAACAGTGTTTGTTTCTGTTACTATGTCAGTAGAGAAGAGAGCTTTTCACAGGTTTCCTGAACGTCTCAGTTTCACATTTGTCAAGCATAATGCCAAACTGAGGCATTTTATGTGCTTGCTGTTCTTCCAAACTAGTGAGGCCAAAGCTGTTATGGTTTTTACTGTTTTTTATCACCTTATCTTTATAATGTATAAAGTTTTTACCAGCTTCTTTTTTAAAGGGAAGCTCAGTCTGACTGGCAGTGGGTTCTGTAGCTAATAAAACCCTCACCTATGTGAGAAGTGTCAAAGGGAAACGTGGTACCATGCTACAAGTTGTTCAGAGCCACGACTGGAGGTGTTCTTACCTGATGCAAATTCTCCATGTGAAGCATGTACTAAACTGTTGAGATTTCTTTTCTCCTTGCAGAGCAGTGCACTGCAGCAAAGGATACTGTTCTGTTCTTGCAGTGTGGTGCTTCCCCCCACCCCTGCCTTTCTTCTCCCTCCCTCTCTCTGCATTTCTTGGTGTAGAAATTGTTGAAAGGGCATTCAGTAAGGCCCCCTTTTGTCAGCCAGCTCTGATTATCCTAAAGAAAAGGATCTCACTCTGAGCAGTTGTTTGCCTAGAGACTTGTTGTCACGTCTTCACAATTTAACAGCTGTGGCTATTGATGGTGTGCAGGACAACTTAAGACATGACAAAAGAGAATCTTGGAGGAAGAATTTATGTTACTAAGCGTTTTCCTACAGATTTGTCCATCGATTGACAAATTTGTGTTTCATTTTTGTGTGTTTTGCTCAACATTTTGTATTTTTCCACATCTCATATCCAAAACTGTGGACATAATCTTTTGTTTAGTTTTGCTTTTTTTTTTCTTTTTTTTTTGTCCCATCAATAGGCCCAGCTGTTAAATTGGGATTGATTACTTCCAGTCTTTATAACTAGTAATCACCACCTAAGTGAAAAAGTAATCAACAATGTCAAACCTCCCCATTTTGTTGAGCAAGTGTGTGTTGTATGGTCAACATTAGTTACCAGGGTCAACCTCTACGTTGCTTTTAAGCAGCAGCATTTTAAGCGGCATCTACATTTTTAAGTTGATTGTCTCGGCAATTGAGTTAGAGGAGAAAAAATCAAACTAGATGGTCTGTGCTGGGCACTAAGAAATCCATTGGGTAGCATTCAAAGACCTGCATCTATATTGAAAATGTTTTTTGTTTGTATGCATAAAATTGCTACTGGATGGAGATAAGCATCAGACATAGGAAGGAGATGGGTATGAAACCAACAGAGTGTGGAGGATTTAACTGTGACTTAAGAGATGAAATTATAACCTTCTCTTCTGTGTTGTTTTTTCTGTATGTAAAGATTTGGAGGGAGATGGCCTTCCTTATATTTTAGAGGAAAATGTAAATAAGTAGTACTTTTCTGCCTTTTTTTTTTTTAATCTTGATGCTTCCTAAATCTCAACAGGAATTCTGTTTTTTTGTTTGTTTGTTGTGTTTTGTTTTTTTTAAATGAAATAGGATCTTATCTTCTTGAGGGAGGAAAAGTTTTGTTCTGTTTTTAACAACGTGAACATTCGTGAAGGCAAAAAAAAAACCTAAGTGGCATCTGGATAATACAATTATCATCTCAAGGCCCTGCTTCTCAATTGCCTGTCTCTGTTGGGCTTCTGGAAGGAGGTTTCTGACACATCAGTGCATCTGTAACACAGGGGAATAGCATCTAGATATCAGTCCCCCCTACTCCCAGGTGCACGTAGGTCTGCCATATGCTTGTGAAGTTCACTTAGATTCTTCTCCTTATCAAACCCCCCAAAATGACAACGTACAATCTTTGTGTTTTAGAGGGTAGAAATTTCAGGGTGTCCGAGTCTTTCTGTGACACTATTATACTAGACAGCTCTTAACATTCCTGCTATAGTCAGGGGATTGCCCAAGTTTGGCTGATAAGAAAAATCAGTACATTTTTCAGTAGTTGTTGAGGAAGTTATGTTCACTTCTAGTTTGGACATTTCACTGTAGCAACTGCGATAGCATTTAGTGAGGACCTTCTTGTTTACTACGTGTCAGAGCAGTAGAATGCAACATGAGAGATGAAATACTGAAAAGAAACGTTATAAAAGATAGAGGGATGCTGACAAGTTTTATATCTAAAGCTGTTACTAGAATTTAATCATTACTTTGAGGCAAAAGTTGCAAAGTACCAGGATACTACTTCACTGTCTCTGGAAGGGCTGCTAGGGATGAGCCCCTTAAGTACTGGGGAGGAAGAAAGTTGGCAAGGAGTGGAGTTTAGTCTTCTGTAGCCTTGGTTCTTGGGTTTACACTTACATAAACTAATTTCTTCTGACTAATGTACCCATATACATATATTCCCGTAAGTTATTTGAAAATGATCTTAAGAAGTTGTTTCTACACATAGACAATGCTTTGAGGAAAGAAAAGACTTACTTCTGGAATATGAAACAAATCGAATGAGTGATGCACTGATAGAGATGTTCTAGCAAAATCGAAAACGGACAAGAATGTTCATTATAGAAATAGAAAATGAGTAGGAACCTCATTAAGTGGAGTTTCCTGCAGTCATGGGCATGGAGGCTGATGAGGCTCACAGAACATGTGATGCACTCGGTCCCAGCCTTGCTCCTTTTGGAAACCTGTCCTTGACTATCTAAAAACTAATGAGTGTTTACAGGGAACAACCAGGTCATGTAATTTGACCTTGTATAACATAAATGAAGGAATTGCTTCTATACACAATGAAAAAGAAAACAAACAAACAAAAACCCCACACACAAAGCCAAACCAACCAAACAGAACATTGGAAAATCGAAAATCCAAAGAGCAGGTGGTAGAGATGAAGGTACTCTTTTACGAAAAAAAAAGTGCAAAAAATGATTAGTAATCTGCAAGTGTGGAAACCCTGTGTTTAGATACCTCAGGATACAGTAAGGTATGGCCATTTTCAAGGGATGTTGCTGCAGAAGAAAATACAGGTGAGCCATCTGCTCAGTCAAGTCAGTAGTAAAAAACAAAAACTCAGCAGTCAGTTCCACAGAAAGCATAGAAAGTAATGAGCATCACTTTTCCTCTCAAGACCTTGTAGTTCCACTTTGACTTCTATTTTACCAATTTTTTTCAGTAGTAGAATACTACTGAGCAAATTATGTCTCCAGCCTTTGACAAGTGACTACCATTAAAGCCCCTGTGAAATTCTCCTGGACAGCAAGAAATAAGATTTCTGTTGTTTGTGAATTATGAATAAAATCTGTTGTGGAAAGCACAAATCTTAACTGGAGGAGAGGGTCTTGATATGCCTTCTCATCTGTAAAATCTTCAGAAGAAAACTTTCTACCTACAGTCAATATAATGGCCCTGGTGGTAGGATGGGTTTTGTCTCAAAACACTGCAGTTCATCAAATCTGTATTCAGACGGGGAATGTCTTTGCCAAGCCTGTGCTTAAGTAGATGTTACCTAGTCCACTAGTCTTAGAACATGCTAAAATTGTGATTTTGAATTTGAAAATAGCAATGTTTTCCTTTATCCTAGAAGTATGTGTAATGGAAATTATTGTAGTTCCATTCTGAAGTTCTTTGAATATGAGAGTCAGTTTTGAAAGAAATTGTCACCAAATTTACCAGTGATATGGGGCTCACAAAAGCTATTATAGGCATTAAACATGTCTTCTGGTGTTCTTTTAATACATAGCTAGGGGGCAGTTAAACTAAGTCTTTGCAGCTTGTGATTTGTATCTTGGATCCATTGATGTCTGCATGTTAGAAACTGGAGGAGATTTTGTGAACAGCAGCAACTCTTTAACTTCAGATTGTTTTTTTGTTGTTGTTGTTTGTTTAAGCATCTTTAGATATGATTCCTGTTAATATTGATTGATTACATTGTCTGTTCTCATTTCATTAGGTCAGAATTTCTTTTGTGCAAAACCCACCTGTCTTTATGGTATCATAAATTAATAGAATTATAGAAGAAAAAACGCTGGATTCTTAATTGATCAGTGTAATTTTACCACGTGTAACAGTTAATCTGTAGATATACTGATAGATACCTATGGCTTACTTCTGAAGTCTTACACCAAAGATCTTTCTGAATTTTCTAGGTGAGCGTTTTGAGTTACTTAACATAGATATATGTATAACTCCCATTTGAGCCATGTCAGGTTAAAGAGAAAAAAACACAAGAGAATAGGGTTGGAAAAAGAATCTGTTCTTCTGTATCTCCTCAACCTTTGCAGTATTAATTTTTCGTGCGAGGTAGTGATGATCAGTTGCCTTTTCTTACACCAACATCACCAAGGCCATCTATCAGCCTGTTACAGACTGGCCTGTCAGGTTTTTTTAAGCTGTATTGTGATGCACTCACTTCTGTACACCTTAACATACCTTGGACAGGAGAAGTATCAAATACAAAAGCTTTTCATTTGTTTGTTGATTGTTCTAATATTCAGATTTTTCTCTGCATTTGTGTCCTCTCCAGTGTTCCCACCCTTTTCTAATTCTCATGTCTCATAGGCAGTTTTTGCCGCATGTATCTTTTTTTTTTTTTTTTTCTATATGCTATGTTTTTGCTTTGGACTTGCAAAACTGCTTCTGCTAATCCCCTCCTCCTCCTTATTCCTGTCTGGTGACTGGAAGGAGGTACTCTTTTCCAGTGGAGCATATTTTCACAGCTGTGGCAGAGGAGGGAAGTGTGATAAGATACTTAAAGGTCAATTTTGACCCCAAATTTAGATGAGGTAAAAATGATTGGACAGAAGCGTAATATCTTGTCTCAAGTGGTCTGGCTGTCATTTCAAAATCAGATAATAATTATGATTAAGAAAAAGCTGTTTTGATAGCCTTTACAATAGACAATAAAAAGGGCTCAGTGTTGCCTGGTATTGGGTTTTGTTCCACGTTTTGTTACAACTGGAAGTTAACAAATAAGCCATAATGTTTTCAAAGAAACTTTAAAATGAAACTCAAGGTCTTTGAACGTGCAGAAGAGTTCTAAATAATTTCTTGCTTTCTCTTGCTAGTACAATCTTGAACGTATTAATAATTGTTTGGGTAATTTATCAGCAGATTAACTAGTGTAAATTATTAAATTACCATGTCATTGTCTACACCGAGATTCTAGTAAACCTCTAATAACTCTAACATGTGCCTCAGGCAGAGCTGTGCATTATGTATGCTCTTTGTAATGAGAATTCATTGACTTTATGAAGCCATTGACAGACATTTATCATTTTGTTCATTAAACTTGTCTGTGACATCCGGCAAATTGATGTTAACTGGAAATATTCTCCAGGAGTTCTGGCATGACTCTGTCATTTTGCCTGAGAGAAACTTTGTATGTGGTGTATCCCAAATTACAAGGGTGAAACTTCCTTCCCCTTCACCGTCCCCCAAAAGCATAAATGAGCATATGACAATCTTTTTTTTTTTTTCCCTGTCTTCTTTTTAGTGCTCCTTTATGCAAACAGCCCTGTGGCCCACAGTTTGCAAGCAGATTTATCATTGATCTTCTGTAGAGGTTGAAACTGGATACTGCTTTTATTAGTTCAGCCAGTCCGTGCCATGAGGGCAGCTCAATTTTATCACGACTGAACTGTATACAGTGTATGTGACGTAATACAAATCCTCAGTGCTCTGTGCACAGTGGCTCATGCAACTGGTACATCTAAGCCTGTAGTCTGGTGCCTCACTCTATATATTCTCAAAATTAATCTTTCGTTTATTTAAGAAGTGGAGATGGTATAAGGATTTTTTTTCTGTTTTTCATTTTTGAAACATAATTTTTGTTGTTCCTTCCAGCTGGTAAACTTTTTTCTCTTTCTTTTAAGGCCGTGAACCTTATTTCTAGCAATAATTATGTTTTCTAGTATTTGGGATTCTTGACTATGCTAAACACCAGAAGAGGTAAGCATTGATACAGTGTGCGGTGTATGGAAGTTTTGGTAATATTGATTGGAGTTTGTGACATTCCCATCACATGGCATTTAGTACTTGTTTTTAATGGTCATCATCTTCACATTATATTGCTTATTGCTGATTCACATAAAACATAGGGTAGATGACCAAATGCTTTGTTGAAAAGCTTCATAATATATGTCGTAGGGCACTGATTCTTTTGGTCTTTTGAAATTTCAGTGTTCGGAATGATATCTCATTCATTCTGCTCTTGAGCACCTGGTGTGAAAAATATGTGCTTTTAACACCTGCCTGTGTTTGATTCCTGTGGATAGCTATCTCCAGCAACGGTACAGGTTGTTAATAGGATATCTGCCCACCTGCTAGTGTTCCTGTTGTGCTACCTGGATCCAGTTGTATCAGGGATCTTTCAGAGTAGGAATGAATGTGCTAACAGTTTGTGGCATATCAGACTAAAATGTTTATTAATGGGTTAAAGACAAGGTTCAGATTGTAAAACCTTCCAAAAATTGAATGTCCCAAAATCTGTTAGGTAAAATGCTCATCTTGTGAGAGAAAGAGTAGAGCAGTTGGCTCTTTAAAATATATTGTGTCCCACTACATAATAGTTCACTGGATTAAATGAATTTATTGATTTCTGTTTCTTTACTGACACACATTTATGAGCAGTTTCTTTGGCACCATAGCCACATGTCAAAGGTCATAACTTTCCTTCACTGTGGAAGAATAAAAGCTTTCAGATGGTGAATCCCTGAAATCCACACAGTGCTTTATATGTTCACCCATAGCACCTGCACAGAATGATTGTGATTTCATGACTTTATGTAAAATAAATAATAAAAATATACACACTAAAAAACCCCATCCTTATGTATCATAAATTAACTGCAGGAAACTATTTCTCTGCACAAAAGGCAAGATATCTAGTTTGCTAATAGGTATAATTATAAGACGTATGGTATTATACTAGGCTTTTTTTAAGGTCATAGGTTATATTGAGAATAGTTCATTTTAAGAATATGATAAACATTTCTTATGAAGAATTTCATTGCACTTTGGTTTAGAAACAGTGCTTCTTTACTTTTAGAGCTGAGTCAAAGACATATTACACTTTCTGCACCAGAGGTGATATTGGAGGTAGATCCTACTGATAGAATGAAGCGCATTCAAAATCTATGTTCTGTGTTAAGAAAAGCATTTGTAATGTTGACGTTTACTTTAATGCCCTTCATTAGTGGTAGCCTGTGGGATTTTTGGTGTGTACTGGATATGAAATTCCACTGACGACATAATCATGAAGCTACTAAAAAAGAAACTGCAATGGAATATAAAGAAGTTTAATCTGTCCAAAAGAGAAAAATCAATCATGCTTTAAACATAAGGTGGCTGATACTAATTCTGAAGTTTTGGAAATGTAGGGATTAGGATGCAGTAAATGCCATGTCTCTTGTTCAGTCTGTGGTGCTCGTCTGATTGGTAACATGGCAGAAAAAAACACCTTTTTTGGGGCTAGATAAGTTATTGAACTAATGTAGTTAGCTGTGATGATTTGAACTGGTGTCCTCTGGGATCCAACAAGTACTAGACCTGGCTTGGATATAAGCAAGCAGGAGTAGCTGGGATTTGGGACTATCTGGGAAGGGTTGTCTTAACTTTTTTGGAGCTATCAACTGGTAGAATAGCTCAGGCCATCTCAAGAAACAACTGACTAAGTCTGAGCTGCAGACTGTTTCTTGTAACTTCGTTCTGATTTAGAGTCATCAAGACGTCTGTGCTAGGTAAGGTGGAAGTTTTGAAATGTCAGCAGGGGTTGGCTCTGTAACTTTTTTTTTTCCCCTTTGGCTTCAGTCCCAATAGCAGGACTATTTCTGAAGGAATAGCAGAGCCTAGAGTTATGTCAGTGGGAAAAACATTATTTTCTGAGAAGACAAAAATATCCTTCCCATCAAGTATCCCAAGACACAGAATTGGCTGCCAAGCTTTATTTTTACATAGTGCAGATGAAACCTGTTGTTGCTTTTCAGTCAGGAATCTTGCTAAAGATACCAGCAGTCACCTTTCCTGGGCTGTTGATTAGTGCAAATGATGGTCTTATTCGAAGCAGACTGGTGACACTGTCTGCTGTTAAACTTACCAAACAGTAATATCACAGTAATACTGCAGTAACAATAGTAATAATAATATATAATGATATTGCAGGACTGTGGTTACTAAGTTTCTGACATGTTAACCTTTTGAATAGAAATTTGTCATGTCGATATCCATCTCTTTGTTATTAAATATCTATGTCTTTTTAATAATTATT
The DNA here is from genome assembly GCF_964211835.1 of Anser anser. Lineage (NCBI taxonomy): Eukaryota > Metazoa > Chordata > Aves > Anseriformes > Anatidae > Anser > Anser anser. The sequence goes on from NC_139730.1 coordinate 18,997,064, forward strand.
ACTACTATTTCTTTTTATACAGTAGGCTTCTGCTTAGCCCACTCACTGTCAAATCTAAAGTAAAACTGCTTTTTCTGTATTTGTTTTTCGCTAGGAAAGCATGGGAATGTCTACTTATGGAGCAGAGACATGGGATTTGTTGGGGAAGTGGTCCGGGAGTAGCTTTTTCAGTTGCTATTAAGATGTTTCCAAAGTTGGTTGTCCTGTAAATTTTGAGGAAAAATCCTGAGTTTGCACGCATTCAGCACGGCCTTACTCACCTAAAGACACAGAGGGTGCTGTTTGTGCTGAGCATGTTGTTTGGGAAGGCCAAGCTGGGCCTTCCTTCGAAGCAGTCGCAGGCAGCTGTGGACTTGCCTTTTTCTCCTGCTCTGAATTACTGAGGAGCTGAAGTGTGATCTAACACTGCCTGGAGAAACCAGCTGGCATCGAAAGCTGAAGTCAGTGAAAACAATGGTCTAATTACCTGGGGAGGAAGTTTGGGAGAGCAAGTGGGCGAGGCGGAGGTGTGAGTGGCCTCATGTGTCTAGAGGTCAGGAAGGGGAAGAGAAACGCGTTGGTGGGAAGCGACCAGAACTGGGGAAAAGCCTGCAGAGGGAGGCCTGTGGTTGGCTCTGTGTGGAGATCACCATGGGTACAGGGTGGGACTGGGAGAGCGCTGAGGGGCTACCAAAGACTGGCTCCAGAGAAATGGCAGAAAGGAGTGTGCCCGTCGGAGCAACTTGCAGTGAGGACCCAGGAGTCCCGGACTTTTCGCAGGCACTTCAGGAAGGCAAAGAATAACCTCACGGTTAGGGGAGCCCCGAAGGATTGAAATTGCATCACAGCTTCAGCCAGGAGCTTCTGTGTTATGTGACACAACCAGGTTGGCCCTACCGTTCGCAGAAAGCCTGTCATTATGTGCTGCTTTTTTCCTCCGTGCCTGATGAGAGGCTCTGAGTTTTGGTCTCTTGGGGCTGCAACAAGTTGGGGGGAGCTGTGGTTGCAGCACATGGGGTGCTGTCAAGGATCACTGTCATATGTTGGACTCCTAAAGTTAGTGAATGTTTTGGGCCACCATCTGACTGTTTGTACCCAACAGTAAAATGAAAATAATAATAGAACCTCATCTTGAGGTGTTGTGAAAGTAAACGCATTTCCATTCGTGAAGAACTGTAGTTCAGAGCCCTGCAGAAAAGGCCATAGGGAAGTTAATAACTCTGTCTTCACGGCAGGGCTTAGTAGAGCGCAATAAATAAGGAATGAGGCCACACACTGCACAGAGAAGGGAAAACAAAATATTGAATAGTTGCTCATTACACGAGCACTATTCATTTGGTGCCATGAATAGTGGGGGAAGTGTGATTGTGCAAAGTTGGATTGTTTGCTAAAGCACATATATAAACAGAGCAAACGGACTTACATGAGCAACAACTTCTTCAGTTTCCTAAATTCTGAGCAATTGAGTCTGCAAATTTTCATTGTGTGTGTATACACACATATAAGAGGCAGATAAACTGAATGCTATGTTAGATGGAAAGCTTAGTGGTTAGCTTCATTTATCTAATGTGTATGTAATGCAGCAACAAATGAAATAAATATACTTGAAAATACAAGAGTTTTACATAGGCAGGGTGTCAGGAAAAGCTTTGTGATGGCAGAGTACCTGCCTCCTGCTACAGTTCTGAGACAAGTTAAATAAGTTTATCAGAACTGTCTGATCCAACCAAAACATGGACTGGTGTGTAAGTGTGTATTTAACAATAGCTTTAATTTTATTTTAAAATATTTTGGTGAACAGTGGGTTGTTATTGGCCTGCTTTACTCACCAGTGAAGATCTGGTAGAAGTCTGTAGCAAGACTTGTAAACCTGCTGGTAGTATTGTTTATCACAAAGTAAGCTGACTTAGGAAGCCATTATAACACAGAACTAACAAACCCCACATTTGATTTATACTTTTGACTACAGTTTAAGCTTGTGTGTAGACAGGACTTGTATGAGCACTGAGCTGTATAATTCTCTAGTGTTTTTCAGGGCAACTTTTATTCTCTCTGTGATCTGATTCTGAGGGGAAATAGTGTTTTTTTGTGTGTTTGCTTTGCTTGGTTGGTTGGTTTTCCTCCCCTGTTGTATGGGAGACGAGCTTTTTTTGTGGTGAGTGGTTTTAGGTCAGTGCCAGAAAGGACTGTGAACTGCAGTGCTGCGAAGAAATTAGCACCTGTGGGTTGTACCTCCTCCTCCTCTATCTGGTCTGTCTATTACTTTCTAATTTTTTCTCCTTCAAATATTTATGTGATGCTCCGGCTTATGGCCTAGAGCACCATGTACTTGCTAGGCTGTAGATCTTATCTGGAGCTATAGGGTGCCTTTTTGAAATGTAGCTCACAGTGTTCATGACTTTCATGACTAGAGAACAGCGCACCCTTTTATTCCCCCCCGCCCCCCCCCTTCCCAACACATTTATGCAAACAATCTCAAAAGCAGTGAAGTAATCAGCACTTTGCACTTTTGGTGCACCTGGATCCTGTTGGGAATCTGGCTCTTTGTGTGCCTCACCTTCTTTCTCTAAGGATGTTTTTCACAGGCATGTTCAGTAGCTGGAATTATGAGGAAATGTTAAGCATTGTTTTGGCTTACTTTAATTGTTCCTTACCCTATTATTTAGTTGTTGCCGTGTTTGCCATTTTCTTGCTTTTACCTAGATAATAGTTGCCTGGCCTTTCACAAACTTGTGAAGAGGAAAGATGGTGACCACCTGAAACAATAATATCTGTGGCAGAATAGCCTGAGAACTTTAAATAACCAAAGGGGACCGTTTCCAAGGCAGCTAAGTGACCTTTGGATCCCAGAAGCGGGCTATTCATAGAGGCAAAGCCTTTGTCCTGCTTTGACCAGTGGTCAGTGAACTCTGGCAGGCCCCTCGGCTCACCATCTTGGCCCTAGACTAGCAGCTGGTGATTGATTCATTTAACTGTCCAGATTCACATTCTTCTGTCAAGGACTTGTCAAGGAAGAAAAAGGTTCTGTGGAGGGCTATTCATTTTGCTAAAAGGAAAGGGATGCATTATATGATTGAGTGGATTACTTTTGGGTCAGAAGAGTTCCTGCTTCGCTCCATTTTAATTCGGCCTTCAATCAAAGAGAGATTTAGTTTATCAGCACAGTGTGATGCTCATGAAGAGGGACAGATCATTTCAATTCCATCAGTGTGATAGGGCTTTTTTTTCCTCTTCCTTCCTGTGATTTGTTCCTTCCCACTCAGATTTTTTGCCAACAAGTAAATAGATTTTTGTGATCAGCTGATGTAACAGGGTTGAGAACATCAATTTTTATCAACCTTGCACCTAGTTTTAATGTGTAAAATATATGAATATTGTATTTTAACCCTTCTAATACCTCTCATATGGTTGGTGTTAAGCAATCCAGAAAAGACTAAAGCAAGTAAAAGAAGATTAGTGAGTTACCTCTGTTTTAGATACGGAGAAAACTGAGAAGAGGACAAGTTGTACGGGATCCAACCAATAGATTACTTACCTACAGACACCTCAGGCAGCTGTAAAGATAGTAGAAGATATTATCTTCTATCTAGTTCACATTTTCACCTGAAAAACAAAAGTTTGTTGTACAAACCCAGCATTCTCCAAATGGACAAGAGGGCCACCTCTCAATTTGTCTGATGCTGTTTTTAGAATCCCCTTTGGTAAACAGAGGAAGGTGTTTCGTGCTTTATGAAATTTGAATCATGTTTTCAGTTTTGTAGTTAATGCACCCAGAAACTAACTTTTGATTTGCACTATGAAAGTGTTTTGCCAGGCCCTTCTGTCCATCTTCCCTTTAGCTGGGCCAGGTTTCCTTAGCGTTAAGATTTTTCTTTTCTTTTCCTGCTGATCCTCTACATAATGTACTGAGGAAAGTGCTGTTGCTTAGCTCCTTCCACTGGAAATAACAGGCATTTAAGAGCAGATCCCGCCAGTTAACCTTATGCATCTGTTTGAATGAGCACGATGAGCTGCAGCAGATGAAATATGACCTTCAAGTTTCTTTCCCCACTCGTATAAACTATGTATTGTTTTGATTTGGCTTACTGAACGCATTATGAGGGATTTCTGATTGGCTTCAGGCCAAGGTGTTAAACTTCTGCTGATGGAAGTACAAATGCATAATGCACAAGAAAATACAGTGGGACTTCCCCTGTTTACTCTTTTCTCTTCCTCTTTTTGAGGGAAATGGGAGAATTTTATATTTGTTGAGATAAATGAGTGGCTTAAACTATCTTAAGAGCACAAGAGATGAAGGAACTCTGAGCTAATCTAACCGTGCTTAGCTATTCTCTGTTACACTGCTCTATAGATGTGGCAGAAATCTGGGCTAAGTACAACATCTGTTGAGTAGGCCTCCTTTGCCACTCGCAGATATTATTTCATGGGGGCTTGGTGATACTCTTTTCATGTCTGCACTTGCATTTCCCGGGGATCAGTCCCCTTTCTCGGAGCTTGGTTGTTTCAGTCTGGAGCATGATGTTTGGGATGGGGGTACCGGCTTCTCCATGCTCCAGGTAACACAACCTTGGTGCCTTGGGTAGCTTTGACTCATGGCCCTGAGCTGAAGGTAAATAATGAGCCTTTGAAAATCATGGGAATGGAAAATGGCTTGTCAGTGTGTATTAGAGCATATAAGTAATCTAATAAGCAGAGGTATTACCTACTTGTAGAACGTTGCTGTTGGCTTGTGCTGGGACCGGGCAAACTGGAAATCCAGCTCTTGCCTCCCACCCCAGCAGTCGACAACCACAGCAAGCAGCGTAAAATAAGGGGTCACCCTGATGAGGTGACTTCATCTAAAGACATTTTTTTTTTTGTTTATTCCGCTTGCTTTCGATATGAGGGCTTTTATGGTAAATCCAGAATAAATTTGCAGGTTATCTTCCAGACAGATAAGAGAGTGAAATAAATATACTTAGGGAAAAATACAGGCATTTCCATGGCATTGAAGGCAACGTGATTTTCATCTGGAAGCCATACCTCTGATTTGCTATAAGGTCCTGCCCTTCCCCACCTCCAGAAATATTGCAGATAAGCATTTAACTAGAGGAATTAAATAGTTTTCAGTAAACATGTAGTACTGAAAATGCTTTTTGTTATTTTTTGTTGATGCGTGAAGTTTATTTCTGTTTTTCCCTCTGCTGCTCTCAAAGACATTCTGAATTTTGCTGTTAGTTACTGTGCTGCACAGAAAGGCTGTTACTGGGGAGCTCTCTGGGCTGTGTAATGCGGTAGGGGGGCATTTGGTGACAGGAATGAGCTGAAGGCGTTTGGCCCTTGAGAGCGGAGGCATCTCTCCTTTCCTTTCCCCACGGGAATGCAGCAATGTTGACATTTGGAGAGGGGGCTGAAGGGCTTGAATTCTCAACATCTCTCCCCAGCGTTTTGCAATGAAATTTTGTGTTTTATTCCAGAACGCTGCTTCTGAAACACTATAAGCAAGACATGCAGAGTGCTTGTACTTCTCAGGGGTAGCGTTTCTGACAGTCTGAAGACTTGCAGCACCGCCATATCAGCTTACACTCATTCATATGTGGAGGGTGTCAGTTTGCCACTGTAAGAAATGGAACCTCTTCCTCTGCCTCCCCCCAGATGTGAGGGAAGGCGCAGTGGTGGGCGGCAGCAGAGGAATGTGTGGGGCCCCGCTCCTGTCCTGGGATGCGCTCTGCAGTGCTGCCCATGATTGATGAGCAGGGCAGGGTGAGGGGAAGAGTGGGTATTGCTTTCTACTTAGAGTTTTGTTTTATTTTAGCCAGGAATAGCATTTATTTATTTTTAAAGGTGTGTGACTGATAAATAGAGGTCTTACCTTCCTGCTGGCATCTGCAGTGGCATTCATTGATCAGAACAGGGCAGCTTTAGAGCTTCCAGTGTCAGAGGCTTTTGTTGCATAGTGCTGAAATTGGCTTCTCTGTGTTTCACTGAGTAATTATCACGTTTTCGTTGATCTTTTTGGGGTCTGTTCTTTGAGGAACCTTTGAATCATAGCAGTCAATTTCTAATTTTCCACTTCTATTATTCTATCTGTTTTCATTTTTCTTTTTTGCTGCTAAATGAGGATGGTTGTGAAGGGATATGTCTTTTGTTGCACAATCCTGCTTGTGTTCTGATCCTTCATGTTGTAAAGTGCAAAACTGTGCTGGATGTTCTCCGTGCAACAGTTGGGTTATTAAGCAGAACTAATTCTTCACAGAATGGCAACAACTCCAAAGAAAGGCATCTGTAGGATTAAGCACAGATACTGGAAGGCAATCACTTGGCAAACTGCTGAAGGAAAGCAGTCCTTGCAAGGGAGAAAGTGGTATGTTCTTTCTCCTGAATGTATGCAACCACACAAGTTGAACGGCTTTGAAGCTGGTTAATGTGGCTTACTGTGTGCCTTTTCTGTACTATTTCCTGCATTTCTTGTCTGAAGAAAAGCAGAGGGGAATTCCTTGATAAGTGCGTTAGCATTTATTGTGCACTTCTGTGGCCACACACTATTGCCTGGATGATAGATAAAGCCAAGAAGGGAAAACCCCAGCTGGGAAGCCTTCGGAAGTGAAAAGATCAAGTCTCGTGCTTGTTTACATGATTCAGTAGGGTGTATTAGTTGTACTATCAATAAACTATTGAATATACAGAACCACCTATTTCTAAACCTCAGTCTTTTATTTCTTTGAAAACAGTGCTAGTGCTATAACTCCTGTGGTGATTTGCACGTCTGGCTTCATTCAGAAGGGCAGTAGTGCATATGTATCTTCTGCCATTTATTAAGTGATTGAGGTGGGGTAATGCACTGTGCGTAGCCTTGTGAATAGCTTATATATAGTTGCGAGAGCTGGAAAGTGCTGTTGTTGCAACATCATTAACTGCTTTGACAAGGTAAAATAGAAAGACTTGTGCGAATTGTTCCTAGACTTCCTTCCTTCAGGTTGGGAGTCTTGATGTTTGTTGTTTTATTGCAGTTCTCCTGGACCACTATCTTAGTCTGGCTCTAAGAGCACCTGATGGGCAGGATAACGAACTGGAATCTAAGGTGCTCGTGAGTTAGAAGGGTGTCAGTTAGGATCCACCTGTTATTTTCTGTAGCACATTGGTGCTGCCTAGGATCCCGTTTATTGTCACGGTTATGTTAATATGTCATGAATAAAAAGCTCTCTCTGTTCGAACGGTCTATAGAAGGAGGAAATAGTACAGTCTAATAGTCATCCTGTCAGATTGTACTTTTCTGTTCCTGCCTGCATGTTTCTGCCTTTAAAAGACAGCTTTTTGAAGGATGATTATCCATTTCTGAGGAGCCAAATTTCTTCAGCAGGTTTGATGTTCTTCTTAATATACAACAGACATTAATTATGAGCTCCTACTGTTGCTAAGGCTTTCCAAAATTTACGGTGAATATATGCCACCTATACAGCAAAAGGAAATAGTACATTTCAAAAAATCGCATACATCCTGAATTCAAATGATTGCTTCTATTCTTGGGAAAATGAATTGTTATCTTAGAGATTCCTGGCCCATTGTGATGCTTATTATAATAATTGTGAATCCACAGGTTTTCTGTTTGTTTGTTGTTAAAAGGAGAACTTAAACAGCCAGCCACATGTTTCAGTGTTGAAAGCCTGGTGTTCCATTTGATGATCTGTTCTGTGCCCAGGAAACAAATATTTACAGGACTGAATGCTTCTGAGAATAAATGGCAACATTAGGGTTTGCTTCTGCCTTCAGACATGCATGTAAGAGCGGGTTACATTTTCAAAGCTTCCTCACCAAAGGGAGGCTGTTCCAGAACCAAATGCATCTTTTTTTTTTTTTTTTTCCTGTTGCTTTTTTCTCTGGAGCAGCCAGAGATGATAATGTCTTTGAGGCCATCTCCAGACCTTCACTTCTATAGAGCTCTTACAGAGGGGAAAAAAATTTTGGTTTGTTTTTAATGAGGGAAAAAAACAAACAAACAAACTTGAAACATCAGGAAATAGCAGGAAAAGGCGATTCTGACTTCTTTGTAGAGGGTTAAAAAAATTTCTTTTCCTTATCTGGTCAAGTTTTTTTTCTCCTTTCCTGTCAACTGTCTTCTGCATGCATCCGTTTGGGTCCTCCTCTTCTGTTGACTTTCTGCAGTGGGATATATCTGCAGACTTGCCCTTAACACAGTTTCCATTCTGTATCTGGAGAAGTCAGCATACTTTCCTATTTTCTGAGGGTACTGTAGGAAAGAAAGAATAAATCATGAATGTATTTCCCTAAAAACCTGGTCCAGAATAGTCCACTTGACTTCAAAGTTGTCAGGAAGAGATGATATTACATGTGAAAATTCACGTAATTTGCTTCATTTTGAGAAGCTGATGGTTAAAACTGTGTTGCTGTGTGTGTGGCCAGAAACAGCTTTACAGAATCAGCCCCAGTCCGAGCGCTTGGAGAGCTTAGTTACATTCAGTGGACATATTCAGACTTGGTTATTCCTGTACAGAGATTTTTAAAGTGATCATTTGTCAGCCACTGAGTTAGGAGCTTTAAAGAAAGGAGCAGGGAGACATGAAAGTGTTAGGGGAAACAAATGAGATCGCAGCTGACATCTCCAAGGGAACTTTTGTTCAAGAGTGCTTAGGCTGTTGACCTCTTCGCTTCTCCATTTCATTGCTTTTAGATTATAGTATTCCTCAGTACCAGAGAAATAGTGGCTAGTTTGTGACTCTGCAAATGCTACCTTTTTTTTTCGGTGGAGGACGACAGGGTTTCCATGGACATTGCTGTGCAAAGGTTTTAATGCACAGAGAAACCAGTTTGCATCGTGTTTTAAAAAATGTGTTCTTTATATATGAAGTCAATCATTTATTTCTTTATTTTTTCCCCTCTTATCAGAGGTTGGGGAGTAATTCTTAGTGATCTACATCTTAGTTTGGAAATCAGTGTATAAAATTACACTACTTAGGTACCCGCTAGCAAGTTAGCAAGAGCAAGAGGGAGGAAAGGAAAAACTAAAGCATAACATTGTTTCTATCCTTTTCTGTTCCTTTCTCTATTGCACCTCCCTCTCTTTGTTTAGTTTTGGTGGTAGAACTAAGTGTATGGTGGCCTAGAAATAAATATTTTTGCGATAAGGTGACCATAAGTTTTAGCGGAGCAGACTGTTTCCTAGATGTAATTGACTGGTGGTTTGTTGGAGGTGAAACTGCAGTAAGCTCTGCAGTGGAGCTCACCCATTAGCTTAGGAATAAGGGCTTCAAGAAGATTTGACCAGAGCATGAATTGATGATAGCAGAAAGGCAGATGGCCCAAATCCTCACTCATTACCTCATCAGGGGTCTCCTTGGTATTTATTAGTGAAAGCTGTCTCTAATTATCCCTATATGTAGGACAGATTTTGGTCTCTTCAAAACTCAAAATGTGATTTTGAAAGGATCTCATAGACTAATTCATCTGAAAGATTTGCTTCTTGCCTACAACCTGCCAATATTACTCTAGGAGCTGAAACGTGAGGAGTAAGTGGTGTGAAGGATCAGTTTTGTCTATAGAAAACGTCAAATTTCATGACCAAACCTGGCTCATTCATTCTCTGTGCTTGCATGTCTTTCACACTGTAGAAATGGTGTTTCTAATCTTGTTTTTCCAATATCTGGCTTTTTTTTTTTAATTGTCTATGCTTGTATTTTCTGTTGAAAATTTGGAATACTTAAACGTTCATTTAAAAAAAAAAAAACAAGTTAAAAAGATTACTAAAAACGGAACAACCCCCTTTGCTCTCCCTCTGATCCTAATGGAGCAATATGTTCCAGGGGTCTGGAATAATACATACGTCATCTAGAGAATTGATTAGAGGTACAGTATTTCCACAATAAAAGGTCTCTTACCTCTAAGACAAGGCCGTGACTCAAAGCCCATTGAAATGGTGTCAGTATGGGGAGGAATATTTGTCAGCAGTCTTAAACATCCACTCTTTCTGGATTTGTTAACATATCTTGCATGGATGCTAATACACTATGCCAGTAGCTCCAAAATTTGTCATCCCATTTTGATGAGATCCATTCTTTGACTTACCAAAAAAAAAAAAAAAAGTGGTAGGAAGGGAAGAGGAATTCAAGTTGTAGCACTAAGCTAGTGGCTCCAAAGAACCCGGATGCAGCTCTGGAGACTTTTGCAAAGCCTCAGAATAATTTTGATCACTGTAGAATATGATTGCATTTTGTACAAGCTGAAATTCCAATCCACCTCCTTTAAAATGCCTGCTAGGAGATTCAAAATGTCAAATTTCAAAGAAAAAACTTTGGGATAAGCAGATTAATAGGTGTTCCATACGATTACTGATAGTGTCAAATCAATGCAGCAGTTTGTATCATTTAACCTCCCTATTACTTAATTGTAATGCTCTAAGGTAATTGCTTGAGACTGGACTCCTTTTCCAATACATTTCTGAACTGTCTCCTTCAAAACTGCTGCTATGGTGTTCATACTATTGCAATCGTAAGAATTTTTTAATATCAGTAAAGTCAAAGGGGACCATTTTCTTTTCTTCTGTTTTAATTTTAGGAAGAGAAAATTGGTGTATTAGCTTTACCCTGGAAATATGTTTAACTTGAGAAATATCTGCGAAAATACACAGTGTAATCTGTTTAACAAATAGTGTAGTGATAGGCTAAATGTTATCCTGCTTGCTGATATTTCCAGTATACACAGCAGCCTGTAGAGTTTTTGTTCTGCATGTTCCTCAACAATGAAGACAGAACTTATTAAAAAAGGGAACATTATTTGCACTTCTGTGACTACTTTTCATTTCAGTTTGGACTAGAGGAAACATGACTTGTTATCCGTAATTCCAGTTTTGTCTCGAGTTCATATTTTTCATGCTAAAGTGTTTATCTTAATTCTGGAACTTGTCTTCTTCCTAAGAGTGAGTTCGTAGTGACTGGCTTGATAGCATAAAGGAGAGAGAGAAATTAAAGGTGAAGTATGAAAGTAGAAAACAAAACAGAAAGGTAAAAGGAACTCTTTACAGGGTACTCTTTAGAGGGATGAGCGCATTCCAGGCAATTCAAGAGAATACTGCTTTAAAGTCATGTCTAACAGTTCGCTGTTCGTACGTCATTAAAATCCAGGGATTAATAGCAGCAGTCTCTTTGTTTCACATTAAAAAGGAATTAGTTTAATTTGGGATTAAAGGGTGCAAAGAGCTGGTCTAGCAAAACTATTCCCAAGGTATCAGTAAGGTAAAGTGGGATGGTTTGAAGACTGGCTTCTCTGACTGTCCCAGTTATACTATATATCTGTATGGATATTAAAGTTGTTATAAACTGATTCAATAATCCTTTATAATATATGTTATCTTTGGAAGTGAAATGATGTGGAAAAGCTTGTTTGAAATGCTTGGAAAGGCAATTGGATTTATAAGGCAATTGGATTTATAAGGCCATACTGCCTTTCTTGGACTGGAACTGTGGTATGACTTACGTTAGGCCAAGTATATTCAAATCTGTGGATACTGTTCTGAGGGACTGAACCTTTAAACAACACTTTCTTGTGTATCAGATCAGGATAATGTACAATCTTCTGCTCTTCCCTCCTGCAAGTATGCAGGGGTGTGCAGTGTGTGCAAACAGTTGGAACAGGGTTGGTTGTTGTTCCTCCTCCCTTTTGTACTCCAGGTGTTGCTAAACATGTAAGCAAGAAAAAAAAACATCTTGAGAGCTCTATTGTATGAGTACATTCTGGTGATTAATTAATGTATTTGAGGAGAGGCACGTGATGAGTTTGTGGACGCTACGTGTGTTTTCGACTGAACAACTTCAAATCTTGAATTCTTACTTATTTAAAATGTAAATAAGTAGGTTGATGTTTGTTTCTAAAAGTCAGTAAGGCTATTCTCCTCTTGCCATGTAATTGAGCAGCTGTTGAGGCATCAAAGAGGCTACCTTCTGTAGCTATTGATTATCTTGTCACATTTTTCTCTGAAATACTTTGACTTGCTTGGCTTGAAAAGAACGCAGATGTGGAAGGATGCTAACAGAGCTGCTCCAATACATTAGCTGTTGAATAGCAAGAGTGTACAAATCATTGTCCAACTGTAGGCAATCCAAGTTATGCTGAACGTGTGGCACACCTCAGCTGTCTCTTACACCTTAGGGAACCTCTGGCTGACACTCGGGTTCTGCAGAAGGGTTCTTCAGACACTGACTCTTTCTTACATACCCTTTTGTTTATGTACTAGCTTCATTATCTTATCTCCACAGGTTTTATGGCCTATTGATGTAAAATGTACTACACTGATAAAGCTCTGAAGAGCAAAGAAAAGTGAAAGAGAAGGTGGGAGGAGGTAGAGGGATGGAAAACTTCAAGAGCCTCTTCATACTAGTCTGCTCTGAATAGTCTTTTTGCCTGGGGAAAACATGCTATTAGATTCCAGAGTTTTCTGAAGAAAAAAAAGTGCTTTGGGAAAAGATCTTTACTGTGGCATTTAGTGTGAGGTTACAGTAAGAGCAGTTCCACTGTCCCCTGGGTGGGCGGGTAGCAGCCCAGCCACCCCTTTTGGTAATTGTTGTATTGCCTCCCTTGCCTGCCTGCTCCTCATGAATATTTTTCCCTTTAGCAAACTCATCTGAACTTCCTCCACTACAGCTGAAGCCTATTTCTTCTTTTTCTGTTTTTAATGAGTCATTGTTCCCTGTCCTCTCTAATATCTCCTTTATATATTTGTAAGACAGCTGTTTCTCTCTTCGGTTTCCTTTCCCAGGACTAATGAGGTCCCAGCTCTTTTAATCATTCCTCATGGGTCAGGTTCCGTTTTCTCCTGAAATCTTACATTTTTGTGTATTATAATTGTAGGTCAAACAAGACTTGATCAAAATTTTAAGGGTGAATGTAAGAAATCACCGTGTTTGTGGTAGAACATACAGAATGCTTTTCACATATAGTTATTTATAACTTTACCCACAATGCTCCATTTGTGTGAAATTCACCTCTGAACTGTACCTACTTAACAGTTTATATGCACACACACACACTTAACTGTATATACCTAACTACTTCATTTAATTTTCACTGACATCTCCTGGATAATTTGGCAAAGCCCTACCCATTTGATCACTTCGTGATAGCTCCAGCTTTGTGTACTCAAACTGCTGCATCAGAAATGGGGAGGACGTCTGCGTGTGTATAGGTTTGCCACGTCTGGATCTGTCAGTGTTCATGTAAGTGTTATTCCTGATCCAGACTAGAGTGGCCACCTGAGTGGCAAATCATTTGGAAATATGTGTCCATATAGCCAGCCAACAGGAATGGCAAAACTCCTTTCATAATCAGTTTTAAGCCTCACTCCTGCAAGGATGGAGGAATCACACTACACTCAAGGCAAATATGTACAAGTTGGCTACAGTACTAAAATCTAATACACTATATATTTGTTGCATTTTTTATCAACTGTTTCAGGGAGAGAGTGTCACAAAAATTAGATCAAGAGGAGAAAAACAGATTAAATTTATCACATGCTATCCTGAAATCCATTGCTCAGGAAACAGACAGCTTTTTCTTAACATGCAAGCTTATTTTTCTCAAGTGAAACCTCTTCACCCGAGAATTAAAAAAGGAAAAAAAAAAAGGTTTCATTTGCAGGTTAGGGCTATTGTTTAATTCTCAATACTATTAACACGTAAGTTCTAGAAATTGCATAATGGCATTAGGCACTTTTGTTTCCACCTGAGTAGCTCATCTATCTGAGTGGCCATTATCTGTTGAGAAACACGCAAGTGTTTGGTTTGGAGGGTTTCACAATATTTGCTGCAGTCTGGTTAGGTGAAACCCAGTTCTCTGCTGCTGTTTCAGTTCAGGGGCTTTGTCTTCCATTCCTTCAATTCCTTTATTATACAATTACACTTCAGTCTTTGGCTAGTGTCAGCTGGTATGTGTGGAAAAAATCAGCAAGATTTAAAAGTAATAAATACGTAGGTTGTTGGAATTTCTTTTGCATTTCAAGAAGGCTCATTCAGAAAATCACTTAGGGACACAAAGATCATGAGGTAGCCTTGACCTGCCACAGCATCTGGTTTTAGTACCCAGGTCGAAAGTGCAGGATATAAGGGAACATCCAAAGTCATCTGGACTTGTGTTTGCATGAGCAATCTGCCTTCATTTAATTCCATAATTTCCGTCACTTAGGAGTGAAGGAAATGATTATTATTGTTAAAAATAATAGAGGACTGCTGTATTTTAACAACAACAACAACAAAAAGATACAAGGGGTGAGCACCTCATTAAGAGTTTGACTTTATTGTAGCATAACTGTTAAATCTATGTAAACCTGAATTTAAGTACAGGTTTCTTCCGTGCATGCAAGATAGTTTTCAATACATGTATGTCATGGTAGACAGAAGCAGTGTTTCTCTAATATTTAATCATCGTATGTTGACAAGTAATCATTTGTCATTTGAGCCTGATGATGTTTGCTTCAGTGGTAAATGAGGGAACTCATAACTGAATTGAACTCTGATTTCCTTCTGTATGGATAACTTTATTGGGCAGAACTGGGTGGTTTATGCCATCACAAATATTTGTACTAAAAAGTAACTATACAAACATCTGTTCCCTTTACACAAATTGCAATAATTTTAAAAATGAAATACAATTTACAGTAATTGTTTTCCTCCTCTGTGTGCAGCATTTGGTATCCTGCAAGTTAAAAAAAAGGTGGGAGCACCAGCTTCTTGGAGTAACATTAGTTGTTTTGTGGTTTTTTTTGGCTATAAACCTGGGAACAAAATGATTAAATAGACTGGAGAAGAGGGGGAAACCTCAAATAAAAAGGCACTTACATTTATTGTGTTCTGCAGGGTTGTTTTCAGGAACGACGCAAGTCTCTTGAGACTTTGTTTCTTATCCATTTTATAGAGCTCTGGCCTCTTAACAGCACTGCTTTAATGACTTGTTCTTGGGGTTCTGAGTTGGTATCAGCGTTTGCCATGAAAACAAGTCTGTTACAAAGAGGTCAGGTTTCATGAGACAGCAATAGACTTGTAAAAACAGATTTTACTGGCACAAATAAAGTCAGAGTTAAGAAGAAACCACAGATTTGCGTAAGGAAACAAGATACAGAAGGAGCAAGTATTGAGCTAAACTGATAAACAATTTATAAATTGAGAATGATTGGGAGATGAACAAAAGTTTTTTTTTTTCATTTCTTAAATGACATTTAGTGATGTTAATGAGTTTTTCTGAAGATTTTGTGCAGTTCTCTGCAATTCTGACTTTTGCTGTCATTAAAGATTAAATTTCGGAGGCAATACCTCTGTCCTGCTCAGGTGGAAAAATGTTCTTTAGATATTAGCCTAAAAATTTTTGTTATATTTTCTAAATAACATAGTTGAGTCTGTTCTTACTTGCTATTGTGACATTGTTTTGTTCCTGTATTATTAATTTTCTTGAATTTCTTGGAGTCCTTGAGAAGCTCTCTTCTGTCTTTAATCTTTAGCTGTAATGTACAGGGTGCATTGGAATAAAACATTATATATGTTTGTGTGTATATAATATATATTATATTATAGTATTTATTATATAGGGCGCGCACACACACACACACATTATATACATACATATATATATATATATATAAATAAAAGCCATATACTAGATTTGTATTCTCACACTGTCCTTTTAAATAATCTCAGTGTTATAAGGAAATCTTTGGTGTGATTTTATAGTTCCTCTAGAGACAAAACTTTTAAAAGTCTGGAAGAGCTTTGCTTTGCTGAGACCTTTCTGCCTTGTCAGAACGGTTCTTTCTTACATCACAGGCTGTGCGGTACATCTGCACTGCACAGTGGCTCTGAGACTTGCGTTATGTTGATTTGTGGTGTTCTTATTATACCTTTATTACATTCCAAGAGATTTTATTTTGCAAGTTAAGCAGACTTGCTCAGCTTGCTTCATCATGCTTTCAATAAATAGGTAATGAATGCAAAGAACTATACTTTGTGTTAGAAAATCTGTTCGGAGCAGCACAAGGGAAGTACTCTGCTGACTCTCCAGATGATATGTGTTGTCTGTGCAGGCAGGGATTAGAATGGATGAGGAAGGGAGGAAGTAAGACGAGTTTGGATGCTTTTGTTTTGCTCTTCTGTGGTGGAAAGCTACAGTAGAGCTGGACAGCATCAAATTCAGCAGAAAGCAAATCCCACAAGTTAAGAGTCATGGGAGCAATCTGGTATACATGCAGTTTGCCTTGCAGTGAATCTCAGCTCTGTGAAATTGAACTTTGGTCTGTAGAAAAGAACTGTTATGTTTCTTTTTCCTTCTGATGATTTCTTAGCAACCAAAAGAAGATATCTACTTAGGGAGAAAACTGCTTGAATGTTTCCTCTCCCTGTCCCATCTCCACCCCATCCACCTGTAAAGCTTTTGTTGTAACTTTTTATGTATGTTGTGGCTTTTTTTGTTTGTTTTTTTAATTAAGTGGTTAATTAGGACTTAACCATGAGGTTTATGAATCTCTTACTGCTCAAAAGTGAAAGGAATAACTGAATGCACAACGTAGGGAACTGGGTTAAATTCTGCAGGTGAGTGAGTCTGGTGCTCTCTGCGGTGAGGGTGGGTAAGCAACTGGCTGTAGGCTGTGCTGGGGCTGGGGAGACCTGCTGCCGAAAGCCACAGCCAAGCACAGAGCTGATCTTAAGCACAGATACCAGAGCATCTCTGCGTGTGTCCTGGCAGTCCGAATCACATCGGAGATGCCAGACCTGGATTCCAATGACCATGGTGTTTGCATCACGTGGTGGCAAGTGCTTTCGGGTGATTTTGCAGGAAAGGGTGGTTTGGTAGTCTTGTTAGTCACCTTTTTTGGGAGGTATCATTAGGACTGTTCATTCCCGTAGTGCTGATGGAACTACCAAAATGCAGTGCAAAAAAAAAAAAAAAAAGATTTATTCTGACCCAGGGTATGAAATAGCTATACTAGTAATAGGAATCTTTAACTTACATAGTTAAGTCTATGCTAGGAGTTAGTTTGTGAATGGAGGGGAAAGCAATCAAGTGATGACATGTTTTCTTCACACTCCAAAATCTAATTTATTGATGCTGTGTAGGAGTATTAAATTGTGGGGTAGTGGTGGTGGGATGGAGCATTCATTAAGATGCTTGGTGTGCATCAGTGCTGGACGTGCACCCTATACAGCAGGGCATTATTGAGAACACCTTACAGCTAATACTATGTAAACCAAATTCAATTCATATATAAAATAGAGGAATTCTTTCAACACAAAGCTTGAAAGTTAAGAGATGGGTAACTTACTAATATTGTCAACTACATTGTGTTTTTTTTAGAATTTACACAAGAGTAGAAGTTTACTCTAAATCTAATTTTAAAACCAAATCAATATCATGGAGTTTTTGCAGAGATTGTTCCCTGTACAATTACAGAGAATGTGAATGCATGTGGAATTATTCATGTTGTGAGTTATCCAAAATGAGTTGCCACTGAATAGATGCTCTTTGTGTTAATTATGTAGTGAGCAGCAGTAAACAGAGCAATTAATTAGAGGCTTTTGTATTCCTTTCCCTTCAGCTTTTATTTCCTGATCAATTTCTTAGGTGTCTATTAGATGGAAGGTATTTATTGATCTGCCATTTCAGCTGGCTCAATTTTGCAAAGTCCTGAAGTTGTAAGTGCTTGAAATTTTATAGGGAAGCAATGTGTGGTCACACATGAGATTCATGTTAATTTTCATTGATATATGTATATTTTTAAACCAAATTAAGTTAAAATAAAATTATTTTTAATATACCTGCAACCAATGAAAGCAGGCGTTGAGAAAAGTTTATAAGGTAATTAGACCAGTCTTTCTTCACATGTAGAAAAGAGGACTATTTGAAGTATTTTGGAGTATTTTTTCAAGTTGTCCTATGATCTGGAGTTTGGTTTAGCCGACGTTTTTTCCTCACTTGACTCCTTATATGTTCTCTTATTTTTAGCCATTTCTGCGTTTGAAGTCCAGCCACTTTCAGTTGAGGTTCAGGAAGGTGGAGTAGCTCGATTTGTCTGTAAAATAACAGCAAACCCTCCTGCCGTTGTGACATGGGAAGTGAATCGAACAACTTTACCTGTAGCCATGGACAGGTAAGTAAACTTGCATGTTTTAGAGTGTCATTTATTCTCTGTGATAATTTTGAGCCTGCTACAAGAACAAAATCTGAATAATTGCAATGACAGTACATTAAAAAGGTTCCATCCGTGTAGTATGTCCACTACTAATGAGACAGTAATAGTTGTGTGATTAGAGTCATGAGCACAGGCCAGTCAGTTGCTATTGTGTATGCAATAAACATAGAATGAGAGAATGTCCATTGACCTGTGAATTGTTGGGGGAATTGCTGTGGGATACAGAATAGGAGGACTTTTGCTGTGGGGACAGTTTGAACTAGTGGGATTGTTTGCACAGGTGCAATGTAGAAGAATTGATGCTGAACCTGTGGGTGTTTTTTTTCCTTTTTTTTTTTTTAAGGGCCTATGAAGAACTATGTATGTAGAAAACTGAGTTAAAACACTTCATGCTAGGGAAATTCTGCTCAGGGAGACTTGTATTTTGAGTTCATTAACTTGAAGCATATAGCCTGTTCTGTGCTGGGTATTCTCCCTGGCCAGATTGTGATCATTGAACCTACTTCCATCCTTCTCAGCATGTAACTTTTGTTGAACATGTCTAAGACACCTAGCATGCAAAGGAAGGTAAAAAGAGAAACATAAATGTTGAAATCATAGGTGGGTTTATTGGAAATTGTTTGTTTATTATGCTACGGTAGCAGAAATTGCTGCCAAATAAACCCACCAACTTGAATAATATGGACATGGTAGCTGGCTAAAGAAGGCTGGGATGATTGCTTTTGAGGATGAGAAAGATCTGCTGGTTAAAACAGATTTTTCTGCTCTCATGCTGGTGTCAATCAGGGAATCCCGCCTGTAGTTGAGGAATGGAGAGAGGTGAGTCATGTATAGAGAGTGTTTTTTGAGTCTCCAGCCTGCTGTTCCCAGGTCAGTGTAGTAACGGCTGTTTATAAACCAAATACTCCTTTCACTGGCGGAACATTTATCTACATTTATTTTTTGTTTCTTTGACAGAATAACTGCTCTACCTACAGGAGTTCTTCAGATCTATGGTGTTGAACAGAAGGATGCTGGGAACTATCGATGTGTTGCCACGACAATAGCCAATAGACGTAAGAGCACTGAGGCAACACTGAGTGTTATTCCAGGTACTCAGCATGTGAGATTTTTCCACAATATTTTAGTTGTCTTAGTACTGTAGCAAAAACACTTACTTGCAGTGAAGGGCTGTAACTGCCCTCTAAACCACTCACCAAAGTAATAATTTTACTTACTTATATATCGTGGCTAAAATATTGTTCAAGATGTATTTCAGTAATTGTAAAAAAATAAATATAGATTTGATGTATATTTAACTTTAAGCATCCTTTAAAAATATATATAATTAAGCTTTTGTTTAATTGCCCTCACTTTCTTTGTTCTTTTTTTTTAATTATTATTTTTATTTTTCTCCAAAGCTTCAGATTTGAAGCCTTTTCACAAGCCAGCTATTATAGCTGGTCCTCAAAACATTACGGCATCTCTTCATCAAACTGTCATACTGGAGTGCGTAGCCACAGGGAATCCAAAGCCAATCATCTCATGGAGCCGGTTAGGTAGGTCTTAAAATTACAGCATACAACATTAAGCCTGTGGAGAGGAAGTGTAACTGGAAAGAAAGGATTTCAGCAATTAGGTTACTGTTCTGAGGCTTCATGTAGTAGGCAATGATTTGTAGGTTAGGGTAGGATAAGTGGAACGCTTTGTCACATACTTCTATACTGCTGTAGAGAACCCCTGAGGTTTCCTGAGGTTTGCCTGCTTCTATTATCAGTCCTGAACTGCCTCCAGTACATTATGGACAGGGTGCCAGGCCGGGCAGTGACCTCCAGGAACCTGTGAATCAGAATAGAATCACTGGTAAGTTAGGGCAGATTGGAGTGACTGCATCCTACAAAACTATCCTGTAAATGTTTCTTCCCCTATTCTTCTTAGAAGCAGCATGTGAATGGGATTTGGATGTTGTATTAATGGGCTGTTCAGACCCTGGATTGCCTTAGAGCCCAAGTAATCTGACTGGAAGGGGAAAAAGAAGAGAGGGAATGCAATAGGAGTAAGAATTTTCATCAGTGGAACCCCTTTTTGCTATGCAAATTGCCTCTGTTTTCACGTCTTGTTATACGTACCTAAATGTGAAAGTCAAGACTATACCTGTAGAAGCAAATTGTCAAAAGTTTTCCTACCTTTTATTTCTAAAAGTGGGAGAAATAACTGTGTTTCCTGGCTGATTCAGTAGCTCTTGTGGACAAACAAGTTTTATTTTTTAAAAAAATCGCATGACAGTTAGCTTAAGGGTTTTTTCCTTAGAAAAATAAAATATATGGTAATCAAAAATGTTTATTTTATCCCCAGCATAATTCAGATGGAGGTGGATGATCCCTGTTGGTAGTGATGAACTGAATCTTGGTGCAAGACAGGTGGGGAGGGTAACTGGGAAAATGGCATTAGTTTTTAGCTGTGATGGAGAGTATCAGATACATCGACTTACTAAGTGGAGTAACCTAACTGTCTGAATGGTCAGATAACTAAGAGTTAAGCTCAAAGCAAATACAAAATGGCAATCTCTGAAAACTCATCTGAGATTTTTCTTTACATTTTTTGATCTTTAAACTCAAATCCATGCCATTACTATTTAGGCAACCTTATTCAGATCGGTTATTGGAATACATTGAGCAACTTCCTAACCATACTTCTCCCACTGTCTCAAATAGACCATAAGTCCATTGATGTCTTCAATACTCGTGTCCTTGGAAATGGGAACCTCATGATCTCTGACGTGAAGGTGCAGCATGCAGGCGTGTATGTCTGTCGAGCCACTATTCCTGGCACACGAAACTTCACAGTAGCAATGGCAACTGTCACTGTGCTGGGTGAGCGTGCTTTGACTTCTGCTTTGTTTCAACATCTTGCTTCTGTCTTGAGCTGTGCTTTGGAGGGGGTTGGATTTAGGGAGGTTGCCAAGGTGAAACGGATCATAGATCTGTGGCTGCATTCTTTTGTCACTTACATGAGATGCGCCAGGCATTCAACATTTGAGTTATAAACTAATAGTTCATTTGCACTTAGAGATAGACAGGTGCAGTGTTTCATCTGGGAAGGTTGACTTCCAAAACAAAATCTAGTGACAAAGTAAAAATAAGTAATACACCTGTGTGAGTCAGTAGAAGTTTGTTGTAGACTGGAGTTTGATTTATTGTTTGTATTTATAAATGCAAAATCAAAAATGTGTAGTAATGTTGCTTTTTGTGGAGGGAGTATGTGTTTTTAAACATGCTTTGTTCACGTGAAATGTGCTTTCTGCGTGGGTATATTTATGCTTGAGTGGCCTGAGGAGAGAGGGGCTTGTGTGTGGGAAAGTTCGTTCTTAGTCTGACTGTCCTGGCATTTATGTGGGCTTGATTTTTTTTTTTTTTTGCTTGTTACTTACCTGTAGCTCCACCTTCATTTGTGGAATGGCCAGAAAGTTTAACAAGGCCTAGAGCTGGTACTGCTCGTTTTGCCTGTCAGGCAGAAGGAATTCCTGCCCCCAAAATTTCATGGCTGAAAAATGGAAGGAGGATACACTCCAATGGTAGAATAAAAATGTACAACAGGTAAGATGTCCATTGCTGTATGAGAGGTGTGCCTGTGAAGAATACAGTTCTTATGAAAGGATGAGATTCCAGTAACTAAATATAGCCAAACAAGATATAACTCAAGTAAACAAAATTAAGTGTAACATTATGGACACTTCACAGGCGGCAGGAATGCAAGTTAGCCAATACCTAAAATCCTCAATGAAGATTTTGTGTTCTCTGCATTACCAGGGAGGAAACTCCAGTGGTTTCACAATGGAGTTACTCTAGATTTACAGTAGTGTAGTACAGACCAGAATCTTGCAAGTTGTTTGAGGCCTATTTCACTCCTGTGTAGCGAACAGCTCATATTAAAGAGTTGGTTAAGAAATGACAATCCTAAGGTTGTGCTATTTGCAGGGAGCAATAGAATAGGCTTATTTTCACTGTGCCTGGCTTTGCAGGCCTAAACACGAATACTGACATGGCAGGTTTTGAGTAACACTACAGGTTGCTAAATTTCACAACAGCATATTAATTTCTAATTGAAAAGTTTTTGAAGTACAAATCATTTAAACTCGTGAACTAGAGAAAATGTAACTGTTGTTGCGTTCTATAGAGCTACGTTTATTCAAGATGTAAGCTTTTCTTTTTTCCTTTTGTTCTTCCTTTTGAATTCAGTAAATTGGTGATTAACCAGATCATTCCTGAAGATGATGCCATTTATCAGTGCATGGCTGAGAACAGTCAGGGATCTGTGCTCTCCAGGGCCAGGCTTACTGTAGTTATGTCAGAAGACAGACCCAGCGCACCTTATAATGTCCATGCTGAAACAATGTCAAGCTCAGCAATCCTGCTAGCGTGGGAGAGGCCGCTGTATAATTCAGACAAAGTGATTGCATACTCTGTGCATTACATGAAAGCGGAAGGTAAGCAGTTTAATTTCATTTGTTTCCATATACTATTATATACCTATATGTGGTAAGAACTTGAATGTCTGTCCAAGAGGTGCCAAATTTGAATGGCTGATGACCAGGGCTTCATCAGAGCATAACAGCATAAAAATCCATATTGTAACCAACAGACATGCATGGGCAAAAATGCTTTTGCCAACTCATCTCGTTTGTGGGACTGATTGCTCTTCTAACTCAGCTTTGTCTCATCATTCCAGTGAACAGATTTTGAAGTCAGCAATGGGCTTTAAAAGTTGGGACCTCCCTAGTGATGTCTGGGTTTCCCTCAATTTGTCCTCAGGGTGAAATTCTGCCTAGCTCTCTTCCATGTGTTTGCTTGGCTAGGAAGGACAGAGCATATACCAGAGTCCTGGAGGCTTACAGTGTTGACATTTTCACTAGATTCAGCTCTTCTGTCTATATCCCCCAGTTCTTGTGACTTGACAGATTTCCATGTGTTTTGGAGTAGAATAATTGACATGTTATTGGCTTTAGCTATTATCTCTTAGAATATTGACTTAGTGAGAAAATTTGCTCTCCTTTCACCCCTTGCTCTCCTACAATGAGAAATATATATTCGGACTTTCAAAATATGTGGAAATAGCCATGAGCTATTTGCTGTAGCCTCTTAAATATTATATAAATTCCTATGTAACAGGGAATGGATAATTAAAAGAAAAATGAATAACTAGACATTTATAATCATTTAGTGTTATGTGATTCCTTTAAGTTAAGGAAATCTTTAGGGTGATAGAAAACAGGCATTGTTCATAAGTAAGAGAAGTGACTGCCGAAGGACCTGAAATTTTGTTTGGTGTGTGGCTTAAACTAAGTTGTAATGCAGTTCTGTTTTCTAGGAGGACTGATTTCTTTTTTCATTTCTATTCAGTAACTAGTTTATTCAAGGACAGGACTGCAGATGCTCAGCTCTGTGTGGAATACCAGTCTGCCATCTGCTAAGCAGAGGACAGGAAGGACAGCTTAATTACTCTAATACTGATGCAGGAATAGCTGCCTTTGCTTTTGCAAGTGGGATTTTTCAGGACACAAGAGAATTTTGTCTGAAGGAAGGAAGGAAAGAGTTTTAAAAGATAATGAGGACAAGAGGTGCGGGAAATTACCCCCTACACTTTCAGTCACTGAGGTATTGTGCTCACAACCCCCACTCAAAGCTAATATGAATAAAGTCACACTAGATAAGCTATCTGGGTAATTGTATGTCCGGTGCTAGTGTAGAGAGCAGAGACTGGGTAACTTCAAAGAAAGCTGGGAAATTGTCCTTAGGGAAGCTTGTATTTGTGCAGGAAATACTCTTTCACAGTAGTGAAAAATCTTCTAAAATTTGTATTCTGCAAAATTGTTTTGCAGTCGTTGTATCCTTTGCCTGCTTATACAAACGTTGTGTCTTGTGAAATAAAAACAAAACAAAAACCACCAAACCCTGTATTATTTAAACTTGCTTTCTCAAATACTCATTTTGTTAATCTTTCCAGACAGCCTTGTGACATTTATTTCACGTAAGGCTGTTGTGTATCCTTTCACATTAAAAACTCCCCAGTGGGGAGTGGGAGGGGCTACGTTATGTGGAGTAATTTCAGTGCTGGGAATCAAAATGTGGGTGATTTGTCTGCATTTTTAATTGGTACCAGAAGTTCTGCATCAGGGCATAAAAACATTTTTGGCTTGTTTTGTATTGTAGAAAATGTTTGGGTTCAAAGGCTAGTGGACAGCACTCCTGTAAAAATAGCTACTTTCTATGAGGTAGTTGGTGAACCTTTCAGAGGATGTTGCCCACATCAGAGGCATTATTAAAAATCTAGAAAGCATGCCTTTGCGAGGAGGTATCACATCAGTTGGTTCTGTAATCTCAGTTTTAGGGCAACTATATTTGAAGAAATGCAAATTAAAGGATAATCTTTTGATTCAGTGAGATGACATTCACACCATACCTGGGCTCAGAGTTGCTAAAATTCACTGACATTGACATGTCTTGCTTACTTTGTAAGAATTCTGGATAATTATGTGTTTGTGTAAGTAGTTTGGATCAAGGTATTGCTGTCATCATTTTCTTCAGCCTGTCTTTCCTCAGTCCACCCTCACAATTTGTTTCAGACCCTAATTAATATTAAAAAGAACCTCAGATGTCTCCCACTTAACTAGAACATATCTTACTTGCTTAAAGCTTCTTATGTGTGTAACTTTTTTCTTTATGTATTGCTTGGTGGTTTATTTAGGAACCTTATTTGTCAGTGTGAGTGAGTAAGGTTTTATTACAAAAAATAACAAAATGCTTGCTAAGTCTCCTACTGATGCTTATGATTCCATAAGTCTGAAACATAAAGGAAACCTGGACAATACACTAATCATATGCAGTTCCCGAGAATTTTCTGTAGAGTTCACAGTGTGGTAGGTGCTTTGAATACAAAAGATACCATCACTCATCGTTTAATTTCACAACATGAGCATTCTGCTGCTTCCCTATAAAAAGACGTTCAGGTCCTCTTCCTTATTTAAATTCAAGAAAAAAAAAGGGTTTTAATGAAGTTAGTTGAATAAACTAACAGGTGGTGTGGTGTTTTTTTGTTTTGTCATGTTTTTTGCTTTTTTTTTTGTTTCTTTTAAGCAGAATATTTTGCATTCAAATCGGGGTCATAGTAGCAAGAAGAATAAGGGTCTGATGAGCGTGCATGTTGGAGTGTGTTAATTCCTTGTTAGTGATTCAGAAAAGGCACAAAGGGAACACTGATTGTGGTGGAAGGCAAGCCTTGTTCTCTATTATGGCTGTTTCATTAGGGCCTCTGCATGAGGCCTAGCAATCCATTCAATGAGAGAACAAGTCCTTTTAATTTGAGCTCAAGGATCTTGTTTAGCAGGTCAGAAATCGTGCCTTGCAATTCGTAATTAACAAGCCATTAACTAGTCTGTTGTGAGATGCTCGTAATCTTGTCTAATTAAAATGCTATCAAGTTAATTCATAAATGTGGGAAAACTTAATGGTGGAATTTGCCTTTCGTTTTGTTTATAAATTCAGTTGTGAAGAGGAGGAGCTGGCTCTTACAGCGTTTTGATTAAGTTGACATGCATTCGGTGTGAATTGTTCGTTAGCACAGCAGCTTTCACCACACGTATTCCACTTTATAGCCTTCCTCTATAGGAATAAAGCCCCACAAAGACAAGACTGCTGCTTGCATTGCTATGCATATTTTAATGTGAATTGCTGAGATTTTTTTTCCTGTCTCTTACTTTCTCTCCTTTTTTTAACGAGTCATTAAGGAGCAAAACACTTTTGAAGTTCTTTCTAGGCTATTCCTATTGGCCTTTTTCCAAATAAAAGAAAAAAAAGTCAATCAAATGTACTAGAATTTGAAGGGCTAAAATAAGATCCTTTCACTGAATAATTTCTTTCTTTTTCTTTGGTTTTGTTTGGGGGGGCGGGGTTTTTTGTTTGTTTTTTTTTTGTTTGTTTTGTTTTGATGGAGTGAAGGCTCTGCATTCCTCCCAGTCTGCTATATTAAAAGCTCTGTAAATAGGTTTTGAAAAAACCTCCCTGACTCTAAACAAGTAGATTTAGAAGTTTGCTATGAACGATAAGGCAATTAGAGCTCGTGTGTTGTGTTACTGTACATTGGGCACAGTTTGTTGTGACTGATTCTAAAAAGGGGTTTAGAGGTGCATTCAGTGTGCCTTATTCGTGAAAATCCTGAAACACCATAATGTACACCACAGCAAGGCACAGTTACTCCTGTGCATAAAAGAACTCTACTTAATAGGTTGAAAAAATAGAGGTAGGCTGGGGAAGATCATGAAATAACGTGGTAAGATCTCAAATCCAAGTACTGTGATGTTTACAGGTTGTGAGAAATGTTTGTTTCTTTAACCCTTGTTTTATGGCAGGTTTAAACAATGAAGAGTACCAAGTGGTCATTGGAAATGATACAACCCATTACATTATTGATGATTTGGATCCAGCAAGCAACTATACCTTCTATATTGTGGCTTATATGCCTCTGGGAGCCAGTCAGATGTCAGATCATGTGACTCAGCACACCCTTGAAGATGGTAAGACAAATAAATACCACTCATTTTAAGTGAGCATTTTTATTTGCACTGAGTAGAAAAGTGCAATCAAGTGCTAACATCTCTCGAGGATCCAGTGACATCAGTGAGACTTCTGGATACATGCAGTCTAAGACTGAGTTAGCTAATGAAAGGAACGAGAATAAGGTAACATTCTGACAGGACAGCATTATGTATTACATGGTGTCTTTTTTTATACTGAAAGATGTTTCATTAAATCAGGTAAGTAATTGTTCCAGATCTTTAAGAACTTCCTCAGTGCTGAGAATGTGTTGGAAGCCTAGGATTTTGAACTGCACACCCAGTGCATCTTCTGGAAATTTTGAAGGAAAATTTGGAATAACAATTTGACATACCAAAAAAATCAAGGTGGTAGTTTTTGATGTGCGTGTGGGGATGGTGTCTGTGCTTGTTAGTGGAATCTGAGTTTCATAAAAAAAACATACTGACTTATTTCCGCGCAGTGGTCTAACTATCCAGAACATCATGTCAACAACAAATTGTTTAGTACATCCCACTGGAACTGATTAACAAATTCTGACAGTGTTAAGCTTTGGCAGTGTGGAACATTGCCCATTCCAGTTATCCGCCTGTCTCTTTGCCAGGAGTTACTACCCTTACAACACAGTTGGTGGAACGGAATATGCACAGTCTTCAGCACTGCAGGGGGTTGTCTAGACTCCTAGTTTAAGCTTCTCCATCTAACCTTGACAGTCAGTTTGGCAAAGCAGTAAAGTGCTGATTGCCATCAATTCCTGTTGGCAGCAGTAAGAGATTAAAATGTTGAGGGCTTTACAGAAAGGACTATACTGTATGAAGTCTACACTGTATACTAAGTCTATACTGTATGCAGGTGAGAAGTACGAGCAGTGTCAAGCTATTCTCAAAATAAACAAGACTATACAAAACTTTTTAGATTATTTACTCTTTTATTACAAGTACCTCATCATAGGTTAAGGTGTCAGATGAGAATTTTACATCTTTTTCCTGAGCTCAATAGCTTTTGTCCTTTTCTTTTATAGTTCCCTTGAGAGCTCCTGAAATTAGTTTGACGAGCCGGAGTCCTACAGATATTCTCATCTCTTGGTTGCCAATTCCTGCAAAATACAGGAGAGGTCAGGTGGTCCTGTACCGTCTGTCTTTCCGCCTCAGCACAGAGAGCAAAATCCAAGTCTTGGAGCTTCCAGGGTCTACAGATGAATATCTCCTAGAAGGCCTGAGACCTGACAGCGTCTACTTGGTTCGTATCACTGCTGCAACAAGGATTGGCTGGGGAGAGGCATCTTTGTGGACTTCCCACCGGACTCCGAAAGCTACAAGTGTGAAAGGTAATTGTTATGTTACTGGCACCTTGGAGATGGGGTCAGTTGCAGGCTTCATCTGAGAGCTACACGTTTTTCTGACACGTAGCACAAGGATGTGAAATACGTTTTCCCATTACATGTTCTTATTCTAGTGATCTAGAAAGTAGTTCTCTATGCATGATTTTGTGGATAATCTGCACAAACTTCTGATTCCTAGAATAATAAATTAAACACAGTTAATAGTTTTAGGATCAAATGTTGACGAGGAGCTAATCTGTTTTGTGCTTTACATGGGACAATAGGAAGAAAAGCTGTTACTATTTTTGTGTTGATCTTTGATTGTTGTCGCATGATGGTATATAACATATCTGACACAGTTGCAGGAAACTTTAAATCAAACGTTTTAGCCTGTAGCCTTGTTTCCAGTGATAACACAGTTTTCTACTGTTCTACATGATTTTAATCAAAAAACAAACAAATTCAAAAAGCATAGTTCTTCAGTGTCAAACCCTTTTCTTCATTTTGGACATTACGCAGTGGAGAGGCTGAATTCAAAAATGTTTTTTTCCTGATTTATCATAAATTATGCTTTTAGATTAGCTATAGGGAATCAAACGTACTAATAAAGAAGAATGAACTAGAATGAAGAGTGAACTTAGGAGTGAAGGACGACCAGATTTTTGCATGGATTTTTTTTTTCTCAAATATCATCATAATAATAAGTATATTTCTCTAAAACCAGCACCAAAGTCTCCTGAGCTGCGCGTGGAGCCAATGAACTGTACAACCATTACAGTACAGTGGCAGCAGGACTCTGAGGACACTGCAGCTATTCAAGGGTACAAGCTGTATTACAAGGAGGAGGGCCAACAGGAAAATGGACCAATTCTCTTGGACGCCAGTGATCTGCAGTATACTGTCAGTGGTTTAGGTGAGTGTATAAAATACTTCTTAACAGTTCTGGAAGACAATAAGATCAAAGGACGTCCTAGGGATCTTAAATCTTCAGACATGTAAGGCAACAATGTTAGGTATGGCCATGTATTTTCCCAGCAGTAAGTTTTGCAAGTTTGAGTTATGCTGCTGGTGGAATAATCCTATCCCTAAATATATGCTGCACAATGCTTGGATAACCAGGTCTTATTAATCTTGTATAAGTTGGAAGAAAAAATACCAAAGATTTTTCTCTGGTGTTTCTAGCCTATGTCTGTGTTATTTGTAGCTTTTTTCACACCTACACTGCTCTACAAGCACTGTTTGTTCACTGCAGAATTGCTGTAGGATACACTACTGTAAATCCTTGAAAATTTTACTGGGATGCTGAGTAAAAATGGACTATAATTATCTTAAAATATTAATGGGATAGTAACATGCATGGTGTGGTAGCTAGTAGTCCCTCTGCGTGTTATTTCTTTTATATTTTAAGCAGTACTAGTAAATATTTGCAGAACTGAACATGAAGATTAGAGCACAGAGCTTTCTGAGTCTCATTGGAGTCTTTCCATCGATCATCAGGCTCTGTTTCCTTCTGCAGCTCTTGCCAAGTATATCAGTACAGATGTCTTGATATCACCCTTAGTTAGAAGGTGCTTCTGTATGTATATAAAAAAAACTGAGACTTTTTTCATAAAAAGATAGGATCTATAATATAATCAGCAAATGTAATACAGGACTTGACACTTACTATTTGAAATGTGTCAAGATAGTTTATTAGGGGTAGTGTGGAGAATTAATCTTTACTAAATTAACAAAATTGACCTGTAGTCTTAACTAGGTCAAATGGCCTCTTGACCATGCTCAGATAATTCTCATCTGCTGCATACAGTCGAGGTACTATTTTAGGGGAGAGCATTCTGGTCTGTTAACTGGACAACTGACCATCTGTGACCATTCCTAGCCAGAGCATCTGGCAGCAGCTGACTGTTTAACTGAGCTGTGAGACAAAAGAGCAGTGGGTTGGAAGGATGTGATGTCTGTGTCCTAGGACATAAATAAATTTTTTTGTCTTCTTGTTATGCAGTTACTAAACAATAATTTCACACAGGCAAACTCATTAACTGTGTGGCACCCCCCCCCCCCAAAAAAATGATGTGAATTTTCTCAGTATACTAATTTTCCTCAGATTAGGATGTAGTTTTACAGAATTCTGTATGTTTTTATCGGGTTTCCTTTCCAGTAAGCACACAGAGGAGAAAACAAAAGCAAAGTGAGTTTGGGAAACTGACTTTCACATTGGTGATTGATAGCATTGATGATGTAACTACTGTAAATGACTTTCAAATGGTTGCAGGACTCCTGATGGAAAGATAAGGATGATAAATCAGAATCAGCAATGGCAGTGTAAAATAGGTTTCAGTGACTGAAGATTAAAGACGTCAATATGAATATTATGCCACATTTTAATCTCTTGTTGGTTCCTACCTTACGTTTTTGAAAGCGGATAACTCTTACGCCAGTGTTATGTCTCCCCAGTTACTTCTGTGTATTTTGAAACTGGGTTATTTAGCATGATAGTCACCATGTAAATAGAATTAAATGATCTGATCAATGTCAGGGCTGCCTTTCTCAAAATAAGTATTCACAGTTTCACATATACATTTGTTTGTGTTAAAGGTCTTGGCATTTATTTTTCAATAGCAGGCCATTTCTCAGACAAGTGTAAAATTCCATTATCACTTGAATTTGCCACAGGAGCAGACTCCTGAGTGCATACCATGCATTTTTGCCTCTATTTTTAATTCTTCCTTTGCTTCTTCCTGCTCTAGAAAGTTCTGACTCTTTACTTAGCAGAAAGTCTTTCATTATGACTTGACGAATCTGCTGTTACAGGTTCTGTTTTGGTAATGTTTCAGAATGTGTGTTCCGAAGTTGAAGCGAGTTTGGTTGGTGGAAGGGTTTGTTTGGGAACCTTCTTTCCATGGCTTTAAAAGTCGAAGGGAGTGTCCAGAGAGGGTCATTTCCCACTTTTCAATGTCTTTAGATCAGTTTTTCTTAAAGAATTTTAAGGATGTGCATATATATCCCTGCCTCAGTATCACCAGTAATCACTATTGCACTAGGTATTTATTTGCTTGCCACAGCTCACTGCGCAGCCAAATATATGATCATTAGGAGGGTAGAACCTGTACAAGAGGAGCAGTGGCTCTGAAGAACCCATTTTAGGCTTATTTGGTTTATCGGAGCCAGGAACTCTTCTTAACTATGTGGCACTACTGATGGGAACCTCATTCTGCAGCCTGCATCTAGAGAGATTAAAATCACGCAGCTTCTTGCTTATCAGACTCGAAAAAACATGATCCATGATGATGCTGCAACACAAGAACACAGTTCTTAAAGCTGCCTGGAATTAATTTTAATTAAAGAAAAATAATAGTTCTTATGCTAGTAACAGCAATATTTTTTACTAATTAAATGGATGCCTCTGGTGA
This sequence comes from Anser anser, assembly GCF_964211835.1. NCBI lineage: Eukaryota > Metazoa > Chordata > Aves > Anseriformes > Anatidae > Anser > Anser anser. Next base: position 19,028,498 of record NC_139730.1, read on the forward strand.
TGGGGGAATGCAACGTGTTCTTGTGCCATTAGTGCCTTTTACACTTGGAGTGAGGGAGGAAAGGAAGAATTCACTCTGCAAATTCATTCTTCTTTAGTTGGTCTCTAAGAGCCCTACCACCGTGTGTAATGGTAGTTACAGTTTCAGAAAGTTGCTCTTAGGTGACAAAGCTAACACAGGGTCTCACCAAATGCACACAAACCTGAAGGCAAGCAGGTTGTGGCAGAAATGTGTACACCAGAGGTGCTCTCTTGTTTCTGTTGTATACAAGATGATATCATGCAAAATAACTGTTTTCAGACAGAAACACCTTAGGGGATGGAAAAACTGGTTTGTTAGCTTTGGTGAAAACGCCTTGAGCATGGGAGCACACGTACCTGGGCCTTGCCCTGGTGCAGGGCCCTTCCCAGGAGAGCCTGTGGAGCGGAGCATCCGTGCTGGGGACCGCAGCCCCCAGGAGCACCGCTGGCTCCCCGGGCTGGGGGCACTTGCAGGCTGCAGGGGCTGGCCAGGACCTGCCAGGTGACTGGGGGACCATGAAATGGAGCCCATCTGCTTTTTTTATATATGTGTGTGTGGGTATGTTTTATATATATATATATATATATGCACGCATGTGTATACACATGTATATGCATGTGTATAAACATAATAATAATAATTGTTTGGTGGTTCCTGTGAGGCTTGGAGAGCCTGCAAATCTTCTGTCTGGGAAAGCTGCTTCTATGCTGACTGGGGTTACCTAAAGGTGTGTGACGTGAGGGATATCACAATCCCTTGCTGCTTCTCCTGGTACTCCAGTTTTACATTACCTAGTGGCGGCATCCTACTCAGTCCAGTTCCTCTGGAAAAATACTTACGTAGTGACAGACTCATTTATGCAATATACTCCGTGTTATCAAAAAGTTCAGTAGTAATCAGCATAACTTCCTTGCTTCCCTGAAATTCTTCTTTGTCCTACCCTTTTCTAGTTACAGAGAGGAGAAATGAGGAAAAGTGTATTTCACCCCTCACTTGGACAAAATATCTAAGTGCTTTTGTGAAGAATTTGTCAAAATCTATATGATGCAAAGACATGTTTTGTGACCCTGCATGGCACTCTGGTCTAAAGAGGGGGCTTGTGCAGAAGAATTAATAAGCTCCCTACTACATTTAGCATTCCCCTGGAGATCTGGCCTTCAGTTGTTTAATTTCCCCTGGATCTATTTATATTGCTTTATAACTATGATTATAGCTAAGTTTCAATCAAGAGCAGCAAAGACAAGGTCAATCTACAACCTACAGAAATGGAATAAAGATATAAAAGAAGAGTCAGCGCAAAGAATTTCTTGAACTGAACTGTCAGATGCATGTCACCCAAGTGCCTTTTGAAGTAATTTCATAGAAGTGCTTATGAAGTTTCATAAAGCAGTTGATATAATGGTCTGATATGACATAGTGGTTTGATTCCCCCCCCCCCAACATATTGCAGATGTATGCGTGAGAAAGTGTACATCTTAAAAACTTTAGCTTTAATGCCATCTTTCTCATTAAGAGCTGCAAATGTTGTAATATTGAGAAGGAATACTCTAAGAGCATTGTCTATTTTTTAATTTCAGATCATGACTATTGGTGTGTCAAGGTAGTTATTTCTGATAGCTAGGGCTGTAATTTCAGTTTGATCCCAGGTTTTGTTTGTGTCAAAATGTAGTCTTGCATATTTGTGTCTGAAAATTTTGGGATATCCAAAATTGCATATGTGGGAATTGATATTACTGTATGGTTATAAGTTACCGTGAAAATTTAGCTTGGGATTCACATACAAATTTCAAGGAACCAAGCATTTGAATGGTTTAGTGAAATAATGTGAAAAACCCTACAACTTCAACTTCAGCGTGCTTTTTTTTTTTTAAAAAAAATTCAGTTAATTGTTCTCAAATTTGATTTGATAAAGTATTTTCTAGTATTGCAGGTCTTTATTTTTGCTTGAGATACTCTACGTCAAGTCAGACATTCACATTTTTATTTGAGCAAATTGCAGCAGTCTTAAATACAGAAAAATCAGAAATGACATCAGTTCTTAATAAAGAACAACTAAAAGCTCGTTTTTTGTTTTGTTTTGCTTATAATAGCAGATGATAGTCCTGTATGCTGTAGCCATTATACCTACATGGTTGCATAGTGAAAAGTGTCTAATAGCTCAGTAGGTGACCAGGACAAATATTATCATTTATTACCACTGTTTACAGCTGGGTCAGTCCAGTGTTTACTCACACTGATTACATCCTTAAACTAAACCTCTTATCTGTCAATTCTCCTGATTGTGTGTAACAGGCTTGCTACTACAACTTATCAGCTAAAACATGAGGGATTTGCTGAGCGAGGGGAGGAGGAATTGGTTGAATTGCATAGTAATAAACCCCAAAGAAGTAGATTGGGTGTGCTTAAAGCAGCCTTTTCCTCAGCTGTGACCTCTTACTCTTTCGCAGATGTGGCAGTTTATGTATATTTGTATTTAACAGTTCCAAACTCTTGGGCTAGTCCTGGTATGATATGCTTCTACTACATGTCAATAAACAAGAGGCACATTCCTTGCTTCATAGTCACGAAAGGCGGACCTGTCACCACTTTAAATGAGCCTGTCTTCCAAAGGCAGACATGGCATATCTGCATATCATTTTTTCCTTGTTCCTTTTTTCTGGATTTAGAAGGGGTGGGGGAGAAACCCTTATGATTAAAAGACGCAAGGGAGGGGGCTTTGCTACACTGGAAGTCTTTTCTACCTGTAAAATATCAGAGCCAGTGCTGCTTTGATAAGCTTTTGTCCCTTTTATGTACAGAGCTATATTGCATTTACAGCCTGTAAGTGTAAATAGTGATCTCATATATATATATATATATATATATATTTTCCTGTTCCATGGTTGGTATTTACAAACTGGTGCATTAAATTTTGTTTCAAATGTAAGTCAGTGCTAGTAGTTTCTCTAGATAGATTTGTAGCAGGGAGTTCCTTTTGATTCAGGTTTATTCTTGGACGTGTAAAAACTAGGCTGGGTGCCAGGGGCAGGGAAGGAGTGAAACCTTTGTCTTGTGCAGCATTTTTGACTAAGTAATTGTTGGTCTGTGCGCAGCGTGATGTGTGCCAGGACAGGGCAGTGGGGAGCAGCAGGAGGTTGCTTAGAACAAATTCACTGAGATGAGGTGACCAGACAAATGGATTCGCAGACTGACCCACTTCCTTAAATTTGTGCCTCTCTCATGGAAGAAAAATAAACTGCTCTGTTCAGATGAAAAATCGATTCACTCAGGTTATAAATTGAATTTTTACCGAGCAAAACTGAAGCTCGCTTTTACTGTATGTCCCTTTGTTGGAGCTTATTGGCATGGCATCCATTACAACTGTGTGTCTGGCTCCACTTTATTTAAGCACTCCTAGAGATGACGGAGTGGGAATCCTGGATAAATATCAGCTTGTTTTTGAGCAGATTTGCTCAAGAGAGGCCAGTTAACTATCAGCTGCTAATGCTGCATACTTATTGTGCAGTTCAAGTGCCACATCTGTAAAAACGTAGTGCCTTCCTTCCTGTGCAGTTCTGTGGTTATATTCCTCTTGCAGTGCGCTCTGTCACGTTTGTCTCATAATTACATATTTTCAGCTTAATTTTTGTTCTCAGAAAAAGAGATTACTTTGATTATCACATTCTTTCTGACACTACAACCTTTATTAAATAAATTTGGTTTATTGGTTCTTTTTGGTTTTTAGATGCCTGCGTTGTTTTTGAAAATAAATGTTATTTTCACACAGTTGATTTGTAATGGAAAGCTTTCATTAATGTTTAGTGTATCTGCCAATATTAAATTACACCACCAAGCCTCTCAATAGTTTACTGATTTAGCCAGCAATCAAACCTAATGGGTGCTGAAATACTGAAATCTGTAAAATCTACAATAGCAGCATAACTGTTTAGATGTCGATTAAAATGTTACGTATGACAAAACAGGGCAAACGCTCATTAAGAGAAATCTCCGGGCTTCTATGAGTTAAATGCAGAGCTGTGAAATAGTTTTAAAACTGATGGAGAATTATTTGTCTGCATGGTAAGATTGATTTGGGGTCAGAAAGATGTACTCTTGCTCTCTTAGATGGTTAAGATCTTTCAGAAACGGGTAGATTCCGCGTCAGAAGGATTGCCTAGCATTTTTTTAATGTAACCTTCTCAAATGTGCTCCCTGAACTACTCTGCTTGAATCCATTTATCTGGGAAAATAGTCCTGACATCCTCATTTGAACATGCCTTGACTTTTGCAGTGATTCATTTTAACTTCCTAAGTTAGTTGCATTTTAAAGGGGAGGGACAGGGTGAGGGAAGAAATAGCCAAGTGAAGATTGAAGACTGAATGTACTGTACTTCAAAAAACAAAAGAGAGTGTTAAGACCAGTTAAGCCTGGCTCTCTAAAGAGATAGTGGGAGCTGTCAGGATGAAGGAAGTTTCATTATTGCATGGGACGATGCCTTGCAACAATTTTATAGATTAAAAACATAAAGGCTTTATTAAGGCAACAGTAGAGATTATCTTCCATGGGCCGCTCCAATAGCTTTGGAGGGTTATTGCCTGTATTTTGGGAAGACTTTCCCTTTATCAGCTGTCCCTGACACTGAGTTGGGTGCAGTTGTTTTCACTCGGGACATCAGACTAATTATTTTTCACATCAGGCTAATTGTGTTGCAACTCTAAGATCTGGAATCAAGGGGGCTGGGCAAAGCACTGAAAATTGGAGGGGATGTGATTTGCAATTGGGCAAAAGAACTTGCCAGCCTCTAGTACAGCAACTGTATGTCTTCAAAGTATTTCAAAGGAAAGTTTTCTGTGATGGTAAAGGAAAATGCTTGCAGGAAATGCTCTCTGCTGCTCTGTGTTCTTGGGCTAGAAATTCCACCATTTAAACCTAACCCTGTGTGGGAATTCAGTTGGGAAATTGTGTCATGTTGATTGAGTAACAGTTAGGATGTATGCAAATAGTGTTTCATTGTTCATTTGCTGGAGCTGAAGATTAAAATTTGCTTCACGAAAAGGACACGTTGATCGCTATTTGAAGTAATTTACAATTTTCTCGATGTAAAGAAAAACTCTCAAAGTTGCTTTTGAAATGTTTCAACTATTACAACCAATATGTAATAACATATTTTTTAATAGATAAATTTTTAAATGTTACCAATAAATAAAGACTAATTTATTGGAATTGGAAAATGCAGTTTTAAAGGAAAAGAGCAAGCAGGTAAAATGGCAGGTGTGATCTGATAGTTGCTTATGTTTCTTTCTTAAAAAAAACGACAAACCACCACCAACAAAAAAAACACAAAACTATGTACATTATGTTATACAGCCTATTTTTTTAGATCTAAACGGAACTTTAAATACGGTAGTTTTACTTAAGTGGGAGGATTTGTCTCTGGGAGACAGCATTATTTAATTTGCTATTTATTGGACTTCATTAGTAAAATACTTAAGTCCTGGATTGCAAAGAAACTGCTCCTTGGAGAAGGCTTAGAGAAAACTCCTGTTATAGGAAATTAAATCAACATTGTCCATTAATCATACTGCATGTCAACCCCCAGACCTTTCTTGATTGTTCTTGGTGAATGTGAGGAACCATTAGATGTGTGAGGTCCTTAAAGGTCTGAGTAAGTCAAAGGGGAAGAGTTTAAAAAAATGCCACCATTAGCACATGAAAGAGACTTCAGAGTGGACAGAAGAAAACATTTGCTGTACAGGACTAGTTACATTTCTTAATTTTTTTCCTCTGTGTTTTTTTAAATTATTATTTTCTTCCTTTGTTTAACAAAAATACAGATGTTGTGCTTGAAATGTTAACTTTATTTTCTCCTGATTTTTTTTCTTTAACTTTTTTTGGGGATTATGTCACTGCTTTTGATAAAGTTGTATGGGAAAGTTAACAGTGGGGTTTCTTTATGAAACCTGTGTTAGTGATAAATAAGTGCACTTCTAAAGCTGAGCTAATGTGCTTTCTGGTAACTTTCCTGCCCAGAGTAACACCTTGGTTAGAGTGTATTTGCCATGGCATTATTGCTAATAGAAGCGTTTTTCTATTTTGGGAAATGATGCAATTGTGGAAAAGCCAATGTTTTTTCAGGCTGTCAGGAGTCACGCTTTTGTGGCAAATGAAGAGCGGGTATGTGGGAAGTGGGGAAAAAAAGCAATCTTGTGTTGGAAGACAAAGCTTTTGCTCTGAAGCTTTTCTTCCAAACCTCTGATTTATTTTTTTTCATCTAGGAAAAATGTTTAGTAGAAATAAGTTTTGCATTAAAAAGCGTATTTCAGCATTTATACCCACTTCCACAGTATTTTTGCCATTCTTATAGCTGAATATTGTACTTCGACTCAAACTGGTTATAATTACAAAATCAAGACATTTGCTACTGCACATTTTTGTAGAAGCTGTGACAAGGAAATATTTTTTTCATCCAGTTTGGTAGATCAGTTGAAGACTTGGATTTTCCGTCTGTTGCGTGCAACCACTTATGCATGCAGTGGATCTTTGTGCAACTGCCATATTATATATTCAGACAAGGGAGCAGACATAAAATATTGTTTAGAAATACATCTCGAAAATGTGGTCTGCACTTCAGATCCCAGAGCTTTCTAGTAAGGCGATGGAATTGGAAATGTTGAGGAGCAGCAGGGCCAATCGTAGGAGGATGTGTACGGGGGAAGAGAGGCAGATAGGTGAGTGTTATGCTGCTTTGCCTTGTGTCTGTTTGCCCATCAGTTCCCACCTTATCCTTCCCATGTTTAAGATGCAGGAAGAAGTGTGCTTGCACCCTGTTGCCTGGCTCTGTATCTGTGCGTCTGTATTTGCATGTTTATGTACAAGATGTTAGGGGAAAAATGGGATATCTCTTGGCTTCCTGACCTGGCTCCGTGTCTTAGTCTAGCCCAGCACTTGTTCATCAAAAATATACATCCTACTGTGTCAGTCTTTTTGTATTACTTTTCATTTTCGTAGTACTTGCTAATGTTGGCCTAACCTAGGCTTTGTCTTCCTTCGTGTCTTCTAGTCTTCGCCTTGCTGCTCATGTCCTGCCTTTATCTAACTGCTTTCTCCCATTGGCCCTAGCACCTTAGTAGCAACAACCACATGCCTTGGAAAACCCATAGCTGTAGCATTCCCCCTCAGTTATTTGTGCTGAAACACAAGGAAGAGAAGGGCTGTTTTGGTGGAGTTGGAGCAGGTACTGATGCTTTAAACTGAACGTTGCACAATGTTCATCAAATCAGTGCCAGAACTGATCTGTACATTTCCAGATTTCTGGCTTTGCATTCAGTCTATTGTATAACAGCTCCCCCTTGAGGGAAATGTCTTTTGCTAATAAATTCATGAAATGGCTGTTCTATCCATGGGAGTTTTGTGTGGACAGGTTTGGGGTTCACATTTTCTCCGAACTGCGTAAGATGAAGGAGATTCCCGGTGACCACGCTGCATCCCACCTAGCTGGCCACAGCTGGCAGTACCAAGGGGGGTTCTGCCTGTTCTGCCTCCTGGGAAGTCACTTCATTCTCTGAGCTCATCAGAACGCAGTTTGGAGCCTGACAAAGTAGCAAAAACTCTTTCGGAAGAAAATACCCCGTGTTCCTCGTGTACCTGTCTGTGCTGCTGCCCTCTGCTTGTGCTAACATTTGTGTGGTTGCACAAGGATGGGGGGAAGTTGCCCCGCGTGAAAACTCAGCAAGGGGAGGTTGTGACAGGAGTGAGTGCCCGAAGGGTGAGGGGAAGCAGGCTGGCTCCTTTCAGCAGCAGCGTTGGCTAATGTTGCTTTAAAATGCTCATCAAACTGCAGGCTCAATTTAGCCTTTATAAAACTGAATTAATGATGGGAAAACCTTTTAATTGTACAAAGGAGGATAGCTAGCTAAGAGTTAAGTAGCTTTGTGTTTATTTTACTGAAGTAATCAATCAGCCAGACTGCTTTCTATTTTCCAAGTATTGTATAAACTTCATATGCAGAGGAATTACATCAAGATCGTTTCGTTCTCCCTTTTTCAATCAAGATAGTAATAAAGATTGGATTTAAATTTTGAACGGGTTAAGAAAGATAACAAAAATAACCCTGTTTATGAGCAGTCTCCCAGTCTTTCATTTACTACCTTTCAGCTTGTTAATGCAGTGTTTGACATGTATTTAATACTTGTTCCTCACAAAACTAATTAAAAAATATAGCAGGTATGGTGAAAGATTTAAATTACAGCTGGTCTCTGGTCAAACATTTTGACAATTACTTTGCTTCCAACGAGAAGTGATTTTGTTTGGAAAAAAATCAAGAAAGAAAAACATTTTTAAGGCCAAATTCCTGTATATATAATTATGGAAAATACTTAAAACGTATAAAAGCATCCTTGGAAAAAGGGACACCGTCTGTGGAAATTCTGTTCCGTGTTCTGCGAGGATGCAATTTACTTTTCCATGTTGTTATTGCTATTCTGAGCATCCTTTAAAGTACAGTAATATTTACCTATAGTAAGTAGTATTTACATTCAAACATTTTATAATCCATTTCCAAGTGGGAAAAATACATGTACTTTTTTTTTTTTCCTTCACAAAACATCACAAAGTATAAAGAAATAGTAGGGCTATGTTTTCAGCCAGAAGAGCAAAAAAAAATTTCAGAAGTTTCAGGAAGCCTGACATTTTTCACGCTACTCTTCTTGTTCAGACATTTCTTTGCACAGACAGCAAACAACATTTTGTAGGAGGGTATTAGTACTCAGAACACAGTTCAGAAAATTACTCTTTACTAAAGCATTTGAGCTTTTGAGAATATTAAGGTGAAATTCACAATGTGCATGAGCATCTTGACCCTTTCTTTCTACACCACCTGCAAGGTGTAGAAAGAAAGACTGGTCCAGAGGTTTGGTCTTAATTAAGTAGTCTTCAAATAAACCGCTAACATCTATTTACCTAAAAGCACAACTTGCACAACTGCTGCCACTAATATAGACTTAGTAATCCTGCTGGTGAATTATTTTAGAAGTACAGAGTTCTGGCCTGGGAAGACATGAAAACAAGATGAGGAATTGTACCAAATTTATGCTCACTGAAATCATTCGGGAAGCAATAGAAGTGTGTAGTGTATCGGGCTTCATTGCCTGGAGATGAGCTGTCACTTACTGTATTCTTTTAATAAACTTTTCTGTGCAAATACCCACCACAAAACTGCTGATGAATAGCTCATGCCATTGTGCCAATGAATATAACAGCAGTGCCTGTTAGAGCCAAGGACATCGTAGGGTCTTGGATACTTTTCTGATCATTACAAATGGAAATTTTCTTTAGGGCATGTTTTAGAAGTCCAGGATGTCACTGTATGAAAATGTGAAAGCTAAAAATAACCCTGCTGTGCCAAACCACTAGGGAGGTTGTTCAGCATAATCTAAATGTAATTAAAATGAATACCCTTGTTAAATGTCAAAGGCGTGCAACCAGTGAGACAAAAAAATGAGGCAGCTAAGAAGATAGTGGGGGGAAAGTAACAGACACGTTCATACGTGGAGAGAGATACCGCAATGCATCTCGTGGCTGAGGAAACAGAGACCTGTGTCCTCATTACTTAAGGTGAAATTACCTGCTGAGCTAAGGCACATAAGGAGAACTCTTTACAAGTGTTATTAGCTGTCTTCCTTGCTTCCTGGTTTTGTTAACATGTGCTATGGGAAAATGCAATGAATAGTTTGCATTAAAAGTAGTGCATGAAGGCGGCCTGATGCCAGCCTTTTTTTTTCTTTAGCCATTCTTAATACATCTGGATATAACTTCAGCAAAGTAAATAAGAGAGCTGCCATATTAGAACCAATGAATGTGTATCAGACTGTTAGTCTAGGACAAATGCATCCGTTTAGAAAATTTGCTCTAAAACTTGTTAGTCTTCAAGGTTAACTTGCCCCTCCACTCTGTATTTAGCAAATGTTCAGTTCTCACACAACTGTGCATGCCACAGAGCCTGTGTACAAGAAGTGTAGATAAGCTCTCCTCTGTCTTCATACTGCATTGCTGTATTGGTGTGTGACAAATTCAAGGGAGTGCTCTGAGAGCGGGAGCATGCGTGGCCCTCAAAGCCTGCAAAAACACAACTTCCCACTGAAGTCTGGACTCCAATTATATATATGTACAGCTGGTAGGGGCTATGTAGCTAATATTTGCCATAATAAAAATATAGTGGTTTCACTTTTACATACTTTATGCTTAACCATCGCTTGTTTCCTTTTAGGACTGACTTGCTTTCCATATAGCAATTTGCAGATGTTTTAGTGTAGTTCCTTGTTGCCCTTGCAAGGAAGAGCTCCAGGCTGATGGTTATTTGCCCTACCTGAAAATTCTGCGTGTTGCAGTCATGCTTGCCACAGCACAACTCCTAAAGCTTGAGATCTGAGATGAGTCACCAGACCACAGATGTTTTCACAATGAAACTGTGCACCTTCTAGAAAGTCGCTGTGGTGCAAGTAATGATAGATAGTGTTTTCATTTTGCTGCTCAGAAGGGTCAAAATGGCATGGGGAGTCCATGACAGATCAGTAGAAAATGTTGGTTCTGTAAGAAAATTTATTTCATAGCTTCAGGGGAAAGTGTGGGTGCTGTGAACAGATTTCCTTTGTCATTGTATAAAAATGTGTCGTTTGTAAGGTGATGCTGGATGTCAGGCAGTCGGTGCGTATGTGTTATAGTGCTTGGTATCTAAACAGTTGTTAAGCCAAACTTGCCCGACTGCTCACTGCACTGTGCTTAGATGCGTTTTCAGGAAGCATTCCTCTCAGTGCGAAGGTCAGACACGTTGTCCATGCTTCCTTTCCTTCTGCAACACAGAAAGGCCGGTCTTCACGGGGGAGATCATCTTTTCAGTCTCCTTCTTATGGCAAAGAACTATTTGTAGCGCACCCCTTTCTTGAGGGTGGTTGTAGCAGCATTATAATTATTATTAAATCAGACTCTCTAACGTCTGTCTCCAATTAACTGTTCTGTCTCTCATGTACAGGTCTTACATACAGCTGTATGTAAGGGTACCTGTTGTATGGGGTAGCACATCCTATTTGCAGCAGTGTGTGAAATCTCGGTGGACATATCTGGGTTAGTAACTGGGCATATTGGATGGTCTGCTGGCTCTTTCGGACACTCCTTCCCTCCCCCTCTCCCTCCCTTTCTTCTTCCAGCGATGGCCTCTCTACATAATTCCATTAAAGTGATTGTGCTCCGAGGGGTGGACTGAGGGGCAGTGCTCTCATCTTTCAAAGCAGGACCAATGAGCTATGTGCTTTCCACTGGGCAGTAACAAAAGAAAAGGTCTCTTAGAAGAAAAGACGAGCACAAAAGATCAAAATTAGGTGTTTGTCCAGGCCTCTGGTATTGCTTTCAAGTTAGCTTTTGAGGGCTCACTTTGAAAATGGTGAGCCAGGCTAGTTAACATAAGGATGTCTGCTAGTTTTAGAGTGTGTTGTTAGAATAATATTGGAAGAAAGCGTTTTGCTTGTGTAATTTAACAGTTCCCTAAAGCACGAGAGAAGCCCAGAGACTGATCAAAACTGGTGCAGGCACAGCAGTAATGTGACACGGCCCATACAAAAATGGAGCCAATTTGAAGTCCTTAAGATTTGCTTAATTTCTTTTAAAAAGATTAGAGGCATTTAAATCATTCTGTCGCTTCTGTGTTCTCTAAAAGGCCCAAATGCTGGATGTTGGGAATTCATCCTCTAGCCCTCCCCTCACGCTTCTTTGTATAAAGCTGCCATTGCTGATTGTGGGCAGTAGGAGAGGTGATGTTTTTACTGCAAGGGGGTGTGAGGTGTTATTTGTCCTGGGGCCCTCGAAGGGGATAGCGCAGAGCTACAAAAGGGATACAGACCCTTTTCACATTTAGACAAATAAGCGAGATCCATCCAAAGCCATGGAAAGCCAGACTATTTAGCTGAATCAATTCATATATGTCATATGTTCTGGTTTCTACCAAAATAAACCTTCACAATGTTGTAAAAAGAACAAATCGCTTAGTTTCCTCTTCAGTTATTTGGTTTGCAAAGGAAAACATGAGTATCACAGACAGGCTTTGTTCTAACTGTTTAAAGTTACCTTTAAGTTGAAGAACAAGCCATATAGGTGTAAAATGTTGGCAATTTGTAACTTCTCAGAAACTACTTCAATCTGATATTAAAAAGTTGTTATTTAAAATATGTGATCAAACTAAATTGCAACTCCTTTAAAGAAAAAAGTCATTAAATATCATTATCTGAAACTTGTAAGGATGCTTGGAAATTACATATCCAGAGCCTGGACAAGATTTTAAAAGCCATAATGTAAAAGGATTGCTAAATTTGTTTATTTGCTTAATCATATGTACCTGAGCAATGTAAAAGGGCATTCTTTGAAGGGAAAAAAAAATTAAATCCAGTCCTGAAAATCTGAGAGGGAATACCTGTTTTTTTGAGGGGAAAAGACCTGAATTTGTGTCATCTTTCTACTTCCCAGCTTTATGTTACTGTTTGGCTTGATGTGCTTTTCTCTGGCCCTTTTGTCTAGTATATTTGAAATGTATTTGCTTATTTTCTTAATAAGTTTCTGCTGTATTTACATTACTTTGCTTCAAAAGTACATTTTTAAGGATAGTATTTCTCAGTGCTCTTCCTTTCCCACCCTTCCCCCTTAATAATTCCCCTGGACCTCTGTTGCTTGGAGCAGACTTTGGCTAGCCCCAGATTCGATGTCAAAGGCCATGACCTGATGTCAGAGCAGCCCATGCTGCTGGCCTCTTCTTTGAATAATTATCTGGAGTTTATTGTGTTGAAGGGATGGGCTTGGGGGCAGCGCAGTCACCCTGGAAAGCCAGACCAATGAGCTATCCAGCCGGACCACTACCCAACAATGGACCTGTGGGTTACACAAAAAATCCAGCAGCACAAAGGAGTAAATTAAAAATGGACATTTGGCCACAGAAGTTTTGTCCTTAGGACAACCATTTTGTCAGCCTTCTTGGTACAGTACTGTTTTGATAATTGAAATTGAAAGGAAAAAGGTAGTATTTAAAATCTGTACGTATGCTGGACTAAAAGAAATACTTTATTTATCCCCTTCCCCACCTGTCAGAACCACCAGCTTGAATGTGACTGAAAAAGTAGTTTCTATCCACTGTGCTCAACTCAGGACATGAAGACACTCAACTCTTTTTTCCTAGAAATTCTGTGCAGTCCTAATACTTTTAGAAACAAGAACAAAGCCCCAAATACTTTTATTTCTGTCAATATTTTGCTTTTAAAGTGCTGAGAGTGGGGATGTTCAAAACAAGTATGAAAGTATGCTCAGTATCCAGACTTAACGAGTCAACAGTAAAGGGTAGTAAAATGTCCATTTTCTTTGGGCTTCCTTATCTTTTCCACTCCCCAGAAAGGACTTAAAAAGTCTGAAATCCAGGTTGAGGATTGCTGTCTCTTCTTATCAGGACAAATGAAAGGCTGCTAGAGGTGGACTCACTGTTCTGGAGGGTTGAAAAGAGGGTGGAGGTGGGGGGGGGGGTTCTTTCATGATCTGACCTCGGATTCTTTCTTAATTTTATCTAGCCCTGACCTGTTGGCTCTGCTCTGGCTCCTTTCAAGGCCTTTGGAGCTTCACAAACATGCAGCAGCTGAAGGAAACAATGACAGGGCTTTTAGGGGTTGCAATATTACACTCTCTTGTAACCTTGACTAAGTAGCCTGCAAACAGATGCTTTCTATGAAGCGTTTACCAGAAAGCCAAAATTTTGGCTGTGTTTGTACACACCAGACACGTTTTGGGTAACTGTTCATTCAGCTGAAGCTTATATGGAATCCAAATTTATAGTTCTAAATCAAGGGTGTTACAGAGCTGTATTTGCCGATACAATATGGTGATGGAACCTGCTGTTACATGTTTTATGGCTATCTTTAATGCCGTAGATTTACTTGGAATGGAAGAATTGTGCGAAGACAAATTATCAAAATCTCAGTGGGATAAACATTGTTTGGTCTTCTGCAGAAAACTGATTTGAAGATAGTGGTAAAATGTAATCAGGACATATGCACTTCTTTTTTTATTATTTTTTTGAGGAGGGAGGATGGAATTATATATGGATTAAGATTTTTGATTGGTATCCTTCTTCAAGATGAGAGAGTTTTAATTATGTAACAGAACGTGTCAAGAATGGATTTTTTTGTTCCATCTTAAATATGGAAGTGACTTTGTTCTTAGTAACTTTTACTAAAAGAAATTCAATCTGTGCAATCTTGATAATTTAAGAATGAGATAGTTGCATTTAAAAAGTACTTCACCAGCTGCTAAGCAATTAGAAGCACATTTTTTTTCTTTTAGATGTTTAATTGCTAATACAGGCATTTCATCTTTGATGCCTCTAGTTTTTCCAGCTGCATTCATTGGAAGTGCATGAGGACACCATCTGGCAGTAATGAGGTATAACTCTACCAGATGGAACCAAAACACATTGGTGGGAGAGAGATGTTCCTTCCTCTCTGCATGTCACCTTTGTCATTAGGGAAATGTCTTCCAAACAGAGAACCTTTTTTTCCCCTTCCTTCAGATAATGATAGCCACTATAGCAGTCATCCCAGAAAACCTAGATTTTCAGTGTATATATTTCAGAGGCCAGTAAGGGTCATCAGGAGCATCATTTATTCTGTTGTGGAACAATCCCAGCTTGTTTTATGTTTGTGTGTGTGTATTTGTCTCAGTTCTTTAGTTCTTCTAAAATATTAAGTTTGAGACACTGACTTAATGGAATTCCGTGGAATTAATACACCCACATACACTAAAACTAGTTCTGGCACAGGAAGGTATAATTTCTGTTACTTGTAGTTGCTTTGCCTGCCACTGTCTATTTACTAGACCATTTATATTTTTCCAGGCTTTGGAAACTGGTCTCTGTACATTTAAAACCTGCCTAACTAAGAAATGTATATAACTGGAACTTATTACAATTTTAAGTTTTGGAAATAAACTGAGAAAAAACGCATATGAGTACTTCTGAATGCTGCTTCTCCGTACAATAAAAGAAATGGGAGAATTACACAGAAGCAAGGCTGATGGCAGTAGTAACTGAGCTGATGCAATAAAATATAGCAGTTCCAAAGAACATCCGTTCTCTACATCTGTAGAGCATCTACAGCTGTAGAGCAATAGAACTGGTAAGAAATTGTCAGTTCTTCATGATGTTTTTGCAGTTTCTGTCAGTATCTTGTGTCCAGATAAATAAGCGGATCTGATTCTCCCTCCATCCTGAGAAATGAAATGATTTGTCATAAAAACAGGATTGGGACATCTGAGTTCGCTATAGCTTTTCTTGCTGAATCTGTTTATACAGCACTAACCTCAGTCACTGCTCTGAGCTTTCTATCTGCCAAGAAGCTAAACATAATCTCTAAAATTACACCTTAATGATGCACTAAGACAATAAAATAGAGAAGTGTTCTCATTTGAACTCTTACCAAGCTTCAGCCACTGAAATGTTAAATGTGTTTTCCAAGTTAGAATCTATGTTTTAAATGATAGTTCAATGTATTTTTAGCTCATACTTACAGTATTTAGCTTTGCCATAGTCCTACTGTGAAAAGTTTCTAAACCTATGGACTTGTAAAAGAAGGAGAAGGCTCCCCCAAGCGTCTTTCTGCTAAAAGACATATTGGGGTTGAACCTGCAGGGCTCACTGCAGATTTTTATGGGAGAGTGAATTACAGCATATGGGATGCTAGAGAAGTATCGCTAGGGAGCTGTGACCTACCTACAAAAACTGTCATAAGAAAATGAGGCTGATCCTACTTTTCTTTTTTTTTTTAAAGGCAAAACAGTGGTGTTTGGAACAGTATCCATTCCGATCATTTTAAATTAACCATTATATTAATCATTATAAGGCATACTTAGCTTCTTCCAATGTGTATTTTATAGGAATATTATTACTAGAGGTGATATTTATGACCCTGATTGATGTGTTTTAAATTCATGTGTTTTACTATTCATGTGTTTTAAATATTGCCAGGCTTTGGTTATATAAAATGGTTGTAAGAGGCAGATCCATTGTGCTGTGTGAAGCTGTGCCAGCTTATCACATCCAGTCTCTAATGTCTTCTAAAAGACAGTCTATATACTCCAGAGGCACTCCTGTAATAAAATCTATGTATTAGCTCTGTCATGTTTATATTGACATCAGTGCTGGCCTCTTGCTTTGTATGAACAGTGTAGTTTTGTGTCTTTTCCACCAGCTGATTTAAGTAATGACAATAAAAATGCCTGTAAAAAGGCTGTGGGTGCTGTGACACTTACTTAATTTTATAACAGTCTAACGTAGCCAGCAGCATTAAAACAAAATGGAACAAACGAGTGAGCAAAAACCAAACAAGCAAACAACACATTCAACAGGAACAAAATAACTTTAACAAAATGAATCTGGTTGTTATATAGGCTAGAACATTGCTCATGTTCACCCCTTGTCTGGGAACGAACCTTCAACCACTACACAAATGCTGACAATTGCAATCGCAGGAGAATTAAATGAAATGATTCAGTGTTACCAGGCTGTTCATAAAGATTTTGAAAATGCAGAGGTGAAATCTTGATGTGAGCTGCTGTTTGTTTGTTTATTTGACTTAAACTGTTTTTTTTTAGTGTTTGAGTGAATCACCATGCCCATCTTGTTTCTGAATAGCAGCGATTGTCTGTGGAAAGATGTCTGTTACTTCTGGGTCTTTTATGGGCGTGAATGATGGCCTCAGTGCTCACTTCCTTGATTTCTGAGCCTCTCAGCCTCCTGTTGCTGTATAATGTGCATGGATGGCGTACACTAAATTTGAGACTGTCAGCCCCTAGGTGGCCATGCCATCCACAATCTTTTATCAGTGATTTATGTGTAAACTATTCAGGACACCTATGCAGGCTGAAGATGAGAAAGCTCCTGAAGTTCGTTTTCTAAGGATATGTCTGGCTTTGAATGTTTGATCCAGTTGATGAATTGCTAGATGAAAGTGTTTACGCCACATTTGTGTTGGGATTGCCATTTAGGAGTAAATCATACCATAAGCCTGTGGACAAAACCAACAGTTGTTCATAATGCACAGAAGAGAGGTGACTATAGACAAAAAATATTTTCCAATATTTTCCAAGCAAGTTTTATATCATTTTTTTTTTAGCTGCTTCATACACTGTCCTCTTAAAATTCTTTTGTATTCTCCTTTTTGGATTTCTGTAGTATTTAGGCTTTTCTAGGCTAGTACATAATGCAGCCCTGCTCAGTAACTGTTTCAGTTACAGATACCAGCAGATTCTGTTTCAGCCATAGAAGCAGTAAGGTATGACAGCTCAAAAATTGTGACACCCCTTTTGGATTAAACCAGTCTTGCTGCCAACTGAACAGTGATGTCCTGTGTATGAAGTGGAAATAACCTTGATTTTTAGACGGTAGAGACTAGTTGAAAGGCTTTATTTTTAAACAGATTCTTCTATGTGAAGATAGTTTTTTGAAACTTCCTGCAAGAATTTTTGAAACTTCTTACAAGAGTAAGATGAATGGTATTCAGTGTTGTGCAGAATTAAGTAAAACACATTGGATCAAAAAAAGTGTTTGTCTTAGACATGTGAATTCTTTTTTTTTTTTCTGTGGGAGTTAGATTTGCCTCTTTCTTCCACATCACATTCTTTTTCTCCCCAATCAAACATTAATGAGGAATTCAAGTTTAAAAAAAAAAAAAAGGCAATGAGGATAAACAGACCTCACAGGCTCCTCATTCAGCTCAGCAGGGCACTAGACCTTAGCTATTCTTTATTTCACGGTGAAGGTGATCAGTTCTGGGTGACCACTTTCAAAGGGCATGGAGTTTTTGAAGGTGCTCAGCAGGGTGATAAATTGTCGTGTTTGTCATCATGTGTCTTGCGGAAATGCAGCAGGGGCCTCTTCTGCAGGAACTTGTAAAGAAAAAGATGCAGACTGTGACACTGGGCTGGTTGGATGCCACCTGTTTGTGTGGAATCATGTCAAAGGTCTGCTAAATAGTACTTGAATTCAAGTTTACTCTAAGAATGGATGAGAAAATCAAGTATAACAATCTCCAAAACATAATCCTAAAAAGATCTTGAAGATGTTTTGATGGCCTCAGTTTTTAATGTTGCTTTTGTTTTCAAAGATTTCAGTTATGTGCTAAATACCTGTATTCCTACCACAGGTTAAGTAGGAAGTCTGGGGAGGTAGATACTTCTGATTTTCTGAGACACGCATTGTAATTCACGTCAGAAAGTTACCATAACTCGATTTGGACATGTGAAAGTCACTTGGTACTTCTGAAGCGTAGTAATCTTTTTGGTTGGGCTCAGTGTTTTGAAATGCCCCTTCCCTTCAGATGAGTTTTTTTTTTTTACAGACTTCTAAGAGATTGTAATGATTTATATATATAATATCTTGCTATCCTTCTGAATTTTCCATGTTAAAGTTCCGTATTTCCACTTACGTTGTGCTTAACGTTATTCTTGGTGTTTTTGTCCATCTCCTTTTATCTGATTGCAGTTTTGTTGACTAGTAACAACTGACTTCATCTGTTGTTAAAGTGACGTAAAGTGAAAAAATGTTTAAAAACTCATTTTCCAACATTTGGCTATTTATATTGTTTTCCTGTGACACTGAGGAAAACAGGAATGGGCTTTTCTTGCCTATTCTAACATTAATGCTAAATTGCTAAATATGTCAAAGAAATAACTGAAAGCCAACTTTAAGAGTTCATTTTGCTCTACACCTATATTTAGATTTCGGTAAAATAATCTTAAAAATAAACCTAGATGTAAACTGTATCTAGTGGTATTGAATTAAGGCTGATGTTAGTAACTAAATCACAAAAAGATTGTCTATTTCAAAATAAGCATGAAAACATTTTACAAAATGCATTTTTATGAAGCAACTGTGCCTTATATATGGAAGAACAAAATCCAGCTTTGTTAAGTTTGTATTGCTTATGCAGAGACTGCAGAGGGCGCTAACGATCTGACATAAGCCCAAGTCGTTTGTGGTTAGGAAATGGGTTCCTGTTTATTTCAGGAGAAAGGCCATGTCAAATCTTGGCTGAAATGAGAAAGAGGAGAGCTTATTTTGAAAAGAGATAACATTATGGTATTTAGTGCAAGGAAAAAAATAATCAAGTATAACACAGTCATATGACATTGGCCTAGACCTTCTTAAAACATTAATTAAGTATATAATTAATTAAGTAGTAGATTCATTAGCTGTCACAGTGGAAGAGGAAAATAATGTGTACATCAGTGCTGCTATAAAGTTTAGCTGCGCCCATAAGAGCTCATATGTGTGACCACTTTGCAAATCACCCATCGTATGGATGGATTTGTTACAAATATCAAGAGAGCAGGCTGCAGAGAAGCTAGCTTTGGCAGTGCAGCCATCCTGGTGGTTTGTACTCCATGCCATCTTCATTTATGAAAAGCTTAAGGCCCCTCTTTTTTACTCGTTTCCCTGTAGTATTTTTTTCACTTGGACCAAGGCCAGTGTATCACTAACAAAACTGAGGGAAGCAGCAAACTGCAATATGAGAACCCACAGGCATGGCCAGAGTAGCAGCAAACTGTAATATGAGGACCCAAAGATATGGCCAGAGAAAGGGAAGGAGGGAGACCCTTCAAGCTAGGAGCAGTGACCCTCTAAGAATGCCAGAATCAGCTTTCAGGAAAACATATGGAAGCGGTAGTTTTAAGTCAAAGGTGTTATTAACCATGACTGTTGTTTCACAGTATTATATATCCTCTAGGAAGCTTGAACCAAAACATTTCCCATTTCTTTGCTGGATCCTGTCTTTGTGCATTTGCCTTACTTGCCCTGCTTCATTCCAGCCTGTTTATCTAGAAAAAAATGTTGATTTCTGTGGACCTCATGCTGTTTGTTTCAACAGATCTCTATTACAGACTAAAAGCACTTTTACTTATGCAGAATGAAACTATTAAAAAAATGTAGCTCTGTAGCTATGAATGTGTGAGTTTGTTTCAAAGAGAAATGTGATATTTATCCTATTCCCACTGATATCTGTTCCAAAAAAAGTTATTTCAGGCTACTGGAAGCAAGACTGGGAGATGTAACTGATTCCAGCGCAGCCTAGGCAAAGATTCACAGAAGTTCATAGGACTGGAGGAGAAAAGGCAGTCTTCCAAACATTTAACCCATTTATCGGTCTGCTGACAGTAGCAGACAAGTTTTGAATTTAATTTGCAGAACATTCAGGTTATCTCGCTGCCTGTAGAAGTCTGAAAATCCTTATTTTTTGTCTTGATTCTAATTATTCCTTTTCTCTTTGTGCAGATCCTAGAAGAAAGTACCACGTAAGGCTGCTGGCATATAACAATATGGAAGAAGGTTACCAGGCAGACCAAACAGTCAGCACTCCAGGATGTGTCTGTAAGTGTTGTAGATGCATTAAGAGTTTAGTTTCAAGATTCCAGCAGCTCTTTTTAATCTATAAGTAACCACTTAATTCAATGTAAAATAGAGAACCAGAAAGGTTATATATGTGTGACAAATACTGTTCTAGTCAGAGACAGTCTCTCGTTTTAATAAGTTGCAGCTGAGGAAACAAGTTAGCTACCAAACGCATTTTCCTTCCCTGTTGGATTGTCTGTGTCATCTAACCAGTGACGTATCATATATCTTATCAGTTCAATGTCTTGAACCAGATTCCTGGGTCTGAATGCCAGGTAATACTGAGTGGGAGCAGATTTGAATCTAAACCGATGGGTTCAGACCTGTCTCTTAACCTTACCAGTATCTGTATATGCTTCATTAAATAATTTATGCTGCTGTTTTTTCTTTTTTAAAGCTGTCCGTGATCGCATGGTGCCACCACCCCCGCCCCCTCACCATCTCTATGCCAAAGCTAACACTTCATCTTCTATCTACCTTCACTGGGGAAAGCCTGCCTTCACATCTGCACAGGTCATTAATTACACAATCCGTTGCAACCCAGTGGGACTGCAGAATGCATCTCTGGTTCTTTACCTTCAAACGTAAGTGCAGTGCTCTTGCATCTTCATTTCCCATTTCTAGATCCAGTTTCCAGTTTTCCTGTCCTCTTTTAATCCTCTTTAAGAGGGATAAAAGATGTTGCAGTCAAAAAGCTGTGTGTTTTATCCAGTGGCTGCTAGTTCTGTTTCTTTGGTTGTATAAGATGTGTTTGTAGAACACCTGAGTTCTCTTCCTGACATCCTGATGTTGGATCTCTGGACAAGCTCTTGAATTTTTAACAGGTTTATTAGCTAAGCTGAATTTAATGTTAAACTCTTCTTCAACCAAGCAAAAGAGTACATATTTTATAGTTAGCTTCTCTGGTCAAAAATGGGACTCGGTACAGTGTCTGATTTTAACACTGGAGGCAAAAATTATTGAGTTTTGAGGGGTTGAGTGTGTCCTTGTGGGAATGTCATGTTCCTAAGTATGTGGCATCCTGCCAGGAGAAAGCTAAGTAGGACCTATAGCTTGCTATTCAGAGAAGCAACACATGAGCCACAGAACAGTAGGACAGGGAAGAAGTCCTGCCTGAGCTCAGCGTTCAACTCTGTGCCCTGGTTGTATGACAGCAGAAGACTTTGCTCCATTGTGATTGTGTACAGTGGGGGCCACGGTGCTGTTGAGGGAATCCATATGTGTAGCTCTCTCAATATATGGGCTTACTCAAGTCTTTTAAAGAAAAGAAATGCTGTGTTAAAAGATAGCTTCCATCCTGACATTGATGGTTTTCTCTTCAAAGAACACATTGCCTGCTGTAGGAGTTAACAAGTAAACCCAGTACAATCACCATGTACAATTCCTGGCGTATAATATGGAGCATAGCAGTGAATACTGCTTTTTGTGATAGGATGAAAGTATTGCAAATATTGGTGACTGACTTTGCACTACGGAAAATGAAAACACTAAATGAGACTTAAGTAGGGAAGATTTTTATTCCACAGAGTTCCCCTAAACGTGGGGGTGATAGAGGCCATAAATGTAAGGGGGAGTTGCATGCATAGCCTATATATTATGAACTGAGAACAGAACCAGGAATAACTGATGGATCCAACAGCAAGTGCCTTCTCAGCAGCGGTTGTAGTTTGTGTTACTCCAGTTTAAAGCATAGTGTCGTATGGATGAACGTGGGAAGAGCTGAGTTTGGGATACCTGCTGGCAGTCTGGGTCATGATGTTCTTGGACTTGCTTGTGCATCAGCTGTCCAACTAAGCTCTGTAAAAACCTGAGCTCAAATCAACTGATAGCAAACAGTGTGCTCCAGAGAGCTCCAGGGTTAGTAGAATTACCTTTTTAGGTAGACAGTGCAGATGGCTCACGTGTCTGGACTTGAACTGGTTTGTCCTCTGTTGAACTGACAGCAGCAATCTACTCACCATGGCTAAGAGATATCATTTGAGTTCTGGATCTTCAAGTCAACACCTGCTGTTATATTTCTTTCTTCTTCATCTGTACAGGTCAGAGACTCACATGTTAGTTCAAGGTCTTGAACCAAAAACCATGTATGAATTTGCAGTTCGTTTGCATGTGGACCAGCTCTCTAGTCCCTGGAGTCCAGTTGTCTATCATACTACCCTTCCAGAAGGTAAGGGCACTAGGAGAAGACCACAAGGTTCTGAAAAAAATGTTCTGTAAGCCAAATAACCTAAGAAATTGCTTATTAATTTGGAGCTGTCTGTAGGAGAGAGAAAGACTTTCCTCTAATATACAGATAATGCTCTTCTCTGTGGAAGATAGAAAAACGCTCTAAAGAAAATGGTTTTTTGGAACTGTGAAATTCTTTTTTCAAAATCTACATAAAACCATCAACCATTTTTAAATAAAATGTGACATTAGCAACCACTGAAATAACTTAAATAAAAAAAAATGTTTACAGGAGAGGCACAGTTAATTCATAGGTATTATGAAAACATATTTTAAAATCCAAGAGTTTTAGGAACTGTAAGACAATTACATATGTACCTTCCTTTTTACTACACTAACTGCTGGTTTGTTTCTCTGTCAGCTTGGTCAGTGAAAAATCAAAAACTTTTCACATTCTTAGCACAGCAATATTTGATGTTTGGGATGTATCTCTTCACAGGGAATTTTTATTTATTTATTTATTTATTAATTTTGGCTTTGAAGGAAAAAACACAGAACTTGCTTTTACAAAATCTGAGCTATTAACCACATCAGAGTTAACACGAGAATTTCTGTTGAAGAGCAGTGAATATGTTTTTGTTTATGTTATCTGGGATGTAGCAATAGCCATTGGTTCTAGACAGCAGTTTGTTTTTGAGCAGTTTAATTACATGTAAATTAGGTTAGCCTAATAGTATCGTGTTACTGTTCTCACAGCACCATCTGGCCCTCCAGTAGGAGTGAAGGTGACTTTGATAGAGGATGATACTGCTTTGGTTTCCTGGAAGCCACCTGATGGTCCTGAAACAGTTGTTACACAATATACTATCCTCTATGCATCCAGGAAGTCTTGGATCGCTGGGGAATGGCAAGTGTTGCACAGAGAAGGTAAACTAAAATCATAAATGTATGAACTGGACAAACAGTGATGCTACTTATAAGATGCTTCATTATTTTCAGCTCCCTTGGACTACAGTAAGAAAGAAATTCATATAAATGTTCACATGAAAGTTATAATTAGTTTAGAATTACTCCCAGCTGATAAAAACATATTAAAAACCAATTAATACATCAGAAGATGAGGGGAGAGGGGTTGTCTGTGTTGCTTTGGAGCTCAGAGTGTGCATGTGAACCAAAATGTTTCATAAATGCAATTACATCCATCATAGTTCTGGATAACAATGATTGTGATGGTTTTATTTTGTGAATGTGCTCTTTCAAATCTGAAGTCTCCGAGATGCCTTGCTCTTCAGAAATAAATTTACAAACGTGGCTGTGTGTTTCTATGTTTCTTTTGATCACTGCCAGTCCAGTTAGCTCAGTTTGACTTAAAGAACTTTACCCTACTCCCAGTAAATAGCTGTGCAAATTGATTTTAACTCTCTGGCTCTCTTTGACGGCTGAATCCCAGCTAGCTAATCTAACAGTCAGGTATGGTAATGCGAACTGCAGTCATATCTTTGTGGTTACATGTAGACATAGTCTACATTTTCATAGGTGCTTTCCAGAATAATACTATGATTTGAAGAGCTGCATTAAGAATAGATCTATATTATAGCCAGGAAAAAAAAGCAAAATACATTTATTCTTAGGTCGGTATTCAAAATAGACCGAGGCAGTTCAGAATAGATAATGTTCCAATAACGTATTATACTAAAGAAAGAACCTTAGTGTTACAGAGTAAAGTCATGTGCTGAGCAGCTAAATTAAGAAGATTGCCTAGGAAGACTTATATTTTGTTGTTCTGTTGTTGTTTCATGGCTGAAAGCTTATTTGCCAGCATAGAGTGATGCCTTAAATCTTCTGTATAGGAAAATACACAATACATAATGGCTTTAGAAGTGCACTCAAAGAGGACAATTCTTTTTTTCCAGTCTCAGTAAGACAGAACTGTCTTAGTTAAAAATTGGTGGTTGTCCCTTGTGCTGCTTCTGCAGAGAGGATAAAGGACTGATAACCACTTTGAAAGGTAGCAGTCCCACTTTGTCTTTGCTGAAGCAGAATAGTATTTTTTTTAAGGCTGACCTCTGGCAGAAATTGTCAACTGAAGAACACACTGCAGAAGAACAGCAGTGAAATGACTCTTAATCTTAAGCAAAATTTATGAAAAATATCTAGTCTTTGAAATATCCATGAGCTGTAACTATAGGGAATTGAGTCCTTTTTTTTTTCTCCCCCTACTAAAAGTTTCAAAGAAACAGCAATATGAAGTTGTTACAAACTGTTCAAGGAAACAGAAAAGTTTTCATATTAAAGGACCAATCTAATATTAATTTTAATTTACTAAAATGCAGCAGGTTTAATTTTAAATTTGCAGAGAGCTTATATTTGAAGAATAAATGTAATTTTAGTGATAATATACTGTATTTGTTACATGCAGCAAAGCAGCTGAGTTGTTGTTCCAGGTATATCCTTCAGCTCAGCCATGACTGTGCAACTGAACAGCATCTCAGAAAAAAATTTTACCATAGCTAATTGAAATGAGGGGATGGCAGTAACAATAAACACAGACACGTGTTCCTGTACCGAAAGCGTTGGATGGAATGAGCAAATGGAAAGCTATAAATCTCAGTGTTACTGTGTCCATCAATATTAGTCACGGATTTAGTAGTTGGATACATATATTTGGGTTTGAGGTGTGGCATGGAATTCAGGACAATCTGTAATACTCCTACTTTAAAGTACAGATGAGAAAACGTGAAAGAAAACGAGTATGTAGAAGGAAGATTGGGCAAATATTGTGCCAGTCCCTTGCCAGTCCTTTCGTAGGTAATTTCAGGTAGGAGCAGGGTTTGACTTTTTTTTTTAATGCATTTATTCTGACAAGATCAGCTAACCCTGTACAATAAAGAGTATTGTTTTGTCTTGACACTAAACTTCTTCTGCAGAAGATTTATGAAATAAATCTATAAATTCCTAACATTGGCTTTAGTTTATGCATGAAAACATCTGCCAATCCACCAAGTTAAAAAACAAAAACCCAGCGCTTTAATTTGACTGAGTTTGCGTTAGCCGTGGCAGATGTAGGATGTAACTGCAGTTTGTTGCTGGTTTGTGGTGTGAGCTAGCTTCCAGCCACCTCCCCCCTCTTCCCTAGCTCCCTTCAAGTGGATCAGAAGCTCCAGCCCTTACACACTTGCGGTGCAGTAAATCAGTACAAAGTGCTTACTTGCTTTAGCTTTGCAACAGATTTGCAAGGAGCTGGTGGGAAACAGCCTCTAATATTGAAACATGACCTTCCGCCCTTGCTGGTGCTAAATATTACAGCTCCTTTGGTTACAGATACCTCACATTTTACTTCAAATGCTTTCAGCTAATGGGTGTTTTTTATGGAAGAGTTGAAATAGCTTTAGAAGTAGCTTCTCTTTTGCCAGATGTATAATCTTTTCTGTCAACAAAACAACCTTATATTTTATACGCTCCCATGATGCTATAAATTCTGACTTCTGAAACTGATTTGAAAGGCTGAAATTTAGACAAGTCTGAGAAAGTGAATGGAATTTGTGACAGAGAGCAGGGGATAGATTTGGTCCTGTTAACTGCCATTATTTTGGGAAAGGAAACCAATATATTTCTATGGTAGGAAGAAAAAGAGGCATTTTAGAAAGCAATTCGAATTTTAAGCAGCAGTCTGCAGTTCCCAGACAGGCAAAACTCATTGATTTTGATAGGAGTTTTGCCTGTCTAAGGATGATGCAAGTGAATCCTATTTATGTTCTTAATGTATTTCTCCTGCCTTCAGGGATTTTAGGAAAAGAATCCTTAACATGTGAGAGATGCTTTATGTAATATTTTAGTAGCACAGCTTAGATGAACAGTAATCAAGGAAGCCTCCATATCTCTACATAAGGTTTAATTTTATTTTAAAAGCATGGTATAATGTACTTTTCAAATCTGTCCTGTTTTTCGTTTTACCAAATAGACCTGAAATGTGATAAGCCAAACCTGAATTATGTTGTTGTGACATTTTTAATTCGCATTCATGATACGGTGCCATTCCCACAGAGCGTCTAGGAGGCACGTAAATACTAGAGATGTCTCATGTTCTGCTTTCTGCGGCTGAAAGTCTGGGTAACAACTGGAGCATTGCTCATGGATAGAATCACAGCGTTAACACTGTCAGGCACCGAAATGAAGCTAGTGCTAGACTGAGGATTAGTGTGCTCTGTATTGTAGCCAATACTTGACTCTTGTTTTTGAACGGTATTGACACTTTACACTGTGCTGTGTTCAAGCAGTATGGAGCGAAAAGACAGAAGTGTTCTATACCCTGTACATGCAGGCTGGGCCATATAAAAGTGATCACAGTCCTCGGACCAGACTGGGAGGTGGCACTGGAAAGAAAGCATACATCCCAGTGTCTAAATCTCAGTCTGTTTTCAGAGACTTTGTGTAACTGCAACTGTATATTCATCTTTTCCTAGGAGCAATGACTATGGCTTTGCTGGAAAACCTCGTAGCAGGGAATGTCTACTTGGTGAAAATAGCAGCCTCAAATGAAGTGGGAGAAGGACCCTTCTCAAATGTGGTGGAACTTGCTGTACTGCCAAAGGAGACAGAGTCTAATCAGAGGCCTAAACGCTTGGATTCAAGAGATTCCACAAGTCAGTAACAATGTTTTGATTAGTGCTGTCACAAGTACCAGAAAAAAAAGATCCCTGTTTGCTTTAACTGGTAATTGCTTTCTGGATAAACCATTGTGTTTCACATGAGGCAGTCCTAACAGTATAGCTTTTTTTTTTTTTTGGTGGAACCATTTTGGAATTCTGTCTCAGTGCAACTCAGAACTGGTTTAATTCTTTTGCTCAGAAGTTGGAAGTTTGCTTTTCAACTGGGAATACATAACTATTTTGAATTGTACTATCCTGGCGGCCCCTCTGCTAAGGCATTTCCTATAAGTCCTTTATTTGGCTTGAGATACCAGTAGCACTGAGTCAGTTAGAACCAGACAGCCCAGCAGAGATGAGATGGCATCTCGAATAAATCTGTTGAAATTTGCTGGCTCCTAGAATTCCAGCAACCCAAATCAACCTGTTAGTCAGTGATATATCACCGTATGTTTTCACCAAAGAATTCAGCCCCACCTGCAGCTCTTTAGGGAAAAATATGCTTTACCTTGGGGAAACCAAGGTGACTTCAGTGGTTTCTCCATGTAAGAATGGAAGAACAAATTGTCTATCACAGAAAGGGATTTATCTTGGTGACTTCTCACAGATTTTAAAGTTGTGTGGGGAGACCAGATATAGTAATTATTCAGGTGTATGAACCTTTTAACCTTTCCTTGCTGCTGCACACTTAATTGTGATTCATGCAGAGATTTATCTTGTTCAGGTTTTCTCTGTTCCTGGACTCCAGCTGTATTTCAGGCCAAATAACTGAAGTTGTGCTCTCAGGATTAGGTTAACAGCCATTTGATGTCAACGAATAAAAACCCTCCTAGGTGACAGTGGCTGGAATTCTCCAAGCCTTTTCCATTTGTTATTTAGCAGCACCCTGTAAGGAGTGGGTTGGAGCAGGCTCCTCTGCTCTGTGTTGTGTGTCACTGAAAAGGCTGTAGTGTGGGGCTGTCCCTTTTTCCACTCCCATGCTATGGCTGCATACGGTCCTCTATTTGGGCTAGAAGTTTTATTTTCAAAAGTGTCAAAATGTGTGACACAGAAGGTCTGGAAATCTCATTAAAAGGAAGCATTTGTCTGTGTGATTCTGACTGTAACCCCATTCGGGTAACTCTTCTTATTTTCTGAGCCTTTTATTGTTCTTTTTTGCTATAGCTTATTCTGACTATTACCATCTGGACCAGAAATCAATGACTGGCATTGTTGTTGGGGTTTGCATAGCCTTGACCTGCATCCTTATCTGCATCCTGATCTTAATTTATCGCAGTAAAGCCAGGTATGTTTTTGTTCACCAAGAGTGAGATCTTTCTCAACACTCTGTTTCTGTATGAGCACAAATCACTTGGGACATGTGTTCTTCTCTGAGAGTGCTAAGTTCTTTTAAGTGCTTTGTCTCTTCACCTGTTTCAGCCAGAAATGGAAGCAAAGTTCCTAGTTTTGTTGGCTCTTCCTACTCTGTCTGAACCCCTTCTACAATGAAAAGAGGAAAGAACCTACAGAGGGGGTCAGCAGTGCTTTGACAACTAAGCATGAGGCATGTTTCCAAACAAAAAAGCCTTTTGAGTCAGATAAACATGCTGCTTTACATCATCTGTTCCTCCTGCTTAGCCCTGCAGTCTGCCCAGACCTGGTTTGCAAGGCTTTAAACCTTTGATGTTGCTGGAAAAGAGGAACTCTGACATGAAGCAGTTCTGTGATGCAGTTTCTTTGCACTAGTGCAAGCCACCCTCTGTCTTCCTTGTCATCAGCTGCTAAGAGGCCAAACCTGGCCCTAGTGACTCTGCCCATAACTTTGGGATCTGAACAAATATAAGTTACTAAAAATAAATACATTTTTAAAGCTGTCTGAAAGTATATTTTAGTAACAGGATTTTTAGCACACATGCAAGAGAAAATATGGATTGGGAGACAGTCTCTGTGTAGCATGGTAGAAAGGTCCTAATATCATTAGCAGTTACTTCCTTCAAGTAATATTAGTAATCATGAGAATTCCTGCCTGCACATACGCTTGTAGCCTACTGTGCATGATTAATTGGAAGCAGATGTTATTTTTATGACAAGCAATAACATAAATTTCATGAGAATTATATAATAAAATATAGATGCTAAGAATATACCAATATTACTTGATTAATAATAGCCTTGAAGTTTATACTTGATTCAATGTATTTTCTTCCTGTGGGTCATTTTATTTCTGCTTAACATTGTGTAGAAAAACATCTGCCCCTAAACCTGTGCAGCAAAGTACTGACCAGCTGTCACATACCAGCATCTCATTAGCCAGCGCTAATGAGGCGGAGAAGAGTATTGAAGGAATTGCAGAGAATGCAGAATCCTTGTTGCCAATGATAGTGGGAAACAGCTTCATCGATGCTAAGGTACTGTGCGCTTTACTCACTCCCAAAACAGAAATCTTTCTTTAGAATTCATTGTTATAACATCTGAGTCCCTATCAAAATTAAAATATGTACACTGCAAATTCACAGCAGTTTTGTTTACTGGACAAACACAAGTGTGGCAATCCAGGAACAAATTTTCAAGACTCATTTTAAAGTTCAGCTAGAGATTTGATTTAATACGCTCTACTCTGTAGATTGCCAATTTTGGCAATTCTATTCTAAGAGCAGGAGATAGGCAAGAGAGTCCTTGTCAAGCACCTAGTTTAGTCAGTGCGATACACAATCTAGTCAAGTGTGGCACTAAAGCAAGTATTAAAGAAAATATCTTTCATTGTCTTCACTGGTAAGACACTATTACATTTTATAAACTTGTATTTGATCAAATTATAAATTAATCTAGATGGCAGGATGTGTCAGTAGATGCGTAGAATCTTTTAGTATGACAAAAACACACCAGATGTATTTTCAGATAGACATCCTGATTTAAGGCATGTTCTGTACATACTGCAAACTTGCATTGAACTATTCCTTCAGGACATATGGAAGAGCTGGAAAAATATGGAAATGGACCTCAGTGCAGGCACAGGCACTATGTCACATTCCAAAGGGTAGAACAGGAGCAGTGATTGGAACTGTTTGCTCTGTGTTTGTGGTATCGCACCTGTTAGGTCTGGCCTGTGGGCTTGCCAGATTTTGTGGAAATGGTCTTGACTAGTCTCAAGCAGTAGATGAATACCTGACCATAAAAAACCAACTGAGCGCTAAACCTCGTTTGTCTTTCTTCTCAGCATGGAGCCAATGGTTGGAATAGAAAAAAATATTTTCAAGTATCTTGGAAATCTAGTGTGTTAAAATCTCTTTCTCCCCCTCTTTCTATTGTAGGGGGGGTCTGATCTAATTATTAACAGCTACGGGCCTGTCACAAAAGCCAACTGCAAGAAGAGGTGGCTGTTCTTCCAGGATACTAAGAAGGTGAAGGCTGAGGAGGTAATTGGCCTAATGGGCAGAGATGCACAATCTCTGCTGTAAAACCCTGCGTTTGCAAAGGAAGATATTTAGTTTTCTATGTATGGGAAATGTAATTAGTAGCTTAAGTTTTAATGGAATAATTTCAGTTTTCTTAGGGTTGATGGTATTCTACCTTGTAGCATAGTCATACGGAATTTTAATTTTCTGTCCCAAGTTGTCAAATATTTTAACTCTTTACAATTAACTGATAACTTTCTTGCCTGTGCCCTTTATCTGTGAGCAAACAGATTTCTGTATACTGTCTGTGCATACCATCTACAGTACATCTGCAGAGACTTTGTGTGCATATAAATACAAATCAAATATAAACATCTAAGAATCCCTTGCTACCCTGACAGCTAATACCTTATGTTTGCTGAAGAGAAACCAAAAGAGGGAAATGAAATGATTTATCCAAAGTATTGAAGAAATTTAGAATCTGAGCTAGGACTGTCATGCTTCTGAAATTGTTGCTCTGCCTGTAATTTCTATTTGGATTCAATCCAAAACTGAAATGTTCAACCGAATCCTGAACCCTGTAGTACAAATTCACGTCTGTGGGGCATCTGACTAATGTTTATTGAATACTAACTTATATTGTGCTCTTGGTATGTTTAAGGAATAGGAAAGCTTGAGCAGCTGTTTATTTTTGATGCCTCTATGGGCAAAATACTTGCTACCACCCAAGGAGTAATGCTTAAAGAATATGCATGAAGGGATGGGGACAGCTCTACCAAGTATATTGTTAAAATACCATTAAGGTCTCTCTAGTGAAATCATTCTTGATTAGCCATGCTTGGCAAGAAGGGGTTGCTTCGTCTAGTATGGAAGGGAAAAGGATGCGCAAGGCTTGAGACTGATTCTTCTTAACCTGCTGTAGGAAAGCCCAGGCTGTTATTCTAAGCCAATGCTGTTGTAAGCACTCTGGCGGAATAGGAGATTGGAAATGCAGTAAAAATTCAAATTATGGCTCAGCTTTTCAGAGGCTGAACAACCTTTTCCTCTCTGCTTTTTATATAGCCTCAGAGAAGATTTGTTCAGGCAGTGTGTCTGTATCAGCCAAGTACCACTGTGCTGATCAGTGAGGATGACTCTCCCAGCTCTCCTGGCCAGCAGTCTAATTTCCAGGTGCCATTCAGTATTGCTGCCGACACAGAGCATTCGGCCAACAGCGAAGGAAGTCATGAGACTGGTGACTCTGGAAGATTTTCTCATGAGTCCAATGATGAGATACACCTCTCCTCTGTGGCAAGTGCCACCCCTCCTGCTACCAATCATTTTGTAAGCAATGACTTGGGTACGAACATGATGAGCCCTGCCATCAGCAACTGCAAAGAATCTCCTCTGCTGTTCACTACTGACCAGACTGCTACCTCACCTCTTCAGATACACTCTGCAGTGCAAAACTGACATCCCTAGGACCACACCAGACATTCTTGCAGTGTATGTCTGTTCGAAGGACAATGAACAGGAAGCCAAAGTTTTATTGTGGAAAGCCTGACTAACCCAGCAGGTGATCCTGAGTTTCTGTTGAATGTTTTATATTTGTTTATTTTAACTCACTCATTTTGAATGTTCAGTGGTCAACAAATGTGAAAGGACAGTGAAGATTTCTGACTAAAGTTAAGAATATGTCACTGGAGCAAAGGGAAGGCTTTAGGCCCTTTTGCTGACTATCTACCTCAGTTTGCCGAGAGGTGAACTCTGAATGACAACTGCTTTACCTCGTTTGTGTTCTAGTTGGTCTCAGCTATGGAACTGACGATACTTCCTAGTAGTGTTGTTTTATTTTTTTTTTATTTTTCAGTTGAGTGTAGAATGAGTGTGTGTGTGTGTGTGTGCGCGCGCGCACTCAGTGATCAGGGAGTTGTATAGGTAGGTGAACAAGATTGTTTAGCTGAAGCTCTGTCTTTGAAAAGAAGGAAATCTTAGAGTATAAAATATAATGATTTAATGTGGTTGACCTAAAGGATGTTGAAAACTGCGAAAACTGGAGTTGGTGCTTCCACATGTACGGCCACATGAAATCTTTTGTACCTCTTGATTCACATAGCCCCAGTAAGCCTAGGACAGTGCCTTTCCCCCAGAAACTTGTGCCAGCAACCGCTGACCGGATGAATGCTATATCCTTAGGGCTCTGGGGCATGTTGGATTCCTTACAGTGACAAATACTGCCCATTTATTGACAGTTGGTGCTAAAAAGCATGGCAAAATGAGGAAGCATTCAGTATTTCCAAACAGTTTGATTCTGCCTGAGAGACGTGGAATAGATAATAATGCTGAGTATTCTGGTGTTGCAGTACTTCTTAGCAATGGTGCCTTGCATTATGTATAATGAAATTACTGATTTGCCTTATGCCTTTTTAGTATTGATAAAATTGCTTTGGAGTACAGAAGGATGCCTTAAATGCTTCTTAGATGTTATAAAGGAAACTGTATCATGAGTTAATTTTTTACCCAGCTTAGAGTGCTGATAAGCACTGCGAGCTTCACGGTATGTCTCAGAGCTGTTCTTGGGATGCAGCCCTGCTCCTTGCCTTTGCCTAGTATGCTGTTAGCCAGGAATTTTAGCTCAGGGAGTGACTTTACCCACAAGCCAATCTAAAACTCTCATTAAGCTACCATGAGAAATAGAAAGTCAGAGCTTTAGTTGAAGAGTCTGTTGAAGGAGGTGAGTACTGCTACTGCCTTGAACCAATACAATTCCTGTTTTATACTACCTCCTTTAAGAGTTATTCTAGTGTGGGTTTGTTTGTTTGTTTGTTTGTTTTTCCTGTACTCAGGGAACAGTTTGTTACTTTTGAGCTGCCTCACGAAAATGTGGAGCAAACTGACAGGGTATCATGTTTTATTTCTTAATGGGGTAGGGGGTGAGGGAGAGAGAGAGAAGAGGTTGGATTCATCCAATGTTCTAAACTTGCCTATATATCCAGTCCTCTGCTCTGTTTTCCCCATTTTACTTAAAAAAAAAAAAAAAAAAGGCATTTTTTTACTTTAAAAAATGTTTAAAATGTAATGTGAGAAAGCAACCACAGAAACTCCTGGCTCTATTTAAGTGTGTCAGAACTCCCACTGAGTTTAAGGTAGGCCAGGCTGGCTTTTGTATTGTTCCGTAGGTATCAAAAGGTGGTCAGAAGTCATCGACAAGCCCTACCCTTCTGTCTGTTTCATTTTGATGAATCGGCCTGTAGCTATGGTAGTTCTTTAGCTTGTAACCGTTTGCTAGTTCAGGACCAGACAGTACGTGTTCACTTTTTCATCACAGTGTTGATTTAAAGGCTTTTAAAATAATCTTGTACCAAAGACTAATCTGTAGAAGAGAAGGAAGTTGCATATTTTCCAAAAATAATTGAACTAGTTAAAAGGTACAGGTTTGAACAGCTGAATACATTTTATTGTATAAGTAGTCACTAACAAAACCAATAGGGCTTCTATTGATTGTAGTAGTTGATTGCATAGATGAGTTGTATGCTTCTACAATTTTAACTACCTTGTTACAAGAGCCTTTAAAGTTATAATGATATCAGCAGATATCTCCAAAGACTTCCAAGTGTAATTTTTTTTTTCTTCAGCATGTAGCTGGATCAACAGTACAGTATTAAAAATATCTTTGAACATTTTTTCTACTTGCTGAAGAAAAAGAAAACATTTTAACCAAAGATTTTTGATCTCATCAGGCAGAATGTTTAGTGTACAGCAGAGTACTGTTTCTAGTTAGTTAAAGGGTGAATTAACTGAACCTAGATTAAGAATGTGTAACTGTAGCATGAAGTTTCACACTTCATCTTTCAAAGTAGCCTCTTTTCTTAGTTTCATTCAGAAAGAGCTGATATGCAGGTGGTAACAATTTGCTTCTCCAAAGACTTGTTTGCTGTGAGTACTGATAATCTGATGTCATTTTATGACCTTCTTTACAAGTAAATACTTTTAAATCCTAAACTTTTTCATCCAAAGACCCACTCTGTAGTTTAACCCATGGTGAATTTGAGAGAAAAAGGCTTAATACAAAGTTTGTCAGTCTAGTATAGAAGTTCTAACTTCAATAGCCAAAGAGATCAAAATATTCAATTTACTAGAGAACAGTGTATCCAGAATTCTATTAATCATTTAATGTTTTTTTTAAATTAAGGTACTTTTTATCAGCAAATAAAGAAAACCAAAGATATTTAAGGTTACCTCAGCATATAGGCAAGCTTAGTTAGACATTAATTATTCTGTCTTTTCCTTTATTTTTATGTTAACCAAATATAATATGTTTCTCCAGAACCCAGCCTACATTCATATGCTTCCCTTTATTGTGTCACATAGTTAATTCTAGTTCTATTTACACGTTTAACGCAGAACAAACAATGCAATCTCCTCAGAAATTCATGTTTTAATATATCACCATATTTTTGTGAGGGAATAGTTGTTTGATGATTAAGAACTCCACCAATGTAGGCAGAGGAATCTCTAGAAAAAATCTGTAAAAATCGATGCCTTCTCTACCGAACTGAATAGCAGAATTCTTTGTGATTTTAACAGTGCAAAATCAGGCTCAACGTTTAAGTGCTTCATATCCTTGAAGCCAAAGCTTCAAATTATAGATGTGATATTAGAGACATCAACTTTCTTAAAAGTTCATACTTCTTACGATATAAGGAAATCAATTTCTTGTAAATGAACTTTATTCATTCCATTTGCCCAGAAAAAGCTGGGAGACAGAACAGGTTATAGGTTTTCCAGTATTTATTCTTGGTTGTGTCTGTAAAACTGGGTCCTGGAGAAAACACTATCAATTTTTTAATTATGAATTAAGTATGTTCTGGAAGATGAACATAAATGTGGAATTTAGTGTTACACTATGTGAATTGATTTTGTTTAAGTGTATTAGGAAGTAAAGAGCCATGGCTGGTGTAATGAAATGTATATGCAACCTTTGTACTTTAAAAACAAAACAAAAATGTTATAGGTTGATGTGACTTGAAGAGCATCACAAATTTGCAGACAAAATCTTGACACTGGTTTACCAGGCTGTTTCCAAGCGAGGACTGTGATTGCCCTTCTGTTGGAAGAGCAGTGCCTGCTCTGTGGGGCCCTGGATCCAAACCCAAGTGCTCAATCTGCCCACAGTTATGCTTGTGTACTTTCTTCATGTTTTACAAATAACTCCTGGAAGATGAGAATACTTTCTATCTCAGAAAATTGGGAATGTGTATGCTGTGCAGAACTGTGCCTGTCAGTAGATTTCTTTTATAGCTCTGCTTTTTTAAGAGAGACTTGAAAAATCCATATATCAATATTTTCCTATATTAGCTGTGCATTTTTGGTGTAATTTATTGGATTTTAACAGAAAGGAGTTTTAAGACATTTCTCTACCTGTTTTTAATTATATTTAATAGTTCATTCCCTCTTTGGTTTTATTACCTTGCTTTAGACTATGAGCTGAATCTTGTTTGCTTTGTCCATACCAGAGTCCTTAGCCTGTTTCTTTTTAAGTCAATGGGAGAATTAATTTTAATTTCAGTTTGCATGGTCTTGACAGACAAAATGAGCTGCTGCATTTTATTTTATTTTTTTTTAGATCTTCACAGTATTATTACTTTTAAAGGACAGGATTCTTAGTTGGTTAAAACTCCCATTGGCAATGTATTTTTTTTGGTAGGACAAAAAGTTGCCATATACCAGAGGTTCACTGTAACTCTCCATGCATGTAGTCTTAGCCTGTAGTGAATACTGAGTATTTTAAGTCAATTTAACTCTTTTTCACTGTGATCTAAGTCAACTTGAATGACTTAAAGTTTGCTGCAACCTGAGCATACACAAGAATAGTTACCATAGACCACTGGGTCTTAGTAACATGTTACTCTGACGTGTAAGCTGTAAGACCAGGAGTTCTCACTCATTTTATCTGTTATAGAAGGAAGTGCAGGCAGGGAAAAGTCCATCCCCTAACATGGGGAATGTTGTTTAGTTCTGTAGGGCACTCCATGTTTAGCCCAAAAGCTCATTCATACCTAGTGAAAAGACAGCTGCACAGGTGTAACTTTGGCGATATTCCAGAGAAATCAATTTACTGGAGTCATTCTGTTAAAATTGAAAGCAGAATTACACCTAATAATTATTAAAGAGGTACTTCTTAGTTTGAACAATTGTTACATGCTTCTTAGTTGCTGGAAATGCAGCTTTGCTAATATCAAGTAATTTCTAAAGCAGATGAATTTGTCTGCAGGAATATTGAGCACCTTTCTAACAAGTTAATAATAAATTATTTTTGTAACTGCATCTTTTGGAAGCTGTGTTTACAAAAAATATAAAATAAAAACACACAAAAAAAACCCAAACCTTTTCTTCAAAATGAGTCCAAAACCAAGTTGTTTGCTGTTAATAGAAGCCAATCTGAAAAGAACATACACTCAATTTGGCTCAAAGTTCGCTCTCAATTCTGCTGATAAAAATGCAGAGTAAGTTTGTTTCCTTGGAATTTCTCTAGATTTACACTGAGGCTGGTCCTAAGTGACTCAAAAGGGATATAAACACATGGTTAAAGTTCTGCCATGTTGGTCCCTCTGGAGTGCCATTGCAAGCTGAGCTCCTTGTGGAGGTTTTCAGCTGTCCACGGTTACATATACCTACATTGCATCTGCCTGGTGCGTTTTCAGTGAAGACTGACTGTATATGAAAAACTTACTTAAACAAAATGTTGCTTTTTGATTGTTTGGCTTTTTTGTTATTATTTTGCTTTTTTCCAAGTTGTGAACGAATTGCCAGTGTAGGAGCCAGGTATGTATCTGATTGTGGTGTTCTGGATCCTTTCACTCCGTGTGCCATTTTCTTCTAAGGGCAGCAATGGCTAACTGGCTAATGGAGGATGGAGCTGAATTGTATTAATTTTATACTTGTCTCAGGGGATCAGTTCTGTGAACTCCATTGCATGAGGGAAGCTAATGTTTGCCCTGATTTGAATGTAATTTTTTAATGTCTTTTAAAAAATACTTTGTTTAATAATGTGGATTTGTTTTTCTTTTTCTAGCATTCTAGTACATGTTACCTAGTGTGTTGGTTCTCTTTTCCTCTCCAGGGTTGTTTATATACTACCCCAAGGTCATGCCAAAAATTAATAGAAGTTTAAATGCCAAATGTTTATGAAACTGCTGTCTAAATACTGATTGATTGCACAGTTGAAATAAAAAATTTCCTTAGTAAAATGCTGCTTGAAAAATATTTTGTTTTCATTGTCTCTGACTAGTGGCTCAAAACAAGGAAGATATAGATACAGTTTTATTTGAGGCTGAGGATATGTGGCAATTTTGGTACTTAAAGTCATAGAATGAGTTAGAGAGTAACCGGCACGTTCCTTATCACTGGACTTCATAAAAAAATTCCCAAGCCTGTGCTCATATGCCATTTGTGTACCTGGAATAATTTCCTACCTAAAATCTCCATCTCTACTCCACTACTATCAAGCAGCTATGCGAGATCTCTGTTGTAGTTCACTTGCAGTAGATGTAGAAGATGTGGTTCTAAGCACAGTCATTCTCATAGAAGTTTGGAAAGCTACCGACAAAGCTGAACTACTGAGTTTTTCTCTTCACTTCTACACCTGCTGACTGATGAATCCAGTATTTCAACAAATAACAGGAATATTGAAAATGCAATTGTGGTTGGTCAAAAGACAAATTACTGTTTTTACAGATGATAATATTACAGACAAGAGTCAAGTTAGCAAGGAAATTAGGTTTGATGGGGATTAGAAGTTTTCTATTGCTAGCAGGTTGATTACTGATTGTCACTAGAAAGCAACTGAAAAATTGGCCAGGTAGTTCAGTGAATTAGGTACAGCATTGGAATTAGAGTAGTGCCCATACAAATCTTCCACTACTGGAAATGAAACCACAGTAATTACTACTGTATGCACACACCCCATAAACACAAGCTCTGTTCTGTGTGTCCTCCAGACACAAGACATGGGCAGCCCTAAGACAGCAGCCACAGAATTAAGAGGGCCTCAGACTTCTGGTCTTTCTAACACTGATTTTTCCTGTATCATGCAAACACTGTACCACCCCGGTGTCACTGCAAATGGGATTTGTGTCCACCTGAGGATTCCAGCAGAGAGGGCTGTGGGAGGTGGTGACAGCACCCAAGAAAATGTCCCTAGGAAACTGATGCCTCTTAGAAGTGCCAGTGAGCAGATGATTACCACAGAGTCACCAGTGATGACTGCTTCCCAGTGGGGCAGCTGCTAACAGCTGCCTGCTGCCAGGGGCTGAGCCTTTCTGCTCTGGCAGCATCTTGTGCTGATGAGTTGGGCACCCTGGATTCTACAGTAAAGCCATGGTGTCTGTCTTTCCTTTTGACTTCTCTCATGAGAAAGGAAATCTGAAAAGCCTCATACTGCTTCTTTATGAATCACAGCTGTTCTTACCTGCAGAGTCTACTGATAGAACAGTTCTGCCTAGTTGGGTAGCTTATATGACATTTATCCCTGGGAGTATTAGAGCACCAGCTGTAGTGTCTATTTATAAAACAAACTCTAATGCAAAATTCGTTATTCCTTATGTTTGAATGTAGGAACACTGAAATATTGTTCTTCAGAGGTAATTAGGCCCCTGCTGAAAAGATAATAAAAGTTCAACAGAGTATTTGTTAAAATGAATAGATGTCAATTACTAATGTAAACATAATGTAAATGTAAATATATTACATTTAAAAACACAAGAAAGAATTTTTAACAGCTGGGGAGCAGTCGGTTCTGGACTATCCAGTGGTATGAAAGCTCTACCAACATAATCCATCAGAGACGTAATTCTTTCTCTAAGTGAAAACAGAAACCATCTGCAGAGCCTTATTAAGTTACTGCTGGTTAGTACAGGTACATTTTACGTGCCAGAACCTTCATTTTTCATTACCAATAAAAAAATAAATAAAGCCCTCTGTTTCAAGGAGTTTGCAAAGGAAATCTTCAAAGCGAAACACTGGTCTGTGACTTGATGCAATGTCACCTGCCTGCTGTCTGCCACCAACCAGAACGTCTTGAGCCTCAGTCAGGTGAGCATGATGGGTCACTTACACTGAATTGAAATTACAGCATTGCTGTTTCTTTGTTTAGCTTACCAGAGATGTCAATTTATTGGCTTTGCTTAGCTGTTTTTTGGATAAAAGGACTGAGACTTTGGAATACAGAACCCAACTTTCTGCCATACTTTCCAGGTTGCTCAGCCCCCACTAAGTTGGAAAGCAGAGAGTAGGGAGGGAACGGATGTTATCTGCAGCTGTGGCAACACATCAGGATTGAGGTACTTTGCACTGCAACAGTGAACAGTTCTTTACAGATGAACTCTTCTCCCTGTCCTGCTCCTTTCAGTCAGCAGGTAAAAGCGATGTCACTGTTAAGAAGCAGGCTCTGTGCTTGTATTTGGCTGCATTATGGCTGTATTTTTCCTTCACCCATGATCATGGTGTCAGGACTGGTGCTGGACAGTAGAGAGTATCCTCTCTCAGTAGGAGAGAAGCTGCAGGTGATAATGCTGTAGCTGTCCATGTTGCAATGTCTCCCCGTTCTGTAGTTAACGTACTCAAACCTGACTTCGCCTTTTCCAGAATGAAGAGGATGGGATTTGAATCCTCCTCTCTGCACATGCCTGCATGCTGGAGCCCCAGGTAAATCAAAGCACAGATCTGACATAAAGCTACCGTACTGTTTCTTCCTGAAAGTGAAGGGTAATGCTTTATTTAAACCCCATAATTTAAAACCTATTTACATAGGAATGCACTACTAAGACATCCAGAAAATGCAAATAATTAAGAACCTAGCTGTGCCTCGCTAAAAGATACCATGCACAGCTGTCCCTAGTCTGTAGGTCTGCTTCTGGCTGGCAATAGAAGTCCGAGGGGGCTGGCAAAAATTTGGGTGCCAGTTGCTCTCCGGCAGACCTGTGTGCTCAGTGTCCTGGCAGCAACCATAGTTTTGGACACTTGCTCCTGGAACACCCTGAATCAAGCTGCCAATAGAGCATTTCAGTGAGGTGTGGTGTGAATCCCTGTCTGGCCAACAGGAACCAGCTGAGATGGTTTTTCAGCAGTGCTACGAGGTTGTCCAGGATCCTCAGGGTTTCTCTGGACAGATGGCTTGAGCATCACTGGAAGCTGATGCCAGTTCCAGGTGGGTGCAGGGGATGTTACATTTATAATTCTGAAGGATGAAAATGAATTTTTGTGGGTGACTGAGGATGTGTTTCCTATTACGCTGCACTGTGGGAAGTGTGAAATCAGCACCCAAAACACTGGATTCTCCTTTAGCTGGAAAACAAGACATAAGAGAGTGGGAACTTTACAGAGGTCTTGCTAATAGAAGGGGTTTGAATTTCCTTTTATCTGCATAGCAATACACATAGAGAAAAGGATTTTCATGAGTAAAGCAGCAGATTTCTGGCTAGGCTGTGAGGTCGTTGCACCATATGAAAGCAGAAAAAGTGTTGCTCGCACTGCAGATCACTATAGCCTTTAACAATTTGGATATTGGTAAGCTGGTCTAGGAAATTAACCCCTCTGGTTTGCTGAAAGCTATTGTCAAGGGATGAGTAGCAGAACTTAATATATGCTGGCTCCTTACTTTTGCAGTTTACAGTCATATTAGCTTAAAATAATCCCACTGGACTGCTTCCACACAGACTTCCTTATATTAGGTTATGCAATTTAAGTTGCAAGTAAGACAGGTGTTACAGAACAGAGTGTAAAATAAAAATAATTTCCATTAAAAAATATATCATTCACGTTAGCAACCATCATGCTTTCGAATAGATCCTGGATATTTGAAAGTCAGTAACAACTTTCTCAGTCTCTACCAGATAAAACACAAGGCCTAAAAAGTCAAGGCAGAATGAATCACTTGAGATCAAGATTTCCAACTTCAAGGGGTAAGTTAACTCTAAGCCTGAGGTTAGAATTATCTCAATTAAAATTTATCTGCACAATGTAAAGCAAGACAACCTTTCGTTTGTAAGAGGAAAGAATGCTGATACTGGTACAACACTTAACAGAAAAATAGCTACGTTAAAGAGGAAAGCAACGTGTTTGTTTTGTTGTTGTTGTTTTTTTTAATACTGCATCTCAATCTTTGTGATCTATATATGATAAAATTGGTGAGGAGGGTGTGCACATTGAAAGCCACTGCAGTACAGCCAATGTCCAGGAGTCCACTTCTGGCATTGTAGAGGCTCAGAGGTTCACATGAGCATAGCCTGCCTGTGATCAGCTTTTCAGCGCTGGCTGCAAATGGTACAAACACACTGGCGCCCAGCAGAGTGTGGTGGTTGCATCATGTCCTGTGATTTAGAAATCTCGGCTCAGGTGATGAGGTTGCCATTTGCAGTTGACTAGAAACAGCCTTCTAATATGAGCACTCCAGAACTTGGTTTAGCATTCAACAAGGTTTTAAGGATTTGCCATGATGTTTCTCTGCCATAGCACAGCTAGGTCAAAACGTAAAGCCCAGCCCTGCAGTTGCAGATAACCAAATGACAGAATTCCTGCAGGAACTGATGTATAGCTCCCTAAAATGGCTGTCTGTAAATTTCAGATTTCAAATCGCACTCACTAGGCATAATACATGTCAAGCAATTTAATCCAGTCTGGTGTTTGCAGACAGATAGTGCATATATTTTAAATAATTAGTTCCACGTTCTTTTCTCAAAATCCTGGATTTCCTGTGAATTTTAGCCTGGGGATTAGGAAAGCTGCTCTCAGATGTAATGTACTCGGTGAGTACAGCATCTATGTAACTAGGTCACATCGTTCTTGGGCATATTTAGTTATCTTTTCTTGTGTTCATCCTTACTTTGGTGCACAATAACCAAAAGCGATAACTAAGTTTGGTTCATATTCTCCTCCTAAAGGGTAGCAAAAATCTGAGATTTTTTTTTAACTCCATTTTCTAACAATGGTATGTTTGTCATATGTTCTCTTTC
Source organism: Anser anser (assembly GCF_964211835.1). Taxonomy (NCBI): domain Eukaryota; kingdom Metazoa; phylum Chordata; class Aves; order Anseriformes; family Anatidae; genus Anser; species Anser anser. Next base: position 19,071,139 of record NC_139730.1, read on the forward strand.
ACTTTGATTTTTCTTGCTTTAGCTGCATTTTCCTTTCATAGCCTACAGACCTGCAAATTCAGACACTAGCTGGTTTCTGCTTCTTCCCAGCAGATCTGCTACTACTCAGACCTTGTTGCTTGTTCAAAATTGATTTCAGAGTTTTTGCTACTGTATTCCAGTAAATATTTTTCTTAAAATTTAAGACTGAATTGTAGTTGCCAATGCGAATGGCATAGCACATGCTGTCATGCAGGGGTCCTCTCGGCTGTCTTCCAACTATCCTCGTGCTCTTAATTTCTAAGAACCATAACTGTAATTGAAAAACTCAATAATGATCTGGATGGAGGGAAAGGCAAATGATACAATTTGTCTGAGGTGGCTGTTGTTGTCTGTAGGGTTTCAATCAGCAAGGTTTAATGAGTTGGATCCATCCCAGGGACAGCACCAGTGAGAGGGTGTCCTGTGAACTGCACTCTCCAACGCCATGAAGAGCAGAACAGCAAAACAAATGTGTTTCTGTGTGGAACCTTTTGTAAGAGATGCATCTTATCAAATGAATATGGCTTTGTATAACAAAGTTGGTAGCACTGTATGAGAGAAAAGAGACAGCATAGGCGTGAAGATTCCCTCCAGTGCAAGTAGACAGACAGACAAGGGCCAGGAGGCACCGTGCCTGCCCGGGGCTCTTGCTGCAGCCAGCTCGCAGCTAACACTGAGGCCCAGGGCTGAGATGAGCGAATACCCACACAGCTAAGCTAAGACTGGAGAGCTTTTTCTGCAAGATGCTCTGCTAGCTCTGGAGTTAGCATTACTCCTCTTTTAGCTTTATAGCAAAAATTTCACTTCGGCAATTCTACAATGGAAATCCCAGAGGAGTCATTGCCTAAATTTAATTACTTAAAATGCACTGGTGGATAGGACAGCCTAGGATAAGGCTTTCTCATGTTTATACAGCATACAAGCTTCATAACTCCCAGCAAAGTTATTGACAGAGTCTGGCTCCAAGAATGGGTTCATATCCAATTAGTGCAAAGATCAGCGTGGCCTTTGCAGAAAACCAGAAGGGCTCTTGAGAGTGCTGTGTAAGTTCATGAATTAAACGCTTGCCTTTCTTTTTATCAAATCATGATAAACAGGAAAATTCAAAGGGATCTAGATGATAATCCAGAAAGAACATGAAATTGCATTTCTTTCACTTCCCCACAGAGTGTCCCCATTTCACCATTCATTGATCAAGAGAACACTTCTTTGAGTAGGGAAATAATCCATTTTGTAGAGAAACTCACAAAGGTTTGTTAAACATGTATTTATCTCTGTTTAAAATTTATTACCTTGATAACCTTAATATGGCAAACAAAATTCCATTTTACTTATCCTAGAGGAAAAGGTGAAAGAAATCCTATACTCCTTGACAGCATGCAGATCAAATGAGGTTCTATGCATATATGCATTTATATCTCCAATGAATTTCTTGACCGACTTTGGTAAATAAATACAATAATGAAACCTAGGTTCCTAAATAATCAGATGTTGTTCTTCGTATTTCAAATGTTTATGTTCTGTATTTATTAACTTATATGTATGAGTTATGAAATCTTACAGTTTATAAAACTATTGAATAAATTGTAGCTTTTAATTTTATAAGTCACATGTTGTTGGCAAGAGTATCTGAAGGCATTGGAGATTTTGTTCCTGAAATGCTTGAACATGGCTTTATTTTAACTGTAAGCTGAAAAGGTAAGTGTGCACTCAAAAACAAACAAAAAACCCAACTGTTAGTCCTACTGCGTTTATGAACATTCCAAGAACGTTCGTATTTTGAATGCTAAAATTTTTGTTCCAGTATAGATGAGACACTAGACTACCCTTTGCAAATGTTCGACATTTTTATTGATCAGTCCACTAACAAATTGTATCGGAAAGTTTAGGAAAATGTACTTTATCAGCCAGTGAGTTGCTATGTGATGAGACAAAGTCACGATCTTTTTCAAGCCTTTTACTTGACTTCAAGATACGTCACGCATTGTATGGAAGAAAGCTAACGCAATGGATCAGAGAAAAATCTTATATTCTTTCAGTGAGTAGATCGTAAAGCAATCTTCTGCTTTTTTCCTGACATTTTTCTATTAATTTCAGATTAAAGTTGAAACATGAACAGACAATTAATTAGATTTTGATTTGTACTTTATATTATGTGGATGAATGGTTAATACAGAAGTTTAGACATTCTTAGTTTTTGTTCATTAAAAGCAGAAATGAAAAAAGTGGGCTTATGAGACCTGGTTTACATCACCATCACGGATGAAGCATTCACCAGTAGGCCAGCAGTTTACACTTAAATAGCTTCAATGACTTGTGATCAAACTTTCAGTTGCAGCTGCAATCCCTGAGACTGGCAGAGAGATGCTCTACATCTTACATACCCAGAAGGGACCTGGTTAACACATCTTTCCAGTGCAATACCAGATGTATGTCCAGCTAGACTAAAAAAGCATGAAAAGTGCATCTTTGTATAAACATGCATGTGTTTAGTTGTACTACCCTGAACAAGGGAGATGAGGACAAATGATTCTGGAGGATGAGGTGTAACACTAGTGTAACAACAAAAATAGATTTTTGGGCCTGACAGAAACTCCCTCCAGCCTTGATAAATAGTCCTATTTATCACAGCAGTATTGTGAAACAAGTGTAAGAAGTGTTTGCAGAACTAACACTTGAATTTTTGTAACATGGAAATGGGCATCTTAGAAAAATGAGTTAATCCCTCCCACACACCCCTGACATAATAGGTGAGGGAATCAAGTCTACTGAAGCTGGAAGACTGTCACTAGCACAAGCTATCACAGTCCAAGTTTCCCTAAATGTGTTCCCTTTCTCCATGTCAGCATTTTCTGTCCAGGTGGAAGAGACTACTGTCAGTTTGCCTGATGTTTCCTTGTGCCAGAATCCCCACGCAGCGTGCTGCTGGGTCTTGCCATGCTCATGCCAACCCCTGATGCCATCCACACAGGCTAGACGTTCTGCACTTCTGCCTGAGCCTGCCTGACTTCACGTGCATGAGCTGATAAATTAGGGTAACTGGACAGAAAGCTCTATGTGTTTTGTCTTATAACTTGCATGAGAGGAAAAGTTTTGTATTTGACCCTTGTACTGGAAGTGGTAGAGTTTCACAATTCAGCCAGCTTCCATTTTTTTTCCCTTCTGATATCATGCCTTTTTTTTTCCTTTTCTAATTTTATTACTATGGGATGAAGTCTTCGCCCCCATAAAGTCAAACAGAATATTTCTTTTGCTTTTTCCTTTTTTTTTTTAATTCCTTAAGTGTCAGTAAACTTCTCTTTGGTGTTATTTTTTTTTTCTATTAGCACATTTGTATACGTTCACATATTGTCAAAATGGGCTTCTACGCAACTCTATTTGCTCCTGAGGTACACAGTACATACACGTGAAGGATATAGTAAAAAGCATTTAGACATTAACACTGTTGTGGATCCATGTCTCACTGAGATATTTCTCTCCTGATAATGCAGTACAGCATTGAATATTCATGATATGCCAATGATTAGCAAAAGAACATTCTTTACCTATTGGTAGTTTGTACAGAAGGACTCTTTTAGTACCCTTCTTTTTAAAGTGAATTCAGAAGGAAAGGAACCTAGATGTTACCAAAATGAGCTCCTCTATTTATATTCAGTAATGTTTTTAGGCTTGATGCCTCATGTGATTGAAGCTACTGCTATTTCACGAAAGCTACCCTTCTCAACAGCTGGGGTGAGTTGTAAAGTATTAAATAGTATTTTTTCACACACGAGTACTCTGGCAGTAGACAAGACCTTTTTGTTTGGTTTGTTATTGTTAAACAGAATAACGTAAATTCAGAATAACAGAATCATTCAGGCTGGAAGGGGCCTGGGGAGATCTTGACCTTGACCCCAACCTCCTGCGCAAAGCAAAGTTAACACTGAACTCAGACCAGGCTGTTTTGGGCTTTGCCCAGTTGGGTCTTGAAAACAATTCTACAAGTTATTTTGTTTTTAGTCCCTATGCCTGCTTAGCCTAATACTAGTATTTCCCCCCTTCACATCCTCGTGGAACCTCCCGTTTCAGTTTATTTTTTTATCAATTCAGCAGAATTGAGTCTCATTCTGCTGTTACGCACTTCAACAGAGAGCTCAGCTCTCTTTTCTTGGAAACTACCTAGGTATTGGAGGTCACCTATTAGATGCCTCAGAGTTTTATTTATTAATGCCAGCCTTTGAGTGGATGAAATGGTGGAGTAATTTTAAAGACAACTAATGAGCAGCAAGGCACTTAGGTGGTCAACAGTGTGTGATCAGACTTTTCACACTTTTGGAATGGCTGAGATGCTGGTGTAGGTACCTGAACCTGTGAATTAATTCACTTTCAGACACTCTCTCAGCCATTTTGCATGAAGGTTTAGAAGTGTAAAGTTGGTCCAACAGGATTCTTACAGATTGCTCACTAAAATCCTGAGCACAAGTTAAAGATGAATTTGGATGAACAGCAAAACAGACAATTTTTTGCAACTAGAGCACTGGGTTAAAATCTGAATTCCCTGCTCGCATTGCTGATGCAGACAATCATCCCCTAGGAACCTTTATAGACTCAGTGACATCAATCTGCGCATCCGTAATTACAGTCTACATGCTATTATTACAAGGCAGCCTTGCACAAAAGCTCAGGCAGTCCTGGGAGAATCATCCAGGCCTACAGCGAGCTCCATCACAGAAAATGCAAATCTCTTCACAGATAAGACATTTTCCTCCAAATATAGACTAGCTCACACTCACCTTGCTAATAACAAGCCATACTTCTCTTCAGCAAGATTACACAAAATTAACCAGAAGATCCCATGAGGATATTGGCAATATGCTGTACTTCAAGGTACGTGCATTCTGGGATTGCTGCAAAGTAAAGACTGTGGACAGATTAAAAACAATGTCTACGGAAGGGCAGAAACTGATGTAAAAACTGAATAACTTTATTTAGTTAGAAATGCAAAATGTAAAAACAAAAACATCGTAAGAGTAGTAACACTGATGCGTTATCCTTTACACAAACATCGCTTCTTCCTGCGCTCCCCAAACGTGTTCCAGATACTGTAAAGTACAAACTACATGTCTAACAAGAAGCTATGTAAATAAATAGCACTGCTAGGTCTTATGAAGTGTCATGAATGTATTAAGGTATGTCAGCAAAACCCATACTTAACTGCTGGTGTCATTATCCTAATTAAGGAAAGATAAATCATTACTCAAAATTTATTTAGTGCAGTTATTCAGTAGTTTTGGTCAAGGATGAGCATCTCTAGCAGCCCTGTCACACAGCCATTTTGGAAGAGATATGACAGTAGCAGAACACACATACACGATTCCCCAATGCCACAGTGACACTGGCAGGACTCACCTGGCATCTCGCCTTTCTTAGGGGTTCGGAGGGGCTGCCGACATTTTGATGGCTCCTAGGTGGGCCTAGCGAGCGGCGTCTCCTCTGTGCTACCCTGGGGCTCTGGCTGGAGGGGGCTGCCCGCGGGGGCTCCCCGCAGCAGCCCGGACCTGCCTGCCTGCCTGCGGCGTTGTGTGAGTGCCCGGGAGGCTGCGAGAAGCCGGCGCCGTGAGCCTGGAGGAGAGCAGCGAGCCTTCAGCACGCGTCGTGCGGCACGGTACGCGGCGAGCCACAAGCACCTCAGGGGCACGGCCCGGCCTGCGAGCCGGGCAGGTGACGGCAGTCAGTTACCGCACGGAGCGGGACGGCGCTGGCCGCGGGGGTCGCGCTGAGGGGGGGCCGCGCGCCCGGCCCCGGCGCTTCCAGTCAGGGCAGGAGCCCCCCGCTGTGCCCCCCCCCCCCCCCGGCCCTAACGGTCCTAACGGCCGCGCGCCGGGCGCCGGCCTCGCCTCCCCTCCGCCGGCGCTGAGCCCGTCCCGGCGGGCGGGTGCCCGCAGCCCCGCTCCCTGCCGCGGCGGAGCCCCCCCACTGCCAAACTTTGCAAAGTCCGGCGGCTCCGCCGAGCGGGCGGCGGTTACGGCAGCGGCGGGCGGGGGCGGTGGCGGCGGTGGAGGAGGCGGAGGCGGAGGGGGCGGGGTGCGGGCCGGCGGCGGCGGCGGCGGCGGCGGAGTCAGCATCAAAGAGCCCTGATTCCTGCCGCCTGGGAGCCATGCGCCGCTGTCTGTAATGTCAGCGGAACAGGAGAAGGACCCCATTGCGCTGAAGAGATCCCGAGGTACGGCGGGGGGCGCCCAGCAGGGCCTAACTCTCGTCAGGGGGACACCGGCGGTGCCGCGGGATGCGCGCCCCGGCCCCAGCCCCGGCCCTGGCCCCGGCCCCGACCGCCCGGCCCCCGGCCCCCAGCCCCGGGCCGCGCTGCCCGCGGCTCCCTCACGGGAGTGGGGCCGGGGCCGAGGCTGGGGCCGGGGCCGGGCGGGAGCCGCGCTAAGTTTGCACGGTGGGGCCCGGCCCGGCCCCGCGGGCTCCCGCAGCCTCCGGGCCTGGCAAGGCGCCGGCAGCGCCGCGCTGCCCCGCGGGAGGAGGCGTGCGGGCTCGCGGACGGCTGGTCTTGCTGTCCATTAGTATGCAGCGTGCGTCCCCGGAGCGCAAGGGAAGACGTCGGCGGTGCCACATGTCCGGGCGAGTGCCGATGCGGAGCCCGTAAATTGCACTCGAGTCTTCGCTCCCCTGCCCTGACCTTGCTCTTGCGTTGGGTTTTAGTTGGGTTTTTGTTTCTTCTCGCTGGGGAGCGAAGCGAGCCTCCAGTCTCTTCTTTCATTAGCAGTCCCGTTGTACGGCTCCAGCGAGGTTTGAAGTACGCATTTCTTTGAAATGCGCAAGGAGAAGGGTGGAAACGCGATATCTCTTCCGAGTTGGGCTGCACAACCGACTTTAAGGCAGCAGCACATCTCCTTACGTAGCGGCAGTTGTATCCTTGGAGTCCTTAAAAGCAGCAATGCAATTCTCAGTGAAATCAGGGGAGGTGGTGGAGTGACGGAGTTGGGTGAAAATTACGGCAAAATGATTCTGGATGGCATTTCTTGCTTCTCTTTTCTTCCCCTCCTGCGTTGCCCCTGGAATTCTATTGTTCCTGGCGTTTTAGGCTTTATGCGGGTGAGTAAGTGGGGAAAGGTGGGGATTCTGCGATCCACGTTGTCCCTGATTTACAGGTCACTTTTCTGAAACTGCTCTAGTAAGGTTGCAACCTTGAGAATGGGAGAATGAAAGTATGCAGCAGGGTTACAAAGGGGACTGGGATTCATTAGGCTCCGTTCTCAAGCCCTGATTCTGCAAATATTTCAGCCCGTACAGTTTCATGTGCCAGAGTTACCCGCCGAGCTCCATGGGATTACTGCTTAATATCAAAACTGTTCACGGGATCAGGGCCACAGAACAGGCTCACCAAATCTGGTTGAAATTTGACTCTTTTCAGTTTTCTGTCCATAATGGAAACTATATTCAGTCATTTATAATACTTGGGAAAACCTTCTTACTTCGAGCACTGTTTAAAAAGACTGTGGCACCTATCCTGTGAAGAGCTAGGCAGAGGCTTGCCGGTGACCATGGAACTACTCCATAGTGTATTTGAGTATGTTAAGTATGGCATAAATTATACATATAAAAAACATAATCTCTGAAGGTGCAGAGAAAACTGCAAGTTGCGGTTCTCCTGATTAACATTGAAAGCGTCTGTCTTGTGTGTGAAGTCAATGGGAATGTGGGATTTACTCCTGCGCCGCTCAAATGCGAATACATTGCTGAATACGTGCTGAAATATATTTCATCTATAACATAATAGGGAAATAGTTATCAGATGCGTATTTATCTCTCTAAATCCATTCACATATGTGGTGTCCCAGTCAAAAGGATTGTGTTTTTTCCTGCAAAATTAGTCTCAGAAGGTGAAATAATTTTTTTTCACCCTTAGTGCAAATATCACAATGTCCAAAATGCTCAGTACACATTTTAATGAAAAGCCTGTGTGGCAGGTACCAGAAGTGACTTTCAGGAAAGTTTATTTTGGCTGCATGAAAATGACCCTTATTCACTCTTTTTTTGGAGGTATGTTAGGACTAACTTTCAGTTTCCTTTCATGTATAAATTAAATCATTATGAAATCCACAGGGAAAATGTAAATTTTTGGGGCTAAATTAAATCATTGGCCTCACACAGCGAGAACTGAAAATACAAAAGCTTTGTACGCTTCCAGCCGTAGGACTCAGTCCTGTAAACCTAGGCAAATGACTGGCTTTACCCATGTGAGTAACCCATGTGGAAATTGGTGGAGCTTATTCATCAATTTCTCTTATTAGAATTGTAAGGCATATATGCGTAAGTTGTTGAAGACCAAGGTCTCGGAGAGGGAACTTGTACACAATTTCATCAAGTTGTAGCTTCTCTAAAGCAAAGCCGTGCTCTCGTATGGTGCACAGTTATGTACTTCATTGTAGACTTAGTAATTGCTGTGCTGCTACTTGTTGAAATTAGTTAAAAGAAATCTGGATGTTTGTAACATTCTGCTATCAGCAGTTAACACTTTATATATTGAGAGTATGGGACCATGAACAGGAGTGTATATTATGCAATTGTGAGGAAGGGTGGCCACAGTACACTCTCCCACTGAAATGTATGCTAAGCATGTAAGAATGCAGGAGAAGAAGAAGCTGATCGGAAATGCAGAGACAGTTTTGAGCAAATAGTTTATCAAGAAGATGACTTATAGGATAGGAATTTAAGGGACATTCGTCATCTTTTATATAAACTTTATGCTGTGATCATATAGTATCCACAAGTAATGTGGTTGCAGTGCTTCATAGCTTGCTAAGTGTATGCAGGATTTTATATTCTAAATCAAGGCAGTAAGGATTTTTTTTTTCCAGAGTAATCCCCAGTTATTCTGATGGTCGGTTGTACCAGCATGTGTTCTGCTAAAGCATGAGTGTATTTTGGGAACATGATAATGACTTCATGCCATAGTCTCTAAAATTCAGACTTAAAATTTGCCAGTAATGATAGGTGTAGATTTGGGATGCCCAATTACCATATGAATGATTAAATGTTTTTGGAATTACATATATGAAAAAATGAGATGAAATTTCTGCAAAAGCCAAAAAGAACTTATTAAAGCCCAAGCAGAATTCGATTTTTATTTGAGGTAGGACTGGTAGTTTCCCTGAAACCTCTTAGGTCAAAAAAGTGCTGGGGGTGGAGGGAGGGCAGGGTGTAGAAGAAAAGAAAGGAAGTGCTCCATGTGAAAAGTCATTGCAGGGGATGGTTACAGGCCTCTTTTGACTAGGAGTATTGAAATAACTGTTGGATATTTTTGTTTGTATACAGTAGATTTAATTCTTTCCTATGTGGGAGATTCTGTGTTATGTTACTGTACACTCCTAAAGCTGGCATAGCTGTCTGCTGGGAATACTTGCCTAATGAGGAGCTGGTGTAATGTCACACATTATGCTTCTTTGCATAATGCTATTCATAATTCATAGTTATCTTCAGGTTGCCTTTGGTGATAAAGGCAAACCCATGTGTTCAGCTATATGCTTGCATCTTGATTAAGTTTGACTTGTATTCTGAATTTGAGTTTTAAATAACAGCAAATTTTTCATCCTGGATTGCCCCAGTCTTACTGTTCCATGCTGTTGCTATATTTTTATTTTATTTTTATTTAAGTAAACAAGCAACTATCTTAATGAGTCTGGGAAAAAATGAAGTAGCATATTGTTTCTTAATGTAAAAATATTAAAATGTGTTGCTTTGGTGTCACCTGAAAGCAATTTCCATACTTTGGCTCGTGGTCACCTCTGCATTCCCAAATGATGGCAGATCCCTTGAACCCCAGGAAGGCAAACCTACTGGGATAATAAGGAATCTGCTAGAATCTTTTCTTTTTTGTCTATGGTCTTAATAGAGTTTTAAAAATGAAAGCCATAATTTATACAACTTTGAGAGCTTGTCCCACTCTTGAGGCAGAGATGAGTGCCAGGTGAAGTACAGATATCTCTTTGTATTGCTCAGAGTGAAATCAGGTGATCAATGAAATGAACAGTCTTTACTTCTTCTTGTGCCAGAGCAGCCGTGCTCAATTATACTATGAGATTTCTGCAGAATAAGGCAGTCTCACCTAGAGCCTCTCTCATTTTTGGCAGGTATCTTTTTGATTAAGTCTTGCATTTAGAGAAATTCAGATCTGATAAACTGGAGATCTGTCTAAACAATATGGCAGGTTTCCAGTGGTTTTCATTCACACATCTACTGCTGTTTGCTTTTTCCTTCATGGCATATTGTAATGTACTGTTGTGTGGCGGTACAGTGAGTTTGATTAATGCCGTGTCTGTGTAAGTTAAATAGGAGGTGAATATTAGCACGGCTTTAAGCAGTTCTTGAAAAAGTTCTATGCTTTATGCAAACAAGAAATACTTCTGACTGGTGAAGCAGAGATACGAAGAACCAAGGGACTGATAAATGTAAAATAAATGGAAAGCTTTATTGAAACTGTAATGAGCATGAATGGGATATTAGAGTGGTAATAAAGTCGGGTAGCTGTGTGCGAGGTATGCTAACTTTTACCTCCAGGTATTTGCTTCCTGAGGATTTACAATGTAGGGCACCAGAATTAATGCAAGTTCATTATTTGTGACAGATATCTCTTGCTATGGCAGGCAGAGGCATACGTCTAAGAAAACTAATGCAGAATTGCACTGATTGAAATTTTGTAGGTGGTGACAGTGGATTGGATGGGTTAGGAGGACCAGGAGTACAGCTCGGAAGCCCTGATAAGAAAAAGCGCAAAGCAAATACACAGGTAAATTCCCTTTGATTCTTTTGATTTCTCAATAAGTAGCGTACTCAGATGTTGTTTGCTGGAATGACTATCTTGCTCTGTTCAGAATATCAGTCTATTCCCACAAATAGCGTTCACATACAAAATATTTTAGTTGTACTGCGAAGCAGAAATCTTCATTTCTTTGTCACCTTCGTGAAACTTCATCATACTAGTTACTCTCACTGAAGTTACTTTAGGTCTCTGCAGGTTACTGAGGTCCTACAAAGGAAGGAGTGCAGTGAGACTGCAACGACTTGTATTTTGCCATATGGATTTGATTCTGAGACAGGCTTTCTCTTAATGACTTTGTAGCCATTGGTAGAATCTGTACAGCACAAGTAGTTGTGATGAGACTACTTTTCTTCTTACTTTTATTCCTATATATGTAGGTTTGTGGGCCAGTGCATCAGTGCAGTTTGTTAATGCTTTGACCAAACTCGTGGCATATTCCCCAAGTGGTTTTCAAGCAAAAGTTATCAGGCAGGTTCGGCTCCTTTCCAGTGTATCCTTGCAAACTGTCATTTCTATATAGTTTGTTTTCAGAAAAAGAAGCCTGAATACAAAACATCTAAAGCAATTAGATATCTGTAGTGCAGAATTTTTCTTTGTGTGTTTATTCAGCTTGGAGTGAGAGTATCTGTTATTTTTTTACTGTCCAATGAAAGTAATTGTATTTATACAGGTCAAACAATCACTTCTTGTTTGGCCTATCCAGAATCCATTGAGATGGGAATTTGTTTTCTTAAGTTTTGTTTTCTTTTCAAGTAGTCACGGCAGAACCTGCTCTGAGAAATATCCAGTTAATTTCAGGGTTTCAGATCTCTCTGCTGTTGGAGTTTTTTCTTGTGTTCTGGAATGGCAATAACCGCAGAGGGGAGGCAGATTAGTTTCTTCTGTTTTCTTATGAGGCTCAAAACTCACAGGACAGCAGAAATTTGGAGTGGGGCAAGGTATGTTCAGTCTTTGTTTATGAGTATGAGGCTGTGCTTTCTGAAAGCAGCTAGCACAAAGAGTTGAGGTGAGGGTGAACTAGCTAGATGTTCTCACAGGCTGGTCTAGAATGAAATTCAATTGTATAGCCACTCCGATGACATTTGAGCAGCCCCTGGGCTCTATTAGACACTTGATTTTGCTTTGTAACCAGGAATCCTTGTATTTTTTACCTACTGACAATACTTCAGACAGTCCACAGTCACTAGATACACTTCAGGGACTCCTCTGGTACATAGGGGTCTGTGTATAGGAATTTTCTATATTCTATGTTCTCTACAGTTGTTTTATTTATTTTTTTAGGATTATAGTAACATTGGTATTTTAGGTTTGTATATTCTCCTAAAAGTGGGGTGTCTTAAGAGATATGTATTCAGCAAACTGAACCCAAAACTGAATCTAAGAAAATACTCTAAATCTGCTCTTCAGCACTTGGAACATGTTGTGCATGTGTTTAAATGAAACGTGGCTTTCTGTACTGTTGCTTTTCTTAAGTAGAAGATGAAGGGGGGGAAAAAAAGTCACACATTAAGTAGTGTTTCAGAAGCATGGTTGTGCAACTGTACAGTTCCTGAAACAACACTGAGATTACTATAAACCACTTTGTCATTTGGAGCCCTAAATCTTCTCTCCCCTCCCCACTGAAATTTCAGATAGCCTGGCAGGGTATAGCGGGTGAGCTGTACACAACAGCTGAACTGTTCTTTTAGCAGTAGTGCTGCTAATCCAGAACCTTGTGGTTGGTCTCTCTTGCGGGGACATAGTAAAACTAATTTAAATGTTGTATTTAAAATATTTTTAGGGATCATCATTTCCACCTCCATCTGAATATGCTCCACCGCCGAATCCAAGCTCTGACCACCTTGTAGCTGCAAATCCATTTGATGACAACTATAATACTGTGTCTTATAAACCACTTCCTTCAGGAAATCCGTATTTTAGTAATCCCGGTTATCCTGGCTTTGGAGGCTATAACACTTTCAGAATGCCACCTCACATGCTGCCCAGAGTGTCCTCGCCATATGGTGGTTCTTACTCCCTCAGAAACCAACCACACCCCCTTCCTCAAAACCCTCTGGGAATGGGCTTTAGCCGACCCCACTCTTTCAGCTTTGGCCCACACGATAACCCAGGTTTTGGGAATCAACCACCGTATAGCAGTGGTCAGATAAATCAAAATGTCAGTATGCCTGGTCAGCATTTCAGACCAAATCCTGGTGAGAACTTTGGCCATTCTGGACAGATACCTCACCCTGATGTGCCATCTAACTTTGGTCCTGGAAACAATCCAAATTTTCCAAATTCTCAGCTGGAGTCGAACCATTCTTTTGTTCCTCCACCAAACACCTACAACCAGGCAAAATCATCAGCACAAAAGCAAGACTTTAGTCAAGGTGCAAGCAAAGCATCCAGCCAGAACACTGCTGCTCATCAGCATCATCACAGGACAGAGGACATTGTGAGTCAAGGTAACAATGACCTAAAAAATGTCACACGAAACAATGTGGTAAATCAGGATAATAGCCATTCCAATAGCGCTGATAACACTAATGCTGGTCATTCAAATGGGACGCAGAGTAAGTCCCGCCAGCCTCGAGGTACCGCTGAAGGATGCAATTCTGAAAAGAGCAGCAAAACTCCCCTTCATCCCAGTCGTCATGGTCACTCGTCCTCTGAGCCCGTCTATCCATGTGGAATTTGTACACATGAAGTTAATGATGACCAGGATGCCATCCTGTGTGAAGCCTCTTGTCAAAAATGGTTTCATCGAATCTGTACAGGCATGACTGAGTCAGCGTATGGCCTTCTTACAGCAGAAGCATCAGCAGTGTGGGGCTGTGATACATGTATGGCTGACAAAGACGTCCAGCTAATGCGCACTAGAGAGACTGCAGGACCACCCGCACTGAATACGGATGGCTAACAATGTAAACTGGTGGTCGTGGTTAAAATTCTTGCTCCGAAGATCTGGTTGCAAATTGGGTACTTCACTTTTTGCAGACAATCGGTTGTGTTTGATTGCTGTCATCTTTTTTCCCCCTAATCTGTTTTCATTCATAAAGTTCCATCTCAGCTTTTGTACTCTTAGTTTTATGTGTGCAAATATTTTACAGGGTTGAATACTTTTTATTTCTGATTAAACTGTAAAACATAACTGAGAACTGATCAGAAGTAGGAAGTGCATTGACAACTTTATTGAAGGCAAAAATGTGCCTGTATGAATAGCCTCTAATTTGCTACTATTAACGTGTTACCTAACACTAGCATTTAATACTTGGTTTTAATGGTACTATGTATGCAAGTACTCATTGCATTTTTTATTTTTATTTTTTGGCGAGTGTCCATTACTGATATTCTTGCTATTATGTCTTTGATTATAGTGGAGATGTCATGGAGGAATGTGCAGTGCTAAAAGTTTTTAATTTTAGAATAAATACAGGGGATTTTGTATGTGCTTTTTCTTATTTTTGCAGTAGAGCATTAACATGATTCTAAAATCAATGATTTCATACTTAGTAACACAGTGAAACCCACTAAGTCTTAAAACTTGGTATTTCCTTCAAAAGGCAATGATCTCTTCTCAGCAAATACTTGCTGAGGACTCTTACTAGGTCTTGCAGTAGTGGAAATAGTTACAAACTATCATTACATTGGAACAAGTTAGATCGAGTTTACAAAGTCCAGTGCTTTAAATCTAGAGAATACCAAAACTAGGGTTGCATATGTAAACTTAATTAATTTATCTTAAGCACATATATTAAGATATAGTCCCTGTGCAGTTGTGCACCTCTCGTTTATCCTGTCTTATTGGTGGTTCTAGTCTCCAGCCTCAGTGCTGCCTGAAGATTGAGAAGGAATTTACACAGGGTAAGTCTTGCCCATCTCCTAGGGCTTTCAGATAGAGCCTGCTCAGTCATCCTGAGCTTATACAGTCCTCTTGGCAAGAAGAAGGGTGGGAGGCAATGGAGTGTGCTTAGCACAGACTGAACTACAAGACAATTTCACCAGCAAAGTCATAACACTGAATTCCCACCACTGCCTCAGCCAGTCTTGCAACTTCATGGGGACAGAAAATCTAGGGTGAAGACAAATACAACTCTCATGTCAGGTGAGTTTAGCTCACATCAGGAGCTAGCAAGCAGAAATTTAGCATTTTTTCTAAACTTGAGATCCTACTGATAAGTATGAATGGCACTAGAGCTTCATGTTTGATTCTAAGAATTCTCTTTTTATATGGATAATTTGATCTTATTCTTGATTTCAGAAATACCCCCACTCTTTTTCTTTTCTATTTTTTTTTAAATGTGGGGAAGCATCTAGCCTTGAACACTTGGGCCTTAGCAGGGTGCTAAAGTTGCATATGCAATTGAAAATGAGTGTTTCTGTAGAGAAAAATGTTATTTTAACTTAATAAAAGGTGGTACTGTAATAATTGTCTGTCTGTAATACTCACCACTGTGCTGGAAACTTAATTGGTGATTGTTTGAAAACTAGATCATAAGCCAAACGTTACAGGTACTGATCAGTTTCCTTAATGTAATAGAAGGTGTTCAGATCTGTGGTGATGAATAGTGTAGGAGCCTATGTAGAATATAAGCAGCTATATTTAAAGGCTCTTTTTATGGTAAGTTATGCAAATGACCGAAAAGTAAGGCCTGTCTGCTACTTCATCATTGTGTTGATTTTTAAATGGGCTCTGCTGCAGTACTGTCCTGGGAGATACTCCACGGATGTACATAACTGTCCTTTTATTTTAATACTGATAACATTTTTATACCTTTTTACTGGAGAAGTGTAGCATTGCTCTCCTTTTCTGTAATGCCTCTCATCAAGAAAAAGGAAGTGTTCGAAGTGTAAATGACAGCTCATATGTTGAGGATTTCTTGTACTGTGATGTAAAGGAAGTGTAAGGCAGATCCAGAGCTCCTGTTTTCAGCACTATTTGTTTTATTTAGTACAGAGACTAAACTTCATCTTGTTTTGTTAGAGGTGTGATGGTAAAACCAACCAAACAAGCGAATAAAAACAACCTCTGTTACAAGAGTTGTCATCTTCGGTAGATTTCCTAATGACTGACTGACTGTTAAAATTTACTTTTGGTATCTAAAGTAGAAATTAAACCGAACTTTGTTTAGATAAATTGTTTCCTAGAGGAACAAATAAAATCTCTGCAACAATTTACACTGTGAAGTTTGTGGAGCTAGCTCAGACTTAGAGCAATGTAAATGAAATCAAGACTTTGCTCAGTGACTGAAAGTTCAGCAAAAGTTCCCATGATGATATTGTTATCCAAGTAGGCAGTTCACAATGCCCTTCCAACTGTGAGATGTTTGGGGCAGTTATTCTCAGACGCCCAGTTAATGTTTTAACATTTTGGAGCAGACATACTTAAAATAGCCATGTAATTTTTGAAATCTCTTCCCTTAATCCTGTTTCAAGTTAAGCAAGTGTTTTGTATATAAGTTAGCAAGACATTGTAAGAACACTATTTAAATTCTAAACTTCTACTGGAATATAATTTTATGAGTCTTTAAATCATGTATCTGTGAAACTTACTCTAACAGTTTATTTCACTTTTTCTAAACTGGTACCATGGTGGGCTTGTAACCCACTGAATTTTCTGTGTATTAACCTGCAAATTCAAGGCGTTAGCAAATGACAGTTTAAAAACAAAAAATAAAAACGAGCAACAAAATCAAACTTGTTATCATACTGATCACAGAGAGAGGACTGATTAGGATCTCAGAAAGTCATCTGGCCAATATATTTACGCTATTGATATGCTCTTGGCATACCTGGACTTCTTACCTAGAGAGAGAGAGAGAGAGTTATACTTTTGTTTTTCTCTGCATGTATTGACTAGTAGTACTTTAAGTATGCACAGGGAAAACAACAATCATGTTTTATTAGTAAAGTACTAGGAAAATGTCAGCTGGTTAGAATTAGAAATTAGTTATAGAAGGGGGGGAGGGCTGGTTAGAATAGGTGAGCTTTTTTCTAATACTCTACATGAAACAATTTGTATTGAACTATCATGTGATTATTTCATTATTAGTGATTTAGACTACTGGTGCTGCACACCAAAATATCACAAAGATTTTGGAAGTCTTACAAACCTTAACATTTTGTGGGAAAGGTCTATATCCTTTTCAAATAGCTCATCACGTTCAGAAATGTAGCCTATACTGCTGAAAATGTGTTTTTTCTTTTTTTTCCCTAGGCTGAAATAACTAGGTGTAAACTGGCCTAAACTGCCCTTAATACTTAGTTTTTGCCAGAGACCAGTTTTAAATAAGAAAAAAAAAATATTCTCTTTCAAATATTTTATTGCTGTTAAGGTGTGTATAGGCTAGAGAGTAGGTGTCATGAATCTGGTTTCTGGCTGGTTCACTGATTGCTTCGACAACTTGAGACAAACAGGTTGGCTGTTTGTGCCTCAGTCTCTTCTTTCAGAGGACTGGACTAATGCTTATTTCTAAAGGGTGTTTAGAGGCCTAATTATTATTTGAAATCTTCAGATGAAGGAGACAAAAGTGATAAGGTTTTTCTTTGTTTAAAACAAAAATATAATGCTGGGGGCTCCTCAAAAATGAATATACTTTGACTTTTTTATTTATTTTTTGTCTAAGAACCAATTTTCTAAGTACATTTTTCAAGCTTAGCTTCAAGTATGTGATGAAGTCAGTGGAACTGCATGCACGAAGTCAAGAATATTTCAGAGCTTTTGCAGTTCTGGGCCTCTGATGTTTATAAGCGAAATGCTTTTTATGGTTTGAGATTTTTACAAAATCAACGGTGTTCAAATGTAGCACCTCTTTAACATTTGTCTTTCTTCAACTTAATACGGTAACACATCTGCATTAAATATGTCCCTTTCATTTTATATATAAACATTGCCTGCCAGCAAGTATTTGTGTAACATTATTAAAAGAGGAAGTCATGCTTCTTATCATGTTGTATGTGACTTAAATGACTGTTTCATATTAAAACTAATCTTTCCTTATGTACTGCTTAAATATACCTGTTTTGGGAATATCAGTTCAGTACTTTTAAACAATCTTGAATGTGTTCCACATTGGTGACATGTATTTTTGCAACAACTTTTTTGTTTCAATTTTAAATTAGAGCATGTCTAAAGTAATACATGCATTAGTGCTGTGGTGTGTGGCAAAGTTAATGTATGTAATTCAAATTGGAAAAAAGTTTCCAGACTTTGTCCAACATGAACCCTGTGGCGAGGGATTAAATTACTATGTAATACAAATTATTTCATATCATGATGTGTTTTAAGCTACTCTATGAAGTATGTGATACATTATTGTTTATGGATTGGTAGCTGGCCTGGTATCTTGCATAGAATGAGGTATGATAGATGGTAGCAGTTCATGATAATTAAAACAGACTACATTTCACAACATGCTGCACTTAGGTGCATTGTCCTCCTGTTGCTGTAACTATTAGCATGAATTCCTTGACGGTATCCACTGACAAATGGGTGAACATGTAGGTAGTAAGCTCATGGGTGTGAAAATCCTATTCTGACGCCCTTTACTTGGATTACAAAACATGATTTATTTTTTTTAATCTATTGGATGTGATTAGATATATGCAGGAAGATGTAGAACTGGATGTACTTTAAAGTTATTCTGCAATGACTAAGTTTTGTCTGAAGCTTTCTATATTAGAATAGACTCTTCCTTAAAATTGGAAAATTAAGTGTACTTAGCAGAACTTTCAAGGCAATATAACTGTCCTACACTACATACTGGGTTATGCACATTCACTTCTTTGTATGGAATGCCTCCAATTTCTTGTTGCTTTATATGGAAATAAAGGGTCTCTTTAGTGCCCTAGTGTTGTGTGTCATCACTTCTGAGATAATAAATTCTGAATGGTGTTCAGCCTCTTAGAGGTGCAGCCTATAGCTTAAAGTATTCAGTTTTGCCCTTAGCCATTTCTGAACCAGTGAACTTATACCAAGACCATATGGAGCACCTATTTTTGTATTGTTTACTGTACATGATGAATTATCCTTTTCATGTTCAAACAAACTGTAGATCTCAGAATAAGTTTTGATCCAGCCCCACCTTTTTCCTCGGAGGTATGCTCACTGTATTTCAGGAATTGCTGTATTGGAGACAGTTCATGGTTGGAGGCATGAGAGGTGTTGCCTTTATTCCTGGAGACTCTTATCTGCTAAAGGATGGTCTAAACCTGAATTTCCGTGTAACTTGAGTAGGGCAGACTTTTAATATATTTGTTCTTTTCTTATTTTCTTTTTTTTTCTGAAATGTGTAGTAGTTGAGGGATTTTTACTTGAAAGACAGTCTGTTCTCCAAGCCTTTGTATATGGCCTTTAGAGCAGATGCTGTGTTCTTTAGGGCCTTCTGACTTGGACTTTTTTGTCCATATTTTCCTTTTAGAGATAAAAATTTTTTTTCAAAAGTGAGTTGAAAAAGGTAAGTTACCAATCTACTGCCATCCAAGCAGTGCAAAATATGAGCTAATTAAGAGTGTTGACATTATTTTTTTATAATGATGTGGTATTTGACCCTTTAGAAGAACAATTATAAGAATCTGAATCAAGTGTTCTTGGAAAATGTGCATGGTAGATTTTTGTCCAGCACTGTGTGTACCTTTGCTTTCTGTTGTCTGGTTTCAGTTTCCTTTAAAATAAAGATTTTTTTTGTGTGTGTGTCTGGGGAAATTGCCTTTCGATTTATGAAGATGATGTAATGCATAAGTTAACTCTTCAAATGTTTTGCCTGTGAGAACGCATTTGGATTGGGCATAATCCTGCAAGAAACTGTGTAAGATCAAAAAAGGCAGCTTCTGCCTTTAGTGAAGTCTGCTGTTCTCTAGAGGCATTAATCTGAATTAACTTCAAAGCAGATTAGAAAAGGTCTTGCACCATGAACCCTGTTATTTCTTGAAGGAAAGCTCAGGCATCATTTGCCTGAATAGATTTGATTTTTTTTTTTGCTTTTGGGAAGAGATTATGCAAATAATTATTTATTCCAATTAATAAAATTCTTACTAAGTTACTCACGTTTTTTTCTGCTGAAATGTCAGATCTAACACATCGGAAATCAGTACCTTACCAATAATCTTTAGAAGCAGGGGTGTGGATTGTCCCAAGCCACACACTGAAAACAGTTCTTTTTAAGAAATAGGGATGAGAGAAACGGGAAAGAATTTGGGGGGTGGGGGGGGAATTATTAAATAAATTAGATAACAAAATGCATATTACAAAGATATTTTTTTTAAGCCTCCAAAGCCATTAGGAATGAAATAACCTCTCCTGGAAGATATGAATATATTAGAAAGTAGACGGTCCAGAGTAATGTTCCTAAGATTTGATGGGAGTACAAATCTCCATCCTTCAGAGCACAGAAAATATGTATTTAAATTTTTCAAGGGAACATTTAATCTCTTCCTTTCTCTTACTACGAAGCTTCTTGCACTTTTAACTGATAAATTAGTAACAGCAGAAGAAAGATCCTGAATGGACCTCTCTTCTAGCTTATTTTGCAAGTGTCACAGCAAGAGCTCAGTCATTCGTCCAAGCAAGCTAGCAGTGTGGAATGTCTATGACACAGGTGGTGGTTTTGTAGATACATACCAATACAACACTGGTAAGGGGGATTGGAGATTTTTTTAAAATGTACTGAAGCTATTTGGTGTAACTTAAGAAGATCAAATGCTGGTAAATGTACCTATGGCCTATATTATAAATTGTGTATGTGTAATGTCTTATTGCTGGCAGGAATAAATAATAAGCTGCTTCATTTCAGTATATTCTCTGTGATTAAACTAAAAATGACACCTGGATGACCAAAGCAGAAGGCCAGCACTCCACAAATGTAAGACTTATCCGTGAGTGGACTCTACAAAACTGAAGAATGCATTTGGGATCACCACAGCTACATTCTGGAGCGGTAGGGGATTTTGAATTGCTGTTACATTATAATCGTTCTATCCAATGTTGCTCTTTCAATACCATGATTTTGAAACAGCGAGCGAAGTGTGGTGTTTTTTTTTTTTTCAAGGTTACATGTGCCAAAAATTCCTAAAGTATTTTGACTTTCAATTAAATCTTTTTCCTCGTGTACTTTTGAATACTCTTGGAATGTGGAATTTAATTCTGATTCCTGTTGATGACACCAGATCTGAAACCAGACCCAGATGATAGTGGTCTGGGTGAATGAAGTTGGAGACTGTCCTAGAGATCATATTGATTATTGTGGCTTTCCTCCTCTGAAAAAGTTCTTAAACCTTTGTGATACTTATTTGTATGTTGTAACGATGAAAAACTACAGTTATCTCTTAATAATAACTGCTACCATTTGATCGCTCCTTTGGACTATAGCTAATAAAACATGAAAATTGAATCTTCAGTGTTACACATCAGAAACCTTAACTAGTGCGTCTGGTTTTAAACTTGGTATTTCATGGCCCCCCGCCGGGGGGGGGGGGAGGGAATAGGGGGGTGACGTGAGACTTATTGACCCCGGGGACCACAACTCCCAGCATGCGCCGCGCCCCGCTGCCCCCGGCGTGCCATTGGCTAAGGCTGCGGCGGGCCTGCCAGCACCTCCCACGAGCGGCGAGGGAGAGCCGGAAGTGCCCTCAGAGAGCCCCGGCAGCTCTCTTTCTCCCCTAGCTACGGGCGCGGGGCGGCCCTGGCGACGGGCGGCGCCATGCCGGTGTGGCTGCGGGAGCACAGCTGGCGGCAGAGCGGCTCCGCCGTCTTCCTCTCGCTGCCCGTGCCCGGCGTGCGGGTCACCGCTGCCAACATCTTCTGCACCGACCGCTACCTCAAGGTGGGGCGGTGGCAGGCGTCTGTCGTGCGACTCGCTGCCTTGAAAGCCGGCATGTCAGTCATTTTATAGCGCTGTCGGAAAGCACAGGCTTGATGTGCACTGGCTGCACCGTCAGTTGTACGGTTTTATATAATCTTTAACCCGTAATCCCCCTTTGTGTGCTGCAGGCTGCTAAGTACCTGTCGCGCTAGAGAGAATGGCTGTCCCTCTGTTCATACTTACTAATACTTTTACTACCCAGTAGCTGATAGCTGCCTTCCCTAGACGCAGCTGTTTATGCTATCAAAATGATTACAAATTGGAGGTCTACTGCCTCTGTTTCAGTGCTGAAAAACAAACTATTTCCATCTCTTTTATTTGCTCTAATAGGAGCTAAAATCTCGGTATGGCATACTAAGCCAATTAGCTTTGTCAGTAGCACGTGTTTCCTGAGGTTTGCTGTATGCTTGAACTGAGTTTTTCAACTATCTGGTAATTCATTACAAACTTAAGTATTAGTACATGTTCATTAATTATATTTTTATAGGTAAGCGTTCCTCCCTTTTTATTTGAAGCCATCTTATACGCTCCTATTGATGATACAAACAGCACAGCGAAGATTGGAAATGGAATCGTTTTCTTCACTTTGTATAAAAAGGAAGTGGGCATGTGGGATTCCCTAACTCTAGAGAATGGTAAGCTTTCTCTTGTGAAAAATAAGTTGCGTTTAAAGAACCCAAATTGTGCCAAAATGTGCTTTACTGCTCTTCCAACTGTATTATTTGGTCTAGAAAAATATTACCTTTACCTTCATGGCTTTTCGTGTGTATCAGTAACTTTCAGAAAACGTATGAACTCTAACCTGTCACTGAAAAGTATGGTGTCAGTTGGGGATATTATAATTAATTTATTCTGAATTACCTTCAGCTCCTTCATAGGAAATTGCAGGTGGTCTTTGTGGTTTTACTAGTTCCACACTGACCTTCAAAATCAACTGTTGGAGTTGAAGTGCTGAAGTGGTCTGCTGAAGTACTGAAAAGAGATAAACTGCTAGAAAAGGCAGTTTTGGAGAAAAAAAAATTCTCTGCTCTACAGTTCAAGCTAAATTAAATCGTGTTGTTCGTTGTCTGTTCTCTTCTACTTTCTTTTTTTAACAAGGAACGTCAAAACATTGACTATAGTGAGCACAAAACAAAGTTTCTAATAAAACTTACATTGAGTGTTTAAGCAAATCTTAGATTTTCTTTTTAAGAGATGGACTTGATAAAGACTGCTTTGTGGATTTTGAGAAGTTATATTTTCTTAGATAAAGAGAAAAGAGAATTTCTATTTTTATGAACATGGTATGTAACAGTAAAACTTTGGGCTTAAATTTCTAAAATATTTTTTGTTTGTTTTAAGCTAGTAAGGAGACACTGCAATATCTAAGAGAGAATGCTGTTCGAAAAGCCCATGAAAAGGCAAAAGAGGAGACAGAAGCAAAAAAAGTTACAAAACAAGAACATAAAAAATATGCTTTGGAGGCCACAATGAAGGTAATTTTGGAAAAATCTCTATCATACATGTAAACATAATTAGTTGGCAATGAATCTGGCAGCTGCTTTGTTAAATGTACCTTAAAAATGTAAGAAGTACTAATTTTTATTACAGCGGTAGAGAATCTTATTTTTAATTTGCACTTAAAACATATCTACTACCACATATGAAAATGATATAGAAAAAATACTAAGAAGTTGTCATTTTCCATTAATATTTCTCATGAAAAATATTGGTGAGGAATTCAGATTTTCATCAGCTGAAAGGAGACAATAATAATGTGGCAAAATGTTAATCTTTTGTGGCCTCTGCAACAGCCCAAGTGTTTGGTCATTTGTTGCTGACAAAAGCATGGATATATAAAAACTCTTATTTATTCATTGTTGTTCTGTATCAGATGTTCACTGCTGTTGTTTTTTGTATGTGGTATTTTTGTTGTTCTGCATTTTGTGTGTATTTTAAGACACTTTTTTTTTCCTTAAATGTATATAAAAAGTCTGGTAATTTCATTTGTGTTTAAATGAACTTTTAAAGGTATGCAATGAACTTCTAAGATTGCATATGCAATTTCGACCAAAATAATCTGCAGTTAATAACTTTCTCAGCTGAAAGGCTGTATCTATTTCTTGTATGTAATAATTCCAAAGAGAAGTGGAGAGAGAAGAAATAATGCATTAAAATTAAGGTGTATGTTCACATTTCTGTATATTCCGGAGTTGAAATATAGCTAGGATATTGAAGCAAAAGTTTGGTTAATGAACAGTGAAGTGTCATCTTCTAGAATTGCTGGTAATTAGGGCCTCATCAGAAGGCACTTCCTACCTCTCTTAATAAAGTAATCATTATCATTATTGAATCAGAGGCAGGAAGAGCTTTATCATCAAGTATAATAAAGCAGTCCAAGTAGATTAAAAAAAAAAAAGTTTTTTTTTTTCAGAATAAAGAAGGTATGCGAACAGCGTACTTTTGTGTGGTGAGCCAAAATGACCTCTGGAGACAACAGGAAAACCTACCAAAGGTTTATTTGTGGATTGTATTCTTCAAAATATAAATAAAACTTTATTTTTGACTGTTTTGGGACCATACACCTGTGTAGTGGTAGTAAAATAGTTAAAACTTATGACTTCTTTTAAAAGCTAATTAGAAATCTTTCCTTATTATTTTTAAATGTCTTTCATAACTCTGCTTGTGGGATCATACTAATGGTGATGATGCGCTTAGAAAATGAAACTGGGAAAATAATGGTATCTCTTACTCAGATCTCGTATTATTGGATGCTACATAACTCAGTTTTATCTTTCAAACAGCTAGAAGAAGCAGAAAGAAAAAGAATTGAAGAGTTGAAAGAACAGGAGCGGCAGAAAGTCACTAAGGAGTTGGAGTTATGGGAAGATCAGCAGAAATATGTTGAGAATCAAAAGAAGGTACAAAAAGAAGGGCAACTACATGAAGAAGTAGGGCAACTAAAGGAGAAGAAAAAGGAAAAAAATAACAAAACTAGCATTCCTGGTGAAGAAACTTTGAAGACCAGACTCAAACCTACAAAAGGTTGTATTATTGGGATGCGTTTTATCATTCTTCAGTGTATGGATGTAACGTTATTCCTGGATGTTTCTAGTGCATCATTTATCTTTGTGTCCACCATACTGAATTAATTCTTTTATTTTGCAGTTATTTTTGTGTCTTTATTTTCTTGTGATTTGTTGAGCAATACCGTGCGAGTTCTTAGCTCTCATTTAAGTCCTTGGAAATAAAAGGGCAAGTTTTGCAGTAGGCTTTAGGAAAGTAGAACAGGAAGTCTTTCTAATAGTGTGTTGCAAAGTTTCTGAGAGTGGAGTTCATGTTACCACTAAGGTATCCAACTGTTAGTTTTCATAGAAGTAGGCAGTCTGCTTTCACTCTATCCCATGCCTTGGCCCTACAGAGAGACAATAGTGAACTAGATCAAGAGAAAATTGTTCATTCTTGTTTTGTTTGTATTGCACTTGCCTCAACAGAGAGTCATGTAAGTGAAAGAGATGGTGGTGTAAGCAGAATGTATGTTCATTCGTGACAGACAATGTAGTCAGTAACAGATTGCATGATATACAGCAAGAATAAACATTGTTTGAAACTTTTCTTCAAAAGAACAAGTCCAAACTTTTGCCGTGCTATTATTAGAGATTTATTGCTAACATGCAGAATTAATAAATTAAGAATTAAAAAAAAATCACTTTTGCTTCATTTTTCATTTCCAATACTCCAATTCTCTTTGTAGGTAGTGGTTCCTATAGTATGTTTTCAGAAAATTTAAAGGAAGAGCATCTACCAGCTCCTCGATCTTCTGGTACAATTAAAATCAACTTCACGTCACGAGTTTTTCCTACAGCCCTACGAGAATCTCGTGTAGCAGAAGAGGAGGAGGTAGAGATTGTTCTCTTTTTAGTATGGTGCTTCTGTTATCTTCCAAGACAGTCAGTTATTACTGTTTATTCAGGAAGATGACAGAAATGTTACCTGTACAATGTTCTCAACAGCCAAAGAATACTGTCTTATTTAAATCTTAATTTAAATAAAATATATATTAAAGATATATATTTTCACCAAACATGTAATTGTGATAAATAAAGTTTCATTTCTTTTTTTCTTTTTTTTAATGAAAAATTTGCAATATTAATTGAATTCCATGTAGTACAAGATTTGAAATTTCTTTATACTTAATGTTTGTTAAGTTCTGTCTTCTTAAAAAGAAGCTCACAGAAGCTTACAGAGTCTCTAAAAGAGCTTTATTGAATATATATTAGTAATGTGGTAACCTTACTTACCACATAGCAATATTTGGGGAAAATAGGAAAATCTTCCCGTCTTACATTATTAAATATTTCTCTCTGTCCAAAATACATGACAAATAGAACTCTTTTGATAGGACTGAGTGAATAGACAAAAGCAAAACTTAAATTTTACTTCAAAAATAATACTTGTTCATTGTATATTAAAAGTGGCTACATAAACAAGCAGAAGCTCGAAGAATAATAAGTGCTGATTTGTCTGAGCTGGAAGACTTAAAAGAAGAGGAAAAGAATCCAGACTGGTTAAAGGACAAAGGAAAGTAAGTTAGGTTCTGTTTGAAGGTTTATTTAAAATGAAATAAGCAATCACAATCACATACATCACTTGAAAAATCAGTCAGGAGAATGCATAGAAGTGTTCATTCACCTTTTATTGATCTTCACTGCTTTTAGGCAGTGTCTATTTTTGCAAAGTTGCGTGTTGTTATGCTATATTCTGAGCATTAAGTTTTACTGAACTTCACCTATGTTGTTCTCAGAATAGGTTATGACTGACCAAGCTGCTAAAATTTCAATTTTTAAAAAATTTGTTGTTAACAATAAGTAGGTATTTACTTCATGATGCATCACCTTAATTAAATTACGTTTCACTTTTTGTTTTATACTTAGCAAAATGTTTGCAACAGGAAACTATCTTGCAGCTGTAAATGCATATAACCTTGCAGTCCGGCTAAACAATAAGCGTCCGCTACTGTATCTGAATCGTGCTGCTTGCCATCTTAAACTGAGGAATTTACACAAAGCCATTGAAGATTCCTCTAAGGTATAAATATATAAGTTCTCAGACTGTTTTCTTACACATGACTGTGATTTATTACTGTGATGCTTCTGTTTCAAGCAGATCTGTAAATAATTATTAGTGCAATTCAAAATTTTTAAGTTCAGAATTGATATTATGATGCTGATTGACTCAGCACGCATTTCTTTACTGGTAAAATGTTAAAGGAATACCTGCACTTGGAAAAAAAAGACAATTTTGAGCAGGAAAGGTGCAGAATATACACGAATACCCATTGTATTATGTTACATTGTTCTTCATTTGGTGGGAAGAAAGAAAGGATGATGGTAGTGATGACAGAGACACCTTAAAAACAATACAGACATTTTAAAAGAAGGGCTGGATCATCTCTATTAGCATCTCTCTCTTTTTTTTTTCTCTTGTGCAACGAGAGGGGAGTGACCTCAAATGGTAGCTGACAAAATTTGGAGAAAGTTGTTTCAGAATTATTATCTTTTGAACTAATAAGTCTTGAGGCTTGAAGGCCCCCCCCCCCCTTTTTTTTTTCAGAGTAACTGGTGCTGCAACATGTGATTTTTTTTGTTTGTTTGTTTGTAGCATAATAGGCGATACCATTTATGAAAATAAAATAAATTATTTGAATGAACATTTAGCATAGTATGTATGAGTTTTTAGCCATGGCAATGACACTGTATTTACCAAACTATGAGACAGCAGATAGGAATCTTAGCTATGAGATTCACAAGCTATATAATTACATTTGAATAGTTACTTAGTAAGTGAAAAGAGTATGTGTAAACAGAAACAAACAAACCAGAATTATGGAAAATTATGGAAAATCTACCTCTAAATGTTTTTGCTATTTTCATTTGTAAAGGCACTAGAATTGCTGACACCACCTGTTCCTGATAATGAGAATGCTCGAGTAAAAGCATATGTGAGACGTGGTACAGCCTTTTGTCAGCTGGAATTATATGCTGAAGGTAAGACTTTGATTTTATGAACACACACATGGATTAATACTGACAAGCAAGTAATTCTGTTCAGCTCAATGAGACTGCACTTTTTTTTTTTTTTTTTTTAGGAAAGACATTAAAGGAAGTGTATGCAATCTCTCTTTTTGTTATGAATCTTTATACCTTAATTTTATTAAATTTGCTGGCTAATTGCAACTCCACTCTTTTTTTTTTTTTAACATGTTTTAGGAAAATTGGTTTTACTCTTAATGTAAGCAGTACAAAGTAGTTTCTCCATTGAGGAAAAGGCTTTAGTGAGTTGTGTATCCTCCCTTTGGTGTGCTGATGTTCATTCTTTTTGTGCATAGTGGCTGACTCTTGACTGTGGTAACCTGGTGGCCATGGAAGGTATTATTGTAGAGTGAATGAAAGGCATTCAAATGTGGGATGCAAACTCATGTGAAACTAGATTGCACAAGTTCTTTTGCTCGTGAAGCAATGTTTTATTGGTTTTGAGATTATAGTATTAGCAACTACAGAATGTACTGACTTAAAATAACCTGAAATATTTCTAAAATATTTGCTTGTGAACTACGTAGTAACATAACTGTGTTGACCAGCAAGTTGTTTCATCAGGTATGTGTGATCTTTGTGACAGTATCTGAATTACGTGTCCCTCTCAGGTTGGCTTTGTAAGGCAAAGTTACAAGTGAAAGATTATAATAAAAACTAAAGAATATTCAAAATGTCAATGTAGAGCTTTTCCCAGTTCTTACCTTTTTCTGCCCAGGAATCTCTTTGTTGTTTCCTTTCAATTTTATTTGCATTTGGAAACTTTATTAAAAAAAAGATAAGTGAGGATTTATGTAATTTATTTAATTCATTCCTCTACTTATGTGGTTTTTTTTTGAGCTATCATATTCACAGTTCATGTATTTTTTTCTTGTTTTCATGCACATTTGTTCTGTCATTCAGTTTTTCTGTCTTCTGCAGAACACTTTTGAACACTCCCCCCCTCTGTAATTCCTCTATCCAGTATGCTTATTTTTTAATTTAGACTGATTCTGTTGTAGATTGGGCTGAAGTGCTCATTTGTCTATTTATTAACTGAATGGCACGTTTTCAACAACTGCAAGACTGTCTATGGATAGGAGCCCTAAACTACGAAAAGTCTTTACACGAAAGAAAGCAGTTAGTTGGTGTGTGTATATACACATATGTATGAATGAGCGGCTCTGTTTTCATATTTTGGTATCTGAAAATATATACTAGTGATGTTTCCACTAAAATGTTTTTAAAAATAATATAAGCAAGATATAAATTTGATTTACTGACAAAAGTAAATCCTATTGTCATTGTGATCTATCTTGCTCCACAGCAAAATTCAAGAGCAATACTTTACGCAGGTGACTGGGAACGGTTACTTCCAGTTAGTTGCTAAAGAGGAAAAAACTCTTGCATTTTAATGACTGACATTCTTATAATGTGTCTGTATTAGGTCTCCAGGATTATGAAGCAGCTCTCAAGATCGATCCTAAAAATAAAACTATAGAAAAAGATGCAGAGAAGATTCGACACATAATTCAAGGAACAATGCAAAATTCATAAAAAAATCAAAATTAAAAAGGAACTTTTTGAGAGAGGTGCCTTTTGAGGGCATCAGGAGTCTTAGTTCACGTTCTCTTTGATATGTTGTTAACTAGACGTTCTTTTGTTTCACTTGGAGCACCCACAGAATTTATAGAATTTATAGAAGATCAGATATATGAATTAATATTTTTTGCAGGTATGGTACTATAACAAATACACTTAGATATACTGTATATCCTTTTGATACGGAGTTGTCATGTTTTTGCTTTCTGTGATGTATTGGTTAGGCTGAATAATAAAACATACATTTTGTACTCGATGGCAGGTGTTGCTTCCATTTGCTTGGTGGAGAGCCTTGAGAGAAGTGTTGAGCTCAGTCGGAAATGTTTGGGGTAGTTGCTGTGCCGTCTTTCTACAGATACCTGCTGCATTGCAATGCGAGGAGGTGGATACTTCATTTATGGCAGTTGAAAGGAGGGCAGTGCAGGAACTTAAGTGTCTTGGTTAATTGTAATGCTGTACTTGCCAAAATACGGCTACTGTCTTTCATATAATTACTGAGAGGAAGCAGGGGGGCTAAGGAAGAGAGTCACTGGCAAAGTGAAGAAGAAAATACAAAGCAGGCATTGATTATAAGTCCCTAATTCTCTGTTCTGTTTTTGGAGTCTGTTAGAACAATTTGTATACATCTTTATAAGATATTTGTATTGCAGTGATTCATTATAGTTACTAAAGGCTCTTTCTGATATGGACAGGCACATTTTTGTACTGCTGTGAAGTAGACACAGTGCCCTCTCTAGAGGAAAGTTAGGGAAGCAGGTGTCTTTGGTGGTATGAATAAGGCTGCCTTGTCTCATTTAATTACATTGGGAGCAAATGGATGTTAAACTTGATGATTTCAACACCTGAGCTGGTGATACATATACCATATCTAAGTCATATTTGTTACGTTGATATTAGTGTCCTGAAATGTAGGAATGTGGAGACTGACCTTAAGTTTTAAAAGCAGAAAATACTTTAATTAAAACATAAACCTTCAGGTGAAATGACTCTTGCACTTAACTCTTTCTACACACTTGAGTTACACATTTATGATATCAGTTTCAAAAGCTTTATTTTTACAGGTTTAGGTCTGATTCAGAGAAGTATATCATCAAATGTGCTACATCCTTTTTGATGCATCTTGTTCAACCCAGCAAAACCAAGATAAATTAAACATTTCAATCATTCTGGGAATAACTGTCACTAACAAAGTCAGATTTCTTTTCTTAAAGCTCAGTGTCTGGGCTAAGTCTGAGAAAATTGAGAGCCATTTTTACAGAGTATGCTGCAAATTGGGGTAGTCATATACCCTACTTCTGTCAATGGCAGTATTCAAATAACCATCTTGAGATGACCCACAAGTGAGTAAGTGTTTTGTAAATGTTTGATCTACTGGATGGTAAGTACAGGGTAACATCTGTGAAGTAGGCGGTGTAGCACCATATTCACTCGAAGTTGTTTTAAACAGTAAAACCTGAGGCTTTCTCAAAGGACTACTGGTCATCCGCGTTCTGGGGTCCAGCATACAGGAAAACACAGGATTGCCAGGATTTGCGCAGACAGGCAGATGAGAAGATTGCTTTTTCCCAGTGTTGGGACTCAAGGGCAGCTTCTGAGCAGAAGTCGTCATCTTTCCCTGCTGGAGAAATAGATTTAACTCAGCCTTTCAAGTAACAGGGCAAAGCGTTTCAGATTTGTTACATGTTTGTGGGCAGAGCAAATGTTGCTCAAGGCATGCACTGAAATACATGCACAGCACAGGGTGAGGAACTTAATGCTGCTAGCTTTTGACCTTATTTAGTAAACTGTGGACAGTGATAGATGGGCTCCCGCAGAGTATGTGTTAACACCGTTTGGATTTGCATCACTTTCTGTATTGGTGGTAATCTTGAGCACAGAAGATATTTTTATTATCCTTACTGATTAGCTGTCACACAGATACGTGTAAGCTTAGCGGATGGTTTGTTCTGTTTTTGAGTTTCCCTTCGGTACTATACGGAAAGGTGGGGGCTGAAGAAGAGCTCTAACCCCCTCCCCATGCCCGCCTTCCCTGGGGGCACGTTCATACACGTGCACATTTGTTTCCCTCTGTTTCGTTGCCAACCCCCTCCTCGCGCCTCTCGGGGCCCGGCCCTGTTCCCTGCCGCCCCCCTCCCCCGGGGCCGCCTCCCGCCGCCCCAGCCCCGCGTCCCCCCCGGGCCCCGGCCCTCCCCGCACCGCCCGCCGGGGGCTCCGCGGCCTCGGCCCCGACCTCGGCGGCGACGCCGCGTTGCCATAGCAGCGGCAGCCCAGGGGGCGCCGGCTGGGGGCGGGGCCGGCGGCCGGCCGCGGTGCACTTCGGGTGTTGTAGTTCGCGGGGCGGCCGGGCGGCCGGGCCTCGGCGGGGCGCGGACTACGCTCGCCGGCGTGCCCCGGGGCGCCGCCGCCGCGCGCAGGCGCCGGCCCGGGCGGGTCGGTGTTGTTTTGTGGCGGCGTCACTGGCGGTGCGGCCGGCCCGGGCGGGCCGCGCTCAGGTAGGCGGCGGGGCCGGCACCGGCGGTGCCACAGCGAGCTCCGAGGGACGTCGGCTGCCCACGGCCCGCCGCTCGGCGCGGCCCCCAGGCTCGGGGCGGCAGGGCCGGTTTCCAGCCGGGGGCTCGGCCGTGTGCTGGGCTGGCACCGCAGGTGCCTGCTGCTGGCGTCCGGCCGGCCGCGCGGGGGTAACCGGGACGTGGTGGTGCGGTGCCGCGCGTGTGCGTGCGGGGCACGGCTGGCCCAGCGCGCCTGGGGAGCCTCTGAACGTGGTGCTGCTGGTCTGCGCTTCGGGAGCGCTGAGGAGAAGGAGCTCGCGGCTCTGACTGTGCTTATTTGGGCTAGATGGAAACTTACAGGGCGTCAGTGCAGGAACACGACGTTTGGGGCCCTAGAACTTACGCCCCAGTTTAAGCAGGGATATAAAAAAAACTGGAACTGAGACTTTGTTTTGAAAACTAGTGGCAATAAAGGTGTTTATTCTTTTCTTTTTTAATTCTTTCCTTGTGGCTCTGCCAAACAGGTGTGCAGTACTCCTGTGTCCTCCAGCTGGCCCTGCTGTTACTGGGCTAGAGCCCGTTAGCATCTTCTTGGTTTGTTAGTTAGTAACTCTGCAGGCTTTGTCTGGTTGTTTTCTGCATAAAGCTGCTGGTCTATTTATTTATTTATTTTTAATACCTGATTTCAGGAGGATAGAGCTAAGAATACTCAGTGTCTGTGAGCTTGTAGGAGAAACATGTCCTGGCTTTTAGTGGCTCTTTGTCATTTGGTGACAGAATACAAGCTGGGGAGGATTTTGGGGGTAGGACGGCTAGCCATTGGGCGCAGGTCAGTTGTCAGGCCCTTAAATAAACAAATACAGCATTTGAGCTCAGACTTAGTTGTGACTATGTAGGTTTTATTCGTCTCTTACAGAACTAAGCTGTTCAGATGTCGACTAAATTTTAGGAGCAGTGCGCCTAGTTATTCTTCTGTTAAAGCTTTTTAGCCTGTTTTGATCTTTTGGAAGTAAATAATTATAAGTAATAAAATGCTTTACTTTTGTGCTTGTAGGAATATAGCGACCATAGAGATGCCTTTCAGTCTTGCATCATGTTGTCTGTCATCATTTTGATAAATGCTGCAGCCATACCGATCAACTCCATGATTTTGTAATTATTATTTTTTATTCCATTCTTTTTTTTGCTTTTAAAACTTCTTGGAGATTGATCACCTGTATGCGGTTAACCGTGCAACATCAGTAAAATGTTTTGGTTGAACATAAGATAAGTAACTTAAGGCCATTTACTGAGGGCAGCAAGTAGTACAAAATAACAATTGTTTGGCTGCTTGTCCCTGTGTTTGTTTTGAATATTTTTGTATTATACAGATAGCATGTGGCTATGTCCTGAAGCTGTGGTTTGGGGGGGGGGGAGACAGGCGCTGAATGTCTACATGGGAACCTGAGGGCGCAGTTTTGTATTCAGAGGAACTGCTTTTATGCAGTGCTCCATTACCTGCCAGTCTGATCTGGATGGAGAGGAAGCTCATGATGGCATTTGGGTGGACTTAGCCAGGGCCCAGGGTGAAGCACTGAGCTGGCTAGAGGAAGACAGACATGACTATGTCCGGCACTGACTCTGCTCTTCCAGATGAGCCCTTTTCAGATTTATAAATGCAGTCATGTCAACAGATACGTATTTTTTTTTTTGTCTATGAAAGGAATTGGTATGGTTTTAATAAATAAATAAATAAATAAAGCCTGACGTCCCCTAGCTGATATTCTAGGAAAAGTGCAAATGAGGGAGGGGAAAACATCTAAGGGACAATGACAGCTGTATTCAAATTAGGGCTTTAGAATGGAAATTCAGTTTCTCTGAAAGTTTGATACCTCCGTTGGTTGATAACTGATATGTTTACTTTGTGGTCTTACGAGACATTTTTAGGTGTAAGAAATAAAGCAGACGTATCAAGTTGTCAGAATTCTCTGGAATATAGAAGCCGTATTGAACCACGATCTGCTTTGCTATTTTATTACTCTGGATGCATTATGTAACACAGAAGTGATAAGCTTCCTGTACTGTTTTTAAGAAGTTGTTTTTTTTTTATTTTCCCTAATGATATAGCTGTAATCAATTTTATTTAACAGCTTAACTTTTAAAAATTATTTTAAAGAACAAGAAATGCGTTAAATTTCTTTTTGAAATCTTTTAAAGAACTTTGAAAAGTAATCTAAGTGTGTAACAATAATGGGTACTCCGTATTTCTCATCCAGGAGAATAAACAGGCAGCTGCTGCCAGAAAGTTGTCCTGAAAATAATTAGCGAAGTCATCCAGTAGTGTTGTAGAAAGTAAAATGTTTAGGAGTACTTGAAAAGCGTTAACAGAAACATTATTTTGCCCAGAAGTTGAAGAGAACTAGTTTCAAAAGATCCTAAATTAGTACCTCGTCCAAAAAAAGCTGTTTTTCTTAAGTAAATTATAGTTCCTGTGCCTGTAACAGTTCAAAAATGACTTCACCTACTGAAACATGTCTTTAAGCAATGATGCTTCAAGCAAGTTTTAAACTTAATTATTGATTTACTGGCTAGTGTTCCATGTGTTTTAGCTAGTCTAAGAACTTTTTGGCTGGCTAAAATAGATGTGTAGCAAGAAAAGCTGTATTTGCTTCATGCATAAATGATAATAGGGGATATGTGCAAAATAATATATTTTTGGTCTAAATCATATTCTTTCTTCTTTTTCCTCAATTTCAAAATAGCAATGTGTGACTTAATGTGTGATGACATGATTTTTGTTCTTCTTTTTTACTTTTTCTCAAGAGAGCACTGAAATTACATATCTTGCATGTTAAAAGAATCTACGTTTCTTTGCAGTGTGCTTTGAAAATGTCTGAAAATTCCAGTGACAGTGATTCGTCCTGTGGCTGGACTGTCATCAATCATGAGGTACCCGATCTCAAATTAATTGAGTTCTGTCAATATAAGGCTGGCCATGGAGTAAAAAATTGTTCCCATTTTGTAGTTGCTGTTTTTTTGTAGACCTTGCTTATCGACAGAGGATATAGGAGAAAGTTTTATAAATAATAAAATAGAAAACTGATGTTTCAAAATGTGTATGCTTTATTTTAGCTGTTATAAATTTTAATTGTTATTTAAAAGTGTAATTATCTGAGTCTTACTTTGAACTAGAACTTTAGTGAGCTTTTCCTCTGTTCCATCTTTACTGAAAGCCTGGACTTTGTGTAAACCGTCTGTTCTTGTCAATGTGTCTATTAACTGTCCATCTGTGTGTCCTCCCCCCAAATCATGGGCAGGTAAACTGTGTAATGCAGAAGGCAGTGATCCAGTGACTTCTCCAAGTCTTTTCTGCCGCTAAACTATCTCATCCCAGCTTCAGCAGCTGCTGTTTAGGAATAGCCCTCTGTCCCTAGATTCCATCTGTTTTCTTGTGGAAAAAATGGTCACAAGCATGTGCTCAGTGACTAGAGTATTAGTAGGAGGAGTTTTCAAGGCTTGCGAGCATGCTGTAGCCATTGTCTTTGTATTCCTATTTGCATATAACCAATTACTTTTCTTCCTGATGGAGTTTCTCCAACTTTGAGTTGAGCCTCTGAAATGGTAGGTCAGGAGTTTGGGGACTGGCATAAAGACACCTTGGGTGTGCCATCACAAATCTTTTGTATTGCTTCACTCTGCTTGCAGAATGCTTAGCTAGTTTGGAGAAAGATGCATATAGGCCTTTTGGGTCTTACTTGCAGGCTTTTAAGTACTTCCTTGTGAGTGGTATGCAGGTTTGTGCTGAAAAGGAAAGGTTTGGAAAGTTGAGAGGATCTGGGGTCCCCAGGAATCAACAGTGTCCAAAGGACTGGTTGGAAATCCCCTGGAAAGGGCTGTGTTATAGGGGTGCGTAATTATGTATTCCATACCCTGGATGCTGAAGTTTTTCTGGACTTTCTTGCCTCAGGTGGAATGTGAGGGAAGCTACAATGAGTAAGGGAATACCAGCTCTTTATTAGCTTTGTTGGGAGGTGCAGGTCACGGGAGGGCAGGGCAGCTCTCCTTACATCTGTGCTGTTGGCCCTGTTGTTCAGGCAGGAGGTAGCAAGGCATAAAATATGCAGAAATAACCTGGATGTTGGCTCCGTGTGGAGGAGGAATTTTTGTGACAGCGCGGGATTGAGCTAGTGGAAGCAACTGAGAAGATGTTTTTTTCCATTAGGCAAACCCTCACTGAAGAGGTGCCTTCCATGAGGCCGTACACAAAAGCAATCGAATTACTGAGTAAGGAAGTTGTGATGGTAGATTGTGGGGCAGCGGATGGAAAGAGCTAACAGCGTGTGTGCAAGGCAAAAAGCGGTTCTTGGTTCAAAATACTTGTTGTCTTTTAAAACCTATTCAATTAATGTGTGGAGCTGTATGAAATTTTGTATGGCTAGTTGTGTTAGGGACTGGAAGGCTGCTATAAGGTCTCTCTGGAGCTTTCTCTCTGGGCTGAACAACCCCAACTCGCTCAGCCTGTCTTTGTAGGTGCTCCAGCCCTTTGATCATCTTTGTGGCCCCACTCTGGACTTGTTCTATTAGTCTTTATAGTCTAAGAGGTCCGTGTCCTTCTCGTGCTGGGGCCCCAGAGCTGAACACAGCACTCCAGGTGGGGGGTCTCATGGGGGCAGAGCAGAGGTGGGAGAGTCACCTCCCTCGCACTGCTGGCCACGCTGCTTTTGATGCAGCCCAGGATACAACGAGCTTTCTGGGCTGTAAGCACACGTTGCCAGTTAATGTCAAGCTTCTCATCAACAAACACCCCCCAGGTCCTTCTCCTCAGGGCTGCTCTCAATCCATTATCTATCCAGCCTGTAGTTGTGCTTGGGATTGCGCTGGCCCCGGTGCAGGACCTTGCACTTGGCCCTGTTGAACCTCATGAGCCTGTCCACTCAGGCCTGCCCAGGTCCCTCTGGATGGCATCCCTTCCCTCTTGCGTGTTGACTGCACCATACAGCTTGGTGTCATCAGCAAATGTGCTGAGGGTGCACTCAATTTCACTGGCCGTGTCACTGACAATGATGTTACACAGCGTTGCCTGTTCTAAAACAAATTCAAGGAACAGTACCTGAAATAATTACTTTCCTTGGAGGAAAATAGGAAATAGTGGCAAAAGATAAGAATGATCAACTTCTTTTCTTTGTTTTGGGTTGGATGACAGGTTAGGAATCCTGTCACTAAAAGAAAAACAGAAAACCCACTTACTCCAGTCCTCAAGATCAGGATACAGAAGTGCATAGACTTCTGGACTTCGCGGATTTCTAATAAAAGTAAAAGGGTTTAGGAGTTGGCTACAACAGCTGGGTTACTCAGCAGTGAATTAATTACATGCTCTGTTTTCATACTTGGGATGGTTATTTTACAGTGCTACTGAAAATGAAATTTGCAGTCATTTGGGATAAAAGTTGTGATACTTCTGTTGTCAAAAGAAAAAATCCAGACTATTTGCCAAATTACTCAAGAATTTAATTTGTGAAGCCTTTTTAAAACAAAGTTAACTTTGTATTATGATGCAACTCTTCTTGAGGTATCAGATCTTCCTGAAGTACAGCCTCTCCTTAAAAACAAAAGCATACCAACATAAACAAAAACATGTTTGCTTAAGCCCTGAAATCAGGCATCTAGGGAAACTGACCTGGTAGTATTACTACTACTGTAATTTCATACCTGCTGTTGCAAAAATAACTAGCTCTGTTTACAAAAACAGTACAAGTTATTTATGGATCACAGTGACTTAGTATTTTTCAATTGGATTTTGTGTGCTTACGGTTTTCTAATAATCTTACTTGAGTTCCACCAATTCCTATAAACAAAAATTGTGATACGAAGATTGAATACTCAGGGTTGTCAAGTCATATTGCTGCAGTCTCTGGTGGTGTTTATCTTCAGTTCCTGTTCTGCTCTGGCAGCTGACTGATAACTGAGTCTCCTTTCTGGATTAAAGACAGCAATACAATTTAGAGATGGCATAAACATTTGTTTTCATGGTGTCAGAGACGTACTAGTAAACAGCCATTCGGATTTGCTGGTAGTAATTGAGATGGAGTAGGGCATACATGCTTTTCCCTATAGTAGTGCTTATCAGAGTTCCTGTTGGTACTCGGGAAGGCCCCTTTCTTTGTGTGTGTGTTTATTTACATACAACTCATGGACATGTGTGCAAGAGTTAGTTCCCCTATTCAAAGCTGAATTAGCAACTTCCTATGTTTTTATACATTCTATATAATAAATGGGTCTAATAAAGCTAATAGGAAATAGTTACCCATTTAAAATACTTGGTTTAGTTATTGATGCCTAGATTACTTTTTCCCTCTAGAATTGTATTCCATGGCCCTTTTTCAATCGTGGTCATTACTTAGCATTTCTTCAGATTTCTTTTGCTTAAAATCGGTTTTAATGGTGGTTTTTCTTCTCTTGTTTTTATTATTAATGTTCTGTTTTCCTGGTAACCCTTTCTTGTTAGTCTACAGTTAATGGGGTTTTGGTCAGTAAAGTTTATTTAAAACTCTTCAATTCCAGGGCTCTGACATAGAGACAGTGACTTCAGAAAATGGAAGCACAAATGATAACCACGAATTCATTTCAGAAGAATATGTTACTTTGCAAGAAGAAGAGCAACCAATTGATTTGCAAGGTAAGATAATAAAAGGGAAACAGTCTTATAAACAAATGCAAGTATTTGTTGTAGCATTGGCACAAAATTATTATTTTTAGTAGAGTACTTTGTAGGCCTCTGTTAAAATACTCAATTTATCAGTGTTATGTACGTTACCACTACGTTATTTAGTAATCAACTTTCTAAGATATTTTTCTTAAAATAAGTGTAAGCAGTAGAGTGTCTTTCATTTTGTTCGTGTTTTAAGTGTTATGGAATAATATGCTCTAGTTTATTTTATCAGATAATTTATAGTAGTACTATCGCTTAAGATGTGTTAATATATTAAATATAATAATGCTATAGATCAAATAAGAGTAATTTGGAAAGAACCAGCAATGCTTTTATACATAAAAAGTGACATTGTGCCACTCTTAGTATTTCTTGAGTTGAAACTGCAAGTCTTGTGCATGTTCATCTAATGAAAATCCACTTATTTTAATCACTACATGTAATAATACATTAATATTGGTATGAGAACACATACAGACCTAACACACTCTAATAGTGTATGGGAATGAGGGGAATTTATAAAGTTATATGTTTTAATCCCATGGTTGTGGTTTTTTTTCTTATGTAGCTCAGCACAGCACTGATGGAGAGATACCAGTGGTAGATAACACTCTCTCTGCTTTTGAGGAAACTCAGACAGTTCCAGAGGTAACTTATATATAATGTTATTCAGAAGCTTCTGTAAGCCTTATTTCAAAATGCAAAGCAATACTTTAAAGGTATTAAAATGAAGATACTGATCTTTCTTTTTCAAAGCATTAGGAACTCGTGCTACTTTTTCAAGTTAATTTATATTCTGTGTATTTGAATAACTTTTTACATTATGTTCTTCCTTAGGGAAGGAAAGAAAAAGTGCATGATGATGGTTCCTGTGTTGGGACTATTAGTGATGATTCTGACATTGTTACGCTTGAAGCTCCGAAAGGGGAAGAAACTCAAAGTCAGGAGGAAGCTCCAGCTGATGGTGAAGAAGCTCGCAGTTCAGAGGATTTTAACATGGGTTCCTCCTCTAGCAGTCAATATGCATTTTCCCAACCAGAAACTGGTAAGAGCAATAAATTACTAAGTAACTGTGTGCAAAAATGAGACAGAAAAAAAAAATCTGCTTAGGAAATCTTGTTTGCGTGGAGCTGGAAAAAGTAAGTCTTGCTGAGTGCATGTCCAAATGTTGGCAATATCTAGAACAACTCTTGTTACCCTAACTCTAAAACTTTGTTCAAATATGTGTCTGCATTCTTTTTATTTGGAAGTATTATGTTAAGTGAAGCGTTTGCTATTTTAAATAGAAAGTTATTCTGTAGCATAGTGCTGGTTTGCTCTTAGAATAATGTAGGCTTTCTCTTGGCTGTTCTTTTGGGCATTTGGAGAGTTGACAATAGTTGGCTACTAGGTTAGAATGATTTTGGGGGCCATGAGGACTAGTAGTAACATAACTACAAACACTTTTTGCTTATCTTTCTACTTATGTAAATTATATTAGGATACTCCTAGTATTTAACAGTACTGCATGATATCCAGGAGGAAGGATATGAATATTTGGACAGTTAAAAAATAATATATAAAAAAAAACAAACCACAACAAAACAGCAAAACCTTACTGTTGTGTTAATATTCTTATTTCCTACTCCTTTTTAATTGTGTTTGGCTGCTTATTTGTATTCTTTTCTGTTTTCTCTCTAACAGCTTTGTGTTACTGATTTCTTTTTACTTTTCAAAGTAAATTTTTTTTTCAAAAGGAGGATTTATCTTAAAACGCTGTTTTATCTTCCATAGTATTAAGCATCTTCATAGGTTCGTGTATTTGTGTAGTATCCATTGAATTTAGAAACTGGCAGCATCTAATTGTGACCAGTGACACTGAGCAACAAAATTATCGCCGCCTTTAAATCTTCTAGATGACTTGATATAACTTTTCATTAAAAGTTTAGTTTGATTTTCTTTTTTCTTTTAGGGTTGAGTTCTAAAAATGTTTTTCTTTTTTTTTCCTGTTTTTTATACACAAAAGTCAGTTGGCTGGAGAAGCTGAGGAAGATTCCTGATTATGTAAGGGAATGGGGCAATGAGGTGAAAGAGCATGTGTCTCGCAGTCTTCCTTTCCAAGGTGGTGTGATTAAATTTGATCAGCTTGTGTAAAGCTGATTGCTTATAGCTTGCATGGAGTGTTCTAAAAATTATCACTACCAATCTGATTTGATCTTGTAGTAGTGATATTCCAAACAGATGCTGAAAGCCAATCTTCACTGGAGTTTGGCTAAGCTGTCATTCTGTTTTATTTTTTATTTTTTGCAAAATGACAACTTTACATGTAGACTTGGAATGGAAATCAGTTAACTTTGTAATACATATTAGTATGTATGCTTGACCAGAGAATGTTACTTGTTGAATTCCAAATCTGTGTGACTGACAAAAGCAATTTCTTCCTTCTAAAGCTGATTCCAGCATGGTCTCTAGTACTCTGTGTTTAATTGACCAAGCATTATAAAGAATGTCTGGAGCACTTCTGCATTCATTTTAAATGCCAAAGGTTTAGCAGTCAAAGTTTTTATGCCATTTTCTACAAATAGCAATACTTGCTGTCTACTTCGTGTTGAGTTTTCTATTGGTTTGGAAAAAGATGAGCTTTAGTTTTTCCTTATGTAGGTACTAAAACATCTTATGAGGATTTTATTCTACGCTTGCACTTGGAAACCATTCCTTTGTAGTTTATGCTGTCCTAACCATGCAAACAGCTTCATGAATGAAGTAAGTTAACTGAGCAAAAGCACTTGTATACTGAAATAAGTTATGTCTACGCTTGAGACGTATCTGTACAGAAATGCCAAAGAAAATCACATTGTTAACTGACATTGTCATATCATCTGTTTTCGAGTGTACATCTTGTGTTTTAAAATCGTAGCAGAAGCTAGAATTTTGGATTGCTACTGTGATCACACTTTCTTTCCTTTATACTCTTTCTTATCCTGTTGGAGTGTGGTTTTGTACTGAAATCTTACAGCAGTTGTAAGGCAATGTCATTGACAGTTTGCCAGTATCTGCTTATCAATGACTCTAAATTTCTTGTAGCTTTTTTCTTTGCTTTTTGATTGGCTTTTTTTTCCTGTTCTTTGCTCTCCACTATATATATATAACCAAATAGGATTTATATATATATGTATAAATCCTATTTGGTTAAGAGCATCTTGTTGCTTAACCACTTTTGTATTCCATATGCATAAGTTTCTTTGGTTGTTGGGGGGAAAAATACTTAACAACACACAAAAAAGCAATAATAACACCTGTCTTATTAAGTATGTCTATATAATCCTTTATAACTTCTGACTTCTGCATTTTTATTTAAAAAACAAACAAACACTTCTCTCCTGACTGGGATCTGAATGTTTGTCTTTATTGTCGAGGATTGGGGAAGTATGCAACTGCTTAAATGAGTTATTCTAAAATAATGTACTTTCAGACAAGTTATATAAACTAATTTAAGAATCTGCATGTCAGGTAGCTAAGTGATTTGTCTTTATCATAACGTCTGGTTTGACTAATTGACTAATATGTAGTAAGAAGGAAATCATCTTCCATTATCTAACATGGTGTTTGTCCATGGAGTCAGAAATTAGACATGTATTTCAGATACTAATTGGTAATCTTCTGCGAGGTTGATGTAATCACTTCTGTTAAGTTGGATTATTTTTTCAATGACAAATCTTAATTGGTAATGGTTTTAATAGATTACTGCTGGCATTGCTTGGCATTCTTGTCTGTTCAGTGATGTGTGCATGGCTTTGCTGAAAAAATTGGTTTTCAGTAGTGAAATGTTCAAGGACAGTAACTCTGTATTAATATTTCTAAATTTGATGATCTCTGATGAGGGAGTGAACAACCGTGTTTCTGGAAGGGGTCTTAGCTTTGTGTAGTTGCAGGCATTAAACTGAGAACTGTCCAAGCAGGAGTGCTTTGTTACATTCTGGAGGCTTCATTGATCACATTGAGTCTTTTTCAGGCGTGTGAACTAGGTACATGAGCGTAGATATTTGGAAGCTGCTTGTTCATCCTGCTGTTGCTTCCCTTTTATATTTGCCTTACGCTTGAAGCTTATGCTTTCAAAGGAGAGAGATTAAATAATCATTTTTAATATACTGGATTATATTTATTTACAGTACAAATAGTAAGCATTTGTACCATTAATAGCAACAAGCAATTCTGGCTCTGTTGCTGTTTCCTTAGAACATAAGGCTTTTGGGCCGTAGGAACACAAGCATACAAATGGTATCATAAATACCATTCTACAAAAAAAGCTTGAAAGATGATTTGTCTAGTTAAAACTTGCGCTTATCTCAAACCTTGGTTGATCCCATCATTCTAAAACATCAGTCAGGTAATCAGTGTTGTGGACCCAGGGTGTTAGGCAGGGACAAACACAGAGGCACCTGAGGGGCTCTTTTCCTGTGCAGGATTGGTTGAAAATGTTTTTTTTGTTTTTGTTTTCCTTTTCTTTTCTGAGAGGTGGTTAAAAAGTTACATATACGGGTAGCACATGGTAGATACTAAGAGCAAATAAATTTGCA
This sequence comes from Anser anser, assembly GCF_964211835.1. Classification (NCBI taxonomy): domain Eukaryota; kingdom Metazoa; phylum Chordata; class Aves; order Anseriformes; family Anatidae; genus Anser; species Anser anser. The sequence goes on from NC_139730.1 coordinate 19,114,193, forward strand.
GTTTGAAGCTGTACGTGGATATTTACAACAGCTACATGAATGGAACTTCAATGGAATTTTGTCTGCAGCTGCAGGTTGATCACAGAATGAAGTTTGAGACACTATAATAAAACAATGGCTACATCTTTTTAGGAGGCTTTCTTTTAGAAACTTGCTCTTTTGTTATGAAATAGTTGACTCTGAATATCTCTAAGCGAAGGAAATCTGAGTTCTTAACTTTTCTACTTCGCAAGAATTTGCAGAGGCAGTACATGTGGATATTTTAAAGAAGTGGCAATGTCTGAAAGAAATGCTTTCTAGTGGGTGAATTACAAGGTATGGGCAAGTGTCAGACAGTTTTTCCTGGTAATGTTAATTAATGTTAAAAATGAATTTTTAACTTTAATTTTCTGTATATAATATCAGGTGTAAACTGTCACATAAAGAATTTTTTTTTCTTATGAATTTTCTCTGAGATGAATGCCCAATACGTTTTTGTGTGAATAAGATGAATTTTTATACTTAAATTATTTTTAAAACACCAATTAATGCATTTTAAAGACTGTTCTATGTTGTTTTCCAGTTTTTTCATCTCAGGCTAGCAATGATGAATCAAGTAGCGATGAAACTAGCAATCAGACCAGTCCCACAGTGCGAAGACGTCGGGCTAAGAAGCGGCTGATCCCTAGCTCCGAGGCTGAGAGTGGATCCCCTGCTGACCCAGAGTCCGAACCTCCCAGAGAAGAGCAGCACAAGCGCCAGTTCAGTAGCGGCCTGAATAGATGCATCATACTAGCTTTGGTGATTGCCATCAGCATGGGCTTTGGACACTTCTATGGTGAGTTTATAGAAAGTAAAATACATAGAACCAAGAGTGTGCATACATAACAAGTACCATTTTATTTTGAATCTAATTTTTCTCATTCGATGCTAAAAATCTAAACCTGGAACCTACAACTGAGATGAATTAACAGCTAATGTGTGGAAAATAGAGAGGCCCTTCAGCAGTGCAACTGTATTTAATGTAATTACATTAAAATTAAAGCAAATGAAAATAAATTAAATGTTGTTCACTCTTTCAGGTAGATCTTTCTTCATTTTCTCATACTGCAGTGTCTGCACTTCATTTTTCACATCTTTTCTTTTGAAGTAGATTTATGGTAGCGCTTATCATTCCCCCTAGTGTTCAGAAAGTCATTTCAGGCTTTTGTCCCATTTGTACTCATCTGGTAAATGTCAAAGCAAAGAAAGCAAAGCTTTTTTTTTTTTTTACAGGAGTTCACAGTATCAATATTTTTCTCTCTCCAGTGGAGGAAAATAAGCTGTATGTGTCCTTGCAATTCTAGAGTGACTTAAGGAGTCCACAATAGCAGCAGTTTTTCTGTGTTCAGTGCTTTGCCCAAAGTTGAACATTACAGATTGTTGCTACATTTAACAAATTAGAAGAACTCATTACTGATCTAAATCTATGGAGTGCAATCCTGACCATGTAAGATGTGCATGATATGATAAAAAGAGAGAACGTTTATTTCTTAGTAGTCATTTTTCATGAGTAGTTGTTGGTTGCGTATGAAATGTGCCTTAGTAAGAAGGCTTGTGATTCAGTTTGGGACTGGGAATATGACTGTAACTGGATTTGATTTTGACTAATTGTTAGGAGTCTGAATTTTGACACTTACTTTGAAAGGCTAATTTTCACTTGACGCAGTTTTTTTCCTTCTTAGGTAAACCTGAAGGTAAGAGTCATGAATGATATTGTGGGTGCCGTGCTTGCATTCAGGTTTAATTATTAAATTGTGTGCATGTATGTATGTTTACACACTCATACCTGTGTATGCATAATGATATAAAACACGATAATCGAATCTTAGGAACTACTAGTGTATGCAGGATTGTATGCGTGACTAATGCAGTCATGTAAAATACTTCTTACTTAGCAGTTGCAGCAAGTAATAGCAGGTATAAAAACCCACCGATAAACATTGGCATGCTAGAAGCAGAGAAGAACAGAGCGACTAGAAGGATCTCTGATAATGTTTTGCTCTGGTAACTTGAGGTTTCACTTCTGCTCATCATTTCACCAAATTTAAATTGCAGCTAATGATAAATACCATTCTTTTAAAGAATTTGCAGATGTATGAATGAGAAATATATTTTGGAAATGTACAAAGGGTGGTAAATATACTAAGGAGTTCAATTTAACCTGTTGAATCTTCTAAACAGAAGTTGTCATCACTGATAGTTTTTCAGCAGAGAAAGCAGCTCTGTGCGGCTTTAGTTTTTACTTCCTTGAGTGAAAGTTCTTTGGGATTATGTGATGACTCATCCTTCTGCCACTAGAAGGGAAATCAAACCCTGCTTTCTGTTTTAGGTGTGATTTGTTTTTGTTCTTTAAAATGTAGTTGCAAAGAGAAATCTATCTTCTAAAGGAGTATTCCACAGCAGTCTTTTAATGCTAGGCTAGTTGACCTGTTAAGAGGATTGTAGGGTGTTACTTTTTAAGGAATAAATTTTTTTTTTTTTAAAATCAGTACCAGGATAGTGTTTTCCTTTTAGCTAGAGCTCCAGGGCTTCTTTAAGATTCATCACATTTTTTTTTTTTTTGAAGATTCAGAAGACAAGTAGGATTACATTTTAATAATTGTGTTCTTAACGGTATAAAAAAATGAGTTAGCTGGCTTTGTGATGCTCTAGGAAGGACATCTGAGAGAAGGCAAGCTTTCCAGGAACAACAGATAACTGGAAAAGCTGAAGTTAGAGAACTCTCGCCAGAAGACAGTTTCCTTGTGGACAGTGATATTTAATTGCTTTTCTTTAACCAGAAGCCATAAAAGGAAATGTTACTGTCATGCTTGAGATTTGGATAGATTACTTAAAGAATCTGAAGGATGTTGTGACTCAGAGTACCAGCTGGAGACAAACCAATCAGTGAGGAATGTTACCTCATTACATGCTTTTTCCAGTGTCTTTGCTACCATTTCCATGTTGCTGATTTGTCATTTTGCTTACTCTATCTAAATCTGTCTTGACAAGGAGAGAAATAGAGTTTGATTCTCTATCTGTAATTCAGGTTCCTCTTAACATGAACTCCTTACACTAAATGATGATTTTTCGTATTCTTAAAAGCCATGGACTAATTCAAACATATCTAAAAAACATAAATATGAAAAACAAATTTACTCTCAGTGTATTTAAATTCACTTATGCAAGGATCTTTGCTTCCTATGAATGTCCGTCAGGACTCTGTAAACTGAAAATCATTGCTGTAAAGAGGTTGCTTTCCCTTAGCTGTGTTGAACTATTGAGGTTCAACTTGGGTTAGAGTACTTTTTTTTTTTTTAAGTTCATACTTGACAATATCTTAAACAGAAATTAAGAGAGCACAAAAAAAACACCTCAGTGTAATAGTATTTATGGAATTTATTCTCTTCAGTAATAATCATCTTAAATACAGATATAGAGGAAAAACTCTGCACACTCAGTATTGGTTTTGAAAGAAATACCTAAACCTTACTGTTGCCATTTGCTGTAGTGTCAATTCAAGAGACACCTAAAAGTGAAGACCTGAAAACTACATCATGTTTACAGAACATGTGTATAGGTGTAGGGAAGCACTAGTAAAGAAGTTCTAACTAAGAGAAAATGTTGATGGCTAGTGCAATAAAGGTATTTTTTTCAGAAATAAATAAAGCCTCAGCTTTCTTCTGACAATTGAGAAGACGGTATTTGCTGACTCTTCAGCCTTTGCTCTTATGGATAAGAATGACAAAGACAAAACCTAGAGCTTGCTGCTTTGTGAGAAATGTTTTAAGAATTGTGTTTCTGCATGGAAATTTAAATACTGTGCCGATATTTATCTTTTTTATGTAACTTTACTTAACAGTAAATGTTGTAGTTCTGAAACAGAATCTGTGGACTAATGTACTCCCTTCTGTCTATGTTGTCTTGCATGTTACTGAAAAACAACAAGAAACCTTACACACATTCATTCCTGCATAACTTTTGTGTTTTTTTTTTGCATATAGCGTTCCTAAAGTTGGTTTCTTTGTTCTCCTCAAATGAGACTAATGGCGAATTGATGGGTCTGTTTGAGAAATTGTTTATTGTTGGAAGAAACAGAATCAGTATATTACAATCTGGTTTTAGCTGTGAGGAAAAGATTTTTAACTGTTTAGCTCTAACAAAATTATTAACTCTTACTAGTAAGTACTGGGCAGAAATTGCAAGGTAAGAATGCTTCTGAATTTGCAGGGAATATGAAGATGATATTTAGATTTATCTGTTCATATTTTCCTTGTAACTGCTGTAAGTGAGAATATCAAGAGAAAGTTTTTATCTTTGTAGGTACAATACAGATCCAGAAACGTCAGCAGCTGGTAACAAAGACACGTGAATTAAAAGATATGAAAGATGACCTTTACCAGTGCCAACAAGAGCAAGGAGATAAAGTGGGGGTAGGTATGAGTTTAGCTGGAAGTTGTGTGATTATTCATCAGTCATTATGCATGTGTAGTTTACAGAAGGTGAAATTATCACACAAATGCATTACGTATTTATTTTTAATACATTCTTTCTGAGAATGTCACTTTTAGTTCCTCTGGATTATTGACATATTTTGTAATTTGATGAAATTTGTTAATCATATGTGTTTAAGCATAAAGTTTTTTATGTATGCAGTCCTAGTAGTTGTCTGGGAGTTACCTGGCTCTAGAGACCATCTTCTTCCCTGTGACATAATGCCAGGTTGTCATTTATAAAGACAGGAGAAATAGAACTGTGCAGGTAAAAACCTATTTTGGTTGAACTTACGGTTTTACAACTTTGCTTTTTAAATTATTCATGGTTACTCATTTTTCAAATACTCAACAACCCAGTTTTTTTGTTCAGCTTCAGATAAGTCAGAGAGAGGACTAGGAAGTGCTTTGTGTGTGGAGTGTTTTTTTTTTTATGTTGCTGATAGCAGCAGTTAACACAATACAGGTTGTTTAATTCTAGGGTTTGTATGCTAAGAGACTGGGAGTATCCTCTTGTGTTAGCGTATAGTTACATGAAAACATTCTTTCAGTGACGAAGTTGATTCAAGATCAATTTCTCCTGCCCTAATACCCTTACTTCTGCTCATGTATTTGTTTTTGTATGTAAACCCTGATTGCTAGACATAAACAGCATGCACACTTTTTCATTTCTTTTTAAGATGTATCACTTCAAGTATCCAGTTTACTATCTTTCAGCTATTTAAATCAGTAAAACACAAGGGGTGATGACCTCTGGTTGGAAGTGGGAGCCTCTCACATGGTCTGTGTTGTCAAGAAAGTGTTTGTGTGTTTATCTCAGAGATACACACACAGAGCTCTATTTTTGTATCCTGCTGCAACATGTGTCACTTCATCCAAAATGATAAGTAAACTCTTCTGGGCTTACCTTGGTCTTTTATTTTGCTAGCTAAAATTGTAACAATTCTAATCATATTACGTTTTGCTTGTTTGCCTTAGTTGCTCAAGGGAGATCTCTCCACATGTTTGACTTCTACTGAGATGGAAAAGAAATCCTTTGAATTGCACAAAAAAAGTCTTGCTGCAGAAAATCAACACTTAAGAGAATCCCTAGAGAAGGAGGAAAAAGCTTTGGCCTCACTTCAGGAAGAATTAAGAAAACTAAGACAACAAATTAGAAACTTGGAAGATAAAGGTACTAGTACTGAGTCTATTGTCATGGAAAACCAGAAACTAAGGGAACATTTGGAAGAGGAAAAGCAAAGAAATCATAACTTTCTTAGACAAAAGGAAACACTCTTTGCTGAAGCACAGATGTTAAGGAGAGAATTGGACAAAGAACGTCGTGTTACAGAAGCTCTAAAAAAAGAACTAGAACAGCTAGGTTCTCGTCAAACGCCTGACAATGTTGCCGATGATGATACATTAAGAGAAAATCAAGAAATAGAAAGTCTGCGAGGAAGACTAGCAGAACTAGAAAAAAAGCTAAATTTTGAGCAACAGCGCTCTGACTTATGGGAGAAGCTGTATGTTGAAGCAAAAGATCAAACTGAAAAACAAGAAATGAATGAAAAGGGACAAAAGAAAGGTGCTAAATGGCAAAGTAAGTCTAAAAAGAAATCAAAAGAATCATTTTTTGGCTCAGTTAAAGAAACTTTTGATGCTATGAAAAATTCCACCAAAGAGTTTGTTAGACACCATAAAGAAAAGATTAAGCAGGCTAAAGAAGCAGTGAAAGAAAACCTGAAAAAATTCTCTGATTCTGTAAAGTCTACATTCAGACACTTTAAAGATACCACAAAAAACATCTTTGATGAGAAGAAGTCAAATGATAAAAAGTATGAGGCAAACAAGAAAGCTCGAACTTTTTACCGAGAGCATAACTCTTACGAGAATCTGAGGAACGTGCATTACAGGGGACCTCACATGTCAAAAGATTTCAAAGATGGAAGAAAACATCAGTTTACGACATTTGAAAAAGATGCAGGTTCAGACAAATGTCTCAACGATCCTTTGTGTAACAGAAGACATCAGTTTGTCCTAAAAGGCTGTTCCGGTATTTTTGAATGTGCTCATCAAGAATTCATTAGTCTCTTTAACAGAGTATCAGATCCTATTAGGGTAGATGAATTTAATCGGCTAATGAAAAAGTATTTGCAACAAGTCGTACATAACTTCCATCACTGGAGAGAACTAGAGAATTTCATCAATAAGTTTTTTCATAATGGGCTTTTTATACATGACCAGATGCTGTTCACTGATTTCGTTAATGATGTCAAGGATTATCTGGAAGATATGAAGGAATACCAAAGTAAGAATGAAAACGTTTTTGATGATTTGGACAAATACGTCTACAGATACTACTTTCAATATGATAATTCACCCCAATATGGACCCAGGTTTGTTTCAATGTTTCCTGAACTGTTAATGAAATGAAGTAGTCTTTGTAAAAACAACTAGTGGTGGTGTTCTAATAGATTGTTTTCTAGTCACAGATGTATATAAAGGACTCAGTGGTGGAAATACTAGAGTGTACCTCCCATACTAACGTTCCCCTGCCCTTCTCCTCTCCCACCCTCCTAGCCCCCTTCAAAAAAAATATATGAGGTACTACAGATCCCCTGTACATAGCACAATCAAAATTGCCACTGAGTCTTAGAAAACTGTAGCTGCGGGTAGGGTTACTTTAGATTGAACGTGTATGATAGCTTTTCATTTCATCAGACAGGCAATCTCACGAGAAGCGTTAACTAGGGCTTCCCTATTGTCCTTCCCTGAATTAGGTTTTTGGATGTATTTGGGCAGTCTTAAAGTCCTGTTCTGGCAGGTATCTTCCCTGCTGGCTTTTAGGAGTTTCACTACTTAGTATAGTACTGAGTTGGTCTTTATCCCCAGATCAAGGCTGCTCAAATAGCAGACTCCAGTTGAGATCCTAACCCAGACTAAAATTTGTTCAGACTTGCTTACAAATGTCCTTGGCAAGTACTGTTGCCTGCATTGCTTTCCTGTATCTAATGGTATTCTCAGGGTTTCTGCAGTGTAGTTGTGGTAGTCTGTCTGGCCCAAAGGAGCTAGAGATGGTGGACTGTTTCTACTGCATAGACTTTGGTGAAGAAAATTAAGCGAGCAGCCTTAATATATAGTGTGGAACTTGCTCTTTCTGGAATACTTAAATGTATATATTTTCTGTGGCTTTTAATTTCATTTCTATTACAAAATTGCTTTTGTGGTCTTTTGTGCTAATGTTTATTCTGAGCAGGTAGAAAAAAATGCTGTATGTGAACTTCTTGTGCATTATAAATTAGTCGTTGTCTTTGAAAACATAATGGAACTTTTCCCTCTGTTGGTATTCAGCACAACACATATTGAATAGTTAGATTGAGGTGCAGTTCTTCAGTTGCGTTTATCTTTTGGATTTGTATTATCTACTATTTCATGGGTTTATTGCGGCAGGAGGTCTGAATACTATTTTGGAGTTACTAAATGCTATGTGAGGTTGGACCTTCTCTTAGTGAAGGCTGAACTGTCAGGATGATTCTATCAGTTACCAAGTAGCCTTTTCAAATGAGTTTAGTTGTTTTTATTTATAGTTCAAGTACTTTTTACTAATGTATTATTAATTTTTAATTAAGCAGTTTATTTTAAGCACTTCAGTTTGCAGAGAAGCAAAACTTCAAATACATTTACTGATTGTGTCATACAGAATTTTGTATGATCCTGAGGATGAAAATAGCCTTAGCTCGGTTTAGCAGAAGCCTAGACTCTAGTAATAGAATAATAGCATACAGTGCAATGGCACTCTGTGCATCACAAACGGCAATAGGTGAGCAGCTGTCTTTTGTCAGCACCGCTCCTCCCCATATAATTGTATTTATTATACTTGTACACTGGAGAACCTCTAAAGTACCTATTTTTAGGCATTGGGGTTTATAAAGTTTTGATTACTTTTATAGAGCAGAATATAATAGAATAGCTGAAAAACAGATTGAGATCTCCACTCAAGCATCACAGTAGGGATACTCAAACAGCTATTCACCTGGCTTTATTGTACAAAGAAATATAGGAAACCAGCTGCAAAGCAGTTTTATTTTTAGAAAGAATTTATTTTAAGTATACCATCTTAGTGATGGTTTAAAAACAAACAAAAACAGCAACAAAAAATCCTGCACGTTTTTCTTGCAAGAGAAAGGACTACTTAATACTAATTTTTTCAGCTAACCTCAGCATGCTAAAAGCTGTTCTTGATAATGTAATTGTATTTCAAAATGCGTTTAGAGAAGTGCTTTCATACGAGTTGTAATAAGTTTTTGTTTACTCCTTGCAGTCGACCTAAAAGGCCTTCTTTTACACAAACTGAAAATACCAGACATGAAAAACAAGCTCAGAAGTACCACCATCGTAATAAAAGAGAAGGTAAATGGCATAAACATGGTCGCACTAATGGAAGACACATGGCAAACCTTGAAATAGAATTGGGGCAATTACCCTTTGATCCAAAATACTAAGTAATTTATGGAAAAAAATGAGATTAGATTTAATAAATGACCTCCTCTCTGGAAACTAATTGTTTTTCAAGAAAGCAGCAAGATGCAAGTTTTTCTCTAAATAATTTGTTTCTTACAAATTGTTAAAAGGCACAAGTCAGGCTTTCTAATATGCATATTTGGTATTGTTGCTTTAACTGTTCTATGGAAGTGATGAGAGTTTGGGTGCCAGCGGTATTGTTACAGAAAGTAGGCATGCAATGACTTGTATATGAAAAATATGCTTAATTGCATTCCATTAGTATAGTTCAAGCTTGAGTCATGCATAATGTATCAATAATTAACTCCAGTGTTTGATATACTAACTTCATCTCATCCTTCAAAAAAAAAGTCTACATTATGGTAATGTACTTGTTAGTGTGTTGTAATCTTACACTTGCTTCTTGTCTTTGGGGGGGTGGTTCAAGAGCCTGTTGAATTGTGAAAAATTTGCTGTGCTGCATTCTAATCAGCTTGCTGATTTAAGCACTTGAAATATCTTGCATATCTGCATATTGTGGAAGAAAAATAAAGAGACAGTGTGGGTAAAAGAGTTTATTTATAAAAAAATAGCATAGCTATACAGTTCCATAAATTGGTCCAGCCTTGTCTGATTTCTTGTTTAAAGTAGTCATATGGTAGCTTTGGTCTTCCTGATGTTCTCTAGTGTTGTAAGAGATCAACACCCCCACCCTGACATAGTGCCACTGAAGTTGCCTTCAGGAAGAGGTTTTTGTGTTTCAAAACAGTCAATAGTTGCCTAATCAAACCTTCCATTTTGACTGACTCAGTTACAGACTCACTACTCTCTCCTTTCTGCAGTAAAAGATCTTCTAAGCATATTATTGCTATGGAAAACCGATCTCATTAGGTCATTAGTCTAGAAACTTATCTTCAGGTATGACTCATTTCAGTCCTTTTCTGTAGACGTAGATATGGCTTCCAACTCGTCCTTGAGGTACGTGAGTGTGGAAGATGGTGGCTGTTTTCTCATAGCCCTTTAAAGCTAGAAATGATGATATTTCCTGTAAATGAACATACATTAGTTTCCATTATCAAAAACTGTATTTTAGAGCTTCAGAACAGTGTTTCAAAATCTTCTGGAAACCATCAATTCAATAATCCCCTGGAAGTTTTTTGTCCCTTATTTAAGAAAGACTGCTACAGAGGGGGGAGAGCTATTCTGTTTGATCTTATTTGTAGTGTATCTTCATCAGATCCTGTTTGAGTACATGGCCCTCATAAAAGAATTGAGGGGAAGAGGTACGCTGACTAAAGGCATTTTTGCTTGTCACTGTTTCTTACTTAGAAGAGTATGATTCTGGGAACAGACATTTATTTTAACATGGCAGGAGGAAAATTCTTTCAGAAAACTTTACTTTATGGCATGCAGAATTCATATGGAGGGCATGTGAAAATGTTAAGTATGTATCGGCGGGATGGCATCTATACTGTATTATGGACTAGGGGGTTCAATTTTCATTTAAGTGTTTTAAAAAACTACAGACAATACTTTAAAAAAATCTCAATCATAATTCTCTCAATTTCTTCTGTAACTTGACATCAAAACTAGTTTGTTTCATCTTGCAGTTACCATACCTGTTCTAGCACACTGAAGAAAATCAAGTGACTAGGTAATAATGTATCATTGTAAAACTCCTTATTAAGCCAGCCAAGTGGATTAGAGTAAAACACATCTGCTTCATCAATATAGCTTTCATTTCCAGTTAGGTCTGGGGGACATTGAAGGAATCTCATTTTTAGAGGACAGTGAACATGGCTAGGGAGAAAAATAAAACAAACTTCAGAATAAACTGACCAAGACCAAGATGTGAAATGACTAGAATACCTCAGTCAAAACAAATTGAATAGTTAGGTTTCTTCCCCCTCCACAGCCAATGTTTTCTTCCCTTCTATACTTAATATGAAAGCAGAAGTAGAGAAAGTAGATTCAGCTCCAAGCTGCTGTGTGTGCTTTAAAGCAGTTCACAGAAAGCAGACTTTTCTCAATACAAACGTCATCTGCAGAACATCAGTTTCTTAAATGAAAGATAGTTTTCCACATCAGCTTCATGGTTTGTATCTGCTTCAATGTGTTGTTTATTTACCGGGATATATTACAAACTTTTTGAAATAGTGACTTCTGTCATTGTATGTTATTAATTATATTTCTTTACCTTCTAGCAGCAGAAGTAAAGGTAAAATTAAAATGTTTTGACTATAACAGTGAGTCTAGTTTTGCTACAAAAGCTACCACAATGAAGCTGTATGAAATACTGTCTTAACTCTGCTGCATATCCTCATACAAAGCTATTTTACAAAAACTGAATAAAATTAAATGCTGAATCTTATTCTGTGTTGTAAGCACAGTTAGCTTATTTTCTGTATTCATTTTTTATTAGTGGTATGAAAAACAAACTTCCTGCCTACATTTATCCAGCTCAGGCAGGTTTAGGAAAAAAAAATCATAATTTCTGCTAAAATGTCTGGATTTTAATATAATAAACTGTTAGTTACTTTATTACCTGTAAAATGGAGTGGAGTGGCATGGCATCATGATGAAGACAAAAGCTTGTGACTGGTTAGAGTCGTTACAAAGTTCCTGCACGTGACTCATAACATCAAGAGTGCCTCTCTGGTGAATCAAACCTGTATACAGGGCTGGGAGTAAGTTTGATACAAGCAGGAAGCTTGCTGCAGACTTCTTCCATGCTTTCAGGTGTTTTAAAGAATATCCTAGAGAAACATTTAAGTAAGTTTATGATAAGCAAAAACTTAATTCCGCACAGTACTTCTGAAAACTATTAGTTGAAAACAGTACTTTACTTTGAAGTATTTTAATATGCTGCAGTCTTTACTGTTAAAATGGAAATTCAAAGGTTAGTCTTTGAATCCCTTGCTGTTGGATTTAACAGTGTAAATGTTAAATCCATATCTGTCCTTTGGAGTCCAGAAGTAAAACTTTGAAGCCAGTGTTTTATCTCTCCAGAGCTTAGGTTTTTTTTTTTTTTTTTTTTTTTTGTGGGGAAATAATAGTCCATTCATTACTTTGGATGAGTGGTATACAGCGACTTACTGATGTGTTGTGATTCACACATCCAAGTAGAGCCAGAATAAATGATAACACGTGCTCTGGTATGATTGTAGTGTTCTTTATCTCCAACATGCTGAAAGCTATAGCATTCCCTTTATACATTTGTTATGATCCTTACTGTTAGTTGTTCTTGAGCTACCATCCTTGGAGAAGCTTATTCTCCCATCTCCCATACCTGCCTTCCCACTGCTCTTCGTGAAGAAGCTAATAATAGAAAGAAGACACATTTCTCCTGATGGGAGATAATGTGATTCATTCTTTTCAGTATCATGAGATAAAAATATTTTATGCAGCCTAGCTCTGTGACCACCTTTACAGAATCAAAATAAACAAGTGAGAGTAGGCCTGTTTCAGAAGCCAGGAGCATAGCACAAGTAACTTAAAGAAGTCTTCAGTCAGCCCATGTTCTAACAAATTGCAGGTATCTCAGTAATTTAAAGAAGTCCTCAGTCAGCCCATGTTCTAACATATATGCAGATATCATAAAACAAAGTCTTATAATTAGACTGATTTAAACGTGTGGAAACATTCTGTTACAGGCATTTTTAACTGATTTTGTGAAACAGCCTTAATTTATCTTTAGGTGTACTTAGAAAGGAATTGAAAATTAATAAACTTTTTTCTGCTTTTATTTATAATGTTTTGAGCGATTTCAAGACCTCTTTGCAATCAAAACTTATCAATCAAAACTAATCAAAAGTTATCAAAACTATTTTGTCATTTTTTTCTTTACAAAAGTATCCAGATCATACTTTTCTCTTGATAAATTGAGAAAGTGACCATTTTATTATAGATATAAAAATTGAGACATTAACAAAAAAAAAAAGTGGTCTCATTGGACATTTTCCTGCATATAAAGTAGAACTGGTTCTTCTTAAATCTGCTATTGAACTGAACACCGAACTAACCAAAGACATTATTTATTTGATCTTTGCTGGCAACAAAACTACTGAACTAAGATTTACTTTTGTTAAGACTAGCAAAATAGGTTAAAACATTACAATTTTCATTCATCTGTTTTGAACTTGTATGTTAAAGCTGTCTAGCTTCGTAAGTTCTAGAAATTTGAATCTTTACTATATAACTTTCCAGTAGATTAGGTTTTACATTATGATTACAGATATTACACTAGTCTAGCTAATACCTTTGTTTCTGCAAAATACCTATTAGGCTCTTTGTTTTGTTTAAATAATAATAATAAAAAATAAGAACAGGAAAAAGATAACAAGCTTTTAAAGTATTCCTTTAAAGCATTAGAAAAATCTTAGTTATCAAAAACAATACACTTTCCAGTTGAAACTGTGGACAAGGTTCTCTTTAAGATGCAGTTGCGGTGATAGAAAAACTACAGTTGTCAGATGCCAATTCAGCAGTTTATGCAAGCTATCTTTAGTTCATTTTAAAGTTAACTGCATTAGTTTAGGGATGTTGTTTGTGGTTTAACAAACTTGCTGTACTATGCCTGAAGGAAAAAGCTATCACATTAACTGTTCTCAGACTGCTGTGGGAAGTAGACTCCACCTAGAGTTTAGTCAAGAGCAGACAAAAAAACTATCATCATCTCTTAGCTGATGATGCTACTCCAGATTCAGGTCTAGAAAATAATTTTAATTTCTGAACACCTGAGTTTTTTTCATACTCAAAGGCAATTGCCTGAGCATACTTTAGAGAAGTGAGTGGAGAAATGTTACAAAGGAAACAACAAAAATTTGCTGTAAGGGTGGCACTGCACTAAAGTTAGGAGTCAATGAGGCAATTTTTTTTCTTGTAGAAAATACTTTTATCCATGCTAAGGTTACTTCATGTATATTTCAGTTACTTACTGTTCTTCATCCTTTTTTCCAGGCTACTTCTAAGAATCCTTTGTCAAGTACCTACATTCAGTATTAACTGTCTGTCTTTGGGTAAAAGTTACATATACAAAAGGTTGCAAGACATTTAAAACCAAATTCTTACCGCAAAAAAACATGCAAAATGGCAGTACTGGATAGATGAACCTGAATTCTTTATGGCTCAATGTACTGTAATAAAAGAGATATGGTACTATAGAGAGAAAGCTGAAAACATCAGTTCTGTTAACAAAATAAGTTTAGAGCATGGAGGACTATAAGAGCACTTAGACATACTTAAAAGCATGTTATCAATTTAGAGTAATCTCTTTTTAAGAATGTAACAAGAACATTCAAATTAAGATTATTTCGTCAGTTTAAACCACACATTAATAAAAGTGCCTGGCTACTGTGATAGAGCAATGAAGTTGTCTGATTCTATGAATGCTAAATACTTTACCCATTACTTTTCTGTAATAAAAGGCAAGAAAAAGGGTGGATGGTGAGCTGAGATGTAAGTACGCATTTGTATCTACCACAGTAACATTCACCTCTGCTAATACAACTTCACTCCATTCAACTCTTTTTTTTTTTTTTTTGGTGGTGGGGGGATTACTGCAGGATTTGTGATGGGAACCAGACAGGTTCTTACAAGACTAAGGGAGTCAAGAAAGACCTAAAGCCAGTAGACCTACCTGAAGTTTGGGGCTGGACTGAAAGACAGGACAGTATTTGTGTCCTTGCTACTGTTTTACTGTATTATGTTACTACTGTAGTTTGATACTGTTTACTACTTGGTATTTATTAACTTGCTGTATCTTTTCCTGCCTGAAAGTCTCTTGCTTAATCTACAGTTAACTGAAGCTTTAGAAACAGCTTACCTTCTTTTCTAGTTCTTCAAGTGATGTATCCAGCCCTGTGATAAATGTTCTTAAGAGGTGTGTATAAACTTGTGAATGAAGTAAGTTTTAGAAGTCAAAAAAACCCTTATTGGGGATGTATTAAAGACGCAAATAATAGAGTATTTTCGTTAACAGACATCTAGTGAACAGTTTTCTAACCAGCTCTATTATTCTTTAAATGTTTCTTAGGTGATTCAGAGTTTTTTTTCCATTTCCCACTGAATTTCATGCCAAATTATTTTAATATTTCAGGGTCTAACTAAACACGTGTATGCTAATGATATAAATGGTAGTATTACCTTCAATTCTAGAGACTGTTGCGTAATTGACTGCCTTTTCTCAAGTATTCGAATAGTTTTAGATTTTCTATCGTTTAACCTGAATACCATGCTTTGTTGTAGAGAGGACATGAGCTTTGATGAAAAGAACACAACTAGTGAAAGATTGTAATTGTACTTAAGAGAAATTACCTGTATACTAACACTGTCCAGATCACTGCCATTAGAAAGATGCGATACCTTTTTGGCGCCAGCACACAGCCATGAATAAAGAAAGGCAGATGGGTACCCAAGATAATCGGTAGTCCCTGGGTCAAGTACCAGTGCCAAGGATGAGAACCATACAATGTTCCCAAATTCTGCAGCACGTTGAATTTCAAGAAGTTCAACTGAACCAGTACCCACTGGGATGTTCAAGGGAGGGGGGGGGAAAAAAGTTAAAAATCCAAATTGAAAAATCAACATCTAAATTGAATTATACAGTCATCATTAGCCTCAAGTGACATTTTCATTCATACTTACATCTTTTCTTCTATCTCTTATCACAGACTGCCTGTTTTGGCAGTTACAGAAAGAAGTGTATAAAGTTTACAGTATACCATTAAAAACTACTGATTTACTGAGAGCTCATTTGACGTAATAGTCTGTCATTGAAAATAACTAAGAAGTCAGTGTTTAAGAATTTATGACTTCAGATACACTTACAGAAGATAGGCCAGACACAGTCTAGCCACAGAAATAACAGGATTTAGAGAAGTCCACATCATCTATCTGTGTTAAAATGGTTAGAATTAATCTTTGTCTTACAAGTTGCATTTAAAGCTACTTACCTCACCAAAAAACACACGGTCAATTATTAAAGAGATTCCCAATGTGACCAATCTGAAAAAAACAAAAGTTGATTGCATTGCTATTGCTTATGTATCAGATTGTACTGTTCTCCAAATTGCTGTCAAAACTTGCTGAAGTTACTCCTAAACTCTTGTAGGATTATCCATACTCATGGCCATTTTACAGTGGCCATCTGCTATCACCCAGTATCCTTGGCATAATAGCAGGATAAGGTGGAATGATGTTAGTGTTTTTATCCTTAGGAAATCTCTCTCTGTGACTCTACACAGCATACACATTCATTCACATTCATTTCAAAGAAGCATAACTCTTCTTTAAACTTTGTGGTTTTTTTTCCCCCCTGTGTTTTAACAGCTTTTTTGTTTTTTTGAGTCCTCTGTCTCTGCTGCAATATGTAGTGGTAAAATCAATCTTAAGATATAGCTGCAAACAGTCAATTTAAATTCAGAAGGAACTTACCCAACTGGAATGCAGTTGTGCAGGATAAGGTCTGCTTTCCTCTGTTCTCGCAAAAAATGACTGAAGACCAAAGGTATCCATGGGATAGCAGCGGTGGGACGGATAACAATTGCAAGTGCTATCAGTGTTAAATATTTGCAACTAGAATGAGGGAACAAAAAAAAAAAGTAAACTTATCATAAGATCTGATCAATTATTTTGCAGACAGTGATGTTTCCTCAATATAAATATTGTCATGTCTCTGACCCAAAGTTCTACATGCTCCAGATAACCGATTCTCTGAGTGCAGATACTCTGTTTTGCTTGAAAGGTTGCCTGCTACATAACTGCCTTATTAGCAATAGAGTCATTAATTAGGAGCGCATACTTGTTTTAAAATAGATAGCTGGTAAAGAAAGTTGTGACCACAAATTCATCTATGGCTGCACCCAAACAATTGTTATCTTTTTCCAAGTTACCACAAACTCCAGTCCCCTAAAGCTTAAAGTTTTTTGTAAAGTGATACTTCAGGTAAATAACTGGAGAGTAGTCATATTGTATACCAGCTATATCACTACTTCAAAAAAAAAAAATCTAGAGGAAATACCGCAGTTGCTGGTACTACTTGCTGTGTGAGTGAGGTATTTTTGGTTGCTTTAAATCCTTAGATAGAAGTCAGCATTTTAAATGGTATCTGTTATCCCAAGCCAAAGATTATCAGTACTGTTAGTAGAAAGTTTCTCACCTGCTCCCCATCTTGGAACCTTTTATTGGATAGTAGTAAAGGGCAAAAATGGTAAGAAGAGTTTCCATGGTGTTTGTAAGAGTTCTGGTACAGGAATACCATGTAAACCAGGAACACAGCTGGCAGAAGTACTGAAAATAATTATGAACAAGGGGATGCACAGGGAGATGTGTTAAAACAAGTTCTGTAGCTCTAAATAACGGTGATAATTCTGAGGCTTGACTTAGCATCATTTTACCACTGTTCACACTGCAGCGGTGTTAATTAACATGCATAATTTTTTTTCAAGTCTGAGACTCACCACATACTTCGCTGTTTCTGCATTTTCAAGGTGTCTCACTAATAAATAAAGCTTCACATCAGCAAAAGCTGCCAAAACTGCTTGTACCAGTCTAGGAACCCATATCTACGTAAGCAAAGACAAAACTTTACTTGCAGCAATATCTGTTATATTCCAAGTTCAAAGAGTTCAAGTTCACTATTGTATTAGTCAATGACTTCTTAGACATGAAAATAGTAAGTGAATTATTGAATGTTCTTTATAACTCCCCATGACTAAAATATAACCATATGATTCTTGGCTAGTATTTCTGCTCAACAAAGAGTTTCCAAAAATCTTTGTCGGTCAGTAACAAAAATGCATGGAATTTAAATACGATGCTTTTACGTTACACTTCAGCAGCTGATGCGTTTTTTGGCGAAGTGATGCTTACCAGCAGCTGAACGTCGTCCTTACCCAGGAGCTGCAAAGCTTTGTAGATGCTCGCGAAGAGCAGCGGGTAGGAATAGCCCCGTAGGCGCTGCGCCCACTCCCAGGTGAGGTGCCCATAGCTGTGCACGTTAAGGACGCACCGTGATGGGCCGAGGCCGCAAGCCCCCGCGCGAGCCGCGCTCCTCTCGGCCGTGCCCCGCTCCGGCCGCTCCCCCTCCCGAGCGGGGGCGGCGGGGAGAGGGCCCGGCTCGCACCGCCAAAGGATATCTGAACGCCATGCGGTGCGCCACCTCCAGCGACTGCCAGTACTCGTCCGGCACGAAGCTGGTCCGCACCAGGGCGCAGTTCAGCACCCGCACGGCCACCGCCAGCGCCGTCAGGGCCGAGGTCCCGCCGGCAGCGCCTGCGGAAGCAACGCCCGCAAGTGAAGGGCCCGGGCCCCGCCGGGGGCCGCCCTGCCCGTCCCGCCCTCCCGCTTACCGGCGCCGGGCTGTGCGGCGGCTCCGCGGGCGGCCCCGTACAGCACCGACCGCCGCTTGCGAAGCCGCACCGCCTCCGGCCGCCGCGGCCGGCCCCGCGGCAGCAGCAGCCCGCCGGCGGCCTCCATCGGCGGGGCGGCACCGGGGCTGGGGCTGAGGCGGCGGCGCGGCGCTTGCGCGACCTCTGCGGCTGCGCTTCCTTCTTCCGCGCTGCTCAGCGGGGCTCCTCCCGTCCTTCAGCAGCGGGGCGGCGGCACCGGCCGTTCCCTCGTCCGTGCGTGCCCGTGCCCGTCCCTGTCCCCGCCGGCATGGGGGGGCGGCTGCCGCAGGTGGCGCTGGCCGTGGCGCTCGGCGTGGTCAGCGGGCTCTACATCTACCGGCCCCTCTTCCAGCCGCCCGGCGCTCAGCAGACCCCCGAGCACCCGCCCGCGCCGCCGACGGACGCCGCGCCGGGGAAGAGGCCCTGAGGGAGCCGCGAGGGCCGCGCCGCCGCCTCCCGGCCCCGGGCTGCGCGCTGAGGAGACGGCGCGGAGCGAGGAGACGGCGCCGGGTGAGGAGACGGCGTCCCCGCCGCCAGCGGGATCCGAGCCTGCGTCGCCCGCCTGCCCCCGAGCCGTGTGGGGGCTCCTCCTGCTGCCCTCCTGCTCCTGCTAGCCCCGAGAGGCCTCCTCCGGCCCGGCCCGGCCCGGCCCGGCCCGGCCCCGCAGCGATCCGCCGGCAGGAGGCGTGACTGCACGCCGCTGCGCTCGGTACCAGCCTGTAGAGGCGCGGGTGTTGAAATATCCATAAAAATCTGAATGTTTTAAGGTATGTGTGTCTAAGTGTAAATCACCATCAGGGAACTGGAAAAAGAGAGTCGTCGTTGTACGGTTACGCTTGGTACTTTTTGTGGGTTTTCTCCGAACTATAAACGCCATTTTTGTCTGCTTGTCACGGTTGCAGACCCTAATACTTGAGTTTTGTTGGGAGCACAGCTGGGCTGTTGGCTGATAAGAGATCCACGCCCAGCTTTGGCTTATGTTCTTGTGCGTAAATATCTATACACGCATGCACACCACACATGCGCATACACGTTTTTCAGTCCTCTCCCACATTTAATGAGAAGAATGAGTGGAAAGGAGCCTCGTGGGGTGCAGCGTTGCCCAGCAATCTGAGTGGAGCAGGTGCGGAGCTCTTCCAGATCCGGTGTTGGCTAGGCTCTGCCCTTGGGCTTGGTCATCAGCGGGGAGAATATTTACACAACACTCGTGACCAGAAGTGCTTCAGAGACAAAAAAAAAAAAAACAAAAAAACCCCACATCTCCTGGGGTTGTTAGGTCAAGAGTGACTATTTAATAGGGACGGTCGTGGGGGAGTTAAGGTTGCCTGGAAGTCAGGTAGTACTTGGGGAAGTGCTTCAGCACGTAGCTCAGTAGAACAACGTTAGCCTTGCAATAGGTGCACATCAGTCTGAGACTCGAGGATGCTAGATCAGTAGCTATTTCAAGACTTATCTAAAAAGAAACTCAAACATACAGATGCGGGGACTTTGGTCCTGACACAGAAGCATGTTTGGAAATCATGAGGGAAGAAATTTCCCTGGCTGTGCTTTCATTTGAAGTCAGGAACCATGTGATAACTGAGAGACAAGTCGGTAGACTCCACAGAAGCTAAGATGGGAGTATAGCAGTAGGAGGTGGACAAGGAAGTGCAGCTGAGGAGTGCCTGATAAGTGCATTTTGAACCTGAGGAAAGGCCACAAGTCACTGATGTCAACAAACACTACCGAGGTGGCTCCAGCAACTCTTTTTTTTTTACAGTCCCATTTTATTTTGAAAAGCCCACCTAGAAAGGCATGGCTGTGTCAGTAGCTTGCTGGACATCAGTCCGTAAGGATGACAGATGGCTTTTACCAAGTCCGTCTCAGCAGAGAGTCTGTACGAACTGATGCGGAGGGAAAGGGCTGCCGATGCAGCTGAGCTCGAGACCGTGAAGAGGCCTCGCTGGGCAGCGCGTAGCACATTGCCAGGAAGGAGTTCTGGTGAGGGCAGGGGGCAGGAGCTGCTCGCCCCGCCGGCACACCCGGCCGCAGCGGGTTTGCTTCCGCAGCCCCTTGTGTCTCTGATGAATTTTCTTCAGCGGCCCGTGATGTGCTTTCAGAAGGGTAAAGGCTCAGGGAGCGCAGCCGAGGAGCCGGCCTGGTTCGTGCCAAGCGCCCCGTGAGTCTGGGCAAAGCGAGGGGCCGCAGGCAGCTCCCGAGCCCCGCTGCTGCGCGGAGCGGGGCCGGGCTGAGCCTCCGGGCTGAGGCGGGGCCGGGGCCGGGCCGGGGCGGGCCCCGCGTCCGTGAGGAGCCGCCCCTGCCCCTGCTCCGGCCCCGGGCCGCAGGGGAAGTGATGTTGCCCTGACGGAAAAGGCGACTTGCAGCCCAAAAAAACGGACGCGGCGCTGCCGGAGCCGCGGGGTGGCGGGGCCGGGCAGGTAGGCGGGACAGCGGCCGCGCTGAGGGGCGGCGGGACGAGGGGCGAGAGGCCTCCGGGCGAGGGGCCGGGGCAGGGGGGGGCGCCCTTTGGGGACAGCGCGGGCCTGGCGCGGCTTCCCCTCAGCCCTCGGAGGGGCTTCGGCGCCCGGTGGAGCTCGGGCGGGCCGCGCTTCCCCTGCGGGTGCTGGGCTGCGCTGGGGCTGGGCCGGCGCTGCTGCAGCGCGGGGGAAGGTCCCTCGGGCCTGGCTGGGGAGCAGCGGCAGAACCGGCGCCTTGCCCGCAGCAGAAGGCGTGCTCTGCTCAGAGAACCGGGCTGGGGGACTGCCGGCCTGAGTTAAAAAAAAAAATAGGGCTTTTGCGAATGGTGAGTTACCGAGGGAGCAGTGTAAGCGTGGTTCCCCTGTCTAGGCTGAACTTGGATCTCGTGTCCGAGAGGCAGCACGTCTGTTGCTGCTTTCCCAGCGCTGCGTCTGACGGTCTGCTTGCCGGAAGGGCTCGGGGGGGGGGGGGGTCTCCTCAGCCTGATTTGCTTGGGCCAGACTAACAATTTGATGATCTTAGATCTAAGGAATGCTAAATCCATCAGGAAGACTTCTTAGTTTTTCTAATTCTAGTTACATCATTATTTACATCTAGTTACATCGTTATTTAATATCAGTTGTAGTTTTTGTAATACTGGCGAAGAGTAAAGGATGTGCCTAGAACTGTCAGAAACACCCAGCCTTACTTCTTGGCTCTCCTTAGAGATGCATGAGGTGCATTTGAGCTTGTTGATGGTGTGACTGCTCAAACAGTTTACGTATTGGTTAGCACGTACAAGTTTTTCATCAGAATAACACATGCTTGGAGTTAGGAGTTCTCCTAGGCATTACTGGAAAGGTGATGTTTCTCTGTATTTACTGCTGTTATTGAAACTCTACAAAATGCCTATTGATTCCCATACGTGAAATGTGTTAGCACCACTAATCAATTTCTAAGGTCTGTTCTGCATGCCTTTTCTTGGAAACTCGTTCCTAGGTAGAATTGTCTTCTCAGTCCTTGTTTCTTTTCATAGACATGTAGTACTTTTGTGACTGTTCCAAAATTATTTTCCAGTCAGAAAAAAAGTGTAGAATAGAATATGCCTTTCAAATGTTAATACATTATTGTAGGAATAGTATTTGTGATGCTAAAGGGTTTGTCTCAAAAGTATGTTTGAAAAGATGGAAAAAAGAACAGCACATTCCTGTGTTTCTAGTTCAGGGTTCTAACTTTACACCTGTTTAATTTGTTCCAGAAAGGAGTTCTGGGTGGGAAGCATGTGCTACAGCATACACTGTTGCGTTTTTAGAGTTAATAAAATTTCTCATCTGGGACCAGATATCTAAAACCAGACTGTAAGTTTGTTTTCATCGTTATCTTTAAACGTGGTAACATTATTTTATCACTTGACTACACATTTCCTTTTCATTCAAAGAGAAGATTGGTGAGATAAAAGAATTTTTAAGTAGTTCTTTGTGTTTACAGGAACAAATGTTACAAGCTATGTTCCTTGTATGTCGTCTTTGGATTCTCGGTTGCTCTATTACTGCTAGGTGTCTGCTGTGCTGGCACAATGGCCATTGATCGATCTGTCAGTTTTCAGTATTACCCTGGACCTGCACATCAGCACTGTTATTGAGAGCAGTCTGTCATGGCCAGAGGGCTGGTAGGAATTTAATTTAGAAACAGGGAAAGTGGGCACTAGATATGGAATATAAAGAATGACAACTCCTTTCTCCCTGTTATTTAATGGTTCAGGGAATAATTATAACAAGGTGCATTTAAAATGTATTAAACTTCTGATTTAAATAGTTAATTATCAGATACTCTCTTCTGTATTAAAGACGTACTATTTTACTCCACTGCACATATGATCTGATCCTGCGGGTACTTAAGTTTGTTCTTATTTCTTATTTCAGAGGGCTACTTACATATTTATAGCTAAGCATTTTCTGGGCTGGGCATGTGAAGTGCTCAAGAACTTGTTTTCATGCCTGTCTTGCAGATGCCACCTATGCCGGAGATACAATTATGTTTACAGAACTGACTTCAAAAGTGTGGCTGAAAAGTTGTTTAAGTACAGCATGGTTTAAGAAATAGTTATTTAAAAAGCAGCTTGTTTTTAGAGCAAAACTTTTTCTTTCTTCTATTTATACAAATATGTTCTCAACCAGTTGTCTTCTGGGAATAGCATCTGGTTATGAGACTTCTTTTCCTGACTTTTATTTTTTGTCTTTCTAGTCTGAAAACTGCTTCCTTGTTGTACAAGTTAGTCCTGCCTGCTGACATTAAATCAGCTGTGATCAGACCCTTTTATCTCCCTTGGAGGTAAAGACGCGATGAATAAGGAGTCGTAGTCCTTAATTTCTTTATTGAAATATTCTTATATTGTTTTCTTTTCATAAATGATACAACAATTTACTTTTGTTTATTTTAATAAGTAGTCTCAACTTTTGTGATTTATTTTCCGATATAATAAGCTTTGAAGATTACATTAGGGCATATAGATTAAAATATAGTATATAACCAGCATAATTTCTTCTGTGATGTTGCTGTGGCTTCAAGGAGTTGAAAATAGTGTGATATATATATGAGAGTTTTACGTGGTACCAAATGTTGTAATCTTTTTCATGTACTGGGCATCAGTTTGGAGCTGACTTGACAAGCTCTACGGTATTTGAACTACTAAAGGGAAAAAAAAAGTATAATTGCTTTTATGACTCTGAAGATAATATAAAAAGGTAAACTAATGCAATGCTGTTTTCCCAAGTTTGGGAACCCATTTCCCATAGGTTCTCTGTTTCCCTGTGGCTGATATTCTCACTGAAGAGAAAGGGGTGAGTCTAAACCATAGCAGATAAAGGCACTTCAGGAAGACAGTGTGAAGACTGCTAGCGAGGTAGGAAAGGGGCAGGAAGCAGCAATGAAGATACGAGCTTAGGAGGAGGAGTACAGCTTTTCTAGAAATTTGTGGTTTGCAGTGGAAAAAGGAGTTGGTAGATACATGAACAGTCTTTTTAAATTAGAAGTTAAATTTGTGGGCACTTGCAAGTGGTATTTTGAATCTCATTCTATATTTCTGCAACAATTATTTATGTAGAACAGTTATGTGAATTAAAGGACTGTAAGGAGTATATGTAGCTGGTATTTTTTTTTGTGCCCAAATAAAATACTGGATGGATAAGGATAACTGCTGTACCAATCAAGAAGCTGATTCTAGGTTAACTTTGGTGTTGGTGACAAACAAGGAGTTGTGCAGCTGGCACGTATGTATGTTGTGCATACAGCTGTCATTTGAAGCGGTGACCTGTTGGAATAAAAAGCAAAATAGTCAAGTATTACTCAAGATTATTTTTTTTTTCCTTTGAGGTAAGATGAGGCAACACTTACTAAACTAACTTATTAATGGAAAGGGTAGATGAGATTTCAGGTACATAACCTTTCAGGTTCAAGTTAGAAACAGCAGAATTCAAAATAAGTTGAGAACAGTCAATATACCCTTGTTATAGTACTTCTGTTAAGCATATTAACTTGCAGGGCAGCATGTGTCATCAGCAGGCGATGAATGTCCTCTTGCAGAAGTACTGCTGTTTTAAGGGTATCTTCCCATTTCTAATTAGATGCTTCAAAACGGCTATGCTGTCATGCTAGCTGATCTACAACCATGAAAGTGAACAGCATGTGCTCTCCAAGTCCACCAGATTTCACTCTATCTCATTATTTTCATAACTGTTGGATATTTATTTGGTTCTCTTGCCTGCTCAGTGAAAGGGCTATAATGAAAAGGTTGCTATGTGAACTGAAAAGAAAGAAAAACAATTTTGTCCAATAACATCTTTGGGAAAGGGGAATATTTGTACTAGACTGAAGGCTGCAGTCAGCAATAAGAACTAGTAAAACATGTATGTTGTGTAGGAGGAAAAGAAAGTTGAATCATTTTATGATTAAAAAAACAGATTTTCATTTTTTTTCTTTTGTGTCTCTGCCAGTTGTGCATGTTATGAATCATATTAGTAGGTGCTGAGGAAAGATGCATTCTTGCTTTAAATCCTTGCTGACAGTCGCATGACTAACACGTAGCGTGCTGCATTTTGAAAACTTCAGAGCAACACTCAAAGCAAGCAGTTGTGGGAGTTGTTTGTGCTGTGAAACTGTTTTATGTAAGGTTTGCACGAGAGATGAATTGCTGCTATGTTTACTGCCAATGGATGGCGTTTTCCAAGTCTATTTTAAAGTCTAGTTAATGTTCAAAATCTGGATTATAGCAAAAATAAGGATATATTTTTTTAAAATTCCAAATTTTAATGTTAACCATAATTCCCCTCACCTCTTCATTTGGTTCCAGACCAAGCTTTATGCATGACTGAATGTAACTCCAAGTGTGGGTGTTTGGTTAGGCTCTAGCCATGCTGCTATTATCCATTTGCAAGAAAGCGTTAGGATCTTAAAGTGCTGGATGAGAAACAGCACATGCTCTGCTGACTTTCTCCTCTAACAGTAATTCACCTTGACAAGCCTTTGCTGCTGGGGCATGAACTGTTGGACAATACTTAATTTTTCCATGTTCTTTTTTGCTTCAGAATGGTGTCAGGATAGACAAGAGAATAACTGTCCAGTGACGGTGTCATCTAGATTTGAAGACAGTACTGTCCAAATCTGACAGTATTTCTTTTGAATTCGATAGCAAGCCTTTTATAATTAATTTTAGATTGGGTAAATGTAGCCCTAAGTTTGACTCCCTAAAGTAGGGTTATTGTTTATTTAGCTATGATATAGAAGAGGTGACTACGTATCTTTATTTGATAATTTTTTGAATTGTCAGTTTGGATATAGCACGTAGTGCACAGGATGGGGCCTGAGATCCTGCTATTTGTTAGTAGAAGCTGAAGAGCTGACTTTGGAAGATCTATGAAAAGAGCTTGCTGCAAAAATAGAACTGTGCGTTTTGGTAGACTTCAAAAGGAAAAAAAAAGAAGCTTGAATTGCTAATACAAGTAAACGTAACCAGATTTTATTCTATTAGCTGTTTTATTTCTACTAGTAGATGTGCTTAAATTTAATTTGCTTTTAAATAGAAAATGCCTTTAAATCCAAAATGAAAGGAAAGGTGTGGTAAAATTGCAGGATTCTCAATTTCCAGGTGTCGGTGTGTGGCAGCACGTGCTGTGGCTAGTCTGGGGCAATGTGTGTACAACATGGCCAGCCAGTGGGTGGCCCTTAGAACCTAAAAATGGTAACCACCAGCTCTTCAGTGGAGACATGCATTCGGCTCTTTCCTTTATCCAGCTGCCAATTTTTCACAAAGCATGTAGGAACTTCTTATCTCTGTGGCTTCTTGCCCTTCTGTGAGAAGTGTGGAAACTGATCAACAGGTTCAAATGCTGGGGAGGAAGGCAGAAATGACAGAGGGACAGAGAAACTCAATTTCTGTCTAATAAGCTTTATTTCCTTAGGCTAAGAGGGATGTCCTCATTTCAGCTTTGTTTTTTGCATTGTAAATTTGGAGCTTTGCTTCAAGAAGTCCTTATTGCACACACAATTTCCAGTGTGATGTGCTGAACCTTAGGGAATTTCTTTTCAGCCTTGCATCCTGAGTGATCCTGAGGAATGGGAGCAGTAACATTTTTTCTTAATGGAAGTTGCAGAAGGAGTAGAATAGAGCAAATAGAACTGAAAGTCCCAATTTGGCAATCTACGCCAGAATCACTACCTGTACAAACCCACCAATTCCTCTAGCACACTCTGGATTAACCAGTCAGGTCAGACATACTTAACTTAGGGAGTCACTGAATAAATGTGGAAATGAAAGAGCTCTAATATTAATGACGTTCATGGTTTAAGAAATGATAGGGGATAATAATAGCATTACAGGTGTCTAGTGAGGTTTCATATGCTTTATTGCATGAAGGGTCGAACGATACAGGACAAATGGAATATTTTTCTGTAGTTCTGAACTTATGCATACATAGAATATATATGCATAATGCAGAATATATATTCTATTATGCATATATAGAATATATAGCTATATTTATCAAACAAATAGTGCAAAGTTACTCTGTACTCTGAAAGAATGCCAAAATGAGTTTAACAAATGCTTCCCAGCTAGTTATGTTCAGTAGATGTTATCTTGACAGGAGAAAACATGTTAGGTGTTAAGTTGGGTTTGCCTAACAATTTCTAACTAGGCAGACTGATTGCATAAGTGTGTACATCACTTAGGCAGACTTGACATTTTTGACCAGATCAGCCTGTCTGTGGATGGAACTATTCCTAGGTAGTTAACTAATTCTATTGAGTGTGCTTCAGGTGAGTGAGCATTGCATTTATGGTGGGAGAAACACAGTTCTGCAGGCAAGCACTAGCTAAGCCATTCAACTTTTCCTCCTGAGAGCTAATTTAAAGTGGAAAAGACACTGTTGTCATCTTATGGGGAGAATGAAGACCACTTGTCATGTTAAATAGATTTACAAAAGATGTGAACGGGGTGTAGAGCTGGAAAGAAAACCCAGCTCTGTCCAAATCGGGGCTCTATTGAGATCCATCTTAAAAAGCAGTGTTGTCGTCTTGGCAATGACGGACTGGATCAGGCAGTGCAAAGAACAAATGCATATTGATTAAGTGTCAGCATGTGAAAACATCAAAGCAACTTTCAAAATTGTATTAATATTATAAGACTGTAAAACACTGAAAATCCTTTCAAGGAAGCTGTAGTGCATGTTCATTTACATTGGTACGACAATTTCCTGTAAAGCTACTACATTTTTTAATTAATACTCTTAGTCATCAACCCTGTTGATAGGTAGATAAAGATCATTGATCTCAAATGCGATTTGTAGCTCTTCAGGCTGAACGTAGAGATACCAGACTATTACTGTGCAGTTACAGCTGCATACCAAAATGCAGGGCCACTTTTGTCTGCATACGTTACTGTTCTAGGTGCTTTCTTCATGAAATCAGGCCCTCACTTCCTAAGTATTTATGACACGAGGAACCAACATAAATCTCACTTACAGAAGAGCGTGTGTAATATTTCCTCCATCTTTAGGTTAAATATTCCTCTTTTAAGCTGATGTAATTTGAACAGTGTGAATGTTGCAAGGAATATCACTTATTGCATGCAAAAGGATCAGGTTTGCGCAGTCCAAAAATAATGTTAGTTCTTGCAAATAACTATTAAATTTTATTGCTGTTTTAAATTCAGAACTTTGTATTTGCTCTTTCTTGGTGTCTTAGCACCTTGTACATATTAGGTGCACCTTGTACATAGCTGTATTCTTTCTAATGTGTTCTTTCTAATATTTCAAAACCTGATTGGGAAGTAAGAATGTGATTCAAGAATGAAAAAAAAATAATTTTGCATTTCTCTTTTCATTCAGATCTAGAGCAAGCACCTACACTCTTGGCATTGTATCAGGACAAGTTGTGACTACAATTATGTTAATAGAAAGTGGAGACGGTAAATTTGTAGTTCAACAGAAATGACAAATTGATTAGATACACTCGTTTGGGATAATTTTACTAGTCTCTTCTGAGATGTTAATCTGTTCTTCAAATGTAAGCAGATTTGCTTCCTGGAAGTACACTTTCAGTGTTTTTCCTGTGAAAAAGATGGCAGAGCTTGGTGTGAGGTTTTCCGAAGTGCTGATATTTGAGTGCCCAGTTGCTGGGAAAGATTCCTGTCTTCGGGCAGTAAGTTGTTCCATGAAAACAAAATTGATGCTTCTATCTATTATTTTAGTGTGACATTTGCTTTATTCCTGAAGAGTATCTCGTAACCCTTGGAAGTTATTCACCCGGAGTCACATTTGGAGAATATTTTTAAGAAGCTGTTACCTTTTAAAAAAGCTACTGACCTTAAACATTGATACTTTAACTGATAGTTTATCTCTTGCAGTGCTGAAAGAAAGTTCACTCACAATCATTAGTAACTACCTAGACTGGCTCGCATGTGAAACAAAAGAACAGAAGTGTTTTACTTCAAATCGGTATTACAGAATATTTAACAGATGTGCCTTTTGGGTAGCAGAAGGGACTGCCTGACCTACTTTCATTTTAATTGCTGAAGGAGTATTTTGTGATTTGATGCTGGCAGAGTTCAGCTGCTACATTTCTGATATGAAAGTTGATCTTCTGAGTATGGGTTGCCTTTTCTTTCTTGGTGGGTTCTTGGTGTGAGGAGAGTAGTTGCTGTTCAATATAAAGGATTTTCTCCCCTCCTTTCAGGTCTGTTTAGTTCTGTCTTGGGATATTGGCGTGTTGCTGCATTTACAGACTGCTGTGGCAGTAAGTGGCAAGCTGATTCATGTGACAGATGGTCAGTTTTCCTCTGCAGCTCATCCTGTCAGCTCTACTAACTTTTTCCAAAGTGTCTTTTCTTGAGAAGCTGCCTTCTTCCAAGGAAACAACCGTAATTCTATTTTACAGTTGTAGGAATCTGCCTGTACCAATAAATATTTTTCCTATTTACCTCCACCCCTTTTTCATTTTGTACGATATTTGTCTCACTTGAAATAATTGCTGTTTGCATCTGATCAGTCTCTTCTTGACGTTTGCCAGCATATATGTCAGTCAATTCATAGGCAGTGTGTCCCAGTGGCTGTTTTCCCTCCTTTTGCATTTTTTAAGTTTCCTCTTTGATTGCCAGTAAAGGTTTTGTGGCACAGATAAGATTTGTGGATGCTAATGAATAATGTTACCCTGGGCTGCCTGCTGGTTGTTTTTCATTCCACAGTCTGGCATGTGAAGACTATGCTGTGGCTGTTGGTAAAGACAAGCTGAGGTTCTTGTCTGTGTTGGAAAAAGCCATAACTGGTCATAGTGCTGAAGAACAGACCCCAGCAGACATGGGTCATCGGAGCCTGGGGGCAGCTGACACTGCTGTGAGGCAAGTTCATAGCTTTCGGCTTTGGAAATAGAGAATTGTCTGTAGCATTAAGTGAGGTGGCCTGTTGCTCGATCCTTTTGCCCCTATTTCTGTCTCCAGTGGCAGATGTCCAGATTCCTGTGGGAACCACTGTCAGACAGGTAACAAGCTAGCATTTTCTTCTTGGGGAAATGTCTGCTGTGGGATGGCTTGGGCACTTGTAGCTTTTCTCAGGAGCATAGAATATATGAAGGCAAACTTTCTGAGGCTTGGGATGAAGAATGCTACGTGCTGTCCAAATGTGTTTGACTGTCCTTAAACTTCCTCCTGAGTTCCTAGACCTACGTGGCATAGATCAGTTTTACAAGAAGGCCATGAATTCCAAGCATTCATATCATCTTTTTCATACAGTTTGTAACCTGTTCATAAAACTTCTTCAGAAAAACCCCAACACCAAACAGCAGGAAGATTTAATAACTGAATAACTGGCCATTCTTCTTTAGAGCTCTAGCTTCAAAACTGCTTTTCACAGTTGCAGGACTTTACTGATGCAAATTTGATCCCCTACACGTATTTGTAAAATGTCCAGTCTCTTATAAACCCCTGAGCCTCGGATACCAGCGAGAGGACGGCTCACCTTGGGCTGGCTGCAGTGGTTCCTGTTCCAGCTGCCACCACACCGTTTGCACGCGCTTCCTGCCACCGCAGAAGGGGTGGCTCAGCTGTTTGTGCAGCATTTGCTGACGCCCTGCAAATGTGTTTGTTTAAAAGCAGAGGCTTTAAGTAACCAAACTTTGATGTCCTAGTTTGTAAATCGGCACTCTCTGTTTTGGTACTAACTCTGCAGTTTGAAACCAATATAACTTCACTTACGGAAAATAATTTTAATTTCAACTATGTCTTTCTATTGAAGTCTTACTGCTTTGAATAAAACTCTTTTCTGGAGAGGGAGAGTGGGAATTGGTGTTCTTCGTACCAGGTTGGTAAGAAGAAAGTTAAGCAGCCTCATTTAGTTCTGAAATCAAAAGAAGAAGTTTGGAAATTATTTACGAATTACTCTCCCCTTACAGATGGCAAAAATGTTTCTGTGTGGAACAGCTTGAACTCCTTTAATGTTGCGGGTTGAGGCTTCCAGGCGGGCAGTTTGTGTTCAGCATGTGTAGCTGCTCTGCAGGGCTGCTTGCAACACGGCAGAGCTGTTGCTTGGTTGCTTTGTCAACACTTCTTATCCTGTTCCTCCTTCTGTTCTCCGGAGCAGTTACCAGACATTCTCAGCACTTGTGGTGTAAGTATTTCTTCAGTATGAGCTGATGTGCTGGTATTGATCAGGAAAGCAGTTAAAGACAAAAAATGTTCACTTTGCCAAAAATTGAGTGCCGACTTTGTTATTGAGTGTGGGAACAAAAAAAGGACTTCTGTCTTCTCTTGAAGCTGAGGTGAAATTTGTTGAAGGTTGGAATGAGCCAAGAATGGTAGACTTTTAAAGATTATCACCCGCAACAAAATGTCAAAGGAATGGATTTTAGTTAAATCTGGAAAAATACCAAGGCAGGGCATGAAAAATGTTCTGCTGCAGTTAATTATTTGCTATCTCAGCATAACAAAACTTCCATGTTCCCTGAGGAAAAGGGCAATGATCGTTGCCTTGATTTACTGGAAAGGAGGTGAGATAGTTGAGCACTGCAGCAAGTGAATTAGGAAGCTTCTGGAGTTGTCTTTGTTACTGGTGGATGAATGCATTAAGGATATGCTAAATTTTGCAGCCAGCTATCTGCAGCATTTCTTAAGTGACAAGGCTGGAGAGTAGTCTTACAAACCTTAATTTCCTTTCTTACTTGAAACGCTGTGAGAAGCAAACTGAGACAAGAAAGCATTGTGCAAGGTAACCCATCTTCTGTTAAATCTTACACATCACTCGCTTGGTCCACATCTTTCAGCATCTGTAAAGTCAGGAATGTTTGAGAGAGGGGACGAGACCTTGTGCTGGTGGCAGCAGCCCCCCAGCTCCTCTCCGATCCCGGGGACCCAGCGCAGGGAGCGCCGGCCAGCCTTGGTGCTGGCGCCAGTGCCATAGCGTGTCCTGGGCATGTGGATCCGGCCTGTTGGGGCCTGTGTTAACAGGCCCTGATGAATGGGCTCATTGTTGAGGAAGAGGTGGTTTACAAGTTAAATCAGTAATTTTATTTCCGTGAAGTGAGTAACATGTCCGCGTGTCTCAGAGGATTGAGGGGGACTCTCAGGTTTGGCTGCCACAGAGCGTCCCTGGTGCCATCTTACCCCTGGGGCCCTCGGGACTGGGCACAGCGGGGCTGCGCGAGGGTCCCCACAGAGCCGGGGCGCTGCCTCTTGCGCCCTGCTCTCGCTTGGTGTCCTGGCATCGGTTTTGTTATAGGTGCCTTTTTCTGTCATCTGTAAAGGCATAAAGCCAGGCCGAAGACAAATTCTCCACAGGATTTTGCATACTTTTAGTGCTCACTGTGTTTTATTATTAGACTACTGCGTTTGCTGTATTTTATTTGTATCTTTAATGAAACACACTGCACCTTCCATTTCCCTATGAAGAGAAGGGAGAGGGTCCGTAGTCTAAGGAAAGGCTCAGGGTTTGTTACCTGGTTTAGGGAAAACTTGTTAATTATGTTGCTTAGTTTTGAAGGGAGGAAAAAGAGATCACTTGATCGGTCAGCAAGACCACATGACAAGCAGCTGAATGTAATTAGGTGGGCAGGGTGGTTGTGCAGGGCTGGCAGCTCGGCATGCCAGTGCAAATTTGAGAGATATTATTCTAAGCTACACTCTTTTGGTTTTATTTTCTTGCTCTGCTGATACTGATTGCAGATGAACAACGGCTCTTTTTGCATGACTATGGTATTCAAGACATCTGGACTGCGTGAGGAAACTCTGAGCTGAGGTACCTGTGGGAAAACTACAGATCCCTTTGCAGTTGTTAAGCTTAGGTACGTAAATATTTTCTCTTCCTTATTTATTTTCTTGAGATCTATTCCATTATTTTCTTTGAGCTGACAGTTGTCCTATACCAAGTGTTACTGTGTTAAGAGCTTTGAAACAATGTCAGTGTGCAAACAGCCTTAAATGTTTTGATTTGAGAGACCTAGTTCAGCATTGAGGAATCCTTGTGTTCTGGAGGAATATGTAAACTTAAAATAGTGAAGTATTCTGATTTATGTAAAACACAGGTGTTGGGTTTAGATGCCAGAACTGCAGCTATTTAGTATATCTTTTGTCATTTCTTTTTGCTGGCTGTTTTTGGCAATCGCCAAGTGTTTTTGGCACGTGTCATTCTCGTTGAGGTTAACTGGAAGGGTTGGGGAGTGCTGGTAGTAATAGTGGCAGAGGACTTGAACATGGTACAGGGAGAGGAGGGCATTCCCACTGGGATAGTGTCAAAACTTAGAAGCAAAAAAACCAAACCAAAACAAAACAAAAAACCAAAACAAATTAGTGTTTTAATTCTTCTTGGATTCGGTCTTAGACAAATGACGTACGGTGAGAAGCTGCCTGTAGTTCATAACTGTATCAGTCTAGGTTAGCCGAGTTAGCAGGAACATGGAGGAAAGAAATCAGTCCCAGTTAAAGACAAACCTGGGTAAGTTTATCAACAAGATTGAAAGAAGAAAAAAAAGTAGTGACCAGTGCCAGGATTTGGTAACCATAAGATGCCCTTTCTGGTCCCAGGTTATTACCCTGCATTTTCTACTGTGTTTGTGTCAAACTCCTTCTGTAGTCAGAGGGCAGAATTAGACCTTTGATAGTAAAGTATACTGTGCAAATAACATCTCGTGATACAAAACAACCTAACTCAGTATTTGTAAATATTGTACTACTTGAACTCCACCTTCCCTCTCGCATATTTATTCCTGTGATCCCATTAACATACATAGATAAACTATTCTTAATAAAATGGTCCTTTTGTGTGGTATTTTTTTTAGCTGGGTTGCACACCATTATGTTTATTCTCATGTGTAATGAATGTATTGGTGATAAAAGGAATAAAAATAGTATGTTGCACGACTGTTATTGTTACTTAAAGAAATTGGACTGCAAGGAACCATGAGAGCTCATTTAGTTCACACTCCTTGTTCAATCATACAGTAAATTATTTCAGTCTTAATTATATAAAAGGTAATGTGGGGGTGGGATATTATTACTGTGTTTTATATCTCCTTGGGAAGAAACTCAAGATGTTTGTGCCCATGTGATTAGGTCATTCCTTGCTACTCCGAGCATGAGCTTGTAATCAGGTGTCCGTTCTAGTCTAGGTGTTTGTCGGCATTTTTCCAGTTGTGGACCAAAATTCCAGTTTTTGCAGGCTCTGAATAACCAAGGAGGAGTTGTTCAGAGAACAGAAAACAGTAGTTTCCTCCACGTCTGTGGGAAGGTCACAAGACATTCCCAAGATTATAATTGATGTCTATCACAGAGTATCTTAAGATGATTTTTCTAGTCCTAATCATCAGCCCTTGAATTATATTTATGGGAGAAAAGTGACAAATTCATCAATTGACCTACACAAATGGGTTTTCTTGCTGTTTCATTAAGACATTTGGAGTGTATGAAAAAGCTTATATAAAATAACTGGGAGCAAGGATTTTTTTGTAAACATTGATGCTGGCTTAATGTTACTTCTTCCCTGTGCGGAGCTGGAGGGGTTGGTTGTCGTAGTTGCTTTATTGTAGTTTATGGTTAAATAACACTCTTCAATTATTGCATTACAAGTGTGTTTTGAATGTTTTGTCTTATAGAAACCATTTCCAGAACATCTTAGGATAGAGGTTTCTATAAGGAGTTAGTCTAATAGTGTAAGTTGTTTGAAGACTAAATTTTGATGTTGAGTTTGATGTATAGAGCCAAGCAATATTCTAGCATGTGATGCTTGCCCCGCTTTTCTTCCACATGCTCCCAGTGGCTTTTTCTCTGTCTGATGTTTTCCAGCATGTCTTTTAACAGCACTGTTTTAAGCAAAACAACCTGAGTAATTAGGCCCAGTAAAGACAAACTAAGAATCAAATTCAGCAGTTTTTTTTTAATGTAACTAAAAATGCCATCAAAGAGAAATGGTAGTTTTTTTTTTTTCGTGTACAAAAAATATGAAAAAAGAAGACCAACAGAAGTTCTAAAACTATGCAAAACTTAAAGAATGAATTCAAAACACCTTATAAACTGTTCATGGAACATATCCTGGCAGAATGAGGGAAATAAACTCCAGGAAAGGGAAGTCGAAGTAGCTTTTTAAGGAGAAAAACTTAAAGTAATGTTTCATTGGTCTAGTATGTTTGGCTTTGTAACTAGGAAATAATATAGTTCCAGCTTCTGAATTTTGTTTAAACACTGTGTAATAAATATAAAGGAATAAAGATATATAAATAAAAGGAATAAAGATTCTTTATAAAAACTCAGCTTTAATACATTATGCTGTAACAGTTGGCATAAACAGAAGCAGAATGGGAATCTTTGTGAGGTGGGAGTTCTCTGGGAGTGAGTGGGTTGCTATATGTTATTATAGCTCCATCATAGTCAATGATATTGTACTGATTAGTGCTATTTTCTTTTTCACTTACTGAATTTACTTCTACTAGAATCTCGTTATTGAATTGTTGTTTTCTTCTATAGAAAAACATGTGCAATGGTTTATGTTCAAACCAAAGCTGGCGTTTTAACAGAAGATGAAACAGCAGCACCTAGTTTAGTGTTTTCAAATTAGGAGCTTTTGTTGGATGGTGCATTGCATCGTTTCAGTTTCTTGTGACTCGTAGACAGAAATGCATAGCTGAATAGGCTCTTTCATGAATCTGCTTGTCCTTTATATCCTGTTTGTTATTTTGGAGCTTTGAAGTTCCAAATACTGTAGAAGGTAAGGAATTACTAATCACTACATGAAACGGGAGCATCAGCTGGCTTGAGACTTTCTGATTCTTCGTAAGTACGCAAAGTTTTATGCTTTCCTGACTGAACAGTAAGCACAATCTGAATCCACTGTGGTATGAAAATAATATATAGCTATATATTATAACTGAGTAACTGAAATGACGAGTAAGGACAAGCTGTGGCATTAGACATGATTCTTTTTGCTTTCCTTGCAGGGCTCATGTATATCTCCATGACAAGAATTAGTGTGAGAAATCATGTTTCGCTGTGTTGTTTATCTGAGCAATCTTAGCTGTATATCAAGGTTTAACTATAATTCACACTGTAATATGGGATTCTGATCAGAGTAGCAAGATAAATAGTGTTGGCAACTCAGGCTGAAAAACAACAGGCTTTTTGAATGGAAGCTTTGTGTTCTGCAGTTCAGCCCACTTAATCGGTACTTCTTTTGAATTATCCCTTCCCCGAGGCTCTAGAAAAGGAGCCCTGCTAGGATACGAACTGAAGCAAACATCTTGCCAAAGCACTGTCTGAATATTTTGGCAGACTGCAGAGCCTCAATAGAAAGATTGGACAATGTTAGTATGTGCTGTGGTTGGAGCTGTTCAAGGGGAAGATTTGATGTCTTGTTGCAAGAGCAGGCTTATTTTTCAATTCCTGCCAAACAAACAACAAAAAACACCAAAACAGCCGTATTTCTGTCTTTGCTTTTTTAGAAGAATTTGAGTGATAACTTTGAGCCACATCCATGCTCCAAAATAACTGTGTCCTGCTGTTCACAGGTCAAGATTTCTGCTTTGCTGTCTCATGCTAGTAACTTCTCGAAGAGAACAGGTAGTGCCTGTTGAATACTGCCTGGGTCTATTTGAGGCAGAAGTGGCGTTTTATTATGTAAAGGACAAGTTGAATTATTCCTGGAGTATTCTCAGCAAGTTATTTCTAATCTTCTCATAGCATTTATGAAACATAGAAGCATCACACATGCTTATTATTTCCAGACATGTTTACTAAAAACTCCTATGCAGTACTGAGCTGAAGATATTTCTCTAAGACTGTAGCTATTACAGTCTCAAAAATGAAAGGCTCAGGACCTTTTTTAGATCTGCTATGAGCAGAATATTGATCCATCTCTTTATTTCTTTGAAGTGTCACGCTGCCAGCCTGCAGTGCTCTGGCTGTCTCCACATTGCAGAGGTTGCCAGCATGGTCTGGGGTAGACCCTGCGAGCTTAGCACCTGCTTAGCATCCCTATTTTTATTTTTAAATTTTGGAAGAGCCTCAGTTTTGTGAGTCTAGCTATTTTTTTCCATCCAAGTCTGCATGCACAAGTTCTCTGTTTAGCTTCTCTGGCTGCCCCTTGTTTTCAGGTCTGATCATATCAGATCTTAGATTAAGGGGCAGAAGGAATAAGCCTTTCTAGTTACTAGACAGGGTATTTCTCAACTGACAGTTTGCCTGATTTTTTTCACGGGTAATTAAAAGCTTACTTTGCCCCCCCCCCCCCCCCTTTTTGCTAGATCCATTTAAGAAACCCTTCTGATTCCATAATTCCAAAAACAATTTCTTAGTATTCTTAATGTCATGGCCCAGTGTTCATAGATAATGCAAATGTTCCAGCTCATTAGAAATGGATAATAGTTAGTTGTTCAGTGAATATCTTTGATAACCAGTAAGTTTTCTGAGGAACAGGTTGTCAGCATGAGACAGTATTTTCATGATTGCTGAAAGCCTGATTTGACACATCAGTCTTGCTCCAGAAGATTACGATGCTATGTGGTTAGCTGTTTTTATGTGGCATGTGTAGACAGACTCACTTTGGAACTTACAAGACTTTGGATATTTCTATGTCATCTGAGTAACAGGAAAACTTTTAACCTCCTGAGGAATAAAACAGTCAGAAAAGAGTGTAGGAAGTCCTGTATTCTGTGTTTCCCTGTTATTTATTGTTGAACTAAATCAAGTTAATTTGCACCAAAACTAAGGAAAGATCACGTTATAGGAAAGCAGTACTGCTAAAGAAAGGTAGCAGCTGAGGAAAAAAACACAACAACTTTTGTTCCATCTTCCAATCAAAAACCTGAGTTAGCAAGGAAGAGTTAATCTCATGAGAAATACCTGCCTCTCTTGTTTTTCCTAATTTGAAGGATGAGAAAGGTGGATTAAAGTCTGCAGTGAACTTTTCCTGCCCCACTCCTTTTGCATGCTGCCCACATCTTGTCAGGAACATGGTGCAGTTTTATAGTCAAATATATATCATATTTGAGTTTTTCCTTTATCTAACAATGTCTAATAGGTATCTTAAGGTTATTTGTTGCCTGACCTTCTCCATGTGCTCTTAATTGAACTGGTCATAATCAATTATTTTTGCCAGATTGTTTCCCTCTAATGCAGCATGTATCTTGTGTTCTTCACGAGCTTGGCAGTTTGACCTTCTGAGGAAACATTGTCTGTATTCCAGGTTTCTATCCTCCAAAACAAGGTGGGAGACACCTGAGAACTTTCCTGCCCTGGAGAAAAAAAACACAATATATGTATTTTAAAAGAAGCTGCAAGTATTTTCCTCTGGCTGTTGACAGAGTATGTACTTAAACAAAAAACCTAGCCTGACTAATGTGTATTACAGCCTCCTGAATCATCCACATTGGCTGAGCGTAAAATCTAATACTTTCTTCAGCACGAGTACATGCACATCTTATTCCTGAGATGTCACTCCATTCATATTCTAACTGTTCACATTAAATTGCTTTCTTTTTCAATTGTTAGATTTTTACCTCTTCTTGTCCCGTTTCCTCTGCTTTTTCCTGTTGTATGTGTATTCTAGCTATCTGCAGAAGATTTTTGTTATCTCCAGTAGAACCCAACCATTCCTTAAAGAAATGCCGAATTGCTATAATTCTTTGTGATCCTTATAATTTTCTCCTTTGTCTTTCAGTGTCTGTTTCTGAGGGCAAAAATAGGAGTACAGTCTTTCCTTACTTGCCTGGAACTGGAAGTGTTGTTCAGTGGGTGGGTGGGCAAAGTTGCTCTTTCTGTGAGTAAGAGCAGCTTTGTGGGTGAAATCCTGGTGACTCCTGTGTTTCTGGCTCATGTACAGCCTGACGTGCCCGTGGAGCGGGAGCTCACCAGCAGGAGACTTGCTGAGGGTTTTGGGCTGATGTGCTGTAATGAGGCTTAGAGAAATTAATGTATTCTGCAAAACCTAGCTCAGTCTGTTTGAAGGTCAGAAACAGTATCTTTGGCCACAGTAAAACTGGAAACCTTTGACCAAGACTCTTTGTTCCATGTCACTTTAAGCCTTCTGTCCTTGCTGCTCTATGAGCGTGTTTGTATTAACTGCATTTCTGGTCATGTTGCTGTGAGAGACTCTATACTTTTGCCGCCTCTTAGCTGGACCTGCAAGTTGAAAGAGTTAGAAACTATGTGTAAATGTATGTACAACTGGCATTCCAGATTCCCTGATACTCTCAAGAGCTGATACAGCGTAGTGATGGGTTACAAATGCTAAGGTTAGGCTGTGGATAAGCCATGAGCTGGGTCCCAAAGCAGACAGAATTGTCACATCAAGGAAGGATGAAGGGCATTGCTTCACATTTCCTGTTCATAAGTTAGTGAATGAGTCTAGTACATTACCTTGTAAGGTATTATGGCATAAAGTACTTACTAGAGGAACAGTTGAATGGTTGAGGAAAGAGTAAGTATGGAGCTGTTTTAAAAATAAATAAATGAATAAACGAAATATTTGCTTTATTTTTTTTTACTCTGGTGATTCCTCAAATGGTACAGACCTTTGCTTCACTGCTAGAAATTGAAGGCAACTGCTGATGAGAGTTCAAAGAGGTAACTTGGGTGTCAGAAGCTCTTGTTCCCAGGAGGGACACAGATCCACAAAATTCTGCAGTTCTAGCTATGCTGGCAGCTGGCAAAGTGTCCTGAGCATCTTCAGCTGAGGTAGATGTGACATCAGCATTTTGAAACTACAGTTTTGCAGCTCATTTTTTTTTTTCCACATATTTGCAGACTCATATATATCCTTGGTATCCTTAAAATGACATAGCTCCTTCCAAGAAAGAGGCAATACATTAATCCTCCAATTCCTTAAAATTCCTCTAAAGATACCACTAAGGGAAATGTCAAGTTAAGCAATTGAGAGTGATGAAAAGATAAGTGCTCAGAGTGACTGAATCTCCTCTTCTTGCTTATGAGAGGAAGGGGTGATTTCCTTCCTGTAGTTTATATTGCATAGAAGTCCCAAAAAGTGTTACTTGGGCCAAATTAAAGGAAGTCAGGTGATGTATTTTTCTAAGGAAAAAAGTGGAGTTCAGAATACTTTAGTAGTGTCAAGTGCAGATTTATTAACTCTCTTTTCTCAGCACAGCAGTTACTTGCGTATATACAAATTGTTGTCATAATTTGTTTATATTACATTTGTGCGTAGTAGGAATGTTGACTAACGCCTCGTCCCTTTTTTTAAAGACAGATCTGACAAGTGCCTGACGGTGACCAGTTCTGAAAGCACTAAGGTGCCACTGAAGCCTTATAGCAGGGTGCGGCCGATCGCCACACTTCACTTCTGCTAGGCAGGATTGTGGTTATTGCTTTGCTGCAGCGTGACGGCAGTGCTGGTATGACAGGATTAGTGCATGTCTTCCTTTGAGGTCCAGATCCCTTTCCCAGTGCTTCTGCTGTAACATGTCATGTGACGTATAAAAAAACCAGCTATTGAAGTTAGTTTATGTCTGTGTAGTGCCCAGGTGAGAAACTTCGTTTTTTTTCCAGTACAAGTTGACTTGCACTTGCAGAAACCTGTACAACTACATTATTGCCCTGTGCTTTTATTTACACATTGTTAGTTGAGAGGCCTGTGGTATTTTCCTTTTCTGTGTGGGATTTGGACTCCTCTTCTTCCAACTTTTTCATGGTAAGCATGAAGCCTCAAATGCTTTTTAAGAATAAAGCCATATTTAGGGAAACCTTCAATTGCAAAGCATTTCTGAACTCTAAATTGCATTAACGTTTTCACAGTATATTTACAAATATGGGTTCATTGTTTATAAATACTGGGAAGCCTTCTAAAGCAGGTTGAGACTTTTTTTGCCTGTTGCACTCTACACCTGCTGTGATAGATCCCCAGGCTGTAAGCCTGTCAATACACTCCCTCTTCCCACGGACAGCTGGATCTCCATCGCAGGGAGAACTTGCAGACTTTGCTGCAGCCTGGTTCCTACCTCTACGATATAGCCTAGTGAAGTGCTCCCTGTTCCAGTATGGGCTGTATCTTCCTAAACAAAGAAGGCAAGGCCAAGACATGACTTGTCTTTGTCTTTAATGTCTACCTGAAAGCTTAGAGAGGCTTGCAGAAGTTGGTCACTGTTTGAAGTTGTGTAACCCTTGCAAGTCTGCTGCACATACCCCAAAGGGTAAAGTGATGAATTCCTGTGGTATGTGAAAACATGAATTAGGTATAGGTCTTATCTACATTTTCTTTTTGTTCAGTTCTAATTAGTTTGTCTGTTTATGAGTATGTGGTACATCCTATCATGTTTGTCATTAGCTGTACGGCTGGCTGGACTGCAGATCTGGGATACTGGGGTGACATCTGAGTTGTGTAGTTATTTCACTTGGTATGAGAGGGAAGAGAGGGTTCAGTTAAGCAAATGGTTTTTATTTGAGTAGTTTAATACAGAATAGTATTCTTGCTCGTGGGGGTGCTGACTAGGTGCTGCAGTGTAGAGAGAAGAACCTTTCCATTGTTTCCTTTGTTTCTACCTTTTGTCTAAAGTGGCCTCATTTACATATGTATTGCTTCTCTGTGGAATGAGGTGGTGTTGCGGGTGTGGTCTGGAGTCCTATCAGGCATAATACCTTGTGTTCCAGTCTTTGCCAAAGAATAGTTTTCTCTTGTTTAGAAACCTATAGTAAAGCCAACTTTCCCCATGGGACCTGAGGGGCAATGTGCTTGAGTCTGTGTATGGGAGTGAAAGAAACAAAACAGCGGTTGGCATTAGAGACTGCCACCTGCTTTCACTGAGAGAGAAGGATGGAAAGCTGGGAGCTTGACAGAAACTGAATAGTTATGATCCATATACTCTATCCTTAATACATCTTTGTATGAAAACACTTGTTAGTCACAATGTATTAACATGTGTGGGTGATTTAGCAGATATTTTATATCTGCTCCTAAGTAGGTCATGCACCAATCTCTTCTGAAATGCTATTTGCCTTTAGAAATAAATGGGACATGTGAACTGTGTAACTGCTTCCCAGCCATGCTTAGACATGGAGAGGAGGCACACCTCTTTATCTCTGAGCACCCATCAACATGAATGCAAACAGGTGACACGTAAACTTCTTGGCTGTGTGCTAAAGAGGTGGTGCTAGAAAAATACTCCTGGTAGGAGTACTATCCAAAGTGTGCCCTTACTCTTCCTTTCGCAGAGTTTGGGGTAAGTGGTATACTTTACTTTAAATTGATGTGCTTTAGGACTGTCTGAATAAGAGCATTATCAGATTTCTTGGATTTTACACTGTGTGTACACATTTTTACTTGCAGCTCAGTGCTTTTTTCTTCTTTTTGCTTATGTTCTCTTATCACTTCCTGCCGTCTTCCTCCTTCCCTCCATCAGCTCTGTAACAGTGCAAGAGTCGTGTGTTTTGTGTGATGCCTGCTTGTTCAAAAAGCATATTCCCTGTCCCTGTACTGCAAAGGAGAAATCCTGCACCAAGCCAATTTCTGTAAGTATTCAGGAACAATGCTGCTGTAGTCCTAAATGTTCTATCACACAATAGGATTGTGTTATTTGTATCCCAGAGGTAAAAATATGAGCCAGTAGCCTTGGTGCCTGTTAATGTGAAACTACCTTGGACTAGGAACTCTCCTGAATGAAAGCAGCACCTGCTTTGCGGAGCATCCATTGGCAAAGGACCATCTGGATGTGTGTGTTATGGGCAGGCTCCAGAGCAGCAGCCATACAGGCACGGGTTAAGTGATGGCAGGGGGGGTCCTGTCAGCCCCTGGAGTTTTCCCAGAATTGTTCATAACCCCTGTCTGCCTGCATGTCAGGATAAGTGCAAAGCCAGAGCTGAGTGGGATTCAAGGAGGGCTTTACAAAAGAAGCAGCCCTTCTTGCTGTGGAGTCTAAGCTACCTCCTCTGGTGATTCCTACCCCCAGACAAGGACTTACTCTTAAAAGTGGGTTTGTGGAATGGTTATTCTACAACGATTTCAGGTGCTGCTTTTTTTTTTTTTCCTTTTCTTTTGGAGACCTGATAAATTCTGGTTGTGTCATCAATGTTCTCTTATTCTTCCATTCCTACCTCCCGCCCTCTTGATATAAGAGGTGTAGAAATGTGGAAGAAAAGACTGGAAAGTGTGATGCTATAAAGCCTAATTTCAAAGCACAGCAGAAGTGGAAGAAAGAAATGGGACGGCTTTATAGTAACAGGTCCAGGATTTTTAAAAATGCACCAGCAGTTTTTTTTCTATGCATATACTTTTCTGTGAATATATTCTTATTTCTGTAGTATGGAGCTGGATGTGTCTGGACTCTAGGACTGCAGGTCTTGGAAGCAGAGGGTGGAGACTGCTTTTTAAATATTTGTACAGGGAGGAGGACAAAGTTTGAAACTGCCCTGAAAGTAACTCTGCATGTCTCCAAGGATAGGTTAACTGTGCAGGGTTTCACAAGAACCACTCCCTGGAGGTATTTGAATAACAGATTGACATTATGGGGTGCAGTGAAAGGTGTGTGCGTTTCAAAAGCCTAAGGAGAAAATTTTCTTCTGAAGCAACCCCTTTAGAAAGCATTTTTATGCCCTTCCTGTGAAGGGCTCCTTGCTTTCTACCTATCATTTACAAATTATATTTGTTATCAGCCATACGGAGAGTTGAGGTTTAAGTGGTCTGTTTGGTGTGGCCTGTTTGTCCAAACAGATGTTCCACAAATCTGATATAACAGCAGGGATACCTTAAGGTTTTTTCTCCCCAAGGTCTAAGGCTTTCCCCTAGCTCTGGCCAGTGGAAGGGTTCAGCTGTTTAACTGTAATTCGTAGTAGAACTGAACCTTAACAGTTTCTTACTGTTCCAAGTGATGCTGCTGCAGTGCCCGTTCTTCCTCCATAAGATCTTGCACAGGATGAAATAAAATTTAGGTTGTGAGAAAGTTAATTTAACATTGACTAGCTAGCATCATTGTTTGTATCTGCTGCTAAAAATATGCTCTATAGGCCTACGGCTAGCTAACAAAATACCAACAAGACAAGGCAAATACTTCTGTATGAGTGCAGAAGCGTAGTAGAAGACGTGAAGCGAGCTTCTCTTTGTATAATATACTGGCTGTAAGATTTGCATTTAAGCCTCTTCTAAGCAACAGTAAATTTAGGGGTATTGAAGCTGAAAGAACATATACTTGAGTAGAGGAGATATTTACACAGCTCTTTGCCCTTGGCAGAACATCTGAGAGCAAAAGAAACACTGTATAGGAGAAGGAAGTCTAAATAAAATCTAATCTTTAGTAAAAACCTCCGTGTTTGCTTTTTAAAGCATTTTACCTTCCTTCTAATGTGTTTGAATGAAAAGAGGCTTTGTAGAGCCACAAAGTAAATGATCTGTTTTTTTCTTCTTCTCCAAGATGGGGGAGGATTTAGAAACAAGCAAACAAACACACACACACACACACACACACACAAGCTTTTGCTGGTGTTTGTGATTGTGTTTGATGGCTCAGGCTTTTCACTTCTGCTAAAAATGTTCTTATGTCAGTGTGTGGCTGCCTGTTCCACTTGCTCACTGGACTATATCGCTGTCAGACCTGCGTGGTGGATGCAGGAACAGCAGCTGTCGTATATTTATGTAAAAATAACTATTTTTTTTGTTGTTTGTTTGTTTCAACCTCTTAATCTGTTGGAAAATGTTGTATTAAATCACAACAGTGGAAAGTGGATTGGCTGGCTCTCGTGTCTTAGTGCCCAATTGTTAACTCTGGTAGCTTATCATAAATTCCAATCCTGCAAGGGCTTGCTGTTATTGCTGGTGTAATGTAAAGTAAGCGTTGACTGGGGATGGGGACGTTTCAGGACAAGAAAAAGCAAAAAGGTGTCAAATGCTTTCCACTGACTCTTCCGTCAGAGGTATCAGAATAAATCTGTCTGCATTTGGTCATGGTAAGCCCAGTCACGGCTAAGCT
The DNA here is from genome assembly GCF_964211835.1 of Anser anser. Lineage (NCBI taxonomy): Eukaryota > Metazoa > Chordata > Aves > Anseriformes > Anatidae > Anser > Anser anser. Next base: position 19,158,927 of record NC_139730.1, read on the forward strand.
GATTGATCGGGGTTCTGTCTTGTATCCAAGAGCAGTACTAACGTAAAGCTGAAACTTCAGAGATAGTTACGGTTTTAGTTTAATGGTGGTGATTGACGCCTACATACTAGTGATATGGTGTTTGTTCCAGTCCTCAAGCTGTGAGTTGATATTCACGAAATGAATTGGTTGTATTTTGGTATCCGTTTCCCTCCTTGGTAAGAGGCAATTGTATGCCAGTTTTCTGTTGCTTTTAGAAAGGTTATTTTAGGCTTATCTTTTCATGTTCATTTCTTTGAAAACAACATAAGGCAGCTCTCTGTTTGTTTTGGGGGAAGAGACGCTCAGTAGCTACTCAACAGGAAAGTACTAGTGCACCTGCACTAGTTTTTCTAGTATACATTACATTTTCCAGAGCTTTTTGTTATATGTTCCAGCTGGTTTTGCACTTTGATCAGAATATATCCAACATGGTATAGTTTAAAACTAGCATCGTAATAAAAACTTTTGAAAATTGCCCTCTAAACTTTATTTAAAAAGCTATTTTTTATTCTGTTACGAAAATACTTTTTTGAGACTGAAAAATAGCTATTAATAGAGAAATGGTTGTCATATAAAAGAAGACAGAACTATGGTCAACTACTCTGAGAGCCTGTTACAGTGTGTTTGCAAAAGCTGAATAAATATGTAATATTTGAAGTGTTGTGGTGCCTTTTTATTTAAATATAGGGGGCAGTCTGAGGGGGGGGGGAAGGATTTTGTGTGTGTTAATAATGTCACAATTAATGTGAAATCAGAATTGCATCGCTAATGCATTTAAGCAGCTTTTGCCAGCTTTCACACAAGTTAAAAACAGTTATGCAGTTCATTTTCCAGACACCTTGAATACTTTTCTTTGACCTTGATCTTCAGTCTTTCCTGAAGAAGCTAAAATTGTGTTACATTCACTTTGTAGTAAAAGGAGCATAATAAAAATGAATTATGCTTTTTTTTTTTCCCCTGTCACAGCTAAATTTTTGTTTGATACCTTGGCATAATTGGGAGTTTAAGGTGAAAGCAGTGTAAAAGAACACAGAACTGGGCCTACTGCTGGATGCTTTGTAGTTCAAGTGGTGACTTGTATTTTAAACATCTGTCAAAAGAAGCCTTGGTGGAGTTGTTGCCTAACTAACTAACGCTTTTTGCTTTGCTTTTTAAGGTGTCTCCTGAATTCTCACTATGTCTGATGGGGACTATGATTACCTCATAAAATTTCTAGCACTCGGTGACTCTGGAGTAGGAAAGACCAGCCTTCTTTACCAATATACAGATGGCAAATTTAATTCCAAGTTTATCACAACTGTGGGCATCGACTTCCGGGAAAAGAGAGTGGTGAGTTTTCACAAGCAGTGTGCTACTTTAAAATGATAGCTGTTTTGTAGCTGGTGGCTAACATCTGTGGTGTTTTTTTTTTTTTTTTCCCAAATCTATCCTGCTAATCCTTATGTGTAGGCATGCCATGGGAATTATCTTATCTGGCCAGTTTTTATTTTTTGTGTGTGTCCATTTTCCCCAAAGTTAAAATAACAAGAGTTGATTCTAAGCAACCATTTCTTACTGCTCAGGAGGGGTAGGTGCTTGTATCTGCTGAGTGGGTTGTGATCATAGAAGCTCATGTTGAACTCTCTACGTGAGGAAGGATTGAGCTGTCACAAAAATGTTTTTGTTGTTTGTGAACTGAAATGGCTTTAAAACCATTTTAATGTATGTGAAAGAAATCAGGTAACGCAATGTATAGAGCTGATCAGGCTTCCTGAGCAGTTTCCACTACGAGAGAAGAATTATGGAAGACAAAGTAGAAAGGCTTTTTTAACCCCTAAGTTGTTGTTCAAGTAGGCAAATATGCTTTTGACGGGATGCTGCGGGGCACTACGTCATGATAACCAGCTGGGTGCTGGTCCTCCCTGCACGAAGAAATTGAGTTAGCACAGCTTTTTCTTTCATTCTCATGTGGAAGTATTAAATGTCTTTCAGTGTAGTCTGTTAAAATTTTGAGTGCCCCTTGAATATTGTGTTCAGTTTTGGGCCCTTCACTACTGTAATTGAGTTGCTTGAGCACGTACAGAGGAAAGCAACAAAGCTAGCTGAAAGGACTAGAAAACAAGACACGTGAGGGGAGCAACTGAGGGAACTGGGGCTGTTTAGTCTGGAGAAGAGGAGGCTGAGGGGAGACCTCATCACTCTGTACAACTACCTGAAGGAAGGTTGCAGTAAAGAAGGCGTCAGTTCTCGTCTCAGGTGACAAGTGACAGGGAATAGCTTCAAGCTGAGCCAGGGGAGGTTTAGATTGGAAATTAGGAAGAATCTCTTCATGGAGGGGGGGCTGGTTAAGCATTGGAATAGGCTGCCCAGGGAAGTGTCACTGTCCCTGGAGGCACTTAAGAGAGATCTGGACATGGTACTAAGGAACATGGCTCAGTGATGGGACTTTGGAGGTCAGGTTGACAGTTGGACTTGATGATCTTGAAAGTCCTTTCCAACCTAGATGATTCTATGATTACCCAAGTGTCCAGAAGTCTGGGTGTTGTAATATTAGGACATTGTGTAGACTGGCTTTTGGTGGATGACATGCACCACAGTAGTGGAAGGAGTAATGCCTTCATATGATGTGAAACTAGTCTCTTGAATAAGTTAGTATTCCTTTTGTGGGATGGTATGCATGGTGGATTTTCTCAGTTGGCATGTCTGATAATTTAGTTTGTTTCACAGCCTGATTCATCTAATCCACAAATTCAGTAAGCTTATGTGTCTTTAAAGAAAACATTTGTAACTCCAGTAATCTTAGGTACAACAACACTTGAAGGAAAAGACAATCCAATGTGAAGTGTTCTAAACAATAAGTGAACCTATTTTTATCTGATCCTTCCAAAGCTAACAGATGCCCTTGTTTATATTTTCACGCTGAGTAAACTCTTCAGCTTTCATTATTAGCATCCAATTTCTGCTTTTATAAAGTATGGTAAGATCTACCCTAATCTCTTTCAGTAATTTTTTGACAACTAAAAAGATACATCATTAGCTTGGAGTATATTCTGTTTGCTAATGAGGTTCTGTTACTGGTACAAATTTATTGCCAGGTTGCATGTTGTGATCGTTGCTGTCTTATAATTACATCTTCATGTGAACAGGATAGAACATAATAGTAAAAAGTAGAAAACTGAAATACAGAAAATAAGATTGCCTAATGAAACTCAGTGGCCACTCTAAATATTTGCTTGGAACCTGTAGTCTGTTGGAAATGTTTTTTTTTTTTTTTTCCAGTTCCAGCTTATCTTTATTTTTAAATATTCAATTAAATGCAAAATTAAAATGCAACTCATATTACTTTTGTTATAAAGTAAAGGGATTGAGTTGTAGCTGGGAATCCTTGCATTGGCAATCCTAGTTTTGCTGCATTTAACAACTTGAAATGTCAGTTATTTTGTGTTTCAGAGAGGTTGGACTGCTAACACTCAGTCTTGCAAATTTACCTTTTGAAGGTGTATAGACCAAATGGTCCAGATGGCGTTGGTGGCAGAGGACAGCGGATACATCTTCAGCTCTGGGATACTGCAGGGCAGGAAAGGTATGTTTCCTTCCCTGCCCCTCCAATCTAGAAAGTGAAGCAGGTGCTATCAAGTTAGATGCAAATGGAACCAAGTACATGAATTCTCCTTATTGATTCATACATTTTATTGGTGTGACTCAAGATGGTTAAATGTATTTACTATGGTGTTGGACAGTGATGACAATTTCTCATGAGTACCCATTAAATCACAACTGTATTAAATTAGAACCTTAAAACTGTAATTGTTGCTTTTTGTCTTCTGGAAACTTTCAGTTTATTTTTTCATGGCCAATGCATGTAGATGTTTTTAAGGTTTTTCTTTTTATGTTTTTCTTAAACTTCTGTGAATATGCCAAGGTGTTGGAAAAGTCGGACTGGTGAAATCACATCAGAGGGTTCTTTCCTATTTGTCCATTGAAAGACAAACATCTTAACGGTTGATTGTCTGAAAATCAAGAACCGATGTGTGTAGTAACAAATTTCAGTTCAAAGTTTGTTTTTTGTTCTCATTTTAATTTCTGAATCTTGATGAAGGCATGCTGTATAATGCAAGACTTTATTTAAAGCTCTCAGGCTTGAGTGAAATGTCTCCTTGACTTCGTTAGGCCATAGTAATGTTAGCAACTCCTGTTATCCATTCCTTACATCAGCAAAATAATTATTATGAATATTTCATTCTAGTTAATCCGGTCTTTAGATACCTCAGTTTCATGACTGTATGTAATTATGCTTTCAAATTAACTTATCGGGTGTGCTGAATAATTTCACTTTGCTGTTCTAGGTTTCGTAGCTTGACAACAGCTTTCTTCAGAGATGCCATGGGGTTTCTTCTACTCTTTGATCTGACAAATGAGCAAAGCTTCCTCAATGTCAGGAACTGGATAAGTACGGCATTCTTTCTTTTTTCTTTTCTCTCTTTGTATTTCTGCAGCAGTGGATGGGGGCTGTTTTTGCAAATGTCTCACTGAGAAATAGAACTGAAAATACTGGTTTTTGAAGATTTCTCGGGAAGAAGAAAGTAAATGTTGCATTTGTAATTGCAATAGCTGTTAGTGGTGGCTTCTAGTGCTTACCTGAAATTCAGCTTTGCCTACTTAACGTTGAATTTTAACCTATATAAAAGCAAGCTCAGAGAGTATCATATCCCTGACTCGGGTGATATTCAGTAATTTAAGTCTGTGGAAAGCCTATTCGAGTCACCTGAACTTTTGTCAGCAAAGCTTAACGGAAGGCAAATGTTACTAGGCTGCTGTGTGTAGAGGAAACCTTTCTCAAACCTGTTGCATCATCCATCAGGAGAAGGAAGTAGTTGTACTTTTTTTCTGTCAGCTCTGTGAAGATGCTTGTTGAGCATAATCCCTTAAGCTACAAATACGCAGCTTCTCTGCTAGCTTTGACAGGCTTCTGTTCCCTCGACTTGTTCACTGAGCATGCAATAGTGGGCATCCACCTGTTCTCTGCCTCCTCAGTACAGCTGCAAAAGTCTTGAGAGAGAACAGATAACACAATTGTTTCTATTTCAAAAAGTCATTTCTCCTGAAATTCTTTGTGTCTCCTGAAACACAGTAATATTCTCGATGAACTTTATGTGACAGTAAGTCATGACTCCTATTCATATTATTTCTGTTAGGTCAGCTACAAATGCATGCGTATTGTGAAAACCCTGACATTGTATTATGTGGAAACAAGAGTGATCTGGAAGACCAAAGAATGGTGAAAGAAGAAGAGGCTAAGGAACTTGCAGAAAAATATGGGTAAGTAACTTCCTTCCAGTTATTGCTGTGTTTAAAACAAAGTGAAATGCTTTCTGTAATGCCTTTTCTGAATAATGGAAGGTTATTGTGCGAAGTATTTTAGAATGCTGAACTGACCTATACAATGCCCCCCCTTTTTTTTTCCTGTCAGAGATTGTTTTCTGCATCGTCTAAAAAATTGCACTTAATCTTGCGCTGGAGATTAGTTAATCTTCTTTCCTTGGTAATAAGCAAAATAAAAAGAAAGTAAACGGTTTCACAAACATTTTGGTGAACACGTGGACTTTAGCTGTAAAAGCAAGTGAATTATGGTGGTCTAATTATTAGGCTCTTGCCTGTGCTGAAGCATTCTGTGAGGCATGGAAAACCTGGGTCTCTTGCAAAGCAAAATCTGAAAGCTTTTGGTGAGGTGATGACCATCACATGAGATTTTAGGGGGGAGGAAGTAATGGTAAGCAATGACATTGTAATTTACAAGTTGAGTTTTGTTACAACAGTTTGTTGTAGAGCAGCTCTTGCCACTGGCATGGCAGCTGAAACCTGCTGCCTCAGTTTCTTTGAGAGCCTCAGGACTCATTCATAGGCATTTGGAGAGTAATTACAGAGTGCTGGCTTCCCACAGAAGAAAGTAATGGTCTGGATCACTGTTCCCCTGTTCTCTGTCCCCCTGCCCGTACTGCCAGCCTGTTCAGTCTTTCCTCGGTTGTTCAAACAATTTTGTGCTTAACTGAGTTCTAGGTCACTTAGCCTCAAAAGGTTCAGCTGTGTCTTCTGGCAGGCACCTGCACTCTCACAGACTAGAGGGAGCCTGAAAACCAAACATCAAACAGATCAGCAGAAAGACAGGGTAGCCTTCTATTTCTCCATTCCTACAGGCAAGGGCCATGTGTCCCTAAAGGAAAGATGGCAAAGTTTTTCTTCCTATCATATATAGCAAAGTTTTTCTTCCTATCATATACTAATTAATCCTGTAGTACTCTTATAACTCATGAAACTATTCTGTGGCTTTCATCTCTGCACTACATTTGCGTTTCAGTGTGGATCAGAAGTATGTTTTTTGAAGCAAATCGTCTGACCCATTTGATTCACATAGTGGAGCAGCCTTCTAGCATGTGAACTGGATTCCTTCTTACTTAAAAACTAAACTAGATAATGTGCTTCAACCAGTAATCTGTATTCAGAATAGTGGGGGGGATTCTGGGGGACTAGACATGATTTTGGACCAGCTCTAAACCATAAAACACACGTAGTGTGAACACCGAGTCCTAAATGGTACTTGTGTTCTGTAGGTCTGGTCCTGTTGTGCCATGCTATTTTCTATCACAGATGTAGACACAAACTAGCTTTCCTTGACCTTGAAGACCAATAAAAAGCAAACTGTCTATTAGAAATAAATGCATTTAGTGCACTGTGGCATTGAGACAGAATAGGTGCTAGGATTCACATACTTTCCCAAATGCTTGTGAGAAGAAGCAAACTAAATCCTAATGTAGCAAACAGTTGTCTATTGACTAAAGTATGAGATACTCAATGTCCTCTTTCTGTGGAAAGACCTTGTACTGGTAGGCGATGTGTTTTGAAAATGGTTATAGGAGACCTAGACATTTAAATTAGTCATTGGATCTTGCAAATTAAATAAGAAATATTTAAAATTATGAAGTGTTTAATTTCAGTCGTTAGGGTGGTTAACACTTATGTCACTGCTCTGGCACCATCCTGTGGTCAACACTGGGCACTGAAGGTCAAAGCTTACAGTCCCACCATTGAAACACCCTCAGCAATAATGGAAAGTAGCAGTATGTGTTCAATACGCAGGTGTTCAGAAACTTTTTCTAGCAAAGACATAAGGGGGTATGAGTGTGCTGAAATGAATCTTTAACCAAAAAATAAATAAACAAGAAAACATAAAAACTGCTGCCTAAACTTTGTCAAGGTATTTCAGAAGTCTACTAGAAAAAGGAGTGGTGTTCAGGAGAATTAGGAAGCCACCTACTTGTAGCAGTTCCAAAATATAGAGGGACTGGATGGGTAAAAGTACATATGCAATTGCTTGAAAATTCGCCTGCTGGGTCTGACACAAGACTGGCCAAAGCTTACTCTTTAATGAGGTGTGAATGTTGTGAGTCTTGAATATCTTACTGTCTGTAAAAATCGGTAAAGATAAGAGTCATATGCTAGGTTAGGGTGCAGTCTAAAGTACTACAGCAAGAAGGTGCCCACAATTATGACAGTCTGAATTTTCTTCAGGTAGAAGTTGGAATTAAATTTGGTTAACCTAACGGTTTCTCTCAGGACAGACATTCTACATTAATTTACTGTTTATTACTGCTTGTAGTTCTATTTTTACACCTGTAGCCATCTTCCAATGATGAGCTTCGAACTGGGGGAACATCAATGTCCACTAGTTTTTTTTAACATTTGCTTTCCTGCATAATTTTCCACTGGAAATAATTATCCCTATCTTCCTATTCCAGTGTCCTACTTTTTCTTTTCTCCTTTTTTTTTCCTATGAGTTGTCTTTTTAGTCATCTGTACTACTGTCATTTTCATTTTACTCAGACTTCCTTTTCATTGAGCGTCTCTTTCTTTGCTTTATTTCCAGCTTTGTTCCTTTTATTATCTTGCTAGTGCTTTCATTCTACTGTTCTTGCTCTTTCTGCTATATCCGTTTACCCTGACACATATGATATGAACTCATATCTTTTGTCCATTCCCCTATTTCTATTTCGTGTTCTCCTTTATCTCTTTAGCCAGCTGTATCTGCTGCTTTCCTGTCTTGCTAGGAATGGGGTGTTCAGGGCAATAAGGAGAGAGGAGAAAATACCCTACGTGCACTCTCCATTGCAACATGGATGCACTTCTTCCCTCAAAATCTGGATCTCCAAGCAGTGCGTGTACATGTCTTTATATTTGTCTATAGTTATTTGCTTTGGATAGGGATGTATACCGAACTGGACTGCTCAATAAAGGAGCAGTGGCTGCTGAATTTAGTATGAGGAAGAATGCTTTATCCCTGACTTTGCTTTGCTGGAGACAGATTTCCACAGGAAGTTGATCCCCTGCTGGGGCTGCTGACATAACTGTAAAACAAGTTATTGCTCCAGTTCAGTGATACCTTTTGTAGTGAGGATAATAGCACCTCAGTAGAAGTCTTTGCTGCCCTGCCTGTGTGGGAACTGCATGTTGGCACTCCCTCTCTTGTGATGACACCCTAGCTTATGTAGATAGAAATCAGTAAAGAACACATTGGCAGGCAAGGCTATATAAAATAATTGCATCTGTTACAGGTGAACAGATCTGAAAAACAGACCTCAGGAACATGACTCTGGGAATTTGTACTGACCAGTTCCTCTGTAAAATAATGTAACTTAATGCTTATCCTGTTGCTCTACCAACAAAGTGAGACAATTTATTTGTTTCTTTTGCATTTCAGTCCACTGACCACTTATTGTCTCTCAGTCGTGGTGTAACAATAACAGTGTTAGTGTGATTTTTAAGTATACAGCAGTATTTATGTATTGGTTTTGCTCCTCTCCTGTGAATATGAACTGTGATTTAAGTTTCTGTTTTTTGCCTTCTGCAGAATACCATATTTTGAAACCAGTGCAGCTAATGGGAATAACGTAAGCAAAGCCATAGATACTCTGCTTGACCTTATCATGAAGCGCATGGAGCGGTGTGTGGATAAGTCCTGGATCCCCGAAGGGGTAGTGCGTTCCAATGGGCACAGCTCTACAGAACAACTGAATGAGGAGCAAGAAAAAGGCAGATGTGGCTGTTAACTCAGTTACAATTAAATTTAATGTATATGCTAAAGTATAGTACAGTTGTAGCTTAACTGTTTGACTTACAGACAAATCACATTGAGTAGTTATTTAATGAGCTATATTAACTCTTAATATTAATTATTGGGTTTTCCTCTCAAACAACATAGACCTTTGCTTGCAAGGTATGCAGCTTATTAGTCATGGGACAGAAATTCATCAGTTTGGTGTAGCACTGCATATTTCCCAAATCCTTTACTTTGGAGGGAAGGAGAGAATAGTTTTCATTAACAAAGGTAGAAGCATCTCTCGGTATGGGCAGTGAGAGAAGGTAGGTTTCTGAATTGAAGAGTAGGCTTTTAGATTAGATACTGTGACAACTCTTAGTTTTTACAAACAGCAATCTTACCAACAAGAAATACGTTCTTGATTTTTAATAGAACAGTTCTTGATTCTATTTTAACAGAAACATTTAATCATTTCATGAATCAATGACAATCATAAAGAGCAAATCCTGTATTCAGCAAAACCCTGCAAGTAGCTTTTCATTGTTTTTCAAACCATTGGTATTTAGTGGCGATGGCCAAAACAAAGCTATTTTACATGGAGTGTAAAACTTTATAGAGAAGCATGTGGGTGCATACGTAGAGCACTTTAGGTATCTCATGAAACTGAACATTTAAGCTACAACTGTACTATGTAAAATACAGCCAACACAGCCTATGAGACCTCCTGACATCATTTGAATTTCCAGAACATGCATATACATATAAATATATGTGTAAATGGCATATGTGTACGTCTGTTATGTTTCTTTTATATTACCAGTCATGTTTTAACAGGAATGTAGGGTAACCTAGATGTCAGCAAAATTTCGTCAGAACTAATGCTTTGTACTGAATTTGTTTTACCAAACACAGATTTGGAATATTTCTTCACATCTGGATTGAAAAATGAATAATGATTCTCCTATGGTGAAATGCAGCTAAGATACCAGTTCTGTCTAAATCAGTATTTCTATAAATTTATGATGCTTATTTTCTGCAGCCAAATTTTGTGTCATGTACATCTTGGTTATCATATATTCATTTATGACTTGCTTGTTTCCTTTAGGTTGTGTTTAAAAATGAATAGTTACTTTCCCTCCCCGCCCCCGGTAGATAACTGAATGTCAATTTTGGTTTTGGTGCATCATGTTACTTGTTGATCATTTTTATTTATTCTTGAAGCAACCTAAGGAACAATCAGTATTTTAGGTCTTTTTTTTTTTTTCCAGACTGATTTATAAGATGTGCCTACCAAGCTGTTTTCTACCCTGGCAGAGGTTGTATAACTCTAAAGTATTGCCAATTAAAGTCATAACATACCAAATTGAGTCTTTTTACAGACTTTCCACAGCAGCTTGTTTACAAACTCCAAAGCTATTACTTCTTTAGAAATTACATATTTATTTATTTAAATATTCTGTCTGTTTGGCTACTGCAGTTTCAGGCAAATGTTTATATCGGTTGTGAACATGAATTGCAATGTAACACATCTTTTGAAGGACCAAAAATGTTTCTACAACAGGAGGTAATCAAAAGATTATATACATGAGGTAGCCTCTGGCTATATTAAGAATGCAAGAGTAAGTGTTAAAATTTGGTTCTTAAAATATTTTTACAAAATAATGTATTCTTCTCTAACAAACATGTAAATATTAAATTTTTATCACAACATACACAGAATATTTTGAAAGTGCAATATAATTTGACTGCTATGAGGCTAAGACAGAGATTAAAGCAATTTATATTGAATAAATGCATTTTTTTCTACTGCATCACAATATCAAGGTTCTGAAATGCTTGTGGACCGGAGTTACTGTAGTTTAATTCAGAGTGCCTTTTGAAGTTACCATCATGTTTCTGACCAGTAAAGTATCAAACTCGACTGTAGGACACAATGTGTTTCAATGTACTTTGGTGTCTGAATTTATTTTAATGTAAATCTTTGCTTTTCAGAGGGTTGCAGTGGAACTTTGTCAGGCATTGACTTTAATGGAAGTTCTTGTGTTTATAGCTCCATCCAGTTCCTGAAAACAGTAAAGAATATTGCAACCAACTACTGAGCTAAGTGACTACTGAAATGGTGTAAAAAATATTTCCTTTTGGATACTTATGTTTAGATTGGATATTAAATAATAAATACTGAAACTGTCGTATTTTTGTCATTCATATTATATGTAACTACTGTATAGAGTCTACATAAAATTGCTTTGATGTAAGCCTTAAATCTTATGGCACTTTTCAATCTGTTTTAATTATTTGGTGATAAAACTTTTGTTGCCTTTTTAGCTCTCGTGAGAAATTATGCCAAATGTTTCTTGACAGTGAATTGCAGTGTTTTTATTAGTCTACTGCTAGTTTAAAAACAAAACACAAAAATAACTTTCATGCAATGAGAAACTGGTATTTCAAAATGTGGGTTTTTTTTTTTTCCCCTCCCGTGTAAGATGAAAATGTTGAGATCTGTAATGGAATAGAAAGTTGCGGAAAGCCTTTCTATTAAGATGTTTTGTCCCAGGATTTCTTACCAAGTAATTAAATATTCCTGATCTCAGCTTTGTCAGCATTTGTTGAACTGAATTGTAACATTACCCATTGTCTCAGTTCAACAACAGTCTGCGTCCTTCTTCACTGTCCCCATGCCTTATGGCTTTTTTAGTTCAAATGCATGTAAATTCCCTTCTGTAGCTTCAGTGTCACCATTCTTGTTCTTCTCTGGCACTGACTGAACCAGTCAGACTTGGGGCCTGGTGCATCCTGGGCGATGCCAGAAGGAACCCAAACCCATAGAATAAAATAGAGGCGACACTTCCGTATCTATAAGACATTCAGAAATGCTGATGTGAGCGTATAGCCACAAGAAATCAAAAGTTGGAACAGGTGCCCTGAGAAGCTATTGAGTCACCACCCTTGATGATAATGAAAATTCAACTGGACGGGGCCCTGAGCTACTTGGTGTAATTTGTCCCGCTTTGAACAGGAGTTTAGATGACCTCTAGCAGTCTCATCTAACCAAATTATACTCTCTGTGAGCCCAATCCTGCAGGCGCATGCACTTGTATATGGTAGTTCTTATTTCTGTTATGATACTTGGACAAGTATGTAAGTTTAGCAGTACATACTCTTTTCTGATAATTCATCTGGGTTCTGGCTTCAGCAGCCTTCAATCTGTACTGCATTTTTAGATCAGGAATAAGCAGTCCAAATCCACAATATAATGACGTATTCGAAGAGGAGGTTAGCACATTGATATGAAAAAGGCAGTGAGAGGAAGAAAAATTCTTGTAAATGCTTGTAGTATCACTGTGCTTTCACATCCCATCTGTCTGTTGGGGGTGTTGGTGATGGTCTGTAATTCACCGTGTTTAAATTGTAGAAGCCACCAAAAACTTCACACTGTATAGTACTCTGCCAGGAGTAAGCTTTCTTCAGTGAAATAAATACAGCTGGGGTAGGCTTAGGGCAGTCACAGTGGCAGGAAACTCAAACTAATCAAACTGAAAACAATTGACTGTATTTGCATATGCCAAAGAATTGCAGCCCTAGGCCTAGGCAATCTTGTTTACTGCTTTTTGGTTTTTCCTCTAGCTGTGAACTTGGTGTCTTTATAGCTTCCCTCATACAACTGCTTTGCATATGTGTCTCTACCATTTCTTCCTATCAGCTGGGTTGCTGTCTTCTGTCACAGCCACTGAGCCTTCCCTCGGGTGTGCAGCGTGTGACTAACTGCTATCTTACACAGTCCTGGCCTGCTCGCTGTCTGAGAGGCAGGGCTGAGCTGTTGTTCCTGAGGGCTGGGGGTTGAGTACCAGTCACAAGTCATATGCTTTAGCCTGCGCCTCCTGCAATAGGATGTGGCTGAGGTCAGCTTTTCAGAAAGATTGGAGACAAGTTCTGTGCTGATAAGGTTAGTGTCTCTACTGCTCTAAATCGATTTTTATTCCTTCTCTTTTTTAATACAACCCTAAGCTGACTTACTTTTTTGTTGCCCTAGAAACCAGAAAACAACATCTGCCCTACAGGCATGTGCAATTCAATACATGAATTTTTCACCAAATGTTCGGATAGTTTATTTTAAAGGGAGAAGCAGGAATTCTGGTGCTGGAGCTTTACATAATGAAAAGATTTCAGATGCTAAGCTGGGACAGCAACCTAGGGCTGAAGATGAGAGAAGGCCTGGTCTAGGTTTAAACGATACAGGAATGTACAGGACCAAGCTTCTCAATGGACAAGTAACTGCACAGGAGGGACAACAGAAGGTGTAATGGGTTATTTCCATTCTAAAAGGGGAATGCGTGTTTCAGGAAGTGGGGAGTCACCTGGGAAAGTGAAAAGACAGTTTATTTTAAAAGACAAAGTACAGTGAAGTGCTAATAGTTTATCACAACTTATTTTTTTTAATGGTTTCGTTATTGTGAGCATCTCTGCTTTCCCCAGGGTTCTTTCTCTGGTGAAGTCGCAGCGGTGACCCTGCTCTCGATACGATGTCTCGCAGTTAGCAACAGGGGGTTGACGTGTGCGGATGCAGGGGGTGAGCGCCGTGTGTCGGCGGCTCTGTGCCGTGTCACGGCTCTCCAAGGCGCCCCTGTCGCCTTTCCCCGCCCGGCCTGTTGGTGCAGTCGCCCCGGCCGCGGGCGCTGCGCCCCGCCTGCCCACCGGGGGGCGCTGGCGTCCCGTCAGGGCGCGGCGGCCGCGGCCTTCCGGCGAGCTCGGAGCGCGCTTCCGGCGGGGCCTGCGGGGCGGCGCGCGGCGGGGCGGCGGCGATGCGCATCGAGAAGTGCTACTTCTGCTCCGGGCCCATCTACCCGGGGCACGGCGTCATGTTCGTGCGCAACGACTGCAAGGTACCGGGGGGGGGCGGCCGGGGCCTCCGCGGGTACCGGCCGCGCCTGGGGCCGGGCCGGGCCGGGCCGCCGGGGCCGCTGCTGCAGCGCGGCTGAGCCCGGTGCGGGGTGAGGCTCGCGCGAGTCTCCTGCTGCCGGTGCCAGGGCCCGGCCCGGCCCGGCCCGTGCTGCCCCGAGTCACGGCTCTTGGGGGTTGGATGTAAAGAGGATGTAAAAAAAAGTAATTGAAGACGATTACTGAAGATTTTGTATCTTCCATTCGCTTTCTTTAGAAGTGATTATCAGAGGGGAATGAGTTTAAGGTTGCAAAAAAGTAGGGTTTTCCCAAGCTCGCGGATAACGAATGTAATTTTCTGTGCCTTTAAGTGAAGTTTTAACTCTGTTGTGGATGGTAGGTAGCCCAGGATACTTCACAAGCGATGCGCAGATTTATGGACGCTGAAGGACTCTAGATGGTGATATGGTTATGTTTTTTTTCTTTCCTTTTCTTATTTCATTGTCATCTTGCTACTTACTCTTTTTGACTGGAAAATGACAGCTGGATGTGGGACTATTGCCAGTAGTTTGGGACTGGATTGTTCGTAGCTCAACAGTTTACTACGTAATTTCAGTACTAGTTTAAGTGAAATTTCAAGTATGAATAGTAAAGTTTCTTTTATGCATCTTTGACAGGCCTGAAAACACCACCTGGATGAACATAAGTGGCTTCCGTGGCTAGTAGGGGCAGATGCCTCAAACAAGTCTAGCACAACGTAGCTATAAAATTAAATGCAGTATTTTGTTTTATAGTTACCTTCAGAAAGCTGGGGGTGGCCATGGGATCCAGATATAAACAACGGAATGAACTAAGTGATAGTTGTTCATGGGTGAAATATATACAAACAATTTAATGACAAAAATGTTTTGTTACAGATTAGTTCTTGTGACCCTATGATGGTCATAGCTATTGGTAACTGATAAAGACTTCGTAACAACTTTAGAATTAAATAAGTTATGCCTGTCTACGTAATGAGGAGAACTAGCACATGACAGCGACTATTTCATGAGCAGAATAAAAGTGATATTTTCTCAGTGGCAACTTCCTTGTGTACTTTATTTCATGATGTAATCGTGCAGTTAGCTAAACAGTATTGGGAACCCAC
Organism: Anser anser; assembly: GCF_964211835.1. Lineage (NCBI taxonomy): Eukaryota > Metazoa > Chordata > Aves > Anseriformes > Anatidae > Anser > Anser anser. Next base: position 19,174,040 of record NC_139730.1, read on the forward strand.
TTGATAAGTAGCTGTCTGGTTGTTCTTTGCTTTTCTGTCATTTACAGAGGATGAGATTGATGGTACCAGCTTGCATCAAATATTTAATGTTGTCCTTTTTCTTACAAACCTTGATTTAAAGTATTCAAAATGAACTAGGTAGGCTATTTAAATAAAATACAGCAGCAATTTTGAAAATATCAGTCATTTGCAATTTAAGATCACTGTGTGGAATGAATGATTTTAAAGATTTTTCATTAAACATGAATCTATTAATTAATAGTATTTAAGCGCTGGAAATTTAAAGGTCTTTCCAATGGGACTTAATATTAAAGACTAATTTCTTATCATTTACTTTGAAAATGAATATTCAACCATTTTCTTCTGGTTGTTTTTCAGTCCAGTACCCAGTGGGAAACTAGGGTTATGCTATCATGCATCATTAACTTGAAGAACACAGTTTAATTTTAACGAACTTCGGCAATTCCTTATGTGTTGGATTTTGCAGATTATGTTTGGAGTAGTAGAGCAAAAACCCAAAGCATTCTCAATTATTTTTGTAGATGAGTGGAATAATTGTACATCGCAGGATGTAGAAATCTGTAGAATATATGGAAAAAAAAGGAGCAAGGAAAAAAAAGGAAAAATGGTCAGTTGGAATATTTTGGTTTGTGCTTTAATTGCTTTCAGTAAATTCTGTCCAAGACATTATAATATGCTTAGCACTCCTCTTGAGTGGTGATCTTTAAGGTTTAAAACTGTGATCCAAAAGACAGGTATTTCTGTGTGTGTATTACATTGAAAAATATTGTATGAGAGGTATGAGGATTTCTTCTTGTCAGGATGGCACTGTATCTAAAAGGCGCTGACAGGTATAGAAAATTATTTATTCACAGTACATGTTTGGTTTTATAGTTATTTTGGCAGATGATAAATAAAACCCAGCCCCAAGTTGTGAGGATTTTAATCAGCTTAACTGTATGTTGTGTATGTCACTGACAGCTGTGAAAATGACTTTATAAAGAACAAACAAGAACAGTGCTTGAAATTGTTTGTTTTATAAGTAAAAACTTTATCAAAGAAACAAAACTAGTCATATAGTTATGGGAGATTCTTTTTATATATCGTCTCTGTGCTATTCTCTGCTCTTTCTAAATTGTAAGTGGTTTCCAACTTTTTTTGTAGTCAGTTTTCACTTGGGAGGATGACTAAAGCTTCAGACATCGGGGGATCTAGCATCTTACTTGCATCTTGCTTCTGCCCCCATTGCTTTTTCACTGTGTCACTTCTTGCATCATTATGCTTTATTATTTGGGAGCTGCTGATGAGGATACCAATCTGGTTCTTAGATGCCAAATTGTACTGAGTGTCTTAGCTTGCTGAACTTAATTGCAGCAGGCCTTCATGTAATGAAACTTGATGTAGCTGAATGTTGCACTGAGAGTGAAATAAATTAATAAATATATAAGATAAAGCAAGTGTGTTTAGTTTTCCTGTACAGGGTTCTGTTGAAATGTAACACAAATACTAACTTTTGGAAGAGCGTTCTTTTTGTGTGCTGTAACAAGATTTGTGCATGTTTATTTCGTTAAGACTCTGAGTTTAGTCTGAGTGGGCTCCAGAGACCCCATAGGTAGTGTATGCATGCCTTAGTGTATAGTAATAGCAATATGAACTCTGGAAGAATGCGTCATGGCTGAACTTTAACTACTCCACCAAAAGCTTAGTGTGTTAGGGTAGGCACTATGTATATTAGCAATTACTGCTCGCCCAGCTGCAGCTCCTCACAGAACACATTTTTTCCCATTTCTGCATCACAGTTATTACAGACAAAAGTCTGCAAAATAGAGATAATACTTGTCTGTAAGCTGGTAATTTGCTAAAATATAGTATCACTGAGAATGATTAAAAAAACAACCCCCAAAACAGCCACCATCCCTTATAGTTGCTTAATAGTGACATTTGAAACAAGAAGACTGAAATTTAAAAGATCAGCGTCATTTTCAATGAGCTGTATTGTTAGAGAAACGTCACTGTTTGATACCCTGTTTGGAATTGGGCGGGAATAACATGATTTGACTCTTTTTTTTTTTTTTCCCCCAAGATATTTAGATTCTGCAAATCAAAATGTCACAAAAACTTCAAGAAGAAGCGGAATCCAAGAAAGATCAGATGGACCAAAGCATTCCGGAAAGCAGCTGGCAAAGAATTGACAGTGGTAAGGAGATGAACTTCTTACGTTACACTTTACACTAACTCATCAAAACGGCAGTAAGCTAGCCTTTTCCACTTCTAAACACATTAGGTTAACTAGCTGAATGTTTTATTGTTTAGTTAGATGAGCACCAGGGATGGAGTTAGTGTAGAAAAGAGGGATTGTGGGAGAGTATGTGAATTTCCTTGAGGGTGAGCTATTCATTTGGTTTGACTATGACATTGAACATCACATTTCAGCTTCTGTGTGAAAGCCAGTTGCGTATATCCACAATACATGCAAAATCCAAGACGTGCTCTTTCCATCTGTAAATCTTCTGCTCTGTGAACATAGACCTTTGGTAATTGTATTTCTGCACAATCAGATAATCTGGCTTACAGGGTGCCTATAAGAAGTCTCTCTATATAAACACCTAAGTTACCTTTGGAAATCTCCTTAAAGCCTACAGTATATAGGGAAAGTCTTTGCATAGATAGGAATGTTTCGAAAAGAGTGTATGAGAACTTACAGTGGTTGAAAAGAAAAGACAAAGTTACTTCAGTGGTAAAAATACTAAGTACTCATATTTTACAGGACAGTCCTTAAGTAATAAATGTTGTCAGGTGGTTGTTCACAAAGTATTTCTGAAGGGCTGGCTTATTCTTCCCCTTAGAGTGACTGAGGACACTGGCATTATGTCCTGTTACGCTTGGAATTTAGAAGATTTTTTGGCCAGTGTTTTTTTTTTTTATACGTTTTGATGCTATGCCATGGTGAAGACTAGTATTTGTTTCATAATGGAGCAAAGTTTGTGAGTCTGTGTGTGCCATTTCTTGCTACTACATATTGTAGCTCTCATCGGAGCTGTCTTTACATGAAGTGAAGATTAAAACTCTGCTTTACTGTTACAAAAAAAAAAAAAGAGCCTGTGGGTAAGGAAAAATCTTCAGATAAAATTGGTGCAAAAATAATTATGTCTAGGAGAAAAAAAAACAAACACCTGCCATCAGCCGACCCCAAACCCTACAGTGTCATCAATTGAAATATTTCACCATTTCAAATGATTTTATAGTTACGATATTCTTAAAATGAAATAACGTTTCTTGAACTTTTTCAAAATTCTGGACTGTTGAATAATGACTACACATTTTAAGTTTTGCCTTCTACCTGTCTAGTCTACTCTGTAGTGCCTACTTCACTTCAGAACTTTTCTGTTCCCTTTGTCTTGTTAAAAAGAAAATAGTCAAAGGAGATGGTTTGGTAAATAGTTCTTTTCAGGCAAATCACTGTGGCATGTGACACTTTGAGGTCAAACACTAATATATTCCCTTCTAGTCTAGTAATCTCTAAATGTATTTAAAATACAGGAATTGAGAATATTAATAGTTGAGTGCTACAATAAGAATGTATTGATCTAAATATGCTTCTGTATGTAATCTGTATTTACTTTTTCTTAATACAGGATAATTCATTTGAATTTGAAAAACGTAGAAATGAGCCAGTGAAATACCAGAGAGAGTTGTGGAACAAGACTGGTGAGTCACGTTAGAAAAGGAACAAAAGAGTAACTGTGAGGAGTGAACTTTTACTTTACATGAACATGTTTTCAGGAGACTACTTAGAATAGTTACGCTCTTTAATGATTGTTCTTGGAAATTACCGGAGTCATGACCGGAGTCTTAGGTGTGGGGCTGTTGTGAACGGTATGGTGTTTTGCTTGATTTTATTCTATTTATTTATTTATTTATATTCAGAAACTGTTTAGAAAACCAGGTGTAGCATTACTGTATTTTGAACTGTTATCTTTGAAAAAGCCTTGGTTGTTCTCCAGAATTTTAAGAGGCTCCCAGTGTAAGCCTCTTATACTAATGCCATTGTTTGTTCCCATTCATTCTGCTTTAGTTTGTTTCATAAATAATATAAATGATATAAAATGGAAGAGTTACTTTGTAAGTTAGGAGTGAATGCCAGAAAGGGGGAGATGGTAACTTGCGTCTGATTTCAAATAGAGTAAGAGTCTTTTCTTGTGATGCTTAACTGTAGAAAATGTACGTAGGCATAAAAGTGAAACCATTAATAAGTTTTAAAATATAATTCATCATTATACAAAAAAATTATCTCCTCTTTGAAGAAGGAAGAACTTCTATGCAATATGAGTTCCCTCTGATGTAGAGGTTTCATATTATGGAGTACTGGTAGTGTTGCTCTGTAAAATAGCATGTATTTTCAACTGTATCTATGTAAGCACTTTTACAGCAACTTCTGCTTTGTTTCAGTTGATGCAATGAAGAGAGTGGAGGAAATCAAGCAAAAACGCCAAGCTAGATTTATTATGAACAGGTGAGGAGAAGTATTTGTATTACAGGAGCTCTTGCAAATCTGTACTAGACAGTCAGTCTTTACAGAAAAATGACAATTAGGAGTTTTAAATGGTTATTTGCTTTGTTACATATACAGTAGTCCAAGCAATGAGGTAAAATAGTTTGCTGTGTTACCTAGCTACTACGCTACATTGGCTGTCAAAGAAAAGGTAGCTTTTACACATGCAATTGTAATAGCGGTATTTCATTATTTGTAGCTTGGATTTCCAGATTTAAGCACATTTCCGAGAAGAGTTGATAGTACTGGCTTTCTGATTTTGAATCCAGTATGTACTTAAATAGGTTTTCAAATAGTTTTTACATTTATTTGCTTACAGTCAGAGTTACTTAACACTTATATACCTTTAGCTAAATATGTGTGTCATGGATTAAACAGAAAACATCCACCACCTCTTTAAAGGTAATTTAATTTAATATCCCCCGTCCTCCAGATTAAAGAAGAGCAAAGAATTGCAGAAGGCAGAAGATATCAAAGAAGTCAAACAGAATATCCACCTTCTTCGTGCTCCACATGCAGGTAAGAACTTGATTTACCTGGTTTGTGTATACTCTTAAAGTATATAATTTTGTGATGAATATTGATCTTTATTTAGTATGACTTACCCTACTCATCAATAATCATATGCTTTTTTTTTAAACAATTAATTTAACTATTGAATGTGAAGTATAGCTCTTGTCATGAAATGTGAGCAATATCCTTGTTCTGAATCAAACATATCTTTTTGTTTATTTGGTCCTGCATTTATCCCTTCTTACTGCAGTGTTTTAATTTTATTGCACTTAATACCTGGTACTTTCAGAACTGCAAGTCTCTTAATCAGTGTATTTATATAAGCCTTCCCTTTGAGTTGAATCATTTGAACTCAACAGCCAGTCACATTAATTAATATAAAATACAGGATTTTTTTTTTTGTTAGCTAATAATGTAATTTTTTTTTGTAGTTCACTGTGTGAACTTACATGAGAATACTGTTTCTGCAGTGTAATCCTAACTTTTTTGATATAATGGTAATTTTGCTGATTTTGACTAAAACCTCTGTATAGTACAGATAAAATATTGTATATTCTTTGTCAGTGAACTGAGTTTTTAAGTTGGCTTTGAGTTGCAGATACCTGTTCCTCCTAAATGATTTTCTGTTTTCCAAACGCCTTATTGAAAGTGCTATTTTGCGTTAGATGATGTTGATAAAAACAGATTATAAAGATTATTTATTTTTAAAAATACAGCTAATGGAACACAGTGATAGAGAGAATTTAAAAAAAAAAAAGAACCAACACTTATATCCATTAGTTCTTGTTCTATAAAAATTACTAACGACCTTGTCTCAGTTGGAGGCATGTTACTTTATTAGTTGTTAACTAGAAATCTGTTATGTTTTTTCCATTTCTGTTTGTGTTACATACAAATCTTAAGACTTGTAGCTATGTGAAACAGGCTTTTGTTAGGATATATTTATGCTTAATTTTTTGTTTGTTTTTTAGCTTTGCTTATGTTAAGGGAATGATGCACAATAACGTGCATTTGTTTCTCAGACAACAAAAGTTTCCTTTTCAGTGTTTTGGATTAAAGAGCAGAAACAAATGTCAGTCCTGGATTTTTTTTCATTTTGGTAGCATTATTAAGAGGTAACATTATTGCCATTCAACACACCATTCAGGACAGCTTAAATCTTTTTGCAATCTATATAAATGGAAAAATATGTTGACTGCATTTTAGACTTTTGCATAAAAACTGTATCAGCTTTTCTATTACAACAATTCTATAATTTTAGGTGGTGATGGAGGTTAACAATAAATAATATTCAGCTTGGTGGGTTTACTGTTAAACAGCTGCTTAATATATTCAGGTTGTTTTGCCTGTTGAGACATCTTGAATTTAATATTTCTTTGTTTTGAAGGCAAACCAAAACAGCTGGAAGAGAAAATGGTGCAGAAGCTACAAGAGGATGTGGATATGGAAGAAGTCTCTTAAAATGCTTGTGTCTTTTATTGTCATCTCTTCAGCAGTTAACAATTGCTTACTGCTTCACCTGGCATCGTTCAGAGCTATGCTTACAGTTGAAGAAAAATACATTTTAATAAACAGTGGCTGTTACAGTTTGAATGATTTTTATTGTTTTAAAAAAAATAATATGAATAATGGTTTGGGCAGTACTTCGGTTATCTAAGTGGAGAAAACCTTGTCAGCAGGATGAAAAATAAAACATATTATTTGAGATAGTGTGTTCTTTCTTACCCAGAAAGAAAATGTACTTTCCCTTTTCCATGATAACTCAAGGAGTAAAAGATGTTGGCACTAGACTTATTTTGCCTATTCTTCTGTAGCAGTGAAAGCAGATAAAAATATATTTTAATGGTTATGAGGTGGGGCAGGGTGTATTATTTTTATTCAGTGCAATGCAGAAATTTGTTTTCACCCTGGTCATTGGGAACATTTTTCAGTTTGTTATGAATGCAGCTTATTTTTGTTTCATCTCCTCTTTAAGTCAACTTCCCCCAAATTACAGTGCAATTGACATTAAACCTGGCAAAGCTAACATTGATGTAGGACTCGCTGCTATTTGGAAAATAGTAATGGTGATAGCATCTGGTGTGAAGTTTGAACCACCATTCTCCTAAGCTACTGAAATTCAAATCTGACATGTAATCAAGCTGATTAAGATGCTGAATAAATCATGCTTTTGACTGTTTTTACCTAGTGCTCAGGATTATTTTGATAGAAAGGAAGCTCATGTTAAGTGCAGGCATTTTGCATATTGTGATGGTATTTATTCAGTGTGTCATCAGTACTGAGATAAATTCACTGCTTTTTTTAAACTGCATACAGTTTATCTACAACACTGTGATAAGAGAAGCTTTCTGAAAACATTTAAAATAGCATTTACTTCTCTGTCAGTGATAATTTCCCTGAAAAATAATTATTAGTTTATTCCAGATTTGAATATGCGCTATATCAACTCATAAACTTCCTCATATCTATTGTCTATTTTTTTTATGATGTGGCCTGTTTTACCAAAATATTTGATGTCATTAATCCTTGAAGTGGGATACTAAAATCTCGTTACAGGTTTTTTTTTTTTTTTTTTTACTGAATTTAAAGTGCTAAAGTTCAGTGTGTGCTGTTTTAATTTTCTCCAAAAATAGTAATTAAATTTGTGATAAGCAGAGAGATCAGAAGGGATTCATCACCTGTTTTGCACTATGTATAAAAAAAAAATCTCTTACTTCATATGAGGGCTTTTTTATATTAAAAGACTTATACTACATAGTATCTGTATTTTTTCTGTCCACTTATCTTTAAATGCACTGCACTACTTAGGACACCTGTTTGTTCACCTGTGGGATTGATTGTTAACTCTTTTCTATGAATGTCTGTTAGTGAAGTGGTCATTGTACAGTAGCTGAGAAGAACCTTTTGGGGAGCACACTACAACATAGATCCTAAGCATTCTGCCAGTTGTATGAGTTTAATCTATGTGCCTCTTTCTATCCAACTGCGTAACAGTAAATTGCAAGCAAGGGCTAGTTGAAAGTTAATACTGCAGTTGTCCATTGTGCAGGTATACCATTTCCTTCAGGAGTGGAGACTGGAAGCCTGCTGCAAACACCATGTGAGTATGTAGAATGTAAGTGAATAGTTAGAAAATAAAATTGTCTTGGGTAATGGTTTTCTATTTCAATTGTTTAGCTTTGAAGCTGGCTTGTGGAGGCGTGCAGTCATGTGGAGTCTGGGAGCTCTCACCTGACTCCTGCCTATGGGGTCCAGAGAGCCCTGGTGCTAGTTATAGCACTATCTTAAGTCCAAAGATGCCTTTGTAGATCTGTTAGCAAGTTTTACTCTTTTTTATGTGTGTGGCTATTGTCTGAAGCCTTGCTGGTCAGCAGTTCTTTGTGGGGCGCCATTTCTGCCATGCCTGGTAAGCCCGTGGCCTGCACTGAGCGACGCCTTCTTAGAAATGATAACTTTAGTTTTTGTGGAATGCTAAATTACTGGGAGATGGGTATAAGTGTTCATTTCAGTGTATTAGGCTGTTTATCAAATGTGGGTCTGCTGCCAAAGATGGAGGAACGGCGCTGTGGTACCTGTGCCACGTGGGCGGGGCAAGCTCCTGAGGTAAAACTGCCCCGAAACTGTCGCCATGTGCCCACAGAGGGTGCAGGCCTGCTCCTCGGATCTGCGTTTTGCCAGAGGTGTCGTCTCAATGTTTTTGCAAGAAGTAAGATCTGGAGATGCTTCTTTTTACTCATGGTCTTTGATTGGTTTGGTGATTCATCGATTCTTGCTTCAGTTGTGTGTGGAATCTCTTGGGTTTTGGTGAAATTTTGATTCCAAGTCAGAGAACTACAAAAAACATAAGTGGTGGGTGGTGGGGTAGGTTTCTGCTTTGCTTGTTTTGCTTGCTTTTATTTTCAGGCCTACATGTCAGTCTTTCCTTTGCAAGTACTGACTAAAAGTGTAAAAAAACAAAAACCAAACAAAACCTGGTTTTCTGTATAATCAAATTGTGCTGACCATGTCTTTCCACGTTTTTGGAAAATCTGACTTTTTAGTACTTAATAAGGGAAAAATTTGTGGCTAATGGCACAAATGGCAGTTTTGCAAACTAGTTGAGAAACAAAAGGTGTTAGATATAGTAAACATGTTGAAAATACAACTTTTTTTCCTGTAACTGTACACAAAAGCTTACAGCTTATAGGCCTTGTTTAACCTTTTTTTTTTTTTAACCTCCTAAATATTAGATTTGTTTGGATGCCTTTTAAATACTGAAAAGTAGTTCCTGAGAGAAGCTTAATGGTGTCTGGAAACTTTCATTTTGGAATAAAACGTGGGTGTGTATATATTGTAATCTGTGTAGCTAACTGACTTTAGATGTTTGCAGTAACAGAGTGATGGAGCCCCAAACACATACAAGGTCTGTCCTTTTGCAACACAAAGAAACATAAATCATTTCAATATGTTGACATGGTCATATGTGTCGATGGCTGGAACAGCAATATAGACAGCTGCTAATAGGTCCAAAGGCTTATATCCCAAGAGAAGATATTTCAACCTCCAGGCTGTTCAATTCCTCATTTACTGCTCTGGTCTCAAAAATTCAATCTCCTTCACCAGCCTAACTTATTTATGGGTTTCACTGAACTGCGACCAGAGAGAGCAGAAAGCAGAAATAAATCAACCACTGATGAAATTAAGTCTGCTTGTTATCTGTTTTTAGATCCAAATGTTAAAAGGCCTTATGCAAAGAAATACAGAAGGTATTTTAAAATTCTCTTCGGTAACAGTCCAAATTCTGTGATCAGTTATTTTGATATTATTTCAAGGTGCCTAAACAAAAAGCATTGAACACTTTGGTGTTATTTGCTAAATACTGGAAGTTTTTTTTGTGTGTGACCTGATGACATGATTATAGTCGTGATGTTTAGAACAAGCAGCATTACTCAAGAACAGGTAGGGGCAGAGTGGATTTGTGGAGATAGCTGAGTTTGAAGATGTTCTGTGGTGGTGGTGGTGGTTCTTTTCCTCTCACTTAGATCTTTCATTTTCTGTTTTGTTAGGTAAAGTCACTCTTGTTCATTAAAATTTCTCTGAGTAATTTTTCAAGGTGAAGAAACAGTAGTTTATCATGCATATATATATATATGGCAGTGAAGGTATGTTACTGAATAAAGGAGGGTATCGGCGCTAGCTCTACAAGCGGAATTTTTTACTAGTGAAATTGTTTTGGTACAGGAAACAGTCGTGAACAGAAATAGATGTGTTATTCATAAGGCATTAATATTGTGCTTCCATGACTTATCACCTGGAATTGAGGTGGGGGTCTCTGCATAATTGAGAGGAACTTCTTGTTTGCTGTTTATATAAGGTGTTTTCTGTAAAGCTCCGCTCTGTGCTAAACTTGCTGATTAAGAGAATTGCTTCTGTAATCCACTTTGACTGAAGTGATTCTTGAGTTGAGAATTTGAGAGCTTTCTTAGTTCTTGTCAAAATAAAAAGCTGTCAAAAATTCCCACTGTGTTGAGGCTAGCAATGGTTACATTATCGCTGTTTTATGCAAGATGTTGCCAAGTGTAAGGCTTCCAGCTTTTTAAGCCTCACTACTGAAATTCACCCTAAAAAGCAGCACCCGGTAAGGTGAGTGGTGGAAAGATCAAATGTTTTTCTCTCTTGCAATGACCATTGCCCGTTATTTACAGCACTCAGCAAGCTTAAATTGCACTTAAAATCCCCGTGTATTCAGATTCAGGTTTTATGTACTCCCTGACACAAAACCTGGGGACAGAGTAGTACAGGCGATACAGGTTTAGCTCTCTTCATAAAGGTGCCAAACTTGCACTTAGTAGTCTCAGAACTTGTCTGTGAAGACAACTTTTTCTTCTAACAAGCCTAACAAACTGATGCTTGGTTTGAAAGTCAGAAAGAGCCAAACAGACTGGCACTCAGGCTGCTCCAGACTTCTCTGGTTTGTTGTGTCTGGGTACAGAGGCGAAGACATTCGGGTTTAATTTGATTAGGTCTGCTGAGGATGAGAATAGTCTCAGGGGATATATATTTGTTTTGAAATAGAAGATACAAATATCATAATGTGATGCTAGTTCATGTGTGATATTTACAAAGAAGTAGCAGTTACCCTTGAGCAAGGAATAAATTCATAATGATCTATCATGAAGCACATTTATCCAGGGTTCCTTAGGGCTTGGCCTTGCTGCTGCTTGGGTTGTCTCATATAGAAGATCCCCCAGGGTATCTGTGATGCTGCTTTTAAAAGACTTGTGCTTTTTCTCCATGGATGCTTACCTGTGTGTCTGGTGTTAACCTGGGAGGTGATGTTGTCACTGGCACTGGCAGAAAGCTGTGATATAAAGGTGACAGGAAGCATTCTTCACTTTCCACAGCTGGTATAGATTAATTTGTTTCCAAAGAGAAGGAGATGGCTCTCTGAGAATTGCTTTTAGAAGGCAGCAGACCTGGAGAATTCAGGTTCTGCTAAAAAACATACAGCTGTGAACATAGGAGCTATTCTTAGGTCAAACTAAAGGTGCTTGAGCAGGGCAAAAACCTCTGTCTCATAACAAATTTAACCACATTCTCTGTTGGTAGGAAAAAAGTGTCTGCAGGTAGCAATATTGCAAGTGATCATTTCCAGTGTACATAAAGGTCTGCACTTACCTCAGTTCAATTGGTTTTGTTATTGTACCATATATAATGATCTACATTAACTTGGTCATACAAGGAACATCTAAACCATACTGTCTCCACTTTCTAAGGATGTGCTAAATTTTGCTGAACTATCTACTACTACTATTTCTTTGAACAGTCATTTGAATCTGCCTTAAGTTCATGAGATTCATTTATTTGACCAATTCTTGCTAATAGTTTTTCATTTTCCGTGGTGATTGAGCTTAATTTTGGAAACATTTATAGTTTTTAGGCTGACAATACAGGAACTTTCATGATGGTTCATATCCAAAGTCCCTTTAACCTAGTACTAATGATGGTGGCCAGTATGACAGATCTTTTCAGAGAAGTACAACAAAGCACACATCATCTGAGTGATCTATTTTTGTGTGTTATCATCCCAAACTCAGGCAGTCAGTAATTTAGGGATTTCTTTGGAAATTGCTGGTGAACCATTGTGATTTTGAAACTCGTTATACTTTTATCTCTCAAATGTAATGTTGTAATGAATAGTACTCTTTAATTGCTTATTATGGGAAATATCTGTGTTTCAGATTTGATACTATCAGGTTTTCTGTAGTTCTGGTATTATGCTCTTGTCACCTTCTCTGCAGCTTTTGTTGGATTGTGGACCTCCGGTTACCTATTTTCCAAACCAAAGGGTCCTAATTTATTACTGCAGAAAACCGTACTCTGAGCATTGTTGCTCTTTTCTACATATAAAGTGCTTTTCTCATTTATAGGATGGAATGATGAGAAATTCTTACAATGTGCAAGATATGGAGAGGCCCTGGATGTCTACACTGTTTTCTTTTATTATTTTTTTCTTGTGTATCTAACTGTCTTTTTGACCAATACCTGCTACCTTTTTCCTGCATATGTTGTGGAAAGAAGATAAGTTTCCCTTTGTTCACATTTCTTTTGATTTAAAACTTGCCAGGTCATTCAATGTTTTCTCCTTCTAAATATCTTTAGTGAACAGACAAGTCTATGACAACCTGCATGCATCAGACATCATGTTTAGGATTTTTCTTTTAAGAGAAGTGAGATATAAAACATTATAAAAAAAAATAAACAGACACACAAAGAAGAACTGCAAAGGGATTAAATTCTGTCAAAACAAATCTCAACAGATGGGCATGTGCTGCTCTTAACAAGCCAAGAATATCACCTTGAATGCTCTTTGCTCATGAGAACTGTGACTTGGAAGTGAGCAATACAGTTGTGTTAAATGCTTGAGCAGCTCCATGGTTGTAGATGCAGGGAAGTGTTCACCAGCATGAAGTTTTATGAATCGTTTACCTTTTTAAAAGTAATTTCTGCCATCCTAAGCACAGTATGCTATTTCCCTTCCCATGTGTTTCTTGTAATAGCTGGGAGGTAAGTAGACAGCTTCAGGTCAACAGAGCTGAATTTTATTCCTGGTTCTGCTTTCCTCAGTAATTGTATTCAAATTGCTTAGCGTTTCCTAGTACTATCTAAAATGGTCTACCTGATCCCAAGGAGTACATTCCGTCTCTTTCATCTGAAAGTGGGACTTTCCCAGCAATTAATCTTAATTTTATCATAGAAGCCTACAGGACATCTTTGTGTCATTTCAATCTTTCTTACTTTACCAGCTCTGAAAGTGGTTAAGTTTTCATTCATCCTTTCCATTTTTTTTGATAGATTTGGGTCACCAGCTGGGGATTTTAGGGACAGTTTTACTGGTTACGGTGGAAGTCAGATGGGACTGTTAATGTGCTCGCATGATACAAGTCCATATAACGCGCCAGATGCAGTGCCATTCAGTAATGACTCCATTGATCTGACCCCATACACCTGGCTGGGAATAAAGACACTCCCATGAGAACAAGAAGTTGGCTGCTGTTTTGCTATGCCTAGGGTGTGGGACATCTAGCTTATTTCTGCTCGAGTTAAATAGAAATTCTAGTAGTTCTTAGATTTTGTAACATATTGTGTTCTATGTGATTTTCCTTTAAGCCATGTTTCAGAAGCGCTCTCTGCTTATGCAATTTAGAAATCCTAATAGACCAGCATAAGTCTAGTAGCAATCAAAGGTAGCACTGAAATCTGTATTTATTATCTCTAGGGAGATAGGGCAAAAGAGCTGAAATACTCCCAAAGTATTCACTCAAGATGTAGTCACATGTATTTTGTGATTCCAAGGTTGCAGACTTTGATTTATAGCCTGAAATGTAATCCAGCATTTTAAAATATAATTTAAAACCTTTTTTCCTGAGCCTTCAAGCTTATGAAGAATGAGTCTCAGCCAAGTGTGAATACCTTAAAGAAGTGATGTCTTACTCTGCAGATAAGCAAAATGGTGAGATACATTTGCACTATACTAAGTCCAGTTTTAGTTCTGACTCGTGGTAATCAAAATTAAAACTATTGACCCTTCAGTTTTTTTCAATACAACAACACTTGATTTAATCTCACAGTCCCAAAATCTCTCTTACTACCTGACAGTCCTGAAGGTTTTTAAGCTGAAGTTGTTATTGATGATAAAAATCTTTCTGGTTTACTGAAAATTCAGAGGAAAGGTAAATTCAAATCCAAATAAACAGTATGTGGCTTGCTATACTAAATGTATTGTGTGTTTTCATAGATAATTCTTAAATATCTTTATTTTCTCTTTGAAATAAAGCAAAGATGACCAAGGTAATTGGTGCTGGAAAATCATGAATAAAAATTATGAAGGAGAATAAAGCCCTTGGCTAACATCAGATTTGTATGACCTATGTTTTAGGAACTTGATCTGATTGAGCCATTGTAGCCCGAAGGAAATGAGTATCTTTCTTGAAAACTTTGTGATGGGATCCCAGATAATCAGTAACCTAGGGCGTACTTCTAAGGATGCAGAAAATGCAGTCAGGAAAGATTTCCTTTCTTGGACTGAAAAATAAAGTCTTGGAATGAGTCTTAACATCCAGTCATTAACGCTAGAAGCTCTAATCAATCACTGAAATGTCTTTTGCTCTTCTTTCCCCAATAATTCTATTTATCAGATGGTAAGAATTTGGTACAGAAGCCAGCCGAGTAAGGTATTTAGTGTGTTGTGATTCAGCTGCTTGGCAAAAGACCCTGCTTTGGCAGTTCCCAAACTGATCTTTTGAAGTACTCCTGAGGGAAGGAGACTTCTTTCCAGAACTGTCCTCCTTTGGTGTGGCCATCTGTCTCCACACAGTCATTTGGACAAAATATAAACTACAGACAGGAAATTGCACAGTTGCCAGATTAGCTGCAGAATATGCACATAACGCTCTACTCATTCATGAGGATTGAGTGCCAGGGTTCTTTGCAAGGGATAAAACACAATATCATATTTTCCCTTCCTGTCAGTGTTGGATTATAAACTAAATCCTGCTCGTTTTACTTTCAGAAGTAGTCCCAAAGGATTTTGGTGGGATTAATTGCATATGAAAAAGCAAGCAGGATTTGGCATTCTGTGTACTTTGAAAATGAAATAGAGGTAAACATTATCAAAAGCTTGAGCTTACTGATGCTATTTCGGCTTGCCTTGTGATCTGAATCTTTTCTGCTGAACAATTCTTTAAAGATGATCATGTAACTTTAGAAAAAAATGCTTAGAGTTCTGAAAAGGAAAGAAAGCTATTTTTGTAGGACTTCAATTAAGCAAAGAGTTGAAATATTTACTTAAGCGTTTCTCCCTATCTAGAGTGAGGCACGTATTTATGTGCTATTTTTTGGACTATATGAGTTAACAAAGAACTTGATTCCTTTTTTTTTTTCCTCATGTGTATATATATTTTTTGCTCTTTTTTTCCCCCCTTGTAATATTCTAAAGCTTCTGCTGGGGAGAGTATGCAAAACATCTACACGATACATTGGGAAATAACATCCTGAAAAAGCTTCCTCCTTGATGGGTTTACAGTTTGTGGAACAAATTGTAATTCTGGAGACAGCGTAGGTGAATTTAGGGATGAAGAGCTCCAAAAAGTAAAAGTTGGTACTTGATGAACTTGAGGCAGTTGTAGCATCAGCTGTCTTAGATTTTATATGAGGAGGGAGTAGAGGAAGGTCTGTCAGAACAGACCTAAACCAATTTTTTACCCTTCTAATCTTTTGTAATCCATTTTTATGGCTTTTCAGGAGGGAAGGATATTTCACCTACCTTAGTCTTTGACCTTTTTGAGGTTGCCAATTTATAATTAAAGATTGATTTGGAATGCTGTGTAAAATCTGTTTCAATTACTTGTCCTCCTGCAGGCTCAAACTGTGAGTTTATTGTACTCTGGAAGGAGCCCTGGGGGAAGGCTGGCTTTCCTGGGGAGGGAACGGAGGTGTCTCGGGTACCCAAACACCCTGGGAGCATGGAGTGTTTGGGCAAGGAGGTCAAGAAAACCAGTGTTTTAACTTATCCAAGTTCTTCAGATATGGTGGATGGACCTAAGGTGAGAGCCAGAGAGGGCTGGTTATTCCCATCACCCCAGGAGCACCATTGGTTTTTGAAAACTAATTTCAAGATCCTGAAAATCAGTAATAATCTCAGGTGGAGTCAGTGGGCCTGTGTGAAGGCTGAGCCATGGAGAAGGGAGGAAGGGTTGCCTTGAGCACCAGAGCTGCAGGGTTTCTTTGCAACATGCTTTCCTTGCTGCTCTCTGTTATTTCTCTATCTGTAAAACTAAGGCTGAGTGTTTTGCAAAGATGACATCCAGTCTGCCTTGGCTATGTTGTGCCTTGAGGTAGAAAGCAGTAAGCTGTGTCCGAGGCCATCCCCTGTTCTAGGGAGACTGACCCCACAGCAGCTGTTGTGCAGACAGTGCAGAGCAACAGCTTTTGATAAATGAGAAATTTCTCTTGTAATTTCTCACAGCCCAGCAGCTGTTTGCTCCAGCCATCATTATTATCCTCCATAGCATCCCCCAGAGCTCCCTCCGTACCTCTCCTCTGCCTCCTTGCATGGCAGCGTCTAGTCCTTTGTTAGTGCAGAGGTCCTGCTCTGATAAACATGTATTGGGCAGCAGTGATACACAAAAATGCAGCTGCGTTTTGAAAACTCCATATAAAATATGTTTATATGAAGCCTAAGTCCATGATTCCTGTCCTGAAGTTTTTATTCTGAGGAAGCATGTTAACTACTTCAGTGAACAAAAAAGACCTAAAATAGCATGATGTGGCCTTCCCTGAGGGCAAGGACGCAGCGCTCCACTTGTCCGAATCTCTACATCTGCTGTCTTATTTACTTACCTCATGTATCAGCAGCCCAGATTTCTTTATGGGGGTGTAGGTAATAAATTGTACATGATAGTTTTCTTACTGTTGCTGTGTGATCTGGGTGATAATATGGTGATAGACAGCAGCAGAATACACCAGGATCTAAGTGCTCCTTTTCCTCTAATTCCAAATAGGAGGGAAAATTGATGCATAATTTAAGTGTTGAAATATGTAATGCAGTTTTAGTGTTTCTATGGGAATCATTCCCATTGTTTTTAGGTACTCATCCATCATGTGGAAAAATTGTTGTTTATCTGAAAGTACAAGAACCAAAGGCATAATTTTGTGTAGGTTGTTATTAGGGAAGCACAGGAAATTCTTGACATTGTTTTTCACATCCTTTTCTGAGCATTTCTTTTCAGTTATCCTGATTTGATCTCAGAAATTTCCTACTCTATTTTAGACTCTTCTCTAAATGTGAACAGTGATAAATGAAAACAGAAGATGTCATTATTTAATCTTTTTACCCATGCTTTCACAGTTAGCAAAGCAGCAAGGTGCAAACTAGGGCATGCTTAAGATGCTTTCAGTTCTCATTTTTAGCTGTGGTACGCTTCCTCTATAAGCAGCAGCTGACAGTATGTGCAGGATAACTACTTGAGTGGAATATGTGCTACATCGTTTAATTCTCAGTGCCTGGGTGTTTAGTGTGAAATGTTATTTTATTGGTTAATATTGCTTTGCAGCAGCATTAATAGAAAAATAGGAAAGATACGAAGAGGCTCAACAGATACTGCGACACACCATAGAAGCGAGATTGTCATTTTTATCCTTCAACAAATTACACCCACTCCCTACTGTATGAGCGATGCATTTAATTTATTTTCATCTATGTCTTATTGATCCCACAGTCATGTGTTTAATTTCCTTTGTTACCAAATCTGCAACAGTCTGATCTTGTGGCATCATATTTAGATTTTGAATTGCATCATTGTCTTGCCATCTGTTAAAGCCCTGTGTCTGCTGAGCACTGTTGTGAGAGGGCCTCCAATTGCTAGCCAAGTCAGAGAGGTAACAGATTTTTAATTATACACACAGGATGGGAGTGGTGAGGGACTGAACAGTGAGTGATTATTGCTCGGACAGTGGTTGTGTCTCTCAAACAGCCTGCTAACAGCGTGTGGTCTACTAGAAGTAGCTAATGTTATGTGTGTGTAACTGCTCTTGGGAGATAAGCTGAGGGAAGTGGACTTCCTGTGGGGGGTCTGTAATTGCTGGGCACCCAGCTGTGTGAAAAAAGTGGGTACAGAATTAATCACATTTGGTAGCTGGAAGAAGCTGAAAGCTCCCTGTGACCCACCTTCTGACCTAACGCATGCTGAACCTATAGCTTCTTGCTTTGATAACTGAGAAGGCCCATATACATAATTGCTTCCTCTATTTTCTGTTGATTAGAATTCAGAGTAGGCCACTTTGGAACTGAAAATGAAGAGATGAAGTGTACAAAGCCTTTGTCTGCTGGAGGCATACCATCTTCAGACCATTTTGCACCAGCAGGTTACTAGGTGTTCGCTCATCTTGTCTCCATGTGGCTCTCAATTTCCTCAAAAGATACAGGAGGGAGGAAGCCCCAGCAGCCCAAAGCAGTTCTGCTCCTTTGTTGGGACAGAAATCCCCTAAGACTTGTCAGGAACTTGTTCTGTTTTATTCTCCTTTTTGTGCCTTTATTAGTGTATTTGGAAAGTAAAAGATGCTAAGGACATCTATGGCAGCAATAAACTGAAGATCAAAGAGCAAAACCTGTCTGCAGGGGTTTAGGCTGCATAATTAAAGGCTTGTCTGGAGGTGGATTAGGGGAGAGTTACTGTTCCCTCAGAATTGCTGTGGGTAAATTGGATGTAGAATTAATTCATTCAGGATGTAAGAAAGAGGGGATGCCAGAAAGAGGTGCTCTCTGGGTGCCTGGAGGGTGCTGCTCACTATGGGCCTACCCCAAGGAGGTTTCCCAAATGCTGAAATAGCTTTTGGTGTTGTGGAGATACGGCTGTCCCAAAGCATCATCAATGAATGCCCTGTGTGCATCACTGCAATAGTAAAAGGCTTGTACGCTGCACACGTTAGATGCTTTGGTGTGGGGCTTTCTGCTCAACAGCAGTCCATGCTTCTATGCCCAATGCAAAATACTTCCTGCTGGAGGCTTTTACCAAGAATGATTAATCAAATTAATGGTTAAAATAAGGGATGTGTAAAATACGCTGATGACTTGGTTTTCTCCTCTGCTGTGCACTTTGTTAAACCACACTAATTGGTGTTATGACTTCTGAGATTTTCTCCTCTGTTGATGTAAATACAGCAATGGAGCCCTAACCATATGGAATATAATTTGATTAGTCATCAGATCTCAAACCCTGCTTGAAGACAGCCCTATTGTCAGAGCCGGGCTTGCCATGCTCCAAACTGTCAGGTTGTTACTGAGTTATTTAGTGTGTAGGTGGGTGCATCTTAGTACAGTGACAGATACAAATTTGCTTACTAATTGTCAGTGAGAGCTTCTCATCATTCCTGAATGATCCAGGGGTGAGCTAAGTTGGAGAAATTTCAGTAACATTGGGGGGAGGTTGATTGTTTTGGATTTTTTATTTTATTTTTATTTTTTAATGCAGGACATATATTTTCAACATGGTACCAATCAGAAAGGCAAAGTGAACACAAGCTTCTGAGTCAGCCAAGTGCCATCCAGGGTGGGAATTAGAATAAATGGTACGAGCTGTTTTGACAAAAACAAATGAATCTATAAATGTGCCTGTTTCAGCTAATAAATCTTTTAATTAGTATTCATGTTGTGTCTTGGTATGATGCTAGCAAATACCTTTGTAGATGAAGAAAAAATACAGCAGAATTTGTGTAGCTGCTAGGGACGCACAGTATAAACAATTTAGGTTAAATGGAGGCGTGGGAAGAGACTTTAAGAGTATCTTGAAATAATTTGTCATTCTGATGAATTGTGGCTTGCAACCAGAACAAGTGGTGCACTTCTAGAGGTGGGGAAGTATAAATTTTGTGGGATGATGTACTATGTATCATTGACAGACTTTTCCCTACTTCCATGTGTGTTGCTGATGCAAGTTTCAAATGAGCTGTCTTCAAGAGGTTTCACTGCTTTAGAGTTATACAGTGCCCTCTACAAGGCACTAGAGCTTAGACATCTGCGTCTTCATAACTAATTAGAACTTGCTCAGCGTGGGCCCTGGTGGACAATAAATTCAATTATCTCCTAAATTCCCCAGGCCAATGCTGAGAGAAGGCTGTGTGCAAAACGGAAAATGGTGCTTGTTAGTGTTGGCTGGCGAAAACCTGTTATATATGTGGCACGATTATTTTAATGTATGACTATTATGTTCCCCTTTATACGAGAGGCCAATGTGGTGATTTTTTTTATTTTTATTTTTGCCAGGAATATCTGATTTAAAAGTAGAAGAAAAATATTAAACCCAACCCAAATATATCCACTATTAATATTACTGGCGCATTATACTCATCCAAGCTATGCGTGCATTCCTGATATGCCTTTATAGATCACTAAAACTTGCCTAAGTTTATGATTGTGCTCCCTATGAAGCTCACTGATTCTTCCTACATAGTCTGGAGATTTGTATCCCAAGCTTCAAGAAGACACGCAGCATTACAGCTTCCAGGTTGTGTTGGTACACCGTTGGTAATGAATTACTACAAAAGCAGATCATCCACTTGCATGATCAGGTGCCTCTGTTAATTAGTGTGTGTCTGTGTCCAGTGCAGCGGTCAGCCACAGCGGGGTGCCCTGGGCAACTGCTTTTACCTGCCCTCCTGCCGCGGTGCCTGGTAGGTGGGCTCACTGCTGAGCTCTTCAGAATCACCTTCAGCCGTGAAAATGCTGAAGTGCAAAGTTGACCAAAGGGCCAGGCAAACAAAGCAAGTGTGGCAGAGAGGGCATGATGGATGATGCTTGTGGATGTGGAGAAGTGATGCATTTCTTTTGGCTGATGCAGCAAGGACAACTTGAATGGAAGTCATGGTTGCTGAAAGTAATGAGGTGGGTTTTGTTTTTGTTTGGGGATCCTCTACATCCCCATGATAGTGACAGAAACAAGATCAGAAAATCTTTCACAAATAAGAGGAGGAAAAAAAAAGCATTCTATGTAGAATTTTAATTATAATTAGTCAAGGGGAATAGCAACATTTACGAAAAAGCTTAAGAGTTGAACACATTTCTAGATCTAAGCAAGGATTCATCCTTTTTTTTTTAAAAAAATCTTTTTAATTTGTTCAACAGCCAGAAGCTATTTTGGAGCAAATCCAAGGAAATAAACCTTGTACTATAAATAAGGCAGAGGTTATAAGGCATCAGCATTACAGTGACTATATAAATATCATTAGTATATGAATCACTTGACAGTGTAATAAGGGAAAGCATTTTTCTTTAATTTTTTTCTGTATACATACTCTCTTCAGTGCTTATAATCTGAATATTAAAGTTGAAATTTTTAATACGTAATCGTAGACACAATGACTATGCTTGTCCTCATTAAGGACCTTATTTGGAAAAATAAGAGTGGATAATGAGTGTAAGGAGGTATCTAGACATCAAGGTCAGTAGTAAGAATAGCCATCTGGTGATGACTGGGAGCTATACTTACAGAAAGAGAAATTAAACTGAGAAGCAATGGCTTCTAATTACACAGCTAAAAAAAGCCCTGACTGGTTGTTTACAACACACTGCTGAAAGAATATTGCAGCTAGGGCATGAGAAGAGAGAACAAGTCCACTGACAAATGGCAACTGGGAATGTGCAAGAGAGAAATTCCACTCATTGGTATTTTGTCTTCAGTGGTGGCTGGTTTCACATTTCCTGTAAAGTCTGCCATTGACCCTGGGAATTCTGTCCATGTAAGGAGTAATCTTGTCTGCCAAGGAGCTGCAGAAGAGAGCAATTTCTCCTGTGTCTTGAGAGAAAATATAGATGAAACATGATGGTAAATATGGAAAAAAAAAAGAGTAATCTTTGGAAGCTTGATCTGCTGGCCAAAACCATCCAGTGTAACCCCTCGTGACTCTATCTGTGGGATATTTGCCTACATAAAGGTGAGGCTTAGCAAAGCTCCTTTAGTTTTAATAGTGCTACAGATGGAAGTCCGGGCTAAAAATCTTGACATAGCGTATCTGAGTTTTGAGAGGGAAAAAATAGTATTTTAATTTTTAGCATCACATTTCTAAGGAATAGCCGATATGATTAATATTCAGAATAGGTACTGTCTTGTGTCAAGCTGTTAATTACAGCCATATCAGCCAAAATCAGCTGCGGGGAAAACCTTGATAAAAATAATAGAGTTTTATCAAAGAAAAGTGCAATTTCATTAGAAACACACATTGGTTGGAGTGGTGATTTTGATTAAAAAAGATAGTGTGATTGCTGGTGGACCTTCTTGAGGACAGAGCAATCCTTTTCATTTATCTTGCTTAGAAAAGGATGCTGATAATGTCATTGGAAGGAAAAGTAAAATTAGAAGAACAACCAGAAGAATATAAAGGGAGAGGAATTGATGTTTTCATGGAGGTGGGCTTGAAAGGTATAGAAACTGCGTTTCTGTTGGCAGTTTCAGGTAAAAACTGTTTTATTTTTATTTTCTTGAATAGCCAAAATACAGTTTTGAAGTGACTTTGATTTTGATGTAGGACTTAGTGCTATGATATGTTTAGGAGGATGTTAGCATCTCTGAAGCAGCAATGTAGCTCTGCTAAAGCAAACGCATGTTGCATCGTATGCTTCCATTTTGTTTTTCCCCAGGTTAAAGTTAAGACACTTTATAGTAGAATTTCTTTACTGATTTGCAAAACTCATTAGAGCAAGAGGATAGATGTCAGTGGTAGGAAAAATGGAAAGATTGTCCTCGATACCAAGAGAAAGTCTCTTGTCTGTATTCAACTTGGTTGAGAAAGTAAAGGTCAGGCAGCTAAAATCTCCAGTGAGGCACCTACATCTCATTTCCCAGATCAGTTCCCAGGTATTCCCCCTCAGGACTCATACTCTAGCCCTGCGCAGACACCCCAGCAAAAGTGGAAAAAAATGCGCTACATTTAATTCCACTGTCTACAGACTCTGCCTACAGACTCGTACCATTCCACATTTCTCACGTAGACTTGTATAAGATGAATGGTTCACATATTTCCCTGTTTTTCAGGTTCTCAGTAGTTATTAGAACAAACAAGTGGCTCTCATTGACTTCTTGTGCCTGTCAGCAGCCTTCTGATGCATCACATGCCTGGTGTTACTGTTAGCACATTTTGTGGTGTCACTGGCAAAAGAGTCAACTGGTGTAAACTGGGTTTGAAACAAAGGGAATTGTGTTAATCAAGTCCAAAAAGGTTGCGTCCCATTATCTCTAGGCTTGTAATGGTTTTGTTTTAGTTTCCTAGCTGATGTAAATGGTATTTTAGAGAAAACTTTTTCTGTTAATTGGCTCATATTATACACTATTAGCAGAAGGTGATTAAAAAAAAATAAAAATCTTTGAGGGTAAAACTAGCAGCCTCCATTCTGAAAGTGACTTTTAGCATTTCCCATGTTATCCACCTCACTGGGAACCATTCTTTTATAGCACCTTGTTAATACACCTTAATCCTATATTATACCTTTGCTGTTTCACCTGTTTGTCTTTTGTCTCAGCTGACATCAGCAAATTCTTCTCAGCCAGCACCATAACAAGAGAGCCAGGAGGTCCTGATCTGCAATAACTTGTGCCCAAACTTGTGCATTGCTTTTGCAGGATGTGCAGCTCTTACTCCTCGGTGGGGCGGCCCCTGCCATGGTTGAACACTCAGCACTTCTGATGTGTTCAGACTGTCTTCTTTTTCTTCCATCTCCTCACCACCTTCTTGGTGTCCTGCTCCAACAAAATGAAGAACCACTCTGGTCTGTGCACTTGGCCATCGGATTTTTTCATTGCCAGATTTTTCCTTCTTCTGTTTGAAAGCTTGATGCACTTGTAACCTATCCATTTAAATTGTTTTAAGATATTTCTTTAGAAATCATGATTAGAGTCTGAAAGTCTTAGTCTTGATTCAGTCTTTGCAAAGCTCATAGTGTGCACATGGCAAAATGAGGCACTGCAAATAACAGAGTCAAAGAGGATTCATTGGCAGAACTAGAAACTGGGTCCTGTTTTACCCACGAGGCCATTTTGCTTGATGCATCAAGGACAAATTCGTAAGTTTCATGGTTATGTATATATATATATTTAGTTCTCTTCAATGATTTGTGTGTTTGAACTGAATTCAGAGATGTGTCCATTTCTTTTGATAGCACTGAGGAGTTTGAAGGCAGGTTTGCTCTCTGGGTGTGTTTCACAGTGGGACTCCCACAAACTGCTGTCTCAGAACAGGAGATGGAGCCAGGGGCAGGGTGAGCAGTGGAATGGAAATGGTGGTAGGAGCTGCTTATGCTGGAACTGCCACTGAAAGGAAGGTAATCGTATTCAGCATCTACACAGCAACAGAATCTTCCCTTTTGGTTATTTCTAAATGGTAACCAAGCTCTCAAAGTTTTTGCAAAACAAACTTTTACTTTCTGATTTTTGAGACCTCTTTAAATATATCCATCTTGCAGAAAACACTGCCTTGTTCTCCAGACATTGTAAGGTATCTTTCCCACTACACACAGAAATGAGGGAAATCAGCATGCACATAGCTCTGTGGAATGAAGGAATCTGTTCTCCGTTTACAATTCTCCCTCAGCTTGCTCAAGAGCATGCAAAGTTTCCTGTTCCCTTTGCCACCTGCAATCTCAAGCTACGCAGCTGCCAAAACCAGTCCAGCTTTGTAAATGCTTATTCTGCAAATGAAAACAGGAATCTTTTCTGACTCATCCTCTTTGTTTATAAAGTCGCTTTCATTTTTCCCTTTCACTATTCTTCTTTTCTTCCATGTTCTTTTCTTTGCTACACTTCTATTGCTATTCTCATTCATTTTCCCCATTGCTGTTTGTAGACCCAGTTCTCCTATTTCATTTCTGCATTCTTCCCTGATTTATTGTCTATCTCCATCACTGGGATGCTATCTCCTTCCTTTATCCAGGATCCTGTCTATTGATCCATCCCCACAGAGTGGCAGTCTCATTTGTGACTTTTGTTATGGCTGGGAGCTATGTGCAGCATGTAACTAATTTCAACTTCCTCCTCTCTCTGCTTTTGCCTCTGATAGCTTAGATGCTGCAGCATATAGGTTTTTACTGAACACAATATGACTGAGAGAATGGCTTGTCTCCTAGGCTGAGTGATGTAGCAAGGCAAATGTCACACCAGATGGGTTTTGCCAGAGGGACATATAGGTACACACCACTCTTTGAACACCCTGGTGCATTATGGCGTTGCTGTCAATTGAAACAGCTGCTAAAGGATTCCAGAATCTGGCACTTAGACTGCAGCTTGTACGATGCATTGCCTGTACTTGTGAAAGCACAAATGGCAAACAGTGATGGTTACAGTGTAAGCACTAGGCAGGGCTAGTGGGGTCCCAGGTGGGGGCTACTCGCCTGTTTGTGCTGCCCAGGCACCCTGCAGGCTGGTGTGGCACTGCTGCTGCTTCTCTTACCCTGCGTGAGGGCAAGCGAATCTGAGGGCCAAAGCTCAAGGCCCTGGTGAGCCCTCGCCAGCGTGGGTATGTACAGCCCTTCTGGTGCAGGCTGGGGCAAGTGCAGAAGGAATTACAAGGTCCTCAGGAACAGAGCACATATATTGTTAGGAAGCTTTGGATGGTTCAGGAGAGTGGATGCATTACTCTATAAATATGCCTAAACAACAAACACCAGAGAGAGAGTTTTGCAAGATAGACATTGGCACAAGTAATGGGCATAAATTGGCAGTGAATAAATTTGGATTGGAAGTAAAGTTCCAAACTGTCAGAAGAATAAAGCACTTGTACAACACATCTATAGCAGAAGTAAAAGGAGAGGTGATAAAGTAGTAAACTACTTTATTTTATTTTGTTTTATTTTACTTTTTATTTTTGAAGAAAGCATTATCTGGGCATGGTAGCAGGTGGTGGAGCTGATGACTCAGGAAGCTCCTTAGTCCTGTGTACTTGTTTCCAAACTATTCGAGGTCCTATTTGCCAGCTCAGACTGGGGATAAATTTAATACTAGAAAGAGAAGAAAGCAACAAGTAGCTATGAAAAAACAACTTAGTGTAAATATTTTTCTTTTTGATGTAATGAATTTATATTAAAAAAAAGTCCAGGGTTAATAATTAAACATGTTTTGATAGATGGACTTAAGAATTAGAACAGCATTTAAAAGATATAGAAACACTTCCAATTTTCCGTTCTGAATGTGTGATGCTTTGTGAGGCTGTGAAGTTCAGTTGTTCAGATCATCTGAATTACTTGACAATTATGCAGAATGTATTGGAAAACACAACAAGAGCATTAACATAGCTGAGGAAAAGTAGATCTTTTGACAGCATTTGGTTACACTGCAAACCATTACCGGCCAAAGCCTTTTCCAACCCAGTGGTGCCTGTACCCCTGCTGTCGCTGGGGATGTGCCGCTCTTATGACAATGCTAACTAAGCAGAGAACACTGAAATGACGTTGCCACAAAAGCAGCAAAAGTTGCTTGGGCAAAGAGAGAGGATGTTTTGCTGTATCTGCTTTGCAGCAGTCTGCTGATGACATTTTTGAAATTACTGGCAGAAAAAAATTGTTACTGTGGAAGTTGTCTGTGGGAAAGTCCTTTGTTTTGTTACGACCAAACAGCAACCAAGCACGTGAGGCCATGGCAGCCCATCTCCCTTTTACCAATACGTAGCTCTTCTCCCTTGTGTCAATGCTGGCTTTAGTCAGTAGATGAAGTTTCTAACTATCTCACGATTTTTAAGTTTCTCACTTATTTCCTTGTCAAATCAAGGGTTTATTTATTTTTATCACTTTTTTTTCTTTTTTTCTGAGCTTTATTACAGTGCTCACTGAATACCAGAGATCAAGCTACCTACCCATAATCTGGTATTCAGACATTCAAGCTTCCTTTAATTTTAGAGAACTTTTAATCTCATGTGAAAATGACTACATGTGGAATTGCTCAAGTGACAGGAAAAAAAATAGGAGCTAAACTTGTTTTCCACTGAAAGCTGAATAAAACATTCAAGAGTCCATCAGATCCTCTCTGCTGTCACCACAAGAGACAACATTATGATGCAAGACAGTCTCTTCAAGATTTAAGCTCTCTTATTTCATGAAATGTAAATTTTGAAGTTGTTATCATGGTATGGAAGCTATTAGCAATTAGGAGTTGATATATCTCTACCCTTTCTTGCTAGTCAGTACATCAGAAATCTGCAAAGGAAATTACTTGCTTGATTAAAATATCTTTTAAAATTATTTTTTATCTTTTTTTGGTGAGCAATTTCCATTAGCACTTTTCCCTGACTGGTGAGATGCCTACTTTTTAATCTCTTGGAAAACCTTGAAGATTAGTTATGGCATTTAAAATTAAAAGAAAAAAACCACATCCTTTTTAGTTGGCTGTAAGGTCTTGCTGTAGATGTAGGTATTTTCATTTATGAGGTGTTGAATTTGTGGCTGCCTCTTCATTCCCAGGGACAGGAATATGCATACTGGCTGAGCTCCGTTTTTGTTGTTTTTTTCCTCTTTGGCGTTGCAGCAGAGTTTTGTCTGTGATAATACCCTAAAGTGTTATTTTTTTAAATTCTAAGTGCTGTTCTCATTAAATCAGGAGACTGTGTTAATTAGTACATATTACATTGAAAACCAAGGGTTTATGAAACAACTTTTTACTAGCAGAATATAAATTGTGTTCAACTGCCTGGGGAAAACAGGCAGTGGCGTTTCTGCGTGCCAGTGATCTTAGCCTTAAAATAGATTTACTTTCAACTTTGGTTTCATTTTTAATTACAGCTGCAGAAGGAAATCTGATTTTTTTTTTTTTTTTTAGATTAAATGATGTTTTGTATGTGAGAGAATATTTTCTCACATTGGACATGTTTTTGTGTTTTTCTGAAAAAAAAGTTAAGCTTCTCATCTGTCACTGTACTGTCACTGTACTGACCTTCAGGGTTTAGGTAGGATAAAGAACACTTGAGTATAAATCATTCACACTCCTTTAAAGCACCTTTAAAAATGTAGTTACTGTGAAATTGCTACATTTGCTTAAATAGCTGGGACGTGTTTTCACCCTAAGAATGTCACTTTATAGGCCTTTCCTGTGTGTAAACTTGTTTTGGTTTACTTCCTCTGGTTGAAACCAAAGTTTAATTAAAAATTATATTTAATTAAAGTCAGTTTAATACCAGCATACTCATAGCTGACTTTTAAAATCAAGATGCCTCTGTATTAACCTCAACTCTTTTTAACCTCCTATACTGACATAGTCAAGTTCCTTAAAAAATATATATATATATATATTTACAGTTTCTTTAGGATAGTGTGACTCACTTTGCAGACTAGCTGTTAGCCTGTTAGGCTCAGAGGGAGTTGCTGTTAACAATAGCTGCAAAACAGTACGCTGTGCCAGGGCAAAACAGATTTTCATCAACAACTACAAAAAGAGATGCCTCTTGAAAGGGCACTTGGATTTGCTTTCCTGTCAGTAGATGCTGTCAGTGTCCAACAGCAAAGACGAGCTTGAAAATTTGGTGTTGGGTGTATCCAAAGGAAAGGCATAAAAATAGACTACAAAGAAGAGTCTACTAGTTCTGGTTGAATACTGCAGCAGTTGTTTTATGCTGACATTTGTGGGATTCCTCTGTTTCAAGTACTAAGTGCCTAGAGACATTCAGCTTTTGGCTCCTTGAGGCACGGAACTGCTATGAATAATGGTGGTGTATGAGAGGCCAGAATAGCTGGACAGGGATCTGGGCGCCAGTTATCTATTCTCTGTCTCCTTGGAGCTGTAGACACACACAGGCTGTCTTTTATTTCATCTTGCCCTTCTGATTCATGGTGACTTGCTTTTTGTATTTGCATATCAGCCGCTCTGACAGCATCCTGACGTGAAGACAAAACTCTGATTCAACTTACTGAGTAAAAGTGTAGTTTCAGAGATCAGCTATTCATGGTTGTCTCCATCCACATCCAGATTCAGCAGGTACATGTGAGACAGCAACTCTCCATATACACAAAAAATTACAGAAGTCCCAGTCTTCAGTCAGGACTGTGTTTAGCTTCAGAGAACGTAGAAACGAAATCCAGCTCTCCCTTAGCTGGTAGCAGTGTAGATGTTAGGATTATTCCTGTCAATATTTGAGCTAAACTCATGTCCATATTCAGTAGTGAATAAGATGCAATTCACATCCATTGCTGCTGCAATGCATGGTGACCATTCGTTTGTTGGATTTAATAGCCATGGTGTCCCTGCTGTACTCCTTGGTCAGGCTGCTCACCAAAGCTTGCTGTGCTTAAGTGTATGGCAAGAAGCTTTTCTTTCTCCCTACGCTTCTTCAATCTCCAGATCAAAGTCATCAACAATTTCCTTTGTTCTTCTTGATTTCATCTTTCTTGTATTAGCTACCCCTGCTCTTTCCAGTCTGGGCATCCCCTCTTCTATTTAGCCAACCTTATCATATTTGCTCCCTTTCAGCATGATACCAAATTCGCTTATTAGCTGGCTCACTACTGGCATATTTTGTTGGGTGATTTAGGGAGGGGTGCAGATAACAGAGGAAAGCGAGAGCATTTGAGGAGATGGGAATGTCATATGAGTACCATTGCTTATACAAAAATAACCTCTTAAACTGTGGCTTGTAATTATTTTAGTTGCATTTGTTGCATTTCTGTACTGTATGTGTATATACACTTATATGTTTGAATTTATTTATTTATTTATTGATTTATTTTTTCCCCCTGAGTAAAAGTATGCTTAAAGCTCTGAAGGCTGCAGACTGTCCACTGCAGCAGACTTGCTGTTATGATTAGGTAAGGGTTACAGCTTCATTCTTGTGGGGGACATTTGTGCAACCTTGTGTGCTCCACTGGGGTCCTGGTCACAGCTCTGAGACCCCACATGTTCAGAAGAGAGCTAAGGGATCAGGATGTAGGTCGTTTTAAATAAGTTACAGAATGCCAATTCTTTTTTAACTTAAAAAGTTTTACTGTTGGTCATTGTGGTGGGGGAAAGGATCTCTGAAAATAACTAAATATGTAAGCATATATGCCCATGTAAAGGAAACAACAAAAGTATACGAAAAATTATACAAAATACTTGTGATTGCACAAAACTGCAAGGTAAAAGCTAGGAGAAATATTTTTTTTTCCTTTTAATCTTTCAGATGTTTCTTAAGATACAGCAAAATTGGAGTTAAAAACTAATCCTTGGATATGTGAATTAGATGTGTGTATCTCATTAGCATCAAGACTAAACGCTTGGCTTCTCAAGTCCTATTTAGCATGTTAATTGAACTTATTTAGTACTTGGTAACAGTAACTTCTACATGATGCACAGCTCAATTCTGTGTGTGTCCATGCAATGTTACAGAACAGTGCCCTAAATAAAAACACTTCCAGCAATTGCCTGCTATGTAATTGGGTTAAATTATGAAGCCACTAAGGAGAGTACAAGCAGCTGTAACTCGAGCCTTTTTAAATCTCAATTATTAAATATTTTTATGGGGTGCGTCTACAAACAAATAGATCCGTAGGGAGGCTTCGGATGAAATTACATAGTTGTGTGTGATGCCCAAACGTAATTCTTGGCAAGGCCATTTGTCACTACATGCATTGGGACCTCTTTCTGGCACACTGCCCTGCTCTGGGTGCTCAGTGCTGGTGGAAAGTCATCTCCTGTGTCCCTGCTGGGAGACAGGGTCCATGTGCAAAGCGTGGGCCAGGGGAAGCAGAAACACCTCTGTCATACTTAGCAGCTGCACTGAAGTTGTGCATCTC
Organism: Anser anser; assembly: GCF_964211835.1. NCBI lineage: Eukaryota > Metazoa > Chordata > Aves > Anseriformes > Anatidae > Anser > Anser anser. The sequence continues at coordinate 19,204,879 of NC_139730.1, forward strand.
TGTGCTCATACAGTAACAATGAAGAGATCAGCAAAGGTGCATATAAAAAACATAAATCTGCAGTTCCATTAGAATACTAGATAGTCCACTGCTTATCGGGAAAGAAAGTATTCATTTCATTTCCAAATGGATTTGGGTCTCTTTTCTAACACATGGCTTAATCCTGATGAACTTCTCTACTTGGAACCCAGCTAACAGTAATTTGGTGGCTGCTGCCTGATGACCTGTTTTGGAACACCTCTTGTGACCAGGGACTTGGCTGGCAATATTAATTGGTTGCAATGGAGATATTGACTTTGAGCGGTTCACTTGGTAAATTACAGGCTGTGCTCCTAATTACGGACACACGCTTCTGGGAACATAATCATACAATTCCTGAAGGTATATCTGGGTTGCTGTGCCCAGATTTTGAAAGGTAGAGGGTAAGATATTGGGTTTTCTTTTACATTAACGTATAAAGTGAAAGCCTGGGGCCACATGGCTCAATACATGCTGTGCTAACAAAATAATGAAAGCTTGTTCTAAAGTAAAGCAGAAAAATCTGCCTTTCCTATAAACATCAACCTGAGCATCAGAGCAGTTGTTTAATTCTTGAACCTTACTCCTGTCACACAGCAAGAGCCCCTGGAGGATATTTCCCCTGCAGCAGACAGTCATCACTGAAGACAGCTACTCCCCTGAAATAACCTGGTGAAGGCTCCCATTGCCAAGAAGCAGGAATGAAAACACAGGCAGGAGACTGAACTCTGTCAGTGCCTCATTTATGTAATGGACAATCTCCTGCTTAATGAATATTTCAGATCAAAACATGCCATTTTCTATAGTGGGTTTTGGGAGAAACATCACTCACTTTTCTAGTGTAATGCAGTAAGCAAGCCTGCTCTGCATCAGCAGCACTGCAGCCATGTCACTGTAACCTGGCTTTATTTTGCCTTTGGAGATGAATCCTCTTAGAGCTGCAGTCAGGAAGGCAGTCTGTGCTTCAGCCCCCTCCCCAGAGGACACCTCGCACATGAGCTAACAATTTGCTTCTCATTCCTCTCTTCCTGACATAATTTCATACAGTGGGGCAATGAGGACCATTCTGTTTTTTCTCAGTGTATGTGAGCTGATTTTTTTTTTTTTCTGGCTTTGTGCAGCGGAGTGCTATTTCCCCTCTGATTTAATCTAAGGAGAGATGCCCTTACTGGACATGACTTCTATTTGTGCTGCAACTGGCTGTGTGAGGACAGCCAGCCACACCAGGAAAGGTGTTGCTGGTCTCATAACCCACGCTTACATGGTTGTATGTCTGCTCAAAAGACAATGAGTAGTCAGATTGCAGCTTCTCTGCCAGAGGTCAGCGCTACCCTAGTGTATATCAGAGTCCTGTGGCATGGGCATCTTTTAGACATTTATGCTCAGAGCAGTTTGCAGGACCCAGCTGGCGATGAGATCTGCTGGGACAATCCAGTCTCTCGCCTTTAAGATTTTTTGCTTGTTCTCCCCATCATATCGGTAGTAGCAGTGGAGAGAACCCATGGATTGCTAGAGAACCAGGGTTGCAGGGGGTATTTAGCATTTTATATAAAAGTAGAAAAATCAAAGTTTTTGCTCTCAAGAGAAAATGCTATTGGATATTAGGAAAAAAACATATGGCTAAAATACCAGTGGAGTATAGCTTCTGTTGGCGTTGAAAGCCTGTGTATCGATAACCACAGCATTTCTTTCAAGCTTGCGTGCAAAGCCGGAGTCTGCAGGTATTCTTGTGAGGTTATAAACAGATTCACTGTCTGCTCTTGGAGCACCGCCACTTGGATTGCTGTCTCCATTTTGCTGTGTGGCTTGTCGAGGTGTCTTTGTTTACTTTGTGCATACACCTGATGAGCTAGCAAATGCTTGCTGTGTTCTTCCTGAGTCGTGAAATTCTAGTGAAATGCTTTGGTTGTGTTTCTAGAACTTTCCTTTATTGTAGCTTAAAAAGAATTGCTACATAAAGCGCATTGACCATCCTATGTTTGTTGATTACACACGTAGACGCCTGTATAAAATCTATATATCCATTTGCTGTGCTTATGATACAGGGCATGGCTAGCACAATAAACCAATTTTTGTAGCCTTAAAGCTAACTTTTGTTGTGATATTTCCCCTTGTTCAGCAGTATACTTAAAAAGGGTTTTCATGCCTCTGGATCATATTGTACAAAGGAAGGAAAATGACAACATTATTAATATTTTTCCTTTTTTCCTTTGTTAAAAACCTGTTTTTTTGTTTAGGTTTTACACATTTGGAATAAAGTAACTCCTATTACTGTCATCAACCCACTTTTCTGGCAAAATTTATTGTGATATATTACTGCGGTGAGGTTCAATTCAATATAAGGACTGAAGTTCAGTAAGCTTTACTTTTGTGCTGCATAGAATTTGATGTACTGCTTGTAAATCCCTTAAAAATATATTGAATTAACTTCTCATGAATATATACATAATTATTGTAATGTACCTAATGGAAAATTATTTACACCCGTGTTTTCATTATGTGGAAAAGTAGGCCAAGGTGTAAGTTTTGTCATACTACATCTGAATTACTTCATGCATTACCACCTCCAAGTTTATGGCAGGGCTTTTATGGCCAAAGTAGCTGCAGCTTTCAGCGTTTAACATGCATGCATCTGGGTGCCAGGAAAGGAAAAAGCTTTGCATGATTTGGTGTGATGGGGTTTAATCTTTCTGACTTTATAAGTGCGAATCGACTTTGTAATGGTACTTCTTGTTGAAAGTAATAACAATTAAACCAATTGTGGAGTTCCTGTAAAAACTGCTGGCAGACTTTTCTTGAGAATACGATATATATTTTCTATACCTTCATTCAATTTTATCACCTAAGTAGCAAATCATTTAAAACTGCATATTATCATTCCAAGTTTGACTGCATTGTTATTATTTTTAAAGGATAATATTTCTATTTAATTTATTTCTTCTTTCGTCTTACAGGACTAACAGTGTTATTTCAAAGATTAGGAGACAGAATTCTACTTTAAAAATCGAGTTTGTTTATACATTAAGATACTTCAATCTACTTTCTGGAGATGTAATAGGACAGGAAAACCTGCAGAGGGCACTATATTGTCTAAGATGAATTTGAAAGATTTCAGAGCCTATGTGGATGTAGGCTTTTCTAGATTTCTGTAGCTTGGTAAAATTACAATCAGAAAATGTGTTTATATAGCTAGCTTTCTTGTAGTGATAAGTGGAGTTACTGATTGGGCATCAAGATGAAAATCTCTATTTCTTATGTCTTTGAGGTGAAGGGATACAAAATAGAGATGACAATTCTTGTCCTCTGCTTGCTTGCTTCACCAATAATTGTCTGAGTATTTCAGCTGTTCAAGTAATTGGGAAATTAATGTAGCTTAATAAGGTAGAACCTGAAAATGCCAAGTGTCAGTACAAGAGATCTGAAAAACACTGTTACAAAGTGTGCAAAATTAATTCTCATCAATTAAAAGGAAGGCTCATTTCAGATATGAGCTCTCCCTCCCCATCAGGAGAATGGTACAGTACAGCTATTCTGGATGAAATGATTCATGACTGGAAATTTCTGTTGATTGTGTTATTCCAGAGATTAATAGTTGCTCAACTCTATTTATACAGGCCAAGCATTTTTGGTGGATATTGGAAAGTGACCAAAATGTTGTGTTCCACTGTATGCTTGCAAAGTGGATTTAACTTAAAATTTAGTGGATTTAAAATATGTACTACGTGTTACTGCATATCTTTTCCAGTCGTCTTGATATTTTAGCTTAGAGTAAGGGTTTCTCTGTGAGCCAGCTGGTGCAATGGCATTGCCACAATCTGCCTCGTTTTTCTTCTGCAGAATTTTAATAGCGTTTGTTTTCTAGTTTCATTTCTACTTGTGCTTTGATTTGCCTGAAACAGTCATGTCTTTTATCTGCTGTTACACAGCAAAACTGGTTTTAGTCACTTCAGAAGCACTATTTACAAAAGTGCTTGTTGCTTTATTTTTTTTTCTTTTTTAAATTCAGAGAGCTGAACGACAAAACAGACCTCAAGATCAGCTCTGGTTGCAAGGTGATGCTTTATAGAGAATGGTGAACAATGACAAACTTCCAGAGCTTGCAAAGTGCTCAGCTAAAAAAAATACAGGTTGCAATTGCTTTGATTTTTACCTTGGGTCTTCTAGCCTTTCCTATTTTGAACGCTCTATCTTTTAGTTCTGTAATTGAGAGATTTTGTGAGATTGTGAGTGGAGACGAGATAGGCGTTCCAGAGGCCACCGAGGATTTCCACTGCAGTTTAGCAGTTTTTTCTACCTGCAAAATCAAGCAAAGGTGGTGCTCTAGAGGAAGGAGGGAGGGTGGGGGGAAAAAAAAGGCAGACTGAGAAGAGCTGAGTAATCTTGACTCTGATCTTGCTTTAAAGGGGTTGCAAATGATCTGTAACCTTCAGGCTTTTGGCCAAACTTTCAGCATTCACTTCCAAGCCCCAGCCTGAGCAGCCCTCCTAGTGTGCAGGAGAGAAGCTCATACTACCCATGTGATCAGACCTCCCTGCAACTCAGCACTGAAAAAATACTACTGTCCTTCTGCACCTCTGTCAAGGGGACTCGAGACAGGCCAACAGATTCCTGTTCCTCAATAAAGTCAGATTATTCAGACATCAAGGGAAGATATTTGGCAGAGGTTAGCTTCTGTTCAAGTCTTGTAAGGTTCACTGGACTGGCAACTTCCTGGGGAAGGGGGAGTGTGTTTTTCTGACAGGACCTGCAAGCTGCCATCTGTAAATTACCTCTTAAAAATGTTAATCATTGTATGGCAGAGATATGGAAGTCCCTTGTATTGGGAAATTTTCACAGAAGAACAGGATAACTTGATACCATTTCTGTGGTTCTGTTCTCTGCTTCCTTGTCACTGGAAGTTGTATTGGGACTTTTGTGGTTTCCTTGGTACTGCATGGCTAGACCTCTCAGATCATGGGGCAGCTGTCATAAAAAGAAAATTTGAAAAATTGGAAAATCAATGTTTGCCTGTGATGGAAAATGATCTTCTATCTGTTCATCTTGATCTGTAGATTTAAGTTAGAGGAGGGTGAGCTGTAAAGCCATGGAAAAAGCAAAAAGTCCTTGCAATACCTAAATGTCCTTTTTTGCATTGTAGCAAGAAAGAACATGCAAAAATTCCTGCATTTGTTTGTTACTGCCAGTGAAGCCTGTTTCCTTGATGCTTATCTCATGTCCTGGATTTCCTGCTAGGCATTGTGAGAGGGGAAGTTAGCAACAGCTCTGCAGAATGGCCTCTAAGAACAGCTTTGTATTTCTGCTGCAAAGCACACATTTAATTCACATCCTGTGGAAGGCAACAAAATACTGAAGAACTTGGAGAAGATAGATTTGTTCAGATCATTGAGAAGATGACTCAGGACTTTCAATAGCCCTTTCCTGAAAGCACCTACTGACTATTGCCTGAAAGTAATTATTCCTTGTGAGATGAATGGCAATAACGTGTATTTGATTCTGCGTTGTGTTGATGTGCTCTGATGAGCACATCATCCTGATAAAAGGCTGAGTTGGGAGCTGAAAAAAATCCATCAGATAGCTGCTCTGGTTTGCTATACTAGCTGATGGAGGCAGCACAGATATTAAAGATTAAATTAACTGGATGCTCTGTACCACTCTTAGCACTTTAAAGTCAAGGTTCAGGTGTGCTCCTATTTTTGAATGTTCTTTCCCTAGAACTAGGATTTCTGGTTGCACACTATGGTTAAAGTGGAGCTACGCGGACAAAGGTTAAGATCATCAAATTCACTCCAAAGAAAGTACTTGCGTTTTTTTCTAAAACTGCTCCTGCAAACTTTCTAAATAAACTTTCCAACACTGAAAGAACAGGGATATAGGTAGCCTGTGCCAGTGCCCCAGATCTGTCAGCACTTGTGGACTCCAGTAAAGCTCAGCACAAGCCTCTGCCTGCACACCTCTTCCCTGGGCTCGTACTCCAGGTGGATGGCTGTCAGCGGCTGCATGGCGTGCAGTGCTCTTAGCACAGCGTAGACGCAGGGAAGGACAGAGCTATTTGCCATAGCTTTTTCTATAAAGAAGTGATATATAAAAATAATGTAACTTGCTAAGGAGCAGCAGTCTCTGGCATGCACCACGGTGGCATATAAATGAAGTCCACAATGCTGTGGATTGGATTACAGCAGAGCAGGAACTCTGTGACCAAATGAAACTGTCCAGAAAGATCACATGTGGAGTATATAATCCCTTTGATCAGAACTATGGCATGTCACCATCAAAACCACCTCTTAACTGTAATAAAACATGCACAGGGTCTGTAATAATTACAGATACTGGATTGCTGATCTTGTCTGAAACACCAAAGTCCATAAAGTCAGAACACTCCAATCTGTTTCCTTGGTGTTTCTGTTTGGCACCTAACACCTGATATGGGAGTTACGAAGCAAGACTATTTCGCCTTCCTTTTTTTTTTTTTTTTTAAACCTTTAAAAAACAAACCTGAAACTTTTAAAGCTATATTGTATCTTGAAGACCATTTCTGTTACACATTTATAAACCTCTGTAAATAGGACTCTCTGATGTACTAGCTGGCAGAGCCATAATCATATTACTGCAAACAGAACCTGCTAATAAGTAGGAGCAGAGCTACTCTGCATCTATCTTTATGTAGACATTGAGGTGAAAAACAGTTATCGTCTGTTTGGGTGTATTGATTTATGTAGCTGACTACAGGGCAATTTAAAGAAGATTAGAGAGAGGCAAACGTGTTTGTCTCTCTTCTGTGCTGATTCATGTGGGAAACTGCCTCAGCAAACAGTAATTATTGTTTCATTGAAAAAGCTTTTAATATAGTAAATTTCACCTAGTGACAAAGTAATGTGACTATTTGAAATAGCAAATGGTACAGAAACCTGCTGGGAATATCGATAGCATAGCACAAAATTAGAAGTGTATGCAGTAGTCTGTCAGCTCCTGTTCTGCTAACTGACGTATAGAGAAATGCAGAGAAGCCAAATGTGCATATCCTTTAAGATTAGTTTTCTGAATTCTGTTTTTATCTTCTGTTTGCCTTTAATCCAGCTGAATGTGTAAACAAGAATCCCATTTTCTTCTAGGAACAGGAAAAATACTTCACTTTTTAGAGTGTTACATTAAATGTATAAATATATATATGTATATGTATTTATATTTGTCCCTGAGATGTGGGTCATTCAGTCTCATCTGAGGCCGTAACTACAAATTTAAAATCTTTATCTTGAAACGTGTACTTCTGACTAACTCCTCCTGTGTTTGCTTGTTCTGTCTAATGACTGATAATCTAGAGAGTATATAAAGAACCTGTATTTATTCAATATGTTTTGATAGTTCAATCAGGACTGATTCAACAGAAACATTAACAATGTATTTTACTGAATATTTTCAAATCGATACCATGACAGCTTCCAATCCTTCCATAGATTCTGTAACTTGGAAATTGCTTTATAAAACACCATGTGTAGGCTGGAGATGGTCCTGGGCGCCCTGCTTGAGCAGGGGCGTTGGACCAGGTGACTTTCAGAGGTCCCTTCCAGTTTAACCATTCTGTGGTCTGCTGTCCCAAATCCTATGCTAGGGAAATGCTAGCTCTTTTGAGAAGGCTAATGTCTGATACTTTATTCAGTATAGCTCTATTAATTAGATAATTAGTAATTTGCTCCATACTATAGCACTAAAGGAATGCATTCAGGGCTGTAGTTTGTTTTAACACTTCTGTTGTGCATCAAAGAAATGAAAGTTAACTAAAGCTTTTTGGTTAGTATGTGTTGCTGGCTGGTATTAGTAAGAAATCTTTCTGCTGTAGAGTGAGTGTGACTTCATGTGGTGGAGGAATGACACTCACTCATATAAAAGTCACATAAAGTGTTAGACTCTTTGCTTACCTTTCTTCTCCCTCTCCTTTCTGTGGCTGCATTTTAAGATTGAAGATGTTTTTTGAGGTCTGTGTATTCATCAGTTGGATTTCTACACTGAAACCAGCATTATTCAAGACCAACAACATTCATTTGTGTAGCCGGTAGCCCTGTTCATTTCTTTCCTGGAAAGCTTAAGAACACAGCAGAGATTCAGATTCAGGAGGAAATTTTTCTGAAACCATACAGGTTTGACCTGAAGAGAATGAAGCTTGTATCACTATGTTACTGAAGAAAAGATAAAAAAGGAGGTGGGAAATATTCATGGAGAATGAGTAAGGTAAATATTAAAACCCGGAGTTTTGTGGACAGTAAGATCATCTGACTAAATAATCTTCCGAGATTTTTTTCCTTAGTGTTTCTACTATGGCATTAGAAGGAAGTTCAGGGGCTTCACTGCACATTCTTTGAAATTCCTGACATTTTCTCAGGTGTGCCTCTATTTTGGCAATTCCATGCATACGAAAGTCAATAAATACTTTTTTTCCCAGTATTTGCTTATCTGCTTTTTAGTTCAGTTTGTATCCAGAATAGGGAAGATAACACCATGCAATCAATCATTTCTCAGTAGACATCAGCAATTTCTCTACAGCCTAGCACTTCTCTAACCCAGTGCTTAGGACACTGTTTCACTTTGCTTTAAGTGTGCATTTAAGAAAAGATCTATATAAAACATAATATAAGCACAGAAAGTAGGCATACCGAACACCTAAATAAGTCTTTATTTTTGTTCGCTGCCTGGTAAGCTATAATTTCCCCCCATGTAACATTTTTCAGGGACAATTTTTGGCTCAGCTGAAGTTTTCTCTCATTTTTATGTCATAGCGTTACTTATAACCTTTGGTTACCTCTAAATAATGTCTTCATTCCCCTGTAACTGGAATGGATTGAAGTAATGAGTCATGGCAGAAGGGAGCCCAAACTGGTGCTGGAATTCATTTGGCTTGTGAAAAATGGGGATTTAGCCAGTGGGGCAGCAATTATAACATCTCCTTGTGTTTTCAATAGCTGTGAACAGACATTTTTTATACTGCCTGGAAGGCAGTCAGTCAGCGAATCGGTCTTCTCAGAAAAATGATGGAGCATTGCAACTACGTATTGACTAATAAGTCATTTTTGTTAGGTGCTTTGTTTCCAGCTGGCCATTGTATGCATGGAAGTGAGATAGTCTGGTTGGCTAACCAACCTCAGTGATGGAGTGTTTTGCACTGACTTTGTTAATAACAGTTTGTTAGAGCCTGCTTCTGCTATGGCAGTCCAACAATCTAACTAAAGGGCAAAGATGGAGACAAACAAGTTTATGAAATTTTTCTTCTGGTCTTTTATCATTTCAGCATGTTGTAACGTATTTGTTAGCATTTTATTATATGTTAAAGTCTTAAACCTTGATCTCTTTCTAGATCTCTCTCTCCATCCTTCTCTGCTTTCCAATGTTTATGTTGTAAAGGCAAGAAAATTTTTATAATTTCCCTCCAAAACATTTTTGGTAAGTTTTCCTTTATTCTGTAGCTATTTTGAGTTCCAATGAAAATAAATCTTCTACTCTGGAAAGGTATTGTATCACAAATACTCTTAGTTCACACTCTAGGGAGTTCCTAATGCTCAGTGACAATACAAATGGCACCCATTAGTTTGCAGTTTTGCCAAATTACTCCAGTTACAAATAATGAGACTTTAAGGAATCCTGTGGGACTCAGTAACCCAAACAACTACAACCAGATAGGAATTGAAAATTATTTTTCTGGTGAGGCAAAAGATAAAAGTACATGGAATCAAAGAACGTGATATATGTTTTGGTTTTGGATTAATTGAGTGATAGATGAAAGAGACCTTTTATTTCACCCCAAACACTCCAAATTTAAGTTCAGAAACAATACTATACAGTATTTTTGAAGCTTATGACTGTCTCTAGTAGGGCTAAAATGTAGCTAGTGACAGTTATAAATAATGCATGCTGTATTAATGCCATGTGCTGTGGCATGATTTGTGTTTTAAGACAACCAAACTCAGCTTTGTCAGGGGAGTGATTTTGAGTGAAAGGTTCCAGCAAGCCATAACCTCTTAATATTAATTGTCTGACATTATTCTTGTCTGAACATAAAGATCCAGCTCTGACAATTGTAAGCTGATATAAAAACTCACTTGGGGAAAAGTCTGTGTTTGTGACAGGTCCCTGGTCAGTATTTTAATGTCTTTTTTATTTTTATTTTTTTATTTTTTATTTTTTTCTGGATGCTCACAGCTGCTGTGGCTGCAATTCACAGAGCTCTGGTTTTCTACTCTCAAACAGCAGTAATAGGAGACAGGGTGGGTGCTCACAGCAAGTAACAACTAGCAGAGTGGCTCCAGGCCAGGCTAGCCTTAACAAATCCAATACTTTACTGTGACCTGCTGCAGCACTGAGTTCGCCTTCAGTAATTTTCATTGCTTTCTGACTTCCATCAATACCACCTTTCAGCTGCAAGGCCAGTTCCTTTATGTATACCCTGGTCTGACTGACATCTTCCATCTAACGTTTGTTCTGTCTGCAAACTATTTTTACCAGTTTGTCACTGACACGCTGAAAGGGCTATATTATCAGGGGGAGAGGCTCAGGAAGAAAGGACTTTGTGAGGAACAAATTATAATTAGCAGACGTAGCAGTGATACACTTTTTCCTTCCTTACATTTACTTACAGATATATGTTCAATTGATAATTTCCTGATTTAAGTTTTGGTCTGATGGGGCTCCAGGACAGACAGATCTTTGAAGAGGACCTGCCCGAACAGGCTCCTAAATGAGGTGCCCAGAATGCCCCCAAAAGCTTTTACACATTTTTTTGTCACTTCTAAAATATTTTATTAGAATGAAACTCAAAGATTTAATGTTTAAAACAAAAAATCCCAAATGCACAGAGAAGGAGGAACAAGAATTAGAGAATTTGTACATGGTTCTCCTGGGCTGATTTATTTTTATTTTTATTTTTTTTTTTTCCTTTTTAAGAGGTTACAGAGGGTAAAAATCCAGAGAGGACTATATGGTTGTATGGCTTGCAGAACGTACTTTTTCTGAGTCTCAACATCTCTAAAGATTTTTTTAAAGGTTTTTACATATGTGTATGCTTATCTTCTGGTACACACTCTATGTTGTACATTTGTAGTTGTCCCTGTTTGTATGACATATATTAGTTCTTCATCTTCCACTGAAGCTTTGCTATACTACTGAAATGATGTAACCGTAAAGAACTGCAACAGACTAAAGCTTAAAAAGTGTTGGAACACTTATGGAGGTTTCTTCTATTTCTGCTAAGGAATGAATTGAATGTTTGGACTGCAGAGTTTGTATGTAGCTGCCTCTTTTTACTGTAAATTCTTGATTGATTTTTATCTGAGAGAAGTTGAAAAATAAAGCTCTTGAATATGGATGATACGAAGATAAAGAGCTTGAATTCAGATTCTGATATAAAGTACAGAGAAAATATTTCAATTTTATTTTCCTTATTTTTTTTTATAATCCAGTATCTATTAAAATCAGAATGAAAATGATATTTAATTAGGTTTCTGTCACTTATAGTACTAACAAAACAGGAGGAAAGCCTACTTTCATGTTGAGGCAAAAGTGCTTGCAAATAAACTGGTGTTTAATCAAGTGATCTGGGTTAGACCTCAGTCCTTTCTCTTTGTTGGTACTTCTGATGTTGTGGATGAATTTGTAGCACATATTTCTGAGATGATAATGAGACTCAACTCATAGACGCATTGGGAAAATACCGAGCTTTGTAAACTGATTTCTCATCATCAGATGAAAAACTAGCTAAGTGAAAATTTATGCCACAAAACTTCAAGTGGCTGGATTAAGAGAACGTTTAAAATGTATCTGCAATTAAGCTAGGAGATGTTTTCATGAAACTGCTATTAGGTAATTGATGGCTCTTTCAAGAGAGGTAAGATGACAGCACAGCTGCTCTATAAATCATGAAAATTAATGTTTGTCCTGCACTTTCCTAATAGCACTATTCTTGATTAAATCTTCTGTGCTCTGTTCTCGCTCCTAGAGAAATCTTGGTGTTGATGTCAGTGAGACTGTCAGCATCTCATTCACAGAACAAACAACCTGGCTACTCTCAAAGGATTTGCGGTTCTTACAATGAAAATAGCCCTTTCAACATAAATCAATATCCCAAAGTCATGGAAAGTCTGTAGCCAGGCAAATAAATAGTTGCACTAGAATATTCTTAGGTCCACTTTATGCATTTTGTGCAATCACTGAAGTGCTAAAAACATTGACTAGGACAGAAATAAATGAGATACTAAGTGGATCAATTAAAGCAGTTATCTAATTAGGTTGGGTATAAAAACATGCTTTAGAACTTCCTACCTACTGGAGTAAGAATGCTTGATAAGCCAGGGAGAGTTTTGTTCAGGAGGAGTACTGGTGCAAGGCCCTCCTTCCCTGGATAAACCTTCCTTGGGAAAGAGACTGCTCACTGTTGTGTGGCTGATAAACAAACCTGATATTCAAAGGGCAGGCTGTGCAAACTGTGATCGTTTCATCTCATCGAAGTGTGGGTGTTTGTGTAGGAATAGAGGACCTTTAGGTATCTTTGGTTTGTTTGTTTTCCCCATTTCTGAAATTTCACGATATTTTATCCTCGTTATACATGTCAGTATGATTTAACATAAGTTAGTATCGCATAGAAAAGCATGCGTTAATGTTAACCATGCTTTGGGAAAGAAAGTGAACTAGGTCTATAGAGCTTCTTTCCAAACTGAATTTTTCGGTAACAAAAAACCATAGATGCCCAAAGGGTTTTCCAGCTGGAATTTAACATTGTTCAAATATTTTTCAGTTCTTATTTTCCACTAGATGTGCAGGAAGCCAGAGTATCAGTGGTGAGTGTTGGCCAGCAGTGCAGAAAGGCTTATACTGAACCTGGAGAACCGGGCAAAAACAAGTGTCTGTGTTTGTCATGAACAGGACAACAACAAAAAACAGTGAAATGGGGGGGGTTATTGTCAAATGTACGCTGTATCTAATTGTAAATTAATTTGGAAATCTTTTCCGTTATACATTTTAGATGCTCTTCTTTTACTCAGATAGCCCGCCCCCAAGACGATGATTAGCTCTGTAAGGTGCTGCAGCCTTTCTGAATACTCTCTTCTGAATGCATTGCATCCTGATTCACAGGGAGGTTCTTAACTTTTTATAGCTTTTCAAAATCTACTGTCACAAGACAGCAATGAAAATAATGAAACATCCTTATGGCGAGAAAGTGCTATTTTCTCTCTCTGATTTTTTCCCCTGCTCACTTTCTCTACTTTCCTCTCCCTTTCTCTCCTCTCAGTTGTTTCTCCCTGCCATCTTACTGGAAAAGATTCTCTTTTCCATGATAGAAAATATTTGGAAGGCATTATATAAAACATCAGCACTTCCAGTTTTCTCTGGTTGCATTTGACAGTGGTTAATGAAGTCCTGACAGTAGCTAATTAAGTTGTAAACATGTCTTCTAGCTGTAAATACATCTAGTGAGGAAATGAACTGTATTATTGATAGGACTCCTTCCCTTGATGGCTTATATTGGAGCTTTGGGCTTTAATGTTATGCAAAGCAATGGAAGATACAGGCATTAGTGAAGTCACCTGCGTGTTCAGCATGCTATTCATTGGCTCTTTTGAATTTATGTTTCAATTAAAAGAAATAATAATAAAAAAAAGGTGGATCCCTGCTGCCTGCTCTCGTTGCAGCTTCCAGGTGACCCCTGGGGAAACTCCGCTCAGGGTGGCACTCGTAGGCTGCCGCTTGTGTCGCAGGAACCGGGGGAAGGCGATGGGCAGCTGGGACAGCAGGGAGGCAGGGCAGTGGGCAGGGAGCCAGCAAACTTCAGTCAGGAAGAGCTGACCAACCTGACTTGTCCTTGCAGAATTTTGCTCATTTGGCATTTCTCTGATGGAAAATTTCTGTCTGTTGAGGAACAGTGCCACATCTGAACTGGCTAGATTTGTCACCTCCCTTTCCATGCTCCTTGAGTAGGACTGCAGGTCTGGAGCAGGGGTTGCAGAGCCAGAGCAAGCTGCTTCAGCAGAGCAATGCAGTGGGCTCGGACACGGACTGCTCAGCACAGGGCACCTGGTACCCTCCACTGAGACCCTGGGGCTCCGCTGCAGGAAACTGGTGTAGCTGAAACAGTTCCTGAAATAACCATAAAATCCAGTCAGTTCTTAGCTAGACTCGAATATTTCACTCTGAAAATGCCTGAATTAAATGGACAGATTTCAAAACAGCAAACACACAAAATCACCGCAAACTTTATGCTGCAATTTAACAGTATCCTGTGAGATATTTGAGTGTGTGCATTGACAGGGCCCTAAAAATGCCTGTGTTGGTTTTGTCTTGCAAGTACCCAAGAAGAATGGTATTTACTGTTGCTCTCTATGACATTGTGCCACCATTGCCCCTTTTTGAAGCAGAGTTTTTTTTTGTTTACCTATTTATTTATAGCACATCTCATTATAGCAGCTGTCTTTCTACCTTTGCCTTGCCATTTCAATTATGTCCTTGTCACCTCTGAAGTACTGAAACCATTTACAGTATTGTTGACATGTCAGTTATAATGCCTTCCTCTGTGCTCTTCAGAGAGATGGCCAAAGGGGACTGTATGTGATGAAGATCAATTTTATTATTTTTTTAATGTTTGCCTTTAATATAGTTAAATGAATGGAATTTTAAAATAAACTTAACTGTTTGAATCCAAGGGAAAATACAATGTAAACATGAGGACTGAATATAACAACTCTTCATACTCTTGTTACTGTTGTTGACTTTGTCTCTCCCTCCTTTGTTTAATAACAGCTTTGCATATTTATGTGAAGAAACTTCTTGACAATATATTAGTTTCTGCAAAATCTCTCCTCATTTCTCTTCAGTTTGTGCTCCAACCACAACAGGCTGTACAAACCACAGCCATGCCAAAGCAGGCTGCTCAGCTGTATGGCCCCAGCAGACACAGAGCGTAGCAGCAGCATTGGATTTCCTGCCCATGCACAGCTCAGCTGTGCCACAAGTGCGTGGCAGGTTCCTGGGCCAGGCTGCATTTTAGAGGGCACAGAGAGGAATCTGGACATGCAATTTGGAGATGCAGTGCTGAAGTTTATAGTTTAAGACTTTCTCTAAGAAAAGGTTTTCTGCTCCAGTGTACCTGTGGTCTGCTTTATATGTTGGTCGTGTCTTAATCACTGGAGAGGAAATCTGCAATATTTGCTTTCATATGTGGTGCAACTGCTTCAGAGCCTGAACTAACAGAAAATGAAATCTTCCAGCTTTAGTAGTAAAATGGAAATTTGGAGAATACTTGGTGCTTGGAACACTATACAAGTAGTGTTACAGTAGAATGAGGTATTTGCTGTCTTCCAAATAATAGCAGAAAGTCAAATAATCAGTGATTGCCAATAGACTTTTTTTTTTCCAGAAAGATTGATTTTTTTTTTCCTGAAGGATCAAAGATAAATTCCAGTAACTTCAAACTAATAGCTAATAGAACACAAGGAAAGAACAGAAGATAAAGTTGCCAGACTTTATGTCCCTTTGGGATCAAGGGTCATTGAGTCATGCAGAGATATTGAAGCAACTGAAAGTAGAAGTTCTCTTGAAGCAAAATAAAAACACAGCGCTTTCCTTTCCTCCCATTCACAAGGTCAACACACACTCTCCTCTGCTACTTAGCTGTAATTTCTCCCTAAGAGCTGCTCTGTCAGGTACAGTGCAACCAAGCAGTGTTTGAAAATGTTTGCATTTGTCTTGAATAAATGTAACATTGGCATAATGGAATGCTACTTGTTGTAATTGAGATCGGGGGCTGCATTGCTGTCCATGCAGTAATATCCCTTATGAAGCTTGTGTTAGCTCCTGTGTAACTATGTGGCCTGTCCAGGAAGGTGTGTCCTCTTACCTTTCCATCACAGGTTGTTTTCCCAGGGCTGTGCAGCTCTGGCCTCTCCCTGTGCTGCAGCTATGAAAGATGCACACAGTAAGGGTAGCATTTCTACTGCCTTCTTAGCAGGGAGACAGAGCTTCTTCACAAGGTGACTTGGGAATATGTTGGTTCACAAAGGGCTGGAGAGCCAGAAGTGATCTTTTTGAGGTGCAGGGGATGACAGAGCTGCATTCCCGGTGTGGCACTTGGATCTGCTCAGGCAGCTGCAGCTGGGTGGTGAGGGAAAGGCTGTCTATGCCCTGCAGGGCAGCTGGGCACGCAGACCCAGAGACAGTCACAGCCCCCTGGAAGCCTGCAGCAGGAGAGCAGACCAAAGGCAGTGCCATGGCTGAGAGAGAGGACACCTCTCTAGGGGCTGTTTATGGGCCTGAGGAGTTTGCTGAAAATCAGGATGAACTGAAAAGTGTTGTATTAGAAAGTGAAGAGCAGTAGAAAGAAGCACTGTGCAAGGACACAGTAGGAAGGGAAAACAAAATTTGTTCTCAGGTCATTTAATTTTAATCTGTCTATCCCAGCAGGTCTACATTTTCTTGCTTTAAAAGGTTACCTTGGTCTAGCTTTCCATATGTTTCATTTTAATGAAACCTGGCTTTACAGATTGGAAACCTTTGGTGCCTTTTGGCTTTGAAGTAGTGAAGCAGTTCCACCTTGAGCTACTGGCTAGTTCAGGTCTTATAACACATGGCCATAAGGGGAGAAGAATATATGTCCAGAAATGTAGAAATTTGCTTTTGAAAAAGGAATGATAAAGAAGAAATGCAGCTTCCGGTAAAAGCCCCGAACAGCCAAAATACCCAACACCACTCTTTTTGTCACTGTGTTCAAGATGATCGCTGCGTAGTCACAGTT
Organism: Anser anser; assembly: GCF_964211835.1. Classification (NCBI taxonomy): domain Eukaryota; kingdom Metazoa; phylum Chordata; class Aves; order Anseriformes; family Anatidae; genus Anser; species Anser anser. The sequence goes on from NC_139730.1 coordinate 19,221,659, forward strand.
CTGTGTCGAGTTGCTGTTCTGACACATGCGAGAGGAAGGACCAAAACAGCACTATTGCTTCAGCCCAGAAAAAATAAAGTAGCACAGTGCAGAATATCTCAGCGGGGAAAAAATCATAGAAACAGAGCTTTGGCATATGTGATTTCCTTTTTTATTTTATTTTTTTTTTCCCCAAAGTTAAATTTAAAGATTGGGATTTTCAATTAAACCCAGTTTATGTTTCCTTCTCCCATTGTAGATTCTTCATTTCCATTTTAGATTTGTGGATCACGTTGCTAAATATGCAAGGGTATGGATCCAAATTAAGAGGTACTGTTAGCAGAAAATATATCGTTTTGTTCAAGCTATGGCCGTGCTTCTCAGGGCATTGTCAACGTCACAGGATTTGCGTTGGTGCTAGGATTACTTGGTTGGTTTTTTTTTTTTTTTTTTTATGTTCTCATTCCATTTCATGAGAAATTTAAATGTCTTTCAAAATAGTTATCTTCACAGCTGTGTAGTTTTAAATAAGAACTGATAAGAACCGCAAGTGTTGCGGGAAATGATGTCATCAAGATTCACCAAATACTTAAATTTTACTTCTCTGCACCCACATTTTAAATTTACAACCTCCTCCCCTTGGATAACAAGCATTAACTTTGTTCTTTCCCTTTCCCTTTCCCTTTTCCTTTCTTCTCGTTAAGACCAAACTGAAATTATCTGCTTCATATCAGAATTGTTTTGACTAAATATGTTACTCATGGACATATATTTAACCTCTTGGTGTGGTAAGAAAAGGCATGCCAATGACTTTCTTAATACCTACTTTCTTTTGTTTGAGTGCCTATCAGAGTCTTTAGCTTTGCTTTGCATTTGAATAAATGTTGTAAAAGTGGGAAGAATGTTGATGAGACTGAACATTTTAGCTTCAGAGTTTGACACTCTAAATCTGGCTAAAATCTAAACTCTTTAATGTTTCTTTATCTGTAATGACAAAAAAAAAAAGTAGCGTAAGCTGAAATTCTAAATGCTCACTGAATTGCAGTGGCACATAGTGATTTTCTTGCTTTAGCTATGATCCTTTGTGTTTCCATGGCTGTTTAACTAAAATCATTTTTGTCTCTCCTATAGCATATTGCAGGCTAATGATTGAGAACTTTTTGGAGAAACTGCATAACGTTGCAGGAGATTATTCAGATCCTATCTTTACTACTAATTTTGTAAGTCCTACTATTACTATTAATGACAGGTTTGGGGAATGCTGGCAGCTGCTCTGTAGTTTTTCCTTCTAGCAAGACCTGCAGTGTCAGGCGCCGCATGCCACTATCCTCATCACAGGGGCTCGCTGCTGCAAAGCTGTTCTTACCATGTTTTCCTCCTGAGTTCCCATTCTAACAAGGAAAGTAGCAAGTGCCAGATTTCTTTATTGTAAAATAAGGATTTCTGATTTGACAAGCGGAGATGAAAGTCAAACAATTTTTAGGCAGCAAGGGTCTTCAGTACCCTGCTTGTTCGACATTACTGAGGCATTTTGCTGGTGGTGTTTCTGAATATTAACTAATCTAATGTAAAAGGTTTGGTGTCAATCTAGAGAAGCAGTCGTTTCTTTAGAAGTTTGCAGACAGATGGATATACAGTATAAATGTTCAGAGAATACATCTTGATAAGAACAAACACTTGAAACAGTATTAATTTGCGGGACTTTTAAAAATGGAAGTTGTCACATGAACCTCTGGTGCTTTGTGGCAACAAATTTGAAGAAAATTATAATAAAGCAGGTCCTTATAAAAATTGAAAGTGCTAGCAGAACTTAATTACGGGCAGAGGCCAGCAGGAAGAGAACTGGCTGTCAGATGAATAGCTCCCCTAAAGGTTTTAATTTTTAATTATAGATTAGAGGAAGACTTTGCTGAGTTCCCTAAGATCAATATGGAGTACAGATCATTCATTCTCACTACAGTGCACTAGTGGCATAGTTATAAATATTCAAAAAGAAAATGAAAGTAATGTGAACAGGCCCATGTTCTGATGACAATTACTTTGACTTACGATACTGTTATGCGCTGTGACATACTGCAGCCTGCTCAAAGACAGTGGCCATGTTCCAAAGGTCTAGGAGTCCACAACAGAAAAATTGTGTAATTAGTGACTGCATATATTCATCATGCCTGGTTTTTCCCCAAAGATTCCTGCTGGTGGATTTTTCCCCAGCAGGTGAGCAGGCTGCATTGTAGTACAGTAACATTTTTCGGAATGTAGTGTCTGGTACAGCCCTGCAAGCACAGCTCACTTCAGTGCATGAGCATCACACTTTTTTTTCTGAACTATGGCATTTTATTGTTTTGCTTAATTTTTGCTCAAATTGAGTTGCTAAATTACTGACCTTTACCCACTTGGAGACTGTTATTCTGAGATTATTAAATTAATAATTACTGTATTCAATTATTATGTTTAATATAGTTTAAAATAGATTAAAATAAGATTCAAATTTAATTTAACAAACATTTGATTATTTTTCTGTTGCTGAATAATGCTGAAACAGGTATGGTTATTTCAGTTTCATATTTATGTAAGAGTATTGATTTTTTTTTTATTTATTTTTTTGATGAGCAAGGTAGAGTTATATTTATTGAAAATTTTCTAAGATAAAATGACTCTAATCAAGGGAGACACCCTGGTAAGCTGTGTGCATGGCTGATGTAAGCATGGCTGCTTACACTGTCTTCAGAAAGATTTGATCCTAACTCGTGCTGCTGCAAGCTAGCTCACTTTGCTGTTCACAGAGATCATGGCTTGATGACTGTTTTATGAGGGCCAAAGGGCTGGAAGGTTACACTGAACGGAATGAGGAATACATGGTGCAGGAGCTGTTTGCTGCAGATGCCAAAGTTAATTAAGGAGCTTCACTGAGCCTGGTTGTGGATGTTTCTAATTCACTATGTAATTGATTAGTTGTAATTATGTTTGAGTTAGATTAACAAGACTACACTGATGTTCTGTTAGTTACCCATCATTATTTCACTCCTGCTGGTCTGTGTAACAGTGTAACAGAAAAAACCTCATATTCTGGTTTGTGTGGCAGAATGCAATGCCAGAGACAGACAAACTGATGACTGAGGTGGGCTGTACCTTTTAACAGTATTTCAATTGAAAAAAACTTATCTGTAAGTTTTGCAGAAGAAAATAGCTTTTGGAGACAAAGTCTTAGACTGAAACTCTCTTCAAACATACCAAATGTCTTATGCGTTGATGGGGGAATGGGGATGGATGGTATTGTCTTACTGGCAGGTAATTAATTCTCTCAGGTGTACTTTTTTTTTTTTTTTGAACCACCCAAAAGATCTCCTATTAAAGGAGGGAGATATAGAAATCCAATGAAAGACAACAGCATTGTCCTTTTCAATTTGGCAGCCCATAGAGATTTGTTGAGTAATATTCCTTGTGTTTTCCCATGTTGCAACTTTAGGTGACAAAAATGTGAGAACTTTTTACTTTTTTACACTCATTGCCAACATGGGGAGCTGTGAAGAGGAGGACTTGCTCTGCAAAGATGGTTAAAGTCAGCTATTTTGACAGGTTTCTTGATGTTCTAATTTAGTTGTTAATATTCTCTGATGTCCAGAATCCTTCATTTTTCAGCAATAGGGATAAAAACTTTATGCAATAATTTTGCCTTAGCAGGACACACCGTTTGTGAGGTCTTTCCCTCTTGCCTGCAGTTATGAGAAGTAGGGATCTGTGCTGTTACAATTCTGCATGCATTGTTCTTCACTTGATGTTGCCGTCTGCGAGCTACAAAGGTGGGGGGCTGTGTGACACATTTATCCCAGGTAGGAAGTGCAGTTGCAAGAAATCCCACTTGCAAGAAATCTCAAAATGATTTCAGTGCTGAATATCATAGAGAAACATTCTTTGAGGTTATTGGTACAGGTGAAGAAATGAGGTTAAAAGCTGAAAAGCTGAAGTGCAAATACTGGATGCAGCAGACAGAAGTGTCCTGGTCGTCAGCCAAAGCAGCAGACTGCAGCAGATGCAGACTGGCACTTCAAGGGGAACAGGTTAGTCTCTAGCATTAGACAGTCCCAAACTGCATATTCAAGAAGGAATATAAAAATAATTATTTAAGGATTTTTCTTTGTGCATGTCTGAGAAAATCGTAAGTCAATGAGAACATTTTAAAAACTAATGTGTGACTTGTACAGCGACTCCTGAGTTGTGTATTCCAAATGCTGACTCTGTGAGTGCGTGTGTGCTTCCCCGGCTGCTGGGAGGGCTGCATGGACCCCTGCTGTATGCTGTGCAATTCTTCTGGAGCTCCCTACCTCTGGTTAAATGGCTTTGCCAGAGCACCCTGGCATTAACTGTGACACAGAGCTACTTGTTAAAGTGGTATTCCTTTTGACTCCAGTGCCCCATATGAATGGACTTTGTCTTCTTGTTTTCACTTGTACTTTGTATGCATACCATTGCACAATATATATTATCCCAAATATTTTAGAAATTAATGTACCATATCAATATTTCAAAGAGCTCTGAAGACTTTGAATGTCACGGTGAGGGGAGGCATAGTTCAAAAATTAAAGCTTAAAAGGATCCAGTTGGAAGAGGTTTGGGCTGTCTGCCCAATTTGGACACAGATGTGCTGTATGACCTTCGTATAGGACACCTCAAGCTCAGTCTTTCTTGTTCTGTGAGTAGGTCTGAAGACTGCAGTGGAGACTACACATTGCGCAAAGCAATATTCTTAAGTGTAAAGGCTGTTACAGCAAAGTGGGCTGTTACTGCTCTGTGGAAGAGGTGACTTCCAGACTGCAGCAGAAGTGTTTTGAAAGTAGAGGGTTTTGCATCAAATCATAGCAACTCCAAATTTACCCTCTGCAAATTAAAATCTTACAATGAAACCCAGCAACACGTAAGGATTATCCAGGCCCTGACTGTGGTGTAGCCAGAGGGCAAAGCAGATATCCATGGGAATTCCTGGAGTTCTCTTTCTGCTCTATAATATTATAAATAATAATATTTATTATTAAAAACCAAGAAAAAGAACAAGTGAGATCAATATAATTATGACCAAACTTGCATGTATCCTTCTTGTAGTTTTGTTTGGAAGAGTTTGGTAATTTTACTCCAGAGCTCTATGTACCAGCAGTGAGACACATCTCCATGGATTTTTAAAGAATCCATATGAAGGAGGCTGGAAGGATGGATGGAGGAAATGCAAATCTCAAAATGGTAATAAGAACAACTGAATTTGCAGTTCACAGTCTATAACCAGCCTGCTTAGATTATGTTACTAAACTGTTATTCATAATTTGAGTTCATGTGTTAATATTTATTGAGAGATGATTTTCCTCTCTACCAGTCTATTGGCAGCATCTTGGAAAAGGGCTGAACAAAGTCCTCTCTCCCTCTGCTTTGGAACCATCTTCTCAAATCCTTCTTCCTACGCCTTCCTGCTCTGGGAAATAAACTTCAGAGGCTTTGTTTTCCTTATGGCTTCTTTCACCAGAAATTTGGAGTCATACTTCCCTTACTAGGAGTAAATTTAACCCATTGCTTTAATAGAAATAATCTGAGTGTGACTGAGAGCAGCTTTTGCTTTCATTGGCACTCTGTGGACCATCCTGTAGTGAGAAAGCAGTGCCCATTATGCATCTGCACATGTTATGGCCTTTCCAGTAGAGAGGGGTGCAAAGCAATAAAGCTTAGTTTTGATCTTGAAGTCAAGGTGTACAGGTCTGGATCTCCAGATCTCCACAAAAAGCAGAGACACCAAGGAAAGAAAAAGTGGTAAGAATTTTGTACAAAGCTTTTTTTTTTTCTTTTTTTTCTTTTTTTTTTTTTTTTTGATAGGAACATATTGCAAAGTCAAAGGGGAATTTAAGTTGTTGGAGAATAATTACAAAAATTGGAGCTGGGCCAACATGCAAAGTCTGGTGTTCCTGACTCTTACAAATGGGTCCATGAAATCTTAATGATGAGAAAATGTCAAGGCCTCAGGCTTTACTCTTTGGGCAGAATGTCATCTCTTGTATGTATTCCCTGAGGTCTTTTGGAGCTGCTTACTCAGTCACTGACAAAAGGAACCTTTACTATAAATTACTAGCATAAACCCACGTAACACTTCTGGTTTTGTGGAAGGTCTCCCATTCAGATTGATTCACTATTACAGGACCTTAAATCAGAGATTTCAAAAACTTGTACAATAAATAAGGACACGTGAATTTAAAAGTATTCTGAAGTTGAAGAAATACAGGAGTTGCATTCATTATAAAGCAGCCTTGGAACAGTGTCACAAGAAGCTTAAACCCTGGTGGTGTCTAGAGTGAACTTGGATCTGTTAACTGGCCTCTTGCTATGCCTGTTAATCAGCTGAGTAGGGAAGCCAAACCTGACTTTCCTGGTTTTCTTTCTTCCTGGTCTTCTACCAACAGACCTGATGTGCAATATCACTGTAAAAAAAAGAGTGATCATCCAATAGACTATGGTCCTAGAGGCAAAAACTTGACAAATTCTAAAGGCAATCTTTAAAGAAGTTCGGGTTGTATAGATTTTTAGTTAGGTCAGGGATTTGGAGATGTAAAATTAAACTACAGAAGCCCTCAAACATTTGCGGTAACTTTTTTCAAGATTAATCTGTCAGTTACAGCTTTGTCCAAGCTTTCAAAGAAAACGTTATAGATCTTATTTACTTTTTGTAACTTTTTTCCAATAAGTGTGCCAAGTGTGATAACTATATCATATAATCAGTCCTGCAGAGTGCATGTAAATTTAAATAACAGTAATAGGGGTTAGGATCTGGTGGATGTGGTTTGAACTGTTCAGTACATATTGCCAAAGAATCAGGACAGTTTCATAGCAAATTCTGGTCTATTATCTGCTTACATTCTGCAGTCATAATGTTAGTGGAAAAAAATGTAATATTCTATTTGAAGGACTGTGACCCAATTAATGAGTCTTTCCTAATATATCACCGATTTCCAACCTTTTTCCACTGGAGAACCACTGATGTTTTTAAAGTGAAGGTTGATTTCTTGTATTGCAAGCTTAAACCTACTGGGAATGGACTTCTGGCTCTTAGTTACATTTTTTATAAATACTGCTGATTCCCTGCCAGGAGTCCATAGACCATAAGGTTAAAACATCTAGTTTACACAAACAGGATGTTTTTACCTCTGTTGGATGGATGCCATCTTTGGTTGGCTGTATATAGATGTTTAACAGCAGTTTGTGTGAGTGTGTGCAATATTAATGGGTTCAGAAAAGAATGTGGGAATCAGTAAATAAATCCTCGTGCAATTTTTTCAAGTCAAACCAGTTAACTTCCTCATCCTTACATCATCTCTGTCTACCCAGTGCAACCTATGGTACATATTTCTGACTTCTGCTTCCACAGACTGTTCCAAATGGTAAATGGTTAGAAAATTATGTCTCCTTCATGCTGCAAATGTTGAATAAGCTTTTCACTAAAAACCATAATTGTGTAGTATAGTTTTAGAGTAGGTATGTATTTAGATGGTTAAGTTTGCAAAGATGAGTTTTATAGCTGCTGTGTAGAAAGACTTGCAAATAACTTTACTCCTCTGCTTTCAAGCTCTGATTCAAAAATGTTCCATCATTACTTTATATTCTACTGCAGCTGTTAACAAAATAGACCGTGCTTGCAGAGGAAAACACTGGTTAATATCGAGGTTGTATATGTGTTGATTTTTTAAGTAACACATTTCTAATTGCAAACTACAGCTTCAAGATCATTTTCTTACTGAAGATCCTGTTGCAACAACTGAAGGGCAGTGATTTTCACTAATTTCTCCATGCAATTCAGGTTCTGTGCATTTGTATGTTGAACAGTAAAATACCTTTTTCTTAGAAAAGTAGGGGATGTTTTAAACATATCAGTGTATGCTGATAGTGGTTAATGAATAGAAACTTTTACATGTTATAGAAGAGTCTTGAACTTTTATCTGGCCATATAAAACAAGGTCAGAAAGATATGATAGAAAGAGTGTAGCAGGCTTAAATAAGAGAAAAGATGGATGAACTGTGTGGGTCTGTGTACAGAAGGTGTTTATATAAGTTATAATTTGGAAGCTGCATGTGCAGCACGAGTTCTTGATTAACAAAAAGAAGGTGTATAATTTAATTGGAAAGGTTTACTGAGTTAGTTTGCACAGCAAAAACAAAGAGTATAAATGAGAGAAGAGAATACATCCGAAATACTACTGACAAAATTGTCACTTGTCTGCCCTGGCAGGGAGCATTGGCGAGACTGTGACAGAAAGGTCAAAGAAAGAATAATTGGAAATGGTTATTTATAGCCACTTATGTATACCTCCTAGGCATTTCAGCATATAAAAATGCAGACTAAATCAGGAGAAGTTCATGCAGGTAAGAAAGGTCAGGGAGATAGTCATTACTGAATGACATTAACTGTATTTTTGTGGAATTGTTGGGGTAGGAAAACCATTTCTGTATGTGAAGAAAATGGCTGTAGGAAACATATCAGGTTTTCAGCTAAAACATTATTATACTTTTAATAATCTTAGTTTTGGCTCCTACATTAATTGCTTTGGACATATAGGAGTTGTAGGTCCGCACCCTGTTTGCAGAGCAGAACTACTGAAACCTCCCCAGCTCCCCAAAGGAGGTTGTTAATGAAAATACAGAACTGCAAAGTTCTGAAGAAATCTCAGTTCTGTGCTTCAGATTAAGGACATGGACCCTACAATAATTATAAATGAAAGGTCTTCATTGAAGGCATTACTAGAAGTTATATGTTAATGATCAGAGAAAATCCAAATTTCAGTTGTTCTCGGAGGTCAAGACAGTTGAATTACAAATGTCAGTAAAACCTGGGCTAAGGTGATCAGATCTGCAGAGGTCCAGCACAACCCCTCTGGGGGAAAGGCTGCTGCCCTGGGCTGCTCTGGGCCACTGGGCAGAGCAGTTACTGTGGCCAGGTGGGTGAGCTGAAACAGGTTCTGGACTGCAGAAGGTTGTGTACGCATGCTTGAATCAGATCTTCTTTCTTCATTACTGCTGTGATTCCACATCATTTTGGTTGTTCCTCAGTCACTGAACTTTAAAATAACATTGCTTTGCTCAGCTCTTCTGACTAATGAGCTGGTCTGTCTGTAGGAGGTACCAAACTCATTGCTATTCATTGCAACAAAAAGCTTACTTAAGCTCTTCCCACCCGCCCCCATGATACTACAGAGTAGGGCAGTCTTAAAAGTAGAATTAGAGTCCTCGTGTTGAACTTCTCTGTTGGAGCTTTTAGCACCATTAAACATTCAGTGCCAGGTACACTTTGAAAGGTGTAGTGCTGTACCTGTTGTTGTGGACTTTTGATCTCCTAATTACCTGCGAGCAATTTGGGTCCAAGACCTCATGTCTGAATTTTCTCCTTTCAATTTATCTCTCAGAGTTTAAGAACACTATTAAGAGCTGAACTTGAAATTCTCACTAAAACTTAGAAATAACAGCTGAATGCATTTAATCTTTTCATGATTGTTCATAAGGATCTACGTTTGCATCCACACTGCCTGCCTGTCACCACATTACTGACAGAGACTTGAAAAAGAAGCAGTGAAGGGACAAATGTTTGTTCTTTAGTTATTGATTTTGTTGGCATGAGGTTTGAAAAGTCAACGAACAAAACTGTTGAACTGAACTACCTGTTCGTTTCATTGGTAATAGGGCAAATACGCAGATTTTGTATTGCACATAGAATGTGCATAATAATCTTTGAACACCCCCCGGACCCAGATTTCTTAGGGGTTTAGGTTTCCTGGGGGCTTTCTATCTGCCTCTCTCTGTCCATCATCCAGCAGTCCAGGATAACTGCAATTGTAGCTGAGTTATTCAAACATTCAAACATTTGTGTCCTTTTCATGGTAATCTTTTCAGGTGTGTTGCCTTTTCATTTCTTTTAATTTATGGGAGAAGAATAGATCAGTTCATATCTTTGTCTTCATATCTTTTGTCTTTAACAGACAAAACTAAAAGACTAATTTTGCTAATATAATATTTTCAGGTATACTTCACAATTTGATAGAATATAATAATTATTTTTTTTGCTGACAATTAATTTAAAAAATCCAAGATTTTTCTGTCTGGGTATTGCTGTGTGCATAAAATCTATTTTATAAACTTAGCAAATCTGTGAATTCAAATGGTCTTCTTTGAATTTGCTGTCACCCCTTCTCATTGGTTGGAATACGTTATGTATTTCTTAAGTGACATACCTAACTTGTGAGCTGTCATCTTTTGGTCTCATTTTTTATTTTTTATTTTTATTTATTTTTATTATATATCCCAAATCACCACACTGTAATTTTATTGAACTCTGTCTTTAATAATATTTGATTTATTTAAAAAGACAAGTCTGAAGTGATAATACCCTGGAGCAAATTCAGATTGGTTTAGCTAATTGACTTCGATGGAGTTGGATTAGCAGCAGATAGAAGGCACTTTTTATTTCATCTACGCCCCTGGCATTACCTTCCATTTATGGAGACAGCAAGCAAACTAGAAGTCAAACACACAGATGATGGTATTTGGTTTATCTGGAGTTTTCAGAATGACATTGGTGGTCTTTCCATCCTCCTAGTCCAGGAATCTTGTGTCTGTAACTAGCGAACCAGAATTTTCTGCTGCATGAAATGTTGCTGATTTGTTGATTCACCAAAACCAATTCAGTATAATTTCTGCTTGTTTTGCTGCGATTGGCAAATATGGACATGGATTTTTACACATATCTTGATATCTGACTGCTGTAATAGTTCTCCCCTGGGAATCGTGAATAATAGTAATGAAAACCTTCGTGTATTTCAAGCGAGAAAAATATATGATGCATATGCTTTTTGGACTGTTTTCTTCTATAACAAAACTCACAAAATATAAATAGTGTGACATGATGTAGAAAGTGTGGCAAAGGCAGTCTGTGAAATGTGCTGCTTTATATAAAGTTCCTTGCCAAGGCTGCAGTACTACTGAAATACATGTTATTTATGTTTCGTATTTAGATGTTAGGTTTTCATAGTGAGATTGTGTACAAAAAGCACTTTTGTCCTCTAAATAGATTTTGATTTTTGTACTTTGAAAATGTGTCATTGCACTGACTTTTCTTTCTGTGTTGGAAATGATTGAATAAAATTGTTTCTGTGGAGCAAATGATTTTAAGAAACATAAACTGTAGTAAAATTACATTGAATTCAAGCTCCATCTGTTGAAACATTGAGAGTTTAGGGTATTAGGTGAAGTTGGAATATTTAGGAGGAAAACTGCAGTCCATGTGGGAACCTTTAACACTAGCAGAGAACGTTGACTTACAGACAGGCAACCAAGAGAGAAGGGGCTGGAGGACACAGGGAATGCTGCAGTGTTTGCCTATTTATATTTTTAATTTGTATGGGTTGAGACACACAAATCTAAATATCTTCTGGCAAATTGAATTAAATATGAGAATCATCTCAAAAATAAGTGGCAGAAACATCCCAAGGGAAAGATCAGATATTGAACTATGTGATCTTTCCAAAAGTATCTTGCACAGGCTCATAAGAGCTAATGAGGATGCAGGAAAGCGTAACTGCAAACAACTGAGAAAGATGTCATTTCCATGTGTTAGCACTGTGATCATTTTGAGTGTCTAATTCACACTAAGAAAAAGTTGAATTATGGCCTATGAACTTTGAGATGTGTCTTCTAGATAACAAAGTTTTTTCCTTTGCAGAACCACACGGTATCATTGTTTATCCACTTATGAAGGAAAATGTTTTTGATGTCACATTAGCTATGTTCAACACAGATCCAGTTCATTGTTTTGTGTGCTTTTTGATGTGTGAAAATGTTTGTCCTTATGTTATATTCTGTGCATCTCCAAATTTCTTCTTCTGTCTGCTGACCTCCCAACCTTGTAAATGAATCTGTCAGGTAAAACAGCACCAGATGCTTTCCAGAGATTCAGATACTTTTCTCTTGTAGTGTTATACTTACCATTTCAGTAGTGAAGAAAAAAAAAAGGTCATGATTTTCCTTCTGTAAATCCAGTTTTAATTTTCCTTGCCTCATGCATTTCAACTTTATCTGTGATCTTTTGTTATTTTAGTGCTCCCATATCATTTTTTGCTATCAGGTTTGGCCACTTAGTTGGCCTTCTCCGAGGTTACTATGGCTATTCTGTATTAACCAAATTTCTGCTTTCTGTTTTGGGGTTGGCTTACGCACAAATAATGACCTGCAAGCTTCATGGCTTGCGGAATTAATTATACCACATAAATAATTTTGATCAATATGTATCTGTCATAAGACTCTTGATGCTTTGGATAGCATTAAAAATCTTTTCTCTCTCTCCATTGTTGAATAAAACTCCCATCTCTCTCTGCAGTTTAACCTTTAATGTCAGAAGCAAATTAATTGGATAACTGAACTCCATGAAAACAGGGTATATTTTGAGATTGGATGACGCTGGCTATGAATATCAAATATTAAATAGGTTCTGAAAAGCACTGAAACAAAGGCAGAAAAGGCCAAAATTCATTCTGCTTCAGAGACAATATTTTGGCTTTTGTTTTTCTAAAACTTTGGAGATCTATTGAATTACCAGGATTTAGATAACAAAACAAATGGAAAATTGTCAAATAAGTGAGAGATATTTTCACTCTCACCATTGGTATGTGATAACTGATGCAGTTAAAAGGAGAAATCAGCGTTCAACAGCTGGACATCATGTCATATATTGTGTCCTCCCATTTTCATTTGCCTCTACAAATGAAAAACCCAATGGCAGGAAAGTCTCTTCCCTGTTGGGAGCTAAATTTAAATAAGCAAAGCAAATTGTTATGGAAGATGTTGTGGTCATGTCAATGTTTGAATATTTAAGGTATTCACAGAAAAGCTATAGATTTTCTCTGTTGAAAAATGTCATCATGCTAAAGGAAAAGCAATTTGTGGAACTGCTGTGTTGCTGTTAGTGCTTTTTATTAAGGATGGACCTTCACAAGGTGAGAAATTGAAAGAGAGCAGAAAAAAAAACCATAATAGCTACATTCAAACTAAATGGTATCTTCATAATGGTTGTAGAATATACAGTCAGCTGGGATTGTCTTTCACTTTTTTCAACACATTTTGAAAGCCTGATTTTTTTTTTTTCAGTGTGAATCAAAGTTTCTCTATTGCTATATTCCTGACAGCATCACAGTAGAAAGGTATGTTCCCTCAGTTAGTAAAATAGCCTAATTCATGAGTAATTCTCTTTAGTTTAGAATTCTGCTATTTATAGATATTGAAAATATAAAATGTTTTATAGCTTTGTAAATAGAAGCAATCAAATTATAAGTAGCTTATGAGTCCCATAACTCTGCTATAGGCAAAGATATCAGGATACAAGGGTCACCATGTATTTGAGGTAAGTGAAAATTTTTAACAATTTATAATAGGAATTGGAAAATATTAATTTTTCCTCAATGAAAATTGTTTTGGCAGAAATGATCTCTGGCCTCTTCCTACTTTTTTATTGCTATATGTTTATGCAGCATTAAAATCATGTGAATCATTCAGGGATATCACTGCGCAGTCTCCTGACTGTGCGTGGGCCAGTGCTCTCCATTCCTGTGAGATCGGGAGGTAAAAACACCCACCGTTTATAGCACTCTTGTGCTCAAAGGGAAAAGCACCACTTGTTGCTTTTTAGTGGAACATGCGTGAGGGTTGATGGACCACCCAGCCCAGGGTTTATTCTTTGCCAGAGGCAGCAGGAGATGTGGTTTGTGGAGACATTGATGAACTTGTTTATATGGAGAGAGAGAGAACCAAAAGCAACAAGGTTGAGAGAATAATGGATATTATGAAATGTGATTCTTGTCAAAACTGATTTAGGGAAAGCAGACAATAATTGAAATAAATGAATACTCTCCATTGCACATCCTCCTCTCACTCCTGCCAACACTAAAGGGACATATGAATGTGCTTTCTGCTTTTTTTAATGTTGGCTCTTTGTCAAGGTTACCTGTACTCGACCTTCTGATACTGTGCTGTAAAATGCCTTTGATGTTGTGTCTGGAATGCAAGGCACAGACTTCTCTTAGAAACACGAATCCTACTGGAAGCAATTGCATGCATTTCAATAAATGCCATCATTTGAGTTATTTGGAGTTCATGTGACTGAAATAAGAAATAAATTTATGCAGGAAGCAAACACAGGCTGTCTATAGAAAGTGGAAAGCTGGTGTCTATAGCTGGAGAGCTATGTATAGATGAGTACCTTTATTCTCGCATAAGTTTTAAGTGGGTTTGTTTTTCATAAAGCATTTCTTCTGATGTCAGCTCATTAATATTGTGAGACTTGGCTTAGAAATGTCTGACAAAACCAGGAGATTGCAACCACTGTCATCTGAGGAGCTATCCCTCCAGGCTAGTTAAAGTGATCCTTCTGTGCTGCAGGGAGAGTAAGCACAGGTAGGACTGAGCTTCCCATTATGTTGCCTATCTGGAGTAGGATACCCTTGATAGAGGTGAAGTCAGTGTTACAGGAAACCACCTTCTTGCCCTGGAGTGAGAGAAGTGGCTCTGTGATGGTTTTCAATTTGTGTCCAGAATTTCTGAGCACTGGCTTGAATAGCTAGGGAACCCGAAGGTTTCACAGCTAAATTTCAGAAGAGAAACTTTCTAGAGTCTTCCAGAGAAAAGGCTGTAAATGTTTATCTACAAAAATGCCCCAACTTCTCAACAGTGGGCTCTGACTCAGCAATGCAGAATTCCACAGAGCCGGTTACTGAAGTGTGTTTCAAAAGGTGGAGCCTTGGAGTTTAAGTCTATCATTTTGATGCAAAAATAAGGGAATTATAAATCTTCTGAAATACCTTAGAAACACAGTGGGTTAGTTTTGATACCTAATATTGGCAGGGCACTGGGAGATAGTAGGTGTTACCAATTCTTAGCATGCTTAAGAAGTTGGGCCAGTACTGAAGACTTCAGTTAAAAGTATAAAGATGGCACATAATAACATCTTTTGCATTAAATAAGGTATTTCAGATGAATCACGTTGTGAACATTGTAGAACAAATGCAATAATAAATCATTCAGATTTCAAATGTTATAAATGAACTAAAAAAGAATCTAGCAAAATAACATATTGCTATTGAAAAAGTATGCAGTTTAAGAATAAATGCTTACAGAAAGGAGCTGTTTTCAAGATGGCCATGTTGTTATAGACCAAAATTTTTGTGTTTGTTCCAGTGTATACAACTGATATTCTCTTTCCATGTGTTCCTTTGTGTTAATAAATAAATAAATAATTAACCCTTAATTTTTCCTCCTTTCTAACCTCCTCCACACTTGAATCATGTAAAATTTCCATTGGTGAAGTTTCCAATCATATTTACTCTACCATTCTGTCTTGTCTTGTGTGTGAGTCTGTTAGTTAGTTTGTTGATGTTAGTTAGTTTTTTGCTTTTCAACATATTTCAAGGGCAAAAAAATCCGACTATGGGTCTTCCTGTTTCAGGCAGTGCATGCAATAACAATGCTGCTGTGACTCCTGCGTGTGCAGGGTCCCCTTGCAGGGACCAGGACACAGAGCAGGGCAGGCCATGGCTGGGGTGTGCATCCAGTGCAGAAGCAATCCTGGCAGTACTGTGCAATTCCCCTACCCTGAGACAAGCTGGTTTGCTTTGTTTTCTGTTCTTTCAGGAACAGAATGTTAAACTGAATGTGTGGGCATTCCTTTGGCAATAAAATATGGAAATGCGTACTTGTAGCTGGAAAATGGTCCTTGCAACTGGGCTCCCTTGAATATGGAGCACAGCTTACTGGTGCTTCCCTTCATTTTTTCATGATTTCATTGCTCAGTCTTTATGTATCCAAAATTGACTTCTTCCTATATGTTCCTACTATACTCTGAACTTCTCCCCCAACCCATTATTGTGTAAGTTGTCTTGCACAACTCTCCACACCTTATAAATAAAAGCTGTAATGCTGCCTCCGCAATTCCTCTGCATTGTAACACCATGCTCCTTATTTCCCTTACTTCTGCATTTCCATGTCCTGATGCCCTCTTCAGGCTAATCCTTTCTGCAATAATCCCCTAACTCACAGCGCTAAGGGCCTTGGTGCTTTTGGATTCTCTGTCTGGGCTTCCCAAAATTTGTCTCAGCTGTGTCCATCTCTAAGCTATGCAGTGCTGCAGAAATGCTAAACAGCTAACAGGTCCTCAGTCTCTCCTTCCTACACAGTCTGATTGCCAGCCAGCAATGTACATGGGATCCCCACGCTGCAGCTGGTGGAGAGAGCAAAGGAGACCTTCCTGGGAGGCTGGAGCTCGATGGGTGCTGTGGAAGGTGAAGGACCAAAGGTGAAGTCTGGTGGCTGTTCTGCATCTTATTTCTCCCAGGAACATTTCCTTCTTTGCTGACCATCTCTCATGCTCTGTAAGTCCCACCCCACAGCCCAGCAGGGCTCCTTCCCTCGGGCAGGGGCTGTTCAGCAGCGCTTGGCCTCTCAGGAGGCCTGTGTGGCTCAGGAGCTGCACATCGGCCACTGTCGTGCTGCGCTTCCTCCCCAGCACGTCACCCAGAGAGGTGACGTCCTTCAGGCTCGGCGGCGATACCTGGTTTCAGTACATCCTTATTGCTAAGTCACTTTGGCAGGAAAGTTTATTTACATTTCGTAATTATCTTAAAGTCTCATTACAGCAGACACCTGGTACTTGCTGTCACATTTCAGGTTGCAAAACAGTTCCCATAGCAACAGCTGCCTGCACACCGTCATTTTGCAGTGTTTCCCTATTGGCTAGAAAATCCACAATTGCTTTCCGTCCAAGGTTTAATTTTCCCATCAATCAATTCTGAATTAATTAGAGGTGCAAGAATATATTATTTCTTATTAGACCAAAAATACCTTCCCATTTTCTTCTAGACAAAGCTATTGCAAGAGTAGGCAGACTGAACACTACGTGTATTTTAATCAATATAAATCCCATTTAAAACATTTGAAGGATTTACATTGTGGCCATATCTAAAGACCCAAAATGCATTATGAATCAAGAGATATTTAAATTTCTTTTACCACTATATAAGAAATGAATATTAATCTGGAAATGCATCTCAGATCTACTGACAGTTCTCAGATCTCCTGGCAGTTTCCTGTGCATCACCTTTGTGTTCACAGCAGCTGCAGCAGAATTACAGGTCTTCCATTGTACTTTCTGGTGCCTAGCAGTCTTGTGCACAGTGTTTTGAATACACAACTTTCTGCTTGAACCAAAATGCCATCCTATCCAACAGATTAGAGCCCAGATGTATTTTTTTTAAATGCATTACAAGTTAATCGCACATTTATGTCTTGAGAGATCAGAAGAAAATAAGGATATTATGCTTAAATTACTTTTATTCCCTGTGTAAAGATGTCACAATAATCTTCAATAATCTAAGGATACCAGTTTTATTCATGAAATAAAATATTTTTCTATTCAAACTAAATATATGTATATCTTTTATAGTAAAATACTTTGTATGATGGAATGAGTGCATGGAAATTACTTAGGTTTAAGAAGAATATTAAACAAATCAAATTACATACTGAAAAAATGTCACAATAAAAACAATGCAGTAAGTCTGAATACTAAAGCTGGTACTATTGACTTAATGTCACCTTATTTTTCTCATTCAGCATTAAAAAGTTTATAGCATTGTAATTTAATAGTATTCAATATAATAGACTGTAGAACTTGGGCTGTGAGTCTGAGAAGAGTTCAGTGTACGTTAAAGCTGTTACAATAACAGATTTTTTTCAGCAGGAAATCTATTTTCTAACATACCTGTGCTCCAGGGAAAAATTTTGCTCCTAAGAGAATTGAACACATGTTAACTTTTAAAAAGACAAGTGGTCCAAATCTTATTTGAATAAATATCTCATCAACTTGCCATTAATATGTTGTAATGGGATTAACGAATGGTATATTTTGGACAGTTAATTTCCCATTTGTGTTAAAGAATGTATTTTCTAAAGTATCCAAAACATATAATTAGTTCAATTAAAATTCAATTCTTTTAAAAAATCTGAACTGTGCCCCTTTGAATTGGTAGTTCAGCAGCAGATTAGCAGAAAAACACAGATTAAAATTTACTTATTCACCCTTCTTTACATCCTCTTCCATTAAATTCAGACCTTCTGGGTTTGTATCATATTTTTAGTGACATGTTAATGTATAATGTGAAGGTGTGGAAAGACTAAGAAAATGTGGGAGGAGAAAAATCACAGATGTCTTAAATAACATTCAGAGTAAGTGAAATGGGTGTATGGATTTTTTGCTGCTTATGTCCAGTTACTGGTTTTAGTGGATATTAATTCTAAGCATCCACTGAAAGTGTCTCTCAAGTCAGCCTGGTTATTATTTTTCCATTATAGCTGAGTTCCTGGACTGTTCTATAACAGCACCATTATTTTTACAGTCTGACACTGCAAATTATGTAGCAATATTAAACTATCTTTACTTGTGGTGTTTGAATAACACAAGCAAGTCAATAAAGCAGATGAAAGTTGAGGTTTACAAAGACAGCTCTAGTTAGAAAGGCAAAATGGGAACAATCTGTTTTTCATATTCAACAGCAGCAGAGTATTCCTCTGACTATGGAAATCCAGGATGCCATTGTTAATGACAGAGTACCTCAAATTAAATAGCAAGCATACACATTTTCCTGGCAAAGAAGTAATTTTCCTGGCTGTGGAGGCAGGTTCTGCAATTTGCTTTAATATTTTATCATTGCCACATTTTTGTGTAACGTGTTTCCAAACACTTTTTATGAGATGATTTCTCCATAATGAATGCCCGTTAGTGTCTGGGGCTTGAACATGTTAGTGTTTGAGGTTTGTTGTAGTGATACCATCTTCTGACAAAGACTTTTGAGGAATGAGAATTTACATCTTACAATGTTTTTTGTTTGTTTTTAAATAACATTTTGCATATAGTTAAACAAAACAAAACAAAGCACATTCTTTTGACTTAAAAGCCTGTCAAACATGCCAAGCTGAGAGTGGACCTCTGGATGAATATATTATTTGCTATCTACATACGGCTCATACAAACCCTCAACTCAATCCAGCCCTTGTCTGGTGCTAATGACCAGGATAACTGCTGGAAATAGACATCTGGAGTCTTTCCCTTTGGGAGGGATGTGTGGCAGGGGCATACTAGGTACAACCATCTCAAATATCACCTTTTTTTTTGTTCTTGATATACTTGGTTTTGCTTTGTTTTGATTTTGAGTGCCTGTCATAGTATAGGAGGACATGTTCTGAAGCTGCTTATACATTGTTTTCTTTTGCTGGCAAAAGTCTTTGAAAGAGGGATGTGAAGATAGTGTGTATGTGAAACAACCTTGTTCTAATTTACACCAAGTTTGGAAAAAAGCCAAACTGGGCTTCTCCAGAAATGAGACGAGTTGGCAACAGCTGTAATAATATTATCTCCAAATCCCTTAGGTCTTCTGATGAGGACCTTGCCTCAGGCTGCTGAGGTGAGTGATTGAATTACAGTGGATTACATTCTGTTGTATTTGTTGTTGAGTGTGATCTATATCCACAAAAGGAAAAAAAAAACAGTAAAAAATAGTAAAAAAGTTTTTATCGTACTAAAAAAGATGACTCAATGTGCAGAGCACTTTTTTGCAGTGGAAATCACTATGGCAATTAACAAAGTATTATTTTAATTTCACACTGTTCTATAGGCTGCTTTGGGTTAGTCCTTTTATCTCTGTGAAAAACACTGTAGAATTTGGGGCAGTGTTTGAAAACATATCCTTGAATGGAAGCTATCTGAAGAAAGAAGGTAGGCCACCTGCTCAATAACTAATGTTATTGCTAGAATTTACAGTTGGGTTTTATGCTAGTAGGACATGATGTAGGCTGCGCTGTTTAACAAAAAATCCATATTGTGTTGGAGTACTGAACCAAATATCTGTCTGTCTTCTCCTGTTGCTTAAATGTAGCCTTACCAGGCATTAGCCATGAATATAGGAGCATGCTGAATTTACTACTGGTGGGAATATAGAAAAATATATTTTCCAGCATAAAAGTGATTTGGGTATCTACTGATTTTCTCTGCTCCTTGTAGGATTGTGATAATGGGTTTCCTCTTTCTAGGTACTTTACTACACAGTGTTTGGCTTATTCAATAAAAATGTAATAAATATTCATAAAAGTGTACATTTCTCATATTGTTTATTTCCTTTCAACAGTTTATAGAAGGTTTCTTTAACCTACAATAAGAACAACTTGAAAGATTTACCATGTCAAATATATCCTTTTAGAAACTCAGAACTGTTAATTTCCCTTCCAATTTTTAAATTCTCATAAATTTACAATGACTTAATGATGAAAACCATCCCTTCCTTGTAGCGACTAGGTCTCCATATTCATCTATAACCTCATGAATGTGTAGACTGTGTAATATTTCATGGAAGATGGATTAAAATATATCTTAAAAAAAGTATTTAATTAAGTTTCAAAAATTGTAAGCAGAGGAGTGTTTACAGCCTTGTTTCCTCCAGTGTGTCATTAACCTTATACAATGGCATTGTGTCATATTTCAAAGCTGAACTTGCACAGTTTCACCTTCTGTCTAGTATTTTTATTCACAATGCAGTCAACTCTCTGTGCAGTCATATATCTTATTCATGTAGTTGTTCACTGATGCAGAGATCAAGTCTCTTGTCAATCTGCTTTTCATTAAGGTGAATAGCTTGAGTTCCTTCATCCTTAAGTTTTTTTTCTTTTTTTCTTTTTTTTTTTTCTTTTCAGTCCTGGGTTATTTTTGTGATCCTCTTACCAGTTTTTGAGTGGCTATAGGACCATGAATGGCAGGGGCTGATAGTTGTGTCAGCGCACTCCTCAGTGGCAAAGCTTTTCTTACAGTCACTTAATATTCTACTGTTCCATATATCCCTTTTCTCAGCATAGCACCAGGGACACATTGAAGCATGAGTTTTCAGTGATCTTTAAGGTCATTCTCATTCTGAGCAACCGTTGTCAAAGGTGATCCCTTATCCTTTTTTTTTCTTTTTTTTCTTTTTTTTCCAGATGTACCACCCTGCACCTGTGGTATTAAGATTCCTTTGATTAGATTGTGACCACACAGTTAACTCTAACAATGCAATGACTTCTGTCATAAATAAATGTTGCGCATTTTAAAAATTATTCCTGTGCAGATTTACCAGTCAGTGGTCTGCACTTACCTATATGGTGGCAGATCTCTTAAGCAAGTTTTAGAAATGTTTAATTGATTCTTTGCAATCCCTCACATGCAAATTTTTCATTTTAAATTAAGTACCTTGAAGAAGCCAGAGTGGACTGTACTGACACAGCTGTCTCTATCAAGCTGCTATGTATTTTTCTAAAAAAGCTGACAGGTTGTTTTAACAGGACCAGCTTACTGGGAAAACATCAATTATTGCGGTTTGGCTACAGACTGGCACTGATGAGCTTTTTTGCCAGCTACAAGATCACTGCTCTGGGCTTCGCATAAGGCTGACCAGTTTCTGATCTAGTTTCCCCGTCACCACTTTTACCACTTGTAAACACTGCAGATACATGGGGAATATTCCATGCTTGAGAATTTCATTTGATTTTTTTTTTGTTAAAAAATTGTCAGTGGTTCAGAGAACTTCCCAGCTAATTATCTGGACTTGCTGATTTGAAATTGTTACATTTCTTCGGATGCTGCTTTGCATCTGCTATTACAGGTTGTGCATTTCTGCTTTGGTCACAGTCAGGTAGCAAGAATATGCGTTTCAGTGCTCTCTTTTAAATAGAGGACAAAGAATTAAGAACCTCGTATTTTATGAATTGGTATTTGATTTTCCTATCTGTATAAAGCAGAGAGTATATGTCTTGCTGACAAATTGTTTTTCAGAAATTGTTTCTAAGAGCTCTTTCCTAAAGTCTATGACCGCACAGGCTATTTCATTGATTCCTTCAGTGTCTATGATCAGTCATTTGCATTATAGATCTTATTAAATGGCTATTAACTTTTTGCTTTGTGTTTTTCTTTTTCTGCTAGCATGTTTTATAGATGATTAAAATGGAAGTCCATTTCTTTTCCCCTGTTTTAAATCTAGTATATTTTTTGGGTTTGTGAAAGTGTGGGAAGCTGGCATCCAGTAGGATTTTTGCTAGGGTTTTCATTTTGAAATATAGTACTCTAAGCAGTGATATTGCTTTTGCTATTACAGCCATACAGGATGTGAAAGAAGGAAGAGTTTCAGGAGATGCATAATTTATAACTCTTTTTTTTTTTCTTTTTTTTTTTTTTCTCCTAGAGAGAGAACTTAAAAAGTACATTGGATAAAGCAACAAATAAAAATAATATGAAGAGGTATGAAACCAGGAAGAAGAAACTTCTATATAAAGTCTCTGAAAAATGGGCTGATTATACAAGAGAGGTTTTATTCAGCATGAAAAGATGAAATCCAGGAATGACATTTTTATTTTTAAATTTTAACTTCCTCCCACTAAGCACAGAATCATGCAAATGAGGGAAAGGTAAAGTAATTGAGTCCTTTGAAAGTGAAACCATATGTCTCATCTTAGAATCAGGAGGGAATTCAATGAACTATTTAATTTAGAATCCCTTTCAAGTGTTCAAATATGGTTTCTCATTTCTGAACTTGCACTGGAAAAAGTTCTAGCTGATATTAAAAATATTTGCTCTATTTAAGAATGTTGTGGTTCAGCTTAGAGGTAGGAAAGGCAATGTCATCAGATTGAGAGCTGACCAGAGTGGACTTATTACATGGGTTGCTGTCTTGTGTTTTGAGATCTGTGGTGAGCAGGACTTTCTAATTATGTCTGCTGACTTAGATTGGAAGGAAACTTTGATTTGAAGAGATTTAGTGCTTTTTACCAGAATTACCAGCTGAAGTTTTGCAAAAGGCAAACCTAGTTTGAATTATAAGAGATTATGTGCTATCAGCAAGCTCTCACTGCATATTTGTGGCACAGATGGCAATGCAAGGAACTTATGAGCATGAGGTGGGACCATAAGTAATGTATTAGTCAGACTGAAAGCTCAGTCTGTTTTTTCCAAGAGTAACCAGTTGCAGCTAATTAGTTTTCTGGAAAACAAATTGGTCTTCCTGGGCTGTCAGTTCTGTATGGAATATTATGTGTAATAGCATCTAACAGACCCATTTCCTGTAAACGTATCTGATTGTTCTTTTTGGCCTTATGTCTCTAGAATGTACCTGGCTTTGTTTAAACTGGCCTACAGTTAAACTGTGAGCTATAAATGTCTGCACTGTATATAACTGTGCACTGTACTACCTGCCTTCTAGCTTGTATTGGCAAGTCATTCACTGTAAATCTTCTTAGTATTATGTGTGCAGCTTTCTCTGCACCAGAATGGCTGTTTTTACAATTCCACTCCATTCCTCCTTCCCGTCATTCTTCCTTTTGGAGGAATACTTTTTGGTCCTAGTATTTTTATTTTTTATTTTTTTTTATTTTTTTCCCTTTTAACATTGGTTTCCTTTTCTGTGCATTAATTCGGATGACACTTCTCATGTTCTTCCCTTTCAAAGAATAGCACTGTTATAGGTATCCTCCTGATGTTTACTGCACTGAACTGCAACCCAAAGCAGCAGTATTCTCCTCATAAATTATACTATAGGAGAAACTATGAAGAATTCTGAAAATAGGAAAATAGAAATGTTAGTGACTAAATTACCTTCTAACTTTACTCTTACGTTGTGTAAAGCTGGATACTTGGTTCTATTTTTTTTCTCTGATTTTGGAAACAAGTCACATGCAAAAAACATCTCCAAATTACTAAATAGTGCGACAATTTAAAATGTGACAGCAGCACTGCTCAGTCTGTTATCGCAAATAGCTATTTTTGTGTCTTATTGCTGTGGGTTGCCATTTCAAAATATGTTTCCAGAGACTCAGAGGAATGCAATCCCCTGTGCTAGAAGCCTTCCAGATGTAATATTCTGCAAAAACCTCATGCAGTTCAGTAAGAGATTGGCATGTTTGCAATGGGCTCAGGAAAGGAAATATTTTTCTTTGAAAACTGGGCAACCTCTGCTTCTTGTGGCCCTGCTTGAGAGACAAGTCAGAGCCTGCAGAGGTCCCTTCCAACCTCAACCATTCAGTGGTTCTGTGAAAACTAGTAAAGGATAGCTGGAACAAAGAGAGTTTGGGTTGTTTGAAGTAGGTATTATCTCTGAGAAATGAAAGCATAAGGAATGCCATCTGGCCCATGAAAATATGCCACTGCAATGATTACAGTATTAAAGAAAGCAGTCTACTAGCATTTAGCAGGGTAATGAATATCATTGCTATCACTTGAAACAAGATGGCAAAACTGAGGATTTGTTAGAGCGAAAAAATTCTCCATTTTTTGAAGAACAAAATTGTTCTAAGTCATTTATATGGCCTCTGGTCACCAATTTAGATAAACTCCTCAGCTGATCCAAGTCCCCTTAGCAATGTAAAGCTGGTGCTGAATTAGCTTTACAGCTTCTCTTCTAGTGGAAATGCATGTCTGCCACTGTACATGTAGAGCATCCTACAGATTTTCACTGTTCTGTTCTTTAGGTAGCTGGTGCTTCTCTTGGCACTTAAAGAATCCAGTATTCATCCTGGGAGATATCAAAATATTGCCTGTGACAGCAATGCATATATCACAAGCTGTACAAAATGAATTTGTGTCATGTCACCTGTAGAACCTGATAACCGCACTGATCATTTTCAGCCATGGGAAAGCTTTTGTGTTTTGATTTGAGCAAGGAATGCCTGGATAGTCTGGAAGTGATTAGGAAGTGGTTGTCATTTTACAGTGCAAGGCTGGTAGCTTTTAATAGCATGGTGAACGTGTGTCTGCATCTTTCAGAAAAAAAGGAATGAGCTTTAACTGAAAAATACGCACTACTTAATTCTGCTATTCTTGCCTGGATGGTGGTACATCTGCAGCCAGAAGAGTATTACTGAATCTTACCATGCCATTTACATTGCTGACAAACTCATATTTCAGCTGTACATATAGAAGCTATGGGAAGCAAATAAAACATTTCTCAGTTATTAATTTAATACTAGACTTTGGGCAAATGAGTAAACTTCCTGTTTTAAAATATGGCCTCCATTTTTAGGTCCTCTATACTTTATAGGTATTTAATAATAGCTGTTTTCTTTTCCTGAATTCAAGAGGATTGAACACCTGCTTTTTCTATCAACTACTACTTAAAAGCATACTCCAAATTTCTAGAAACAAACTGAAAAATCAATTTAAGAAATCTGAAGCATTTATGAAATATGATTTTTAATTTCCTGGACTTCAGCATCCCCATCTGTACAATGACTGTCTCAGCTGGATGTTGGGGAGGTTTGTCAACTTAGTGGCAAACTGGAAGGAAGTCGCTAGTACTGTTCTTGGATTGCACTATAAAAACTCAGGAGAGGAAAAGTCCATGGCCTTTTCCTAGCAGAGCTTTCTCCTTGCTGGTTTGTCAGGGGGAAGACTGAATTTCTGTTGCCCTTCAATGGACTTGCCTCTAAATTTCACAGATATTGGGTTCCATGTAGAAACTCTGAATCTCCATGCAGTTATGTGCCCCTGGTAACTGTGCAAACCTTGTCAGCACAGCCTTCAGGGATCTGCACTTTCCACCAAGAGATGTGGTATAAAAAATGAAGGTACGCCTTCACAGTACTTCTCCATCCTGGGGCACAGCCATCATAATGTCTGCAGTAATTGAGGAAGATGCTTTAGTAGGGTGGCCTCTACCCAACTATACGTAACTGGGACTCTCTGTGGGGAACCTTTGTAGGTCCATATCTGCCCCCTGCAAGATGGTTGTGATGCTGGTCATGTAGTGTCTACTTTAGATACAAAAGAGTCCCAGTGTGAACTTGCTGGACTGGTTGTTAAATACATTAAACTCTTCTAACTGGAATGCTTGCATTGAATAGTAAAATTCTGTGTCTATATTTATCTTTGCAGTGTCTAATTAACTCTCTGTGAGATTGGTCATTCAGGCCGCAGGTTTCCAGGAGCTATGAACCAATTCTTTATTCTCTGTTAAATGCAGGGAGTTCTCATTTTAGAAGTTTTCTTTTGTATGTTGAAATTTAAATAATTTGAACTTCAAACAGGCATTTAATTTTACATATTTTTTCCCCTGGCTTTGATAAAGTAGTGAGCCTGCACAAAAGGTAAAATTGTTAGCTGACTAGCTTGAACAAACCTGTTCTTGAATAAAACTTTCTCTTTGCTCACCAGTTAAAACTTTGTGGAGTTTTTTATGACAGGTATGAAAGTCACCTTGTCTGCACATCGCAGAATCTCACAATCGTTTTCTGGAAACTGCAGATGGAGGCAGATTGTTGTGCAATACTGGACAAGTTCCAACACATTTTCTCCTGTGCTGCAGGTAGCAGTGGTCCATTCTTTGCCAAGATTTATATGGAGTTATTTTAACTTATATGAAGCTCCATTTATAAAAAATTAGGTTTTCAAATGCTTCATTGGTTAGTCTCATATCTCAGAAATATTACATTTCAGTAACCTACTTACTCAAGTTTTCACAATAATTACAAAGTTTTCTAACAATAATAATTTCTGATTGGCAACTTTGAATTTTGGTGGCTAAAGTAGCCTAAACATCTAAGTTCCAAACTTTAGAAGATATAGTAGGAAACTACATAAGGAAAATTTCCCACGTCTAAGATAAGATTAAAATAGAAAATGTAAAATAAACCTAAAAAAGTTTTTTTTTTTTTTTAATGTAAGCTACTGATCTATTTTACTCATTTTAATTGGAAGAAGGAAATGCTACTTTGATAAATAGACAAGCTTAAATTTAACAGTAAAGGTAGTCATCTTCTTTTATATTAGCTGTTTGACTCTATGGGCTATTATCTGAAAAATCACAGTGATAATAATGTGAAATATATTGAGAACAGTTTTACAAACTTTGGCCCGCATGTACAGTATCGGATACCTTTATGTTTACTATATCTGCCCCTTGGGTTTATACAAAACAAAAATAATCCTACCTTTGCAGGTAACTGGGACAGTTCCTTGCAAAATTCCTTGTTTAGTCATTATCAGTGGGGTTATTTATTAATTTTGTACTAAACTTCATGAACTTATCTCTACTGAGAACACATCTTGTGCTGTAACTGGGCTGCAAATGGAAAGATTGCATGCTTGCTCTGGTCTACACATGCTGGGGTAAATGAGATGCAGTGGGGTGGTGGAGCTGAATCCACTAAGGTAGGCTATAATTGGAGATACAAAGCAGATGATTAGAGACATGATAATTATGGATGTGAAAACCCCTCCAGCAGAGGGACACAATTATATGGTTGTGCTGTTGGCTTCTCAGTCAGGAAGCTGACAGCTCTCCTGTGCTTGTTGAAGAGGACTGTAGTTTAATGACATGAGATTTCATAAAACCAAAAAAAGCCTATTGGCCATCATAGAATAGAATACTATGACTCCAATTCTGGGAAAAACAATGCTGAATTTCATGTATATATATTTATCAAATTCTAACACCATCTATTCCAGATGAGTTAAGCACATACCTGGAATAGCAGCAGCAAGTCTACTGATATTACAGCAGTTATTCATTTTTTTTATGTTTCCATGACACTGGAGTTATTTCAGGGACAATATAATGTGGAAACAGAGACACTGTAAATGGCCCAAGGTCATAAAGGTGGTACCAGTTAGATAAAACATTTTTTTTTTATATCGCATTTTATAGGCATTTCATATGCCCCCAAACAGCTTCACTCATGAATAGTATTTTTTTTTTTTTTAATAACCTGTGAGCCTCTGTGAAAAGCAATGACAACACTGTGATTGTTTTGCAAGCATGTTTCTAGGGTAAAGTATAATGACATAGTCATACAGCATTTTTGTAACACAGAAACTGCAAGACTATGTTCTGACTCAGTATCACAGTATCACAGATTTCTAGGTTGGAAGAGACCTCAAGATCATCGAGTCCATCCTTCGACCTAACACTAAGTACTCCACTAAACCATATCGCTAAGCTCTACATCTAAACGTCTTTTAAAGACCTCCAGGGATGGTGACTCCACCACCTCACTTGCAGAGTTGCTTTTTCCCCCAAATAATTGAATGCAAGAAATAGCAACACCACCATTTTTGAAGGATTATTTCTGGTTTGGATGAACAAATAATATATATATATATATATATATATACATACATATAATTCAAAGGTAGTGACTAATTTTAAAAGTTATGATGGGTCATATTTGCTCCATCTGTGATTATCAGAGAGTAGAAAAGTCACTCTGAGTTTAGGCAGGAAATTTTGTATCCACTTGTAAAAGTAAAAAAAAACAAGCCAAAACAAAAAACCACAACAAAACGGAACAAAAGAAAGTGTAGACTAAGAACATCCTCATGCAGGAAATCTGTTCAGAGGAGTTCTCTGTGTTGCAAGGTACAGTGCTGAACAAATAACACCACTGCAACTGAAGCACATTTTCAAGAAATGTTGCAAATGACAGAATCTATTGAACATGACATTTTGCTTAAATTGCAAGTCAAGCTTGTCTGCAAATACTAAAAAAGGTAGAAGGAAGGCCTGAATTAGAAGGATGGCTTTAAGGAGCAACTTCAGTAGTTGGTTCTTTTATATGAAACAGTGTGGGGAGATAAAGATCTGCAACAGAGTAGACTTGCAGGCCATTTTAGTGCTTTAGAGATATATTTTCCTCTTCTTTTACACATCTTTCTTGTCCCAAATCTCAGACATGAAGGTCATTTGCTAGATGTTTTTCTTCATTTCTTCCTGGGATGAATCTCTAAACATTTACTTGAATAATAAGTTATGTATGAATACTTAGATGTTAGAGAAAAGATAGACTGAAATGTCTTTACAGTGAGATTCCTTTGCAGTTGTAAGGTAAACTTTGTCTCCATTTTGCAGACAAAATTCAAGGAGGTTGTTTGGTCCAGAAGATTTAGATCTGTACAGAACTCAAAATTATTTGTGTGTAAATAATGGGCTGACTGTGGTGTATCCATTATTGTATGAATGATTTATATAGACCTGGAGACCTGCTGTATGCTTTAATGTCTTTAGGGCAAATGCGCTTGTTTTACAAACAGAGAAATGTACTGGACAGTTAAAAATCTGTTTTACTTTCTGGTTTAAATTACACTGTATAGTGATTAAGTCCAAGCTATGGCCCTTGACTTCACTATCTTGGCGCAAAGGTTGCATTTCATTTCTGCAACTTTATTGCCTTGACAGTTTGCCTGGCAATTGTAACTGAATGATGCTGGAGACTAAACCAGGTTACTGATCAGATATAATAAGAAGGACAGAAACAGGTTTTCACTCTGTGTGGCACTAGGTCTGTGAGCTGTTGAGAATAACAAACACTAATTATTTAGATTATAATACAGTAGTGTCTCCATACTAGTGACAACCCCAGGGAACTCTCATGGGTTAGTTTGACCCCAGAGCAGCATGGTTCTTACAAACAAGGGTGATTCAAACTTGCTTTGCCTGTCTTACGGTGCTCATTGCTATTGGGAAACCACATTTTGCCTATTAGTAAAGCAAACAAACCTGGTGGTGGTATAAGGAAGGCAGACCAAGGCATTGGTCAACCCCCATGCGTTTTTCATCCTGAAGTGGTATGCAGGCACTGGGATCTAAAATACAGCCCTTAAACTTGGCGCAGCCTATCTTTGAATGACAATGCAGTGGGCTGTGCTAATTTATATGACATTGACATCCCCAAGTGCAAACTTTGGAAGTAACTACTCTTTTCCAGAATATTAAAACCACTAAATAAGTGTCAAATAGCATCATTCAGCATATGAAGAATAGTCAAGGAAGTGGATCCTCGTTCACACAACTTTGATTTTTAGATCTTTGGTATAAAGCTCATGAATCTTTACCAAACTACTTCATTCACTGAAATCCATAATTGATTTTTTTCACCATGAGACTTGTGCTGAACAAATCAATTTTTAGCATCTGTCTGAAAGCAGAGGCCATAAATCACCTATTTTATTATAGACTCTTGGGATTTCAGTAGCAGGTTTTCAAAGCCTGTTGGACTAATTTTACATGAGGTGTATATTGACTTGTTCTGCTCTAAAATATTCTTCAGTACAATCTATATGTGCAGGTAAGAGAGGTTTTACTTGGCCTGTTATTTCATTTTGGCTCAAGACATTTACCGGCTTTTATTAAAATGAAAACAATGGAAAATATATTGAGCTTGATATTTGGTTTGGATTTTTTTTTTATTTTTAATTTTAAACAGTGTTCTGTAAAGTTCTTAATGAAATTTAATGTTTACCATGACTTCATTTAATCAATTACTTATTTTGTACTCCATTCACTCCTAAATACCTTGCTTGGAGTAAAAGCCCTACTATATTAGATGCTATAGAAATGTGAAGGAAGAAGACAATCTGTTTTTACCATCTGCTACTTGTTCTTGCAAATTTGCACTTATATGGCTCATTTTATGCAGCATATGCAGTTCCTGTCATATTAAAAGCAATGTTTGCCATATATTAACTGAGCACATGTGAAAGTCCTTGCCTGAAGTTTCAGTGCTGCAAGTGCCAATTAAATAGCTCTTGGTAAGAGGAACGGTTCTCAATACAAACTTGTGTGAATGTGTTGGTGTCCATAAGAAAGAGCTGTAGGTTAAAACACATTTTGGGAAGGAGCAAAAGAAAAATGACAATTAAAGTGTCTGAATATACGCTGGCTTCATGTACAGATGGTTGGTTTCTTAATTTCTTTTCAAAGTCATGAACTATAAAGAACAGATTGTATAAGAACTACCTAGTACAGAATTATCTAGTCCCTCTTAGCTGGCTTCCCATGGGCGTTGTGGCACATGGTCTTTCTATACCTGTTCTGTCACTGACTCATTGAGCAACCTTCAGTAGCACACCTGGAGTTGTGTTTCAAGATGTCTGCTAGTACTGCACACCTTTGCCTTGCCTTGTTTCTTTCTAAATTGAGATAGTAGTATCTTAACTTGATGTAGCATCTGTCAGTGAAATAGGAGATTTATAGGAGTTTGTGTAATTGAGAAAGATACATGTTGCGCATGCTTTGGAACTGGAGAGGAGAGATTTCCCTGTCCTCTAGCTCAGCTTCTGTATCTATAAATTAGAGATTATACTTAACCTTCCGTTGTGCAAGACCTGTAATTTCTCAGCTGATGCAGTTCCCTAGGATTATCTTCTTTCATTTTAGAGGTTATTTTATCCATACTTCTAATAAAACAAAGTTTTAATGTCTAGTAAATATACACCAAATCCTTAAGAAGTATGCATATCAAAAGTTGATCATACAAATAATTGAAGATTTGAAGACTGAGACCTTAGGAGAGTCCCACTCAATGAGTAATAACTGAAACATTTTAGTGCTTATAGTGTGTGTGCGTTTATTTGGGAAAATAATTTTTAATGAAAATGACAATTATTTAACATTTTGTTTTCTGAGATTAAGGTTAATAATAGGAAAAACATATTTTCTGAGTAGAGTATATAACCTATAATTTCAGGGACAATACTGGTTATAGCGAAGTACCTTAAACCACTTAGAAAAGACAACATCAGCTAAAAAGCAGTGCTTTTCTAAAGTATTAAGCATCATTGCTATTTGATACAAACCCTGTATGCACCAGAAAGTGGTTAATGAATGAATCTGACTACAGCCACTAGCTACTAGCTAGTGGGCTAGGACCAGGTTTAAAAGTGGAAGAGATTATTTTTAGCTGGATAGAAAGTAACCTGTCAGCAACCATTGTGTATGTCAAGATGTAGATGTGCCTAAATCCCTTTTGGATGTAGATTTACTCTGTTTCCTTTAAAGCCTTTTTATTTCATATGTGCTTGTCTCTTTTCTGTTCCTCTGTGTGCAGTACTGGTGCTTTTCAGTAAACAAGATGTGAATTCAGTCTCCTATTACAAAATGGCTTCACTGATGGTATGAATAGCTGTAGCATAAATATTTTGAGGAGGCTTTCAAATTGAGAGTATGTTCACTTGTATTACAAGTTAATATTTGAGAACTGCTGTATATTTATTTAGAAAAAAATGGAAGAACGGCTGATTGGCAGGACAAGCACTGTGAGCTTTTTCCTCCTGATACCAAACAAATAAAACCAACCAACCAAAAAAATTACCACCACCACCAAAAAAAGCTACCAAGAAATGTTGTTTCCATAGTCTGTCAAGATGAGAAATGAAATTGAAACTTGCTTGGAAACCACAAAGAAGCTCTTGGAGATAAAATCTGATGAAAATCCATCAGAGTGGCATAGAGAGATTGTATTTCAGGGCAGCTCACCTGTCTGAGATGGAAGGGCTTTGAAGCTGCAGACAGTGACAAAATGCTTGGTTTATTATTTGAATATTTTTGTCAAAGCCAAAGCTTGACAAATTTAAAATGTCCTCCTGAAAGATATACCATGACAAAAAAACTTTAAATGGGAAACAGTGTAATTTCGTGAGCACTGTCATTTATAACATTGCTGCTTCCAGAAATC
Source organism: Anser anser (assembly GCF_964211835.1). Classification (NCBI taxonomy): domain Eukaryota; kingdom Metazoa; phylum Chordata; class Aves; order Anseriformes; family Anatidae; genus Anser; species Anser anser. The sequence continues at coordinate 19,254,206 of NC_139730.1, forward strand.
TCTGTTTGGGTATCTCAAAATATGTGTGGATTTTACTTCCACATAGCAGTGGTTACTTTGATCAACTGTTATTGTATCTAAAATTTTATTCTGAATGTGAGAATTTTGTTTGTTTGTTTTTAACAGAAAGTATATTCTGGTCTAAATGGAAGGTTAATTGTAGAGTCGTATTCAGTTTGATAGCCACACAGGTACAAAAGATGTCAGAATTCTTACACTTCCCAGGGGCTATTCTTTTCTGCATCTTATTTAGAAAATATTTATCCCAACCAGCATGTGGTAAAATTTGAAAATTTGGAGAAAACCAAAGTTTGGACAACCCTAACCAATCACAGTTCTCTTTTATGAGCAGAAGGTGTTCAAATAAGTGCATTTTTCTTGGTAATATTGGTCACTAGAGATGCATTGCACTGTCATTTTCATTTATTTCAATGCCCCTCCCATGTATTTGTACAGTTGCGTTATGTTCCTTATTGCATCTGCAGTTGTGCATAGTGAAAATTATTACTGAAAAGGTATTGATGTACCACGTTTGCTCAGAGATCATGTGATTCCAACAGAGAAGCTGGCAACCTTTTCAGCTGGCTATCTACACAGAGCAAGAACTGGGTAAGCCAAGGAAAGAAAAACACTAAAGGAAGAATCTCTGAATGTTAACTGTTGGTAAAACCAGAGCTGTGCATGAAAGCAGGTGAAGCAATGGACAGCACTTCAAGAGAAAAGGAAATGGAGAGAAGCTATAGACTCAGCAGTGAAGCTGCTGCTATGGCAGGACCCTGCAAAGCTTTCTGTCCGTATATCTGAAATCCTGTGCAGAAAATTCAAATGAAGATATTCTCTGCTTAGCTGACTTGCAAAAACCCTTTTACAACAGTAAAGAGCTGGTTAGATAGACTGTTCTTCATTGTATTTTAACAGCTCTGCCATTAGCAAAGGTGTTAGCATGTGAGTATTCACATGTTTTGCTAGTGCTGACTGATACATTATCAATTTGATTAAGCTATTCTTCCTGTCTTTGTTTTCTACGTATAGTCAGGATATTGTTTGCTTCAAAGTGCATTATTTAATTTCATTTGTATTTACTTAGCATTGTGTTAAAATTTTGTGTAGTTGATCTGTTTTTACATTTTTAACAGTATTTTATTTTATAGTGGAATATTTGGAACCATTAGAAACATTCCCTTTTGCATATCTGATACCAGGAGGACCAGTATTTATTTTTGGTTCTCTCTGTTTTTATTTGCAAATTAACACAAAACTCCAGATGCTGACATGGAAGAAATGCAAGCCAACATTATGGTTTTGCACGACTGTACATACCTTCACGTGAATTATCTTAGACATTCTCTGGAGTCATGGAATTGCCGCTGGCAAGGAATGTGATAAAACAACATTTTATTTTTTATGCCATGGTCAAGAGATGTTGGTTGCATCTTCATGAAATGATTACAAAATGTATGAGAAACCCTAGCTATCTTCATCTGATAGGTGCAAAAAAATGATCAGACATAAAAACTGTTTGGCTTCCTTGAAATATCACAAAAGCTTCTGACTCAGTAACTATCTAAACTTGCTGCTGCCCACAAGAATGTTGAGCTGGAGTCTATTAGTCGTATTTTGTCAACAGTTTTAGTGGTTTAATGTGATCTAGGAAATGATACAGCAACATTCAGAAAACAATGTCCGTCACGGTTCTGCAACCTTTTTCTTAGTCTTGACATGGATTTTGGTCTTCTAGTTTTGGAGAAAATTGACACTTAGATGCAGTATGTGCTACGTTTTCAACAGTTTCTACAAGGCTTGGAGGTGTGATGGTTAACTAAACAAGGAGATTGTCTCTTTTCTGTTATTATATTACCATTTGTGAATTTTACATGTTGGAATTTCATGGGGCTAAGGTACATGTGTGAACCTGAAATTAGCGTGAATGATATAAAATGACCATTGGTAAAAAACTGCATTGACAGATCCTGATTGAGTATATTTGCTCCAGAGGGATCATGCTAAATCAGCTGATGTAACAGGAATAAATTGCAATTTTAATACAGTGTTTGTGCAAAATTCAAGGAAGTTACTAATTGTATTTCTCATTGAATACTTTTTTTTCCATTGCACTTCCTCCTGTTTTCCATTTAACACTTCCCTTCTACCCCTAGATATTAGCATTTTCAAGTTAAGTAATAAAGTAGCAATTAAAAATCAGGATGCAATAAAGCTAGAACAGAAGTGTGTGTTACGGCCCTGTATAGTTACAGTAATTTAGATTCTTTTGTCAAGTCAGGGCTCTCAAGATTCCCCCCCCCATTTTTTTAAAGCTATTAAAAGCTATGAAAGCCAACAATTGGTTCCACCTGTTTTTTGTCTCCTACAGGGTAGAAAAAGCATTGAAGCATAAGTGAAAACAATCTGTTTCAACTGATGTTTAAAGCTCCAATAAATATGAACTTTTCACCACAAGCCCTCTGAAGATCTGTAAGTATGTATTAGTGTGCTCTTACTTAACTTATTCAAGAAATAGCTGCTTGTTTTATTACACACAGATAAATACACACACACTTGCTCACGCAGCTAAATCCAGGTGAATGAGGCAAGAATACTAAACCTGAAAGAAGCTGTACATTCTGTAATTTAGATGCAACTTTCCTTAGGCCTTGCTAATGTTTCTTTTGTGCTTGCTCTGCAGATGTTTGTACAGTTGTATTTGGTAGCACAATAGCAAACTTAATCAAAAATACTATTTAAATAAACCTGATACTTTAACAGATGGGTGCCCGGGCAAATGAGCTTTTTAAACATATGAATGTCATCAGTGGATATCTTTAAATATTTGTGTTACAAAGTCCCTTGATAATTATTTTTTCCCCACTCAAGAACAACAAATTGTATTCACAATATTTGCAATCAATTCTCTGAAAGTATTTGAATACTTTACTTTAAGCTAAAAAGAATTGATGAATTTGCTGTATTCTTGCAGAGAGAATCTTAACTAGCCGAAAAACTTATTCATGATTTGTTGAGCTCTAATGTAAACACACTTTTACAGTAAAAAGTATTTATATTGATTAGAATAGAAATTTTGATGAAGTTAAAGCCACTCTCAGATTGAAACACCAAGTATCTGTGATGGACTGGTAAAGTTACGTGTAAAAATCTGACTATTTTTAATATTTTAATATTAAAATATTGTGTTTACCACACCAGATGTCTTTTATTGTAGTTTCAGAATTTCTGTAGAGGTTGTGGGTTTCAAGTATAATCATGGCCTTTAAGTATAATATTCTTCATTTGTGTTTTCTTGGAAAAACTAATATTAAAAAAAAAAATAGAAAAAGAAAAGTAAGGTGTGTGCTGAGGCTCTTTTTCATATTCAGGAGAGTTTCTGATAAGACATCCCTAGATTTATTATGTCCCTTTTGTATAAAATTTTTTGCTCTAATAGAAGTAGCACTAGATTAGATATGCTACTTGGGGTTTACAACACAGATGCGTTTGAAAATAGCCTTTGATTCAAACTTTGAAAGCTACAAAGAGTACCTAATTTACCTCATCTAAATAATTTTATTTAATTTCTGGTTTTGCACCAATGCTTTCAGAGGCTTGTCCTTTTAAAAACAACAACAACAACAACAACAAAGTAGAAAACACACTTAGGGCCAAATTCTACGTTCACATGTGTCAGTTGAACCACAGAGTTCAAGGCGGTGGCATGACTTTAGTCAAGGACACAGTCTGATGTCACTTTCTGAGGCCAACCACCTATCAAGATGACACTAGAGTTACTGACACCTGAAAGGTTTAAAACCATATTTCTTACTTTATTTAATATTAACAGTTCCTAGTACTTAGACACTTGAAATACCATCTCTCCCACCAGCATTTATGTATACAAGTGATCAGGTATAAATAGTTTTAAATATATTCTCTGTAATTATATCTAATAAATAATGAGCAGTTACAAATTAATCTGGACATCAAATTTTAGTAGCAGACATGCCATATGGCATCTGAGCTATAATTGTTAGGATGTAAGAATTTCCTGAGAAAATAGAAGTTGCTCCCAATCCTATAAATTCTACATGAATGTTCTTTAGGATTTACCTTATTTTAGAAGCAATCCTCTTTATCTCCTCTGTTCCCAAACATTTTTCAATCTGTCTGAAAAATGTCTGAGATTGTTACTTCTCTCTGCAGGCCTCTAAATTGCCTGATAGGCTTAAGATTGATTTCTGTACCACAGGTACATTTTGTCTTTTATGAACTTTGCCAGCATTTTCAAAAATGAGTGTCTAAAACTCAAGCATTTTACTGAGGAACCCAGGTGGAACTAGTCTGAGTTTCAGATGAGCTGGAATTTCCCGGAATGGCTACAGAACCTTTCAAACTAGTTTTTGTATTAAGTGAAAAATTGAAGACTTTTATTTTCAGTTATCCAGTTAAAAAATATATATATATTTGAAGGGTTAAATTTTTGCAGCATTAGGCAAAAAATGCCTGCCAAAATATTGCCTACCTGGCTACAATTTGGACAGTTTTGAACAGCTGTATTCCAAACTGGTTGCAAGGAACTAACACATGAATTTCAATTAACTTACTCCTTTCTATATTTTTGGGTGATACTCTGTTTTGTTTAGGTCCAGGTTTAAAATTTGGTTGGTATTAGCTTTTAAAATAACTCTTCTCAAAACACGGTAAGTAGCTACCAAAGAACAAGGAATTTGAGACACAAGCTTACGGCCAAAGCAATGGACGAGTTACAAAGTCTCACTTGATGACTAAATGCTGGAAGAATTAATCATGTGTCTATCTCGCCTAGTACCAAACTGTGATTAACAGTGGCTGAGCTACTTGTCTGAGATCCTGAAATGTTCATTTCCTGATGCCATCCCAAAATACAATAAAAAACATTTCTATTCCTGTTCTAGCTTCTGTAGCCCTTTACATCTCTAGAACTGCTTTTGTCTAGAGTTCTCCATTCCCATGAACTATTGTCTGGTTCACAGTTTCTAATTGAGTAAAAATATTTAATTTGACTAACTATTGACCAGTTGTCTCACGTACTAGTTTTTACTACAGATCTGGTGTGCTACTTCTGCATTCAAATCACACAGGTAATGGTGCTATTTGTTTCATTAAACAAGAGATGTATAAGCACATACAAGTGCAAACACATAAATCGCACAGTAATGCAAGACACATTATGTCAGAAAACATGTTAATTTTATGTTATAAAATTTTATTTGTTAAATGAAGGATAAATTACTATAATGTGAAAGGATGCTGAAAACTATTTTTGATTTAGAGCCATGTCTGGGACTTTCCTGTGTAACATGGTAGCTTTCCATGATAACTACATTAAAATGTAAGAGGTAAAAGGTTGTGCCATGCTGTATGAAATCAGTAAGTATTATGATGGTAATCTACCCACCAATTTTATTTTTATAACCTGATACATCTAATTTTAAGTTTCTAGATTTGGAAGTAGTAACATAGATTTTTTTAAAAATTAATTAATTATTATTTTTTTAAAAATTTCTTAAGTATATAATATCTAGACCTAGATCAGGAAAAAAAATAATAAAAAGCAACATCAGGATATGTTGTATGTTGTGAATTTGGCTTCATAGTAAGTAGTTAATTGGATGCTTGAATCTTCGCAAAAGTCCTGGCCATAATAGAAAATTGAAAAGCTTCATATTTACCTGTTTGATAATAAAGTAAAAAAAGGCAGAAGATTTTTATCTTGCAGAACAATATTTTGTCATTGGTAATCCAACATACTTAGCTTTTCTAATTATTTTTTTTCATTCTCATTTTGACTATAGACTAAGTAATCTAAATTTTTAGAACGTAGTGTTACTGATATCCATTACATTGTAAGGCATAAGTAACATAGGGAGGTTCTTCAAGCTATAAAATGTCATCTGTGTTCTTATGCTCTTGTAGCTACATTCAATGGCACAGAATTTTCCTTCATTATTTTCCTCAAAAGGTAAAACCTCCTACTTATTTTTTCAATATTTCAGGTAGTGGCTGTATATCTTCTACAGTCTGTAGCAGAAATTAGGTTAGTACTGGTTGGTTTTAGCTTTCTTTCTCATGTATTTCCCTAAGCTCAATGTTTAGACTTGGTAATGGTGTTTCAGTCTGCTGCTCTGGGGTGCTCAGTGCCTTCCTCTACCTTAGGTGCTCAACTTGTGTAAGATCAAGCCCAGGATAAGCACGAGCTGGGTTTTCCATACAGTCAGATCCCAAAGTTTATCTTGGGAACTGATGATTTACTGCTTTGAGAACACTAGTCTGGAGAGTAGTGCATCTGCAGTAAATACAGAGCACAGAACTTGTTAATCAATGAGCATAACCTATTATTTCCTTAAATGAGAAGGGTTCTATGGTTAACAGTTCCCACAAGAATTTTAGGGCAATACTGTCCAGTATCAAAAATTTGTATGCTGGTCAGACTTCATATTAGACCAGAAGTACTCTTTTCTGTAGAGTGATGGTTGGGAATCCATGGTTAGGAGACAGAAAGTTGTACTCCTGCTTGAGGTGAAAGTTTTTGACCTGGTTTAGGCATGGAGAAGGGAAGATTCTTTCTCCAAAATGTAAATGCTCAGTTCGAAAGGTAAATCTGCTCATTTTCTAACTCAAGTATTGCTTTAATGTTAATAAAGTAATGAAAAGGTAATGTTAATACTGATTACCATTGTAACTGTTGATCATGCCAGCATGTTGTCTTGACCACCGGAGCTCTGCACATCAGAACATGCGTTATTGTTTTTCATTCTTTTAAGTTGTTACTCTTTAGACTGAATGATTTTAGAGGAAATATATTCTTCTTCTTCAGTTTTAACCTTAACCTTACATACGAAAAAGAATGCAGACTCAAACATTTAAAGCACTTATAAAAAGTCTCCTTTTAACTAATTTTACAGTATTAATGACTGAAAAGACTAGATAGTTTTCTCCTGGAAACCATTCATTTAAGAGTATGCCAGCTGCTCTGTAATCATTTTACAATCTGTTTTGCAATATATAGGACACTGAGATTTAATGTAATCTACTTTAGGACACTGAGATTCAATATAATCTAATTTATTGGATGTTTCAGCATTTGGGAAGGATTTTCAGACTTTTCTGGGAGTTGTCTGAAATATTTAGCAGTTCCTAAAATGCAGAGTGTTTTTTGTAATTTTGAAAAACAAGAGGAGATATGAAAATACATTTTTTTTGTTGTTGTTGATAAAGGGACTTTAAGCTTTTATTCAAATTCTGTAAATGAGAAGAAATTGTATCTATAGTTCTACAATATGTGTCATGGAATGATACAAAGCCAGTTCATGTTCGCTTCGTAAAAATGCTTCGTAATTTTTTGATGCAAAATAATAGTGAAGAACATGAAGCCCTTCATTGATATTGTGAACTCTCATAAAAGGTTTATAATTTTCTTCATCAATCGAATGGGGATCAAGTATAAGGTATATCCCTAATTATGTTATGGTACTTTTCAATAAAATTCCCCACTTTAAAGAAACTAATGTGAAAGGAAGAAATATTCTATGATTAATTCTGACTCTTTGAAATATAACAGTACATCTGGAAAGTATCTTTAAAAACTCTTGAGTTATGCCATACTTAATAAAACTCTGATTAACAATTTTGCAAAGGAAGTTAGAACAAAAAAATACTGATCTTGAAAGGGATTGCAGCAAGATTTAGTGAAAAGTAGTGATGTGTTGTTCTGATATATATATATATTTTTTTTGTTTGTTTGTTTATTCTGGAATACATTTTATACAGAGTTTTATAATAAAGTATAATATTTTAGAATGACTATTCCAACCTTTAAGTATAAGTGTTGGTTCTTTGGCTCTGATTTCTCATCCCAGCTGTGGAGGTTAGGTATAAAGGTATCATGTTACAATAAGCAGATCGCGCTTAAAATTATGCAAATATGTATAACTGCTCTATTGAAGTCAAAAACTGAGAAATGATGTTTAATATTAAAAAAGCACTGGAGCCATGTCTGGTGGTTTAATCCTCTGCCTTGGTATAGTACATACATAACTCAGCATTTCATGAAACAAGATTATTATTTTGCTTCCCAGCTGATCCACCTATATAATGTAGATACAGATAATGTAATGGAAATTTTCTGTAATTCTAGTCTTCACCATTGAAACAAGATCATGCCCATCATTACAAGTACAGATTCAATCTGGAAAATTCTTATCTTCCTCTCGAGCAAAGTTGCTCCTTATCAGACACTTTTAATACATTCTAGTGAGAAGTAACCAATGTGGCAGTGTTCAAAAAGTAGTGGTGGTGCTTTGATCTCATTGCTAAGAAGCCTCACTATTATAAAACAAACAAACAAAAAAACACACAAAAAAACAATAAAACTCTTATAGTGTCCCCACCTGAATGTTTCCTTATCTAAAGCCTACTGCGTGTATCTCGGTTAATTTCCTCAGAAGATTTAAACTTTGTCTTCTACCTTACTATGTATCCTAAGTGTTGATGATCATTATCATTTTGGCTAAAATGTATAGAGTATTTACTGCTTGATTTCAGCTTTTACTAAGGCCCTTCAGCATTAGTATATTTACATATAGAAAATATTATGCTGGAACATATGTGGCAACCAATATATAGAATAAAATCAATGTGCGTCTGCCTCTCTGTACACAATAGTAATTTATTTTCAGCCAGCTTCTACCTTGTCCAATGCCAATATCACTATTTGTATCCAAGCCTGGAGCTGTGTTATTAATGATATGATATCAAAAATAAAAGAAAATACAAGAACTGAAGTCAGGTTTGTTACTTTGTTTTGGACAGAGCCTTTCTGTGCCTCTTATATGTCTTCACATGTAAAAGAAATAATTTTTAATTTTTCCTAATTGCAAATAAATGACCTATAGATGTATTCAATACTAGGAATATGTAGCATACAGCAAAAATAATGATATTTATTTGTAGTGTCTCTGAGTGAATTCAGAACATACTTATGATGCAGATGTGAAATCTGTACTATCTTTGATATGAATTCAGAACATATTTATGATGCAGATGTAAAACTTCCTGGTGATGGATGTTGATACTGCAGATAAGACCCAAAATCAGTAAATGGAATATTTTCTTGTACATACAACTCTGGATTTCATGTCTAAGTATGCATATGAAGAATGTAAAGTGAATGCAATGTATAGGGAGACTTTCAGTTAATGTCTTTTTTTCTTTTCAAACTTTTTTTTTTAATGTGTAAACATGATAGTGTCCAGATGTATGGGACACACAATTCAGGTGAGTATTCTGTTTGTCTATAGTTTCCAGTCAACTGTTAGAAATATGTTTGTGCTGATGTCTGATCCCTGATTATTTCTAAATGTTTGACCAAAAATAGTCTTTGCAGTGTCTTGTGAAGAGTCTCTCAGCTGTGTGGATTACAGCATAATCATCATATTGCTCATTGTCTCTTGGGTCAATGTTCAGGTCTCTGAAACTTAACCTGTGGAAGAAAGGCTGAAGTTGTTTCTAAGAATATAATTTGAGGTAAAACTTCTTTTCTACTTCTATTGAAGTGGATTAGTTAGAAACCTTCGCAGACCCGAGAATTACAAAAATTCCAGTGTATTTTCACAGGACAGGTTAACAGAGACAAATAAAAAGATTACGTCTTTCAGCTTAAGATAAATACATATTTCTGAAGTACTTTAAAATTTAAAACTACATTAGAAGCTTTTATTTGTAGGTTATCTCTGATTCAATCTGTCTTAATAGATTTATGTGCACAGTGTAAATTGATTCCTACTGAAATGAAAGGCTAGGAATAGAAAACACGTTTTTATTCTGATAGCTCAGTGTAATGGCCAGGAGAATGACTGTTTCATGGGTGATATACTCCGTTGTATTTTCAGACCCTAAGAAGCGGAAGTGAAAGATGTTGGTAGGCTATTCTTAAATATATTGAAATTCTTGAAGACTGCCTTTGGAAATGGATGATTAGCTTTAACTTGTTTTCCACTGACTAGAGGAAACTGAAAATTCAAACTATTATTTGATTTCCATGATTTTTTTAATATGCAAATAGTGGGTTTTTATTGTTTTTATAACTAAAGCATTTAAATGTAAGAGTATAGTCTCCCTACATGCTACATGGCATCCCAAAGAGATGGAAAAGATAGATTCTCAAATGATGTGCTAAGGCAGAGCGTAGTTGTAGGCAGCAGTTCAGATGAGGCTCTATTTCATTTAAAATATAAATGTAATAAGGGCTTGGGCAGCAGTAGGAAATTGTTGTTGATTTCCATGCATGACACACCGCTGACTTCTGACAAAAAGCTGATTACAGACACCCTCTGTTCAAGAAAGTATCCAAATGTTCTGCCTGGGGCAGCCTCATAGATGGTGCTCAGCTGTCATAGCCTTTGTGTGAGTACCCAGATGAGGCTAATGAATGGTGCACAGGCTGTCACGTCTTGGACAGACTGTGCATTAACTAGAAGTGCTGCAATGGTTTGCAGTTATGGGGTTGTTTTTATTTGAATTTGTCAATTGCTTGGGAAGTAATTGGCAACAAGAACTGGTAGGAAATGTTCTGATAAAATAAAATATCCAACAGATCAAGAAAGTTAGGCATTTCCTCCAGTGGTTGAGACTGGTGGGTCAGTCCCATTCATGGGTCATGGAAGCTCCAGGTCACAGAACACAGGGGTTTCTCATGACAAGTTTGCTCCAGAGGTGTGGACCCTGAATGTACTGAATCCTGTCCTCAGGGAATGAAGGGATCAAGGGGGCTACATCCTGAATCCTGCTGTCATTTGGAGTGAAATTGCATTAAGGTAGGGCCATGAGGTTCCTGACTCCTTACCATCCTAGAGTTCTGCTTGTGTGGAACTTGTTTTCTATGTTGAGAGAAACATGTGAGAGGAGCCCTCCTCCTCCTGCGACTCTCTGGTGATTCTCCGGTCCTATAAGCATCATTGTCGAGTTAATTTGACGTGGCCCCAGGATCTTTTGTTTTCAGAATACTGTACTTCAGTGTACTCAGGCAAAATTTTCTCAGAATTCCTGATTCACAGAAAGTTAAAGGAGAGACTGAAACCAAATCAGAATTAAATTGATGTTTTTAAGTAATGCATATACTGCCTTCACAGCCAGGTTTACTGACAACAGGGAAAATTCAGCTCCTAGAATTTTGTAATTCCATGGGAAGATATTTATAATACTTGTAGCATGAAGTACAGTTGAAAAACTCAAAAGGAAAAAAAAAAAGACTTTTAATTGTTTATATTGTCTACCAGATAGGTTTTCTTTTAATTGATTGAGGTGTCACCAGGTGAGCTATTTTGGCAATTTTCTCTGTCCTTACTTATTAGTATTTGATGATCTACAAATACTAAAGTCAATTTTCAGAATGCATTAGGGTAATTATTTTATCGCGTTATTAGTCTAAAACTCAATTAGCTGAATATGTAGAAAAAAGACTGCCACGTATACTTGTATAGTGTGGAAGAGAACTGTAAATTACTTATAAAATCACTGCTAAAGAGGATACATATATACATATTTTAACTTGTAACTTAGTTTTTTTCAAAGATATACTTGGAGTTCTGAAACATGTTTAGTAAGCTTCTATATTTGAAACATTTCAGTGGCTTTAATAGCTAAGATTGAGCTGCTTTTGGTGGTCACAGATATGGCTGGTTGGGATGTTTCATCTGGCTTAATCTGGGGAATAAAAAATGTCAAAATTATGTAAGAAAGCTTAGCAGGAGACTGGTAGATCCAGCAAGTGCTATTAAAATGTTATGGCTATGGTTCCAAATGACAAGGGAATGACCTTGCACAAAGAAATCCGGACAGAACAGGAAAACCTTTCCAAAAAGACTAATTATTTTATATATTTGCATAATATGTTATCTCCTGTGATAATTATATATATATTCAAAAAAAAAAAGAAGAGCCAACTCAAACTGTTATAACTGGTGTCAAGAGAGATGATACAGCTCTTGGTTGGTGGTATTTCTCATGGTAGGGGCAAAAGATGTGTTTTTAATCTCTGTGAAACTGAGAGCAGAATACAGTAGATGAGAAAAAAATTCTGCTAACTTCATTTACACTAGTACTTTGACCCAGAAGGATTTTAATACTTTGCTGAATGTGTTCATCATTTTGTAAAACTGTTACAGAAATTGCAAGAAGTCTGGTGAGTCAAATTTTGTAGCTGTAGACTTGCACATCTACAATTATTCCAGCATATGTACCCATTTATATTACTTTCAGGATGGTGGAAAAGCGGTTTTAATTTCATATTAGTTTTCCTCTCTAGAGAGAAAGAGATACTAAAGCAACATTTTCTCTAAAAGGTAAGATGAAGTATCTTTTCTTTAAAACAACACTAAAACTTTAAAATAAAACTATTCTTTGTTCTGTGCAACTCATATAGCAATGAGAGAGAAGGATGCATCTTCTCTTTTGTAAACATATATATATATTTATTTGGTTAAAGAACATAGGCATAGAACATAGAATCTGAAAGGACTTATTTTCATCTATACGAATGAAGTCAAAACAATTTATTTGTAATTTGTGACAGTAAATAAAAACTCATGATAAAGTATACTTTGTAGAGAGTTTCTCACATTTTATTTTGATATTATTCTTTTTCTGTTGCTCTCTCTTATGGAAGCTATTTGATTTTTTTTTTTTAAACTAATTAATATTTATTTTTAGGCTCATAATGGTATCATGTTTCTGTAAGAAGACTGGGTGGAACTGAGCCTGCCTGGGGAGGAGGCTGTGATGACTGCAGTGGCAGCAGGTGGGAGGGCTCCAGCAGGGAGAAGCCAGCCTGGCCTTGGAGGGGGTGGAAGGAACTTCCTAGGGACTGGAGGGGGGCAGATTTGGCAGTGTCTCAAAACAGGAATGTCTACAGGACTCTGTGTGGTACCTGGATTCCACAGTACTGTCCTCTGTTTTCCTCCCTTACAGCAGAGGAAATTTTCCATTTTCAATAAGAAAGATACAGCAAATTTAACATCTGTAACATAATCCTACTTTAAACTCTCTGGGAAAGCTTGAAATGTTTGGGGTTTTATAGTGCTGAAAGCAATTCTATGCTGAGAAAGCTCATTGCTTTCCTATACTAACCTGTTTGTGTCTGATGTATTTTGCTGTGTGTTTGTATTGTAATTCCTTTAATGGAAAGGATGTCTTTTTATTATTATAAATGCTAGCATTTATTTCTTAGATCCATGAACATAGCTAGGTATATGAGGAGGGAGGAAATGATTTTTAAACATTCCAAAAACATCTCCTCCATTTCTGCTGTGGTTGGAAAACCCCAGATTTTTGAACACTGATTACTTCTAATGTTTTAAGTAATGGAGAATAAAGTGTTTTTAAGAAAATTAATCTCCTACCTGCAAAGCAAGACAGATGTTGAGTCATGGTTAAACAGGTGTAAGCTGCAAATCAGCATTAATCTTAAGCAGTGTTTTTGATGACATTGAAGGCTATTTTTTTTTAATGTTAATTTACATGTAACCCATATTAAACACCAAGATATTTTTTCCACCAAGAAAATGGTCATTGCTGGTAGAAATAGCTGGATTATTTTGAATGCTGATCTCACTACCTCTAGCAGTGATGAGAGCAATGCATGCATATTTACACAAAATTAGCAAACTTTCAAGGGGTTGCCTGAGTATAAAACAAGTAGGATCTTTATTTGTTTATTTATTTTTCCCTGTTGATTTCTTTTCCACAGGCATAACACAGGGCCATTAGTACATTATTAACACATGATATGACTCTCTTCTCATTACCTCAGAACTTTATGCAGCTGCCTAAGATGTCCCTGGTATCCTTCCCTTTGCTTTTAGCTCCCTCCCATGTCACTTTACACATCTGACTGGGCACGGGACAGAATATTTGCTGTGGCAGATATAGAGCTGTGCACATGCTGTGTGACCAGCTGGCTGCACTTGCTTTTCACCATACTCACCTCTACTTGCCTTTCTGACCATGGGCAACTGGCCTAGGTCCCTCTTGGTCACTGCTTCTCATAAAACTCTAAAAAGGTTGTGTCCTTGAAATACTCACTGCTCTGTCAGTTTTGCTTGGAATTGGCCATAAGTTTAAAAACAAACAAACATATTGCAGGATACTTGCAGGTTAATAGAGGTTAATGGCTTAATTCTCTCTTTTAAGGAAATCAAGATGGTGTATGCAACTGATTGCAGGGCTATGCTGTAGTTCTTAAAAAACTAGGCACTTGTTTTTAGGATAATTGCTGTTCAGTGCAAGTTTAAAAAAAATCTCATTTTTTATGTAACGCGTGCTGGAATTAGAGCTCATACTGAATAGACTAGATCCTTCTGGTTTCTGTTAATCTCTAGCTGGTGTATTTGAAGCTCCATAAAAAGAAACTGCAAAGTAATTGAGCCTAAAGTAATGCATTAATAACTAATCTAGAATTCCTCGGCTGGAAGGAAGTAAAATATTTTATTTATTATTTATTTCAGGATGTTTTGGTTATGGCCTGCAAGTGAGAACTATAGAAAAAGTCTACAGGGCAATACAGAAGTTTTCGATAAGAATAACTAGTAAGGTGATTATATAGAACAGTACCTAGATCCTTTCCAAAACTGCAAAAAATAATTTTTGATGTGAAGCATGAATTCTTAGTTTATTAACCATTTACTCATTTTTAGAGAAGAATGATTTTATCCTAGAGTCTTGACACAATATCCTAATCAAAAAATATACTCATTATTTCTCTGAGGAATTAGTTAGCTTATGGAAATTTGAGTGTGTATAATGTGTTCTAATATGCTAATATACTTTTTCTGAGCTCTTTGATGAGCTGCAGTAGAGGTGTCACATTAGTAGGAAAAACATGAATACTGAAAAGAAAGTCTTTGTACTGTGAGAAGAGATACTACTGTGTTTGGGGTTAACCAAGCAGGATATTGTACATTCTGTTTTCTGTGTGGTTTTAATAATGGGAAAAACCCACAGTATGAATTCACCGTACCATACATAAACGTGGTAATAGTGATAAATTAACTATAGTATGATATATTATCAATTACATAATAATCATGTAAGTATCACAACATGCATGATTATATTCTGTCGCATTATATAACAATATAGAATACATTACACAATTAAATGAACTGACAGTTATTATTTACAAGATATAGTTATTATCGTAATATCTGCTAAAATGTTAAAGCTGTGGTTCTAATAGCATTCCCAGTTTTTAGTAAGAGGGGAAGTCTAACTGAGGGGGAAGTCCTCAAATGTGCTGAGCAATTTGTTTCAGAAACCATAGAAAGCTAATGGAGCAGCCATTTCAGGTTAGCTTTGGATTAATAGGGGGAAACTAAGAAGCTAAGTTAAAAGCACCTGGTGAAATAAATAAGACAGAATTTGCTTTTCTGAGGAAAATGAGATATTGGAACAGCAGAATGATACATTTCAGAAAAACAGACTTCCACAAATTCAGGGAACAGATATGTACGATTTCCTGGGAAGATAAGCCAAGTGATGAATGCAGCTTTTAAGGGAGACTGAAAATTTGCTTTTGTGCATGTAATTATATACAATGTGGAGGTGAAACAGCAATGATAGAAACAGACCATAATGGCTGTATTGGAAGCTTTTCACTGACTTCAAGATTAAATAGAAATCATACAGAATGAGGAAAAAGAACATGTAGCTATGTCTGAATGCAAATGAATAGAAGAGACCTGTAGGGATAAAATTGGATAGAAATTTTATTTAACAAGAGGCACAAAAAATAAGTAACAGGGCTAGAACACAGAGGAAACAACAGAGATGTATTACCACTACTAAACAGAAGAAGCATAAATACTCTGGTACAGAGAAGGCTAAAATGTCCAACAGTTTTCTGCAAAATTTGTTCAATAATTTTCTACAGAAATGCTCAGTGTCTCAGAGCTTGTAAAAAAAAAAGTTTAAAAATTAACAAGGAAAAGAAGGTTAGGTCAATTTACATAAAACAAATGTGTTGGCATACTTCAGGGATACATGTCAAAGCTGGTGGGATCTGACTGAAGTCACCTTACAATACTTGGCAAAAAGTAGCTAAAGTCCTTTTGGAACTCTCTATGATTATCTTTCTGAATGAAAGCAGACAGATGCTTTGCAGAAGTGTTAGTAAATCTGTGCTGGTTGATCTAGCCTATTCATACTAGAGAGCAATCGTTTCCCCTACCTCTGAGGGAGGTCCTAATTCAGTGATTTTTCATAGCAGAGGTTTTGATCCAATCTACAAAGATAGAGGCCAAATACACAGTTCCAGTCTTTAGACTTCACCCTTGTTTCAAGATGGTTTAGGGAGTTTTGATTAAGACCTAAATATGCTTATGAGAGACAGCTGGTTGACTTGCAATGAAGAACCAGCTGCACTTGCCTGCCCTCATACTTCTACGTAATGATGTTTGTTATGCCTCCTTCTGGAAATGTACTTTGATTTTTTTTTTTTTTTTTGCTAGTACAGCCATTAGGTACTGTTCATTCTCCCTCTCTGTTTAAGAAGCTGAAATATTTCTTCTAGTAATCAGCAACATCGCAAATGCGTTAAAAATTTTTTACATTAAGGAGAAAAGTAAAATAAAATCTCCAAGTTCATAATAAGGACAAAGGGAGGCATCTCTGGGCATTCCTGAAGATGAGTAAATTCAGTGACTCCTGAAGCAATAACAAAAATGTACCAACTACAACTAGAATTGATTTGTGTGGCTGAGGCTGCAGTGTCCTTTTACACAGGAGAGGCAAAGACAAATTGAAGATTCAACATAAAGCTGAAGAGCGAGAAGGAAAACAGAACGTAGCTCAGAATTGACTTTAAGGTATTTATCTGGAATTAGAAAAAAGGAGGAGAATCAAAAGAACAAAGGTACTGAGAGAGAAAGCGGCAAGAGCTGGAGAAGGGGTGGCACAACGAAACATATACCAAGCTCCTGCTGATGTCTGATATTGTAAATTGAGTACAACAATAATTTCTAATTGCATCACAGCAGATCTCCATCTTGATCTTAGTAAAACTGAAGGACAGTCAAGCATAGATGTTAAGAAAATTGCCCAGTCATAGAGAAGGAAATAAGCTATAAAGGGGTTAAAACTGAGACTGTCCTGTAACTCACAGAGAACCTCATCTACAGTGATCTGCTCTTTACAATTCTCTAGCACTAATTGCCAACATTTTATGTGTATATATGCCATATGTATGTATACCTATTATTTCTCCTTTAGATAAAAGCTTTATGTATTAGCTAACATACAGCTAGTGTACTGAACTGCAGAAGTGGTTGGACCAAAGACGATTTTTTTTTTAAATTTTGCATCAAGTGTTAATTCTCCTTAAATTACTTTAAAGTAATTGAATAGCTTACTTTAAGATGTTTTTCTTATTGATCGATTGATTTTTAATGCAAGGCTAAGGATACAGAAGGAACTGTCTATTTTTTCCAATACAATTTTGCTATACAGCTAACATGTGGACTGTCCCCCTGGACTAAACACACATCCTGATCAGACTTAATAATTTCTTTCTTGCTTGTTGTTGGTTTGTCTTTTTTTGGTGTTCTTTTTTTTTTTTTTCTTTTTTTCTTGCTAAGAGTTTACATCCTTCTCCTCAGGATAGAAAGTCAAAAAAGACCTACATGAGGAGAAGGATGTAAAGAGCCAGGAAGATATAGATACACTTCTGTTGCCAGAAAGAGCTTATTAGCTGACTAGTTCTGCATGCCACTATGCTATTGTTAACACATACTGCTACCATAACCAAAAGTATAAAAGTACACTGTTATCGATCTCTGTAGCATAGTAGCAGGAAAAAACTTCAAAACTATGTAAGGTAATTTCCAAAGGGTAAAATATAAATCTTATAATTGGTGAAGACAAAGAAACAACAACAAAGGGCCGAGAATCAAGTCTTGAATGCATCTTTTAAAGACTTTTATTAATTCTTTGTGAAAAAGCAGAAAGAAGCTATCCATATATAACTGGAAAGTGTATGAAGTACTACAAACTTTTTCCAACATGTTCCTTGTGCTGCCACAAAAAAAATCTTCAGACAGTCTCATCTCTTAAATCTAGTCAGGAACAACACCTTTATTTTTAGGATCTTAAAGTCTGAAAGTAAAGGCCCTACTTCTTGCACGTCTTGATGCAATTCATACTTAAATGATACTGGTCTTAAATATTACTAATGAAAAACCAACAGGTGGGGAAATAGTGAAAATTATTATTTTTTTTCCATTTTGTTTTGAGGTGTTTCTGAAATCTATGTTCTTTATTTAGATTTAAGGACTCCAACAAAGGATATTTCCTAGGTGTTTTATTGTGTTCATATTCTGCTTTTGTCTTAACTAAAGTCAAAGAGTCAGAAATGTTATATACCATTATAATTAAATGTATTTAGGTTTAGAAATAGTGATTAAGGCTTGCGTCAGTTAATCCTAAATCTCTGGAAATGTGCGGCATATGTTTGAATTCAGCTTAGTGGAATGTTCTCTGACAATAGTATGAGTTATGCTCTTACATTATGTCCTATCATAAGGCCATACTCTTTCCTGTAGATTAATGTCTAGGTGATGGAACCTTAGGAGCACTGTGCTACCTGTCTGAATATCTCACTGTGTTATGTTCACTGCTTAAAAAGCTTGTTGCATAATGACTGACTTTACTGTACTGTTTAAAGTAATCATATTAAAATACAGCTTATGCTCTCAAGAGTGCAGTTTAAATTTCTACTTTATTGGACAATATATAGTCAGGCATATTTGTAAACAGAGTAGAAGAAAATGGCTGTGTCCTGAGATTGCCCCAGTACACAGTGCAGAGAGGAACACAGTAAGTAGAGCTGCTGGAAAATGTTTGCAAATTTGTAAGATTTTCTACATTTTTCTGATTCCCTATTAAAAGACACGATTTTGAGATACCCACTAAAACTCAGCCTGTAGGTACAATCCAGTCATCACTGAGGTTTGTCTTTTCTTCTCGTCTGTTTCAGAGTAAAGCTTTCCTTCTGCCTTCTCCCTGATCCATGCTCCTCGCTGTTGTTAAAAAGAAAATGAATTTGAGATAAACTCCTTTGTTTATACATTTTGTTGAAAGGCTTTTGCTTTGGGCTAATTTTTTCCACTTGGCAGCCAGCTTTTCTCCCGGGATCTCTCTGAGAGTTGCTGTAGTATTTGGCAGCTTGTGCCATTGTAAGGTGTAATGACTGGCTTCAAATTTTCTGTTTCCTTACAGCACTGTAATATATAGTGGTAGAAATGCTGTGTATGAACCCCTTTTTCTTTACAGAGGGGGTGACAGGTTACCATTCATCACATACACTTGTAAACATTTCAACTAGAAGTAACCAGAAGAGTGGTGCAATTATTCCTAGTAACTTTCTTTCCAATAAAATTTTTTGACATCATAGGCAAGCCAGCATGAATGTACTTTCATTCTTCATCTGAGGAAAAGCTGATGCAGTTCTGTGTTAGGACTCTCATCATGACCAATTCCTTTTGCAGTCAGTCTATATCTCTTCTTTTTCGTTTATTTCTTAGTGTGCTATTTAAAATACCAATGTTCTTTCAGTGCTGCACATAGCGTGAAATCTGTTATGCTTGTAAAATGCATTAAGTTTCTGTACCTTGAATTTGCACTTAATAAAGTGAATTTGAGTCATTGCATTCCAAATTTGTTATCTTTCTATTTGACAAAGCATGTGTGGAATTTTCCCCTGACAGTGTGACTGTTGGGAACTGAGCTCTTTGGCAAATATTTTCATGCTGAGGAACCAGATGGACAGGCACCCGATCAGAATACCTCCTTGTTTAAAATGATATGAACTTATTTCCTGTTAATTGAATTCATGAGGTCAGTGAGAACTTGTTTTTAAGAATAATTTTGTCCTTTGCATCATTTTGTATTCTTATAATCACTTACTATGACTTTAATACCCACATAATCATTCCTTGCTAGTAACTTCAGAGATTTAAATGTCGAAATGAATATTTGTGATGATACAGCAAGTCTTTGTGGAATTCATAGTCTTTCCAAAAATTCAGGTCATTATTTAAAGTCACAGGCGAACTGAGCATTTTTTAAGAATTTGACTTTGTGTTTCTCAGGTGTTATTTGACATGAAATAAGCAAGTAGCATAACTGCCATCCTCAGACCAAAACCCAATTCCTCTCTTCCCCGCTTCAGCAATCCCAAAGTAGGTAGTATGGTACTATTTAGGACTCCAAGTTTGGTTGGCATTTATTCCCATGAATGGGAATTTGGAAAAAAGAGTGGGATGATTATAGTTTTTTTTTTCTCTTTGCATTTTGTACAGAATGTTGTTTTTTTTTCTCCTCTCAAATGCACCTTATTTTGTATTTACCTTGTATCTTACTCTTGGCAACGGTTTTAGCATTATATGTGCTTAAATAATATTTGCCCCCAGAAGATGGTTGTTCTGAGGACAGACTGAAAAAGCAAAACAAAACCCAGTCCAAAACTTTTTTTAAAGCAACAACTTTTGAGGAATAGTATAAATTATGTTGAGATCTTGAAAATGCTACATGATACTGTGAGAACTTGAACAAAAGTCTCTTTGAGGCAGCTTACCAAATGGAGAATTATGTAGTAATCCAGTGCACTTATGAGAATAGTTCTTAGTTTTAAGGGTTCTCTTTCAATAAGAGTTGTTATATTCCTCTTAGAAATTACTACAGTTGCTTAAGGAGTATGTCACAAGTTTTCCGCACAGGCAATGTTTCTGCTACATTTCTAAAATGCACCTGTGAGAATTAAGTGTTTTTCATCCGCTGCCAATGAGCCTCAGGGTCATTTGGGCAGTGCCCGTGTGGTGGGGAAGAAACCCTACAATTCAGAAAGAAAAATAAACTAATTAAAATTATCTGCTTTGAACTGTCCAGACTTTGCTGGAAAACAAGGTGTGGGTAAGATGACTCCATAAAGGTTAGCTGATGGGATTTCAAGGAAATTAATTCTTAGAGGAATTTGCTCCAATCCTCCAGTGTGAAAAAGAATGTGTGCATCCAGACCCTTTGGCTCCTCCAAGTACCGACTGCTCTTTCGTGCATTTGTCTTGTTTTTAAAAAATGGCATGTCGCATGCTATGAGCCTTCTCTATGGCAGGTGACAATAACTCAAAATGAACCCAAACCTGATTGCAGATTTAGTAAACTTGTCATATGATTTGCATTTTGCATGTAGTCTATACATTTCCTCAGTTGCTCCCTCAAATGGGCCTTCAATTACTAATGGATTATTTTCTGGTGAAAAATAATCTGTGATAGGCAGTTATTTCCATATGGTGGCTATCCTTACAGGTGCCTGAATGGTCCATAGTATTTTTTAAACTTACTTGGAAGTTTTCAGGTGCCAAAAAAGCTTTTGTTTTTAAAAACTGTGCTTTCTAATTCTAAAATATAAACAACATAATTTTGCAAGTTATGTGAATAGATCAGTTATTTGATAATATGCATACATAGATTCTTCACAAAAACCTTTCTGCATCATTAAGAGTTTTTGTTTTCAGTGTTTTCCATCTTTTCCACCTTTCCTTGTTTTCATGTACTAAGCTTTTACAATTGCATAGTGTTATCTTTCCTTGCTCTACTTTCCATACTTAAAAACAAAACAAAGAAACAAACGAGTGGAGGACTGATGTTGCTAAATAGAAACGATGGTTTTCTTGTGATGGGGGAACATATGAATCAGAACAAGAAGACAGTTTATACTGGAAACAAGATTTATTGTTTTAGGTTAAAGAAATATAAATGTTTGTCTTTGTGATGTTCATGCAGCATAATTACATTGCACCAAAGCAGTAGAGTATTATCAAGCTTGCTACATTTTGAGTGTTAACAACAAACAAACAAAAGATCATAATCCTCCCCCCAGCACATAGCTATCTGGACTTTTTTCTTTTGGCTTCTATCCCTGAAGTTGTGATAGGTATGTGCAGCTGCAACAGGGACCATGGATGGCCTAATTATTGTTCCCAGCTGGACACACGATAGCTGGAAACACCTGCACACATTGGCTGGGGAAAGGTATCAGGGTGAGCTCAGTGCTAGCAGTCAGGGGCTGTTGTGGGGAGTCCCACTGAGGAGAGAGGGGTCCTAGTGAGGGGTGCTGGGGTGAGCTGAGGGGGCAGTGAGGTGAGCAGTGCTGGGGTGAGGGGAGCCCTGCCGAGGAGGCAGTGAGGTGAAGGGTACTGAGGTGAAGTGAGGGGAGTCCAGCTGAGGGGGTGGTGAGGTGAAGGGTGCTGAGGGGAGGGGAGGGGAGCTCTGCTGAGGGGGCGGTGAGGTGAAGGGTGCTCAGGTGAAGTGAGGGGAGTTGTGCTGAGGGGGTGGTGGGGTGAGGTGAGTGTGCATAGAGGTGAGGGGAGCCTGGCAGTGAGGTGAGGGGTGACCGGGTGAGAGCGGGAGGAGGGCTGGGGGGAGCCCTCTCTGGCCAGACAGCACCTGCTGGACAAAGGATCTAGAGATGGCGGGGTGTGGTTGTGGGGTGGCAGCTGGGGTGGGTGGCTGAGAAGGGTGGCTCTTTGGAGTTGTAGGTCAGTCCTTGCACTGGCTTTCAGTAAAACTGAGTCTTATGTAGCTGCCCCTAGTACCTCTGAGTCTTCTTTACCTAAAAAGTACAATTTTTTCCATCTTTCTCAGGGACTTGATGCAGGCCCACCACCAAAAGTAGCCTGGCTTGCAGTGTCCCATAAAAATGGGGATTTGTCCAGGAAAAGTGGTGGTGGATGGCACCTGCCCTGAGAGAGGGTAAATGGTGTCTGGGGAGGAACTGCCAGGAGGAAAATGGTGAACAGCTGAGGAAAATGGTGGCAGAGAGGAAAAGATGGTCATCTGTTCTGCAACTTTTGGACTCTGGTAAGCTAAAAAGACTTTTTTTTTCTTTCTTTCGTTCCCACTTCCTCTCTTCTTAATGAAGAGCATAGCTCTGAGAGGGAGAAAAAATTTCCCATTATAGTGGGAAACTATTTTTTTTTTTGTTCCCTCTGAATTGTGTCCTCTATGACTTGTTTTTTTGATTCTTGGAGAGGCAACTCCAAAAAATCCATTTATGTGCAGCTCTAATCGGTAGCTTTAAATATTCTTTTATTAGTTGGTGTCTGTCGTTGCCGTCGGGCAGGCATTCTGAGCTCTATGAGGGGAAAAATGCATTTAAAAATGCATCCAATTCAAATCAGTAGTTAGGCTGTCAAGTGTCTGGCAAGATATAGATGAGTTACCTTGCAAGCATTAACATCATATGAATGACAGGTTATAATGTCATTCTTAAAGGAATTTGGGACCTCAGCAAGCCTTCTGTGTGGAAGGATAAAAAATGCAATACAATAATTTCTTACATTTGGAACAATCCACTTCCAAAAAAAAAAAAAAAAGATAATTAAGGCTAAGACACAAAACATGCACACAAATGCTGCAGCTATGTTTAAGCAGTGATAAGCAGTGACTATATTTTGGTGCTAGGGTAGTTATGATCACAGTGCAGCCGTTATCTGGTAAGTAAAGTTGCAACCTTGAGATCAACACATCAAGTTCACTTTTGAGATGTATATTATGCATCTTAAAGCGAGGCTATACTTTCACTTCTCAGAAATCTTACTTCAACATCTCTTGATTTTGTTGTGAGAAATCACTCTTCAGAGTAGAATTGAATAGCTTGAACTTGTCTGGTAGATTTCACATATTTTAATATAAAATAAAGTGAACGTTAAATATTTTGTATTATTACATTAAGTATAAGCATCCGTCCTTCTGTATTTTTATTTAGTCACTTGATTTGTTTCATCCTTTGTATAATAAATAAAAATCCAGCAATGTAATGTATATACCTTTATGCCCAGTTGGTTCGGTTATTTTTTTTGAGGCTAAGCTAAATTAGTTTGTCAACAAAATCATACTAAAAGGGAATGATTGGTAACTTTAATTATGACTTACTGCTTAATTTTGTGCCATCTTCTAGCTTCCTTTTATCAAAATTTGGGATGCTTAATATAAAGCTCTCCAGAGGCAGCATTACTTTCTAACATCCAGTTTTAGAACTGAGCTATCATTTTGTAACTATGGGCTAACAGGAAAGCACGATTCCCCTAGAGGCTGTTGCAAGCAACTTCGTAAGAAAAAAGAAATATTTCAGGAAACAGATTATCCCTGACAAATATATACAGCTGTCTAATAGAGCAACCTCCTCAGACCCTGTCCATGTCATAGGATTTTTCAGGTCTCCATAATCTTCTTACTTTTACAGAAGCCTGTTTTGTATCCATTAGTATGCATGTGTATATTCTAATAGACTATAAAAGTGCTGTGTGACCTACTTACTGAGAACCTGGTTTTACATCCCATTAGTGTGCATGTATTTTTACAGTAATAGACTTCTAAAAACACCACATGACCCATTTATTCTGCTTCATCAGTAACTCTCTATGTAGTACGTGTGTGTGTGTGTATATATATATATATGTATGTCCTTTTTTGTTGTTTATGAAAAACTTCCAATGCTGAACAAGAGCTCTGTGCTGTTTGGACTGCTTAGACTCTAATATGGTATTTATTCTGTATAAAATAATTCATGATACTTAAAGGCATTTGCAATGAAAGAAAACAGAATGTAGATAAAGCAACCTGTATTTAGAGGCGGATTAATATTGCAATGTAAGCTGGCCTGTTTTTTAAAGGAATCCTTCTTGTTTTCCTGATTTCCTGTTGAATTTGCTCATACCTTATTTGATTCAGTTTTTCTGAGATTTACTCAACATGTTCAGCATAAAAGGAATTCTTATAATTGAAGAAAGTTTTTTTTTTTTTTTAATTTTCTTTTTAGTGTAATTCCCGAATGTTGTAAAGGACCATGTGTTTTGTTTGGAAGCTGCCATCTGCCTGTGTTGTTTGGTATGCTTTATATTTCAAGCTGATCTTAATTTTATAGATCGCTATCAAAGCTCTCTATTGATCTTAAAGGCTGAGGAGTCCCTGTCAATTCTAATAGAAAATTGTTTATAGTCATGGTCATCTTTGTCACCCGTTTCTGTACTTCCTATTGCTCAATTTTATTCTTTTTGAGCACAGGGATACGGAAAGTTAATTGCATTTAAGATACATGTCAATCATGAACCACATACTAATGTTTTGGTCTTTGTTCTTTTCTCAGTGCCGCCTAAGATTCAATTTGCTTTTTCGACTGCCATTGAACAGTAATCTGGCAGCTACAAGAAATTGCCTACAGTTACCCGAGATCTGAAATCCAGATGAAGGAACTCAGCTTATTGTATATAAAAAGTGACCACTTCCCTATTTGTGTTACATAACGTTATTTATATTCAGCCTGATCTGTTAGGGTGGGTACTTTGGCAGATATTTATTCCTTTTGTCCCATACATTTTCAAGGGGATAGTTTTGTGGTATAGTGTCATTCTTGGAGAGTTTAGATGATCCATGCGTTGGTCCCTCTATTTTTGAGCATATGCTGGAGTGTTGTATATCTTGCATCAAAAGCATACGTGGTAGTGGTTTTATAATATCATTCTTCTTGTAGCACCCATACTGGTAAGGAAACTATGCCCTGTATGTAGGAGACTTCTTTGAAAACTTCAGATGCTCCCTTTAGGCTCCTGTCTGCATCTCAGATAGTTATTCCAGGCACAGCTGTGCCACTTAAACCTGCACAGTGGTCTGGCCCTGGAGTGATTTACTTGCTGTCCATCCCTACGCATATCTTGTAGTCACTAGTTTATACCAGACTGCAACTTGGAGAGTTGAAGTCCCAGAAGGGATTGAAACAGATATTCTAGTACCAAGAGTAAATAGGTACAGCACAGGAGAAGAGGACAGAGTGGTCTAGTCCAAGGGATTTATTTTTTGGGAAAAAAAGTGAATACCAGTAGGAGAGGTTATTACCTTTCTCTGGGACCATTAACGTGTCATTGGTGTGATGTTAACCTGCTTAATTAGTTGTATTTAATTTTGGGGGTTTTATACTGTACTTCTGAGGAAGAAGCAATTGCATGGGGGAGTTCCACACAAGCAAGTTGATTTATTTTGTACCTCATCTGCACATAAATGCTTCCCTTTCCATTATATTTTTACTTATAATTTACATTTTGCCTAGTTTCATTAATTTCAGTACTGGGATTTCTTAGTGTAACAGGAAAAGTTGATCTATCAAGAGTGTGATATCCTAAGATCAGTGTTGTAGTTAACTTGATGCACAGCTAACTGATATTTGATAACTGATAATGATATTTGATCTTTAGCTAATCATGCACTAGTAGGGAATGGCAGCATATGAAATAGTTTTTTCTACTAGTGATACGTGACCTGCAAGATAACTTTTGTAGATGGCCATCCTGTTTTGACTTTTTCATCTGGAAACTCAGAGTTTGGAGAAATCAAAATAATTCATGTCATTTGGAAGCTTTACATTAAAGTCTTGATGAAGTTCACGTAAGATGAGTAAAAAAAAAAAAAAAAAAATTGCTAGGAGTTACTGCTTTCCAAACTCCTATTTAGTCTTGCAAAACATGGTGTATTTTCCCTCATGATAATTCATTTGAAGTAGGTGTCAATGTTATGCCTGAAATGAATGGACATGTGACCTGGAAAGATATAAGATTGATTTTTAATTTAACAAGGTACATTCAAAAAGGTGGTCAGCCCACTCAATATGTGTTAACATGAGATAGGTGTAAACATTAACGTTGGTCCACTTAAATGTGTTTTGAACTCCAAACGATAGGTTATTAGAGTTGCAATGAAGACATGCTCAAAAAGTGAGAGAAGTCTAAAACCAAAATGGATTCAGTATATATCGCTGTGCTACATAAGTATATTTTTATTGCTTAGGCAAAGTCCATCAATGGTACATGGGTGTCTTTACTGTATTGAACTTTTCACCACCATAAAACTCAGTTACCCAGACTGCTCAGTGGAAGGTGGAAGTAAACATGGTTATATTTATCTAAATATTTATTACTCTTGAACGTCAGTGATTGCTGCTGTTCAAATATTGTTTCAAAAATACCTTGTAGAACTGTTCTCTTTGATTTTTGCCTGACTGAAGTTTAGAGAAATAAACTATTAAGGCAGTTGACAGCAAGGTTGTGTCCAAACTTAATAAATAGAGTGTATTGGAAAAAGGACAGTAATCGTACTCCCCTGCCGTTGTTGTTTTTAATAGTTGCTTGTTTTAAATTTTTGCGTGTGTATCTGCCTTTTGTTCCCTTCTCTGGAATGAATGTTGTGCCCATTCCTGACTGCAGGTCAGGTAAGTACGCATGGCTTGAATGGAACTTACTGAAACTTGTGAACAGACTGATTTTGTTATATTTTCAACTTTATGAAATGGTTAAAAATAAAAGGGGTAAGTTCAGAATACGTTAAACCACTCATGGTTAAAATTACAAGGGCTTATGAATGCTTCTGTGTTGAACTCAGTCTTGGGAGACAGCTATGTTTTATGCAAGATTAATAAACTGAAGAAGGGAAACAGCTCTTGACACATAGAAACATGACTACTCAGAGATTATTCATCTAGCTACTCCACAGTAACACAAATACATGTATAATGTCAAATGTCAACTGCTGTTATTTTTGTAGTCTTTATTACCTGTATTTAAGCCTCGGGACTTTAGCTGGAGAATTCAGGGTACCTCTAAGCATGAATGGTCTACTGCTTTGATTTGCTAATAAATTTTAGTATTACGTGTATTAAATTTACATGTTTTATTTTCTGAAGTGGTTCCTTCTATGATGTGGGCTTTGCCTAAGTGACATATCCTTCCCAACCTGCCAAAATATTAGATGCTAAGCATCATAAACTGTAATTAGGATGGAACAGTGAAATTGTTGCAGATTGTGATTACAGAAGAGTTTAGAGCCATAAAATGCATACAGATATTGCATATGGGAAAAGTAGACTGTTAAGCTGTGATGATAACTGTGTGTAGGTTTCAGCAGAATTTAAGGTTTCATTTTTTCATTGAATTCATGAATTTTCCTTGGCTATTTTTAATGATCCCTTGGGCCCAAATTGTGTATTGCATAACTCCATTTAGTGTCTCAGAAAATTACTTACTGCTTTTATAATATAAATCACAAAACAACGTTGTGTTTTATTTAAAAATAATAGTTGATCTTTAAAGACTTCTTGACAAATATCAAAATACAGCTACAAAGGAGGACTTGAAAGCTTAATTGTCACAGTTTATATTGGTGATTACAGCAGTGAGTATCTGACTGTCTCCTAGAACTCTTCTGGGATTTTATCTTATGAGTAAGAAACAATAAAAATAGCATTTTTATTGAAGTAATTTGCAATTGTAGGAAAAACCTGTTGACTTAGATGATCAGAATAGTTTGTCGTAGAGAGACTGTCAGAGAGGACAACAGTAGGGGGAAAAAATGAACGCTGAAAGGAGCCTTAGAAATGAATCAAATTTATGTGAGGCTCAAATTAAAAGGCAAAGCAGTGGTATGTTTATCTAGCTCTTTGTGCTGTTTTCTCCATTTTATGGGTTGCTCAGTTAGCTTTTGATTTAGTAGTAATGAGAAGTAACAAGTCTTTCTCTGTTCTCAGTGTGCTTTCCTGTGCCTATAACTCACGTTGGTACTTTGGTTGGTTTGTGAGATTGATCTTTCTTAAATAATTGTTCTACTGTAGTGTATCAGTGGTAGAGATACTAACTTCATTTGACACAAAAAACTCAACTAATGCATAGCAGTCATCAGAGGTAGCGTCACTGCAGTTATTTGTTTGATTTGTTTTTTGTAAACTGTTGTGAAGGTAATTCTGTATAACTCTGCAGCTTAAATCTATAGATTTAAGCAGATCTTGAGGTTCTATGGCTAACCAAACAAGTAGCGTTGAGAAGAGGAAACTTGGTTGGAAATTTTATTAAGTATGCAAGTTCTTCAGGAGGCAAATGTTAAAAGTACCACAAAATGTGAAGCCTAATATTTTCTGAATAAGAAACCAAAGGGTGTGCCCATGCCAGTGGTTTGGATTGGACTGGTTATGCTTATGAAATGAATCCCCTGATTGTTCCCATCTACCCTCCTTCTTTTGCATCATCATGAGGTGGTCCTGGTGCATGCAACTTTCACCATTTTGGGTGGTGGTCCACAGTACAAAACTACAAAATAAAATCCTATGAAGTGTAGATCTTGGAATTTAAGTGTCTTTGGGTTCACTCTGCGGATCTTCTTCTATTAGTCCTCACTACTTGATTAAGTAGACATGGCTCAAGTTGAGGCTGTGGTTTTGTTGGAACTGGTATAAAGTGGAAATCAGCACGTGGCATGAGCGGTATTACCCTCTGGGATGCTATTCCACAGACAAACTAACCTTAGTGAAGAATGTTATTAAGATGCCATGGCATATTTCACAGGAGTAGGAAATATTAATACTTTCTGCCTGTTCAAATTCTAGCCTCATCAGATTTTGAGGAAGGAGAAGGACATAACACTGAGAAATTGTGTGGAAGAATAAATTGTCTTTAGGCTACTTTGTTCTCTCCATGTAGCACATATTCTGCCTGTATGGCTCTAACTATATCTGGAGGAAACCACTTAAAATGTTTGCATTTGTCTCTTTTTTGTATTGTTTTTGTATTGATTTGTACCGTCTACTTATTTATGAACATGTTATCCATTTTGTTATGAAGCTGAATAGTATTACATTAAATCTGTATAGATTATAATGGTAATTGTAATTTTCAATTATTTATTTAATTAATTTTTGTTCAGGGCTCCACCACTTTATATTTTTAGTCAGTAAACACAATAGATTTTCTTCCTTAAAATGATAATGCTGTGTAGTCTGGAGACTTCTCAAGGGATTGTCATTAATATTTTAAACACTTGAGATTATTACCCTGTCTACAACAAAGCATTAATTATTTGTGTTTATAAAACTACTGTATTTTATGAAATAGCAAGTTAATATTACAAATTTTGGCTGAAAGGAACCATTATTACTTGCTCAGTTGGTGAACCTCAAGAATTAGAATTTAGTGATTTGTTTTGTGGCTGAGCTAAACTAACTTCATTCTTTGAATCTTTATCCCGTGTGAGTTCACGTGATCTCTTCATTTAAAGTAGTAAACCTTTCTGTAATTTTGGGAGAATATCCAATTATTTGGCTGTTGACGTTGCATCTGAGAGCAGATTAAAGAATTTCTAGGAATCTATTGCTAATTAATTCATCTGGTATTAAGATTAAGCTACAGGGCCCAGTAGTTATTGAAAACCAATCTTTTTGAAGTGAGGGAGGAGGGCGCTTCAGGATTTAAAACTATTTTAAGAGGAGTGTTCTGAGTACTGCATGCTAGCATAGTTTTGCAAATAAGAACTGTCATTTATTCCAGCAGCAGTGATAGCCTTTTGGTGTTTTGTCTCATTGTTTACTCAAAATACAGAAGAGTGTAAAGTATTTTGGATATATCACTTAAAATTCCCCCATCCATGAGTGCACTAAAAACAGTCTTGTTCTCCATCTGTCCCTTGTCTCTGTCATATGGTTGATTCAGTAACACGTATGGTTGTTTTCACTTTGGAACAGTCTCAGGCAGAATCTGAGTGAACACAGCTAAGTGAAGTATGTTTAAACATAGCACCACTATTTTTAATAAATTATATTCCTGATTTTAGCACTAAGGATTTAGATTTTAATAGTTCTGAGTCAAATCCTGAATATAAAGTAAGATATTTTTACAGGCTTTTTTTTTTTTTTAAATATTCTATGAAAAAGACATTGCATCATGCTTTATTTATGTCTGTACGAGTGCTTTGAATCTAAAGTTGCTGCACAGGTATTGGGGATTTCAGCTAATCACTTTAGCAAAGGGAGGGGTTGATGTGTTCTATGGCAAAGTAAGAAAAAAGAGTGTAATTTAAGATGTAATTTTTTTTTTTAAGCTTTAACATGGTTTCTCAGTAGACAACTAATCTTTGTATGTGAAGGGAAGGAACTTATTCTAATAAATGTCTAGAAAAATCTACAAACTTCGGGTAACTTATTCACAAGGATTTCTGTGTTTGTCCTTATTTTTATTTGCATTTCTTCAGAAACATGAGATGACTGACTCTGTGGGCTCATGTAGCATTCATGTTAATATTCTATCTTTATGTAAATCTGGTGGCTGAGATTAGAAACTTGGATTCTAGTTTTATTTAAGTGATGCTACTGGTTTTTAGTGCAGACACTTTTAATTAGCAATGGAATGACTAGAAAGATAATTTTTCTTGCATTCCTCTTTAACTTTTTTTGCATGTAAGTTTTTTCTCCTTTGGAAATATATTTTCCATGTCAAATCTTTAAAAACGTATAGGTCAGGAGACTGTTACTCATCTTAATGCCATCCTATTTACCTGTTAGCTCCATAATACAAGATACTCAACATTAACACCTGAGGAAATAGGGTTGTGCTATGCTGAAAAATGCAGGAAAAACATAAATATATTCATTGATTGTTTTTCATGGACCACATTTAGTCTCCAGATTATTTTGAACAACTAAACATAACAATTGCATTTAAAATTTGAAATCCAGTTCATGAAGATATAAAAAGATGGAAGTGTCTTAGGTTGCCCCTCCTGTGGGAATGGGCTTGGTCTGTAAATATTTGAGTACAATTCTTGGTGTAATTTCTGCTTTGATGCATCTGTCTGAAAAATATTTTTATGCTTTTTAAAATTTTGAAATGAGCATATTATATACTGTTTAATGTTATCAGATTAGCAAAGTCTAGAAGTTTTTTTTTTTTTTCGTTTGGGTTCAAATCTTTGGTTAATTGTTTCATGACAAGGACTGCTGTTATTGGTATAGAGCTCCTGTCTGAAGCTTTCGTTTTGCAGAGAAGCAACAGTTTTTCACGATGTGGCCAGCATTGTTCCTCAACTCTGCTTCTACCTCTGGTTGCCTTTTTTCACCTCTTCTCTTGTATTCCTGCTGAGGCTATAGTTCAGCTACTGGCTGGTGATCTTTGCTATAAATATAACCACCTTCTTTTGACAAGCTCATAATAAATGAGAGAAATAGTAATTTTACATAAGTCTGGAATTCTAACTTGATTGTTGAAAATTAAGGGCTTAAAACACAAAATTCCACTTTTAAAAATACATCTGAAGAGCTGCTCAATGCAAAATTTGCAAAAGTATCCTTATTTTGCTAATCATTGGTAAGGAACTGCTGGTACTTCTGTGTTGTGGATAAACATTTAGAGGGGTTGTCATTGCTGTTATATTTGTAGGAAGGCTAGCACAACAAAACCTCAGACTTGTCCTGTAGGTGCTGTCTCTGTAAATGTTCAATAGTAACAGGGCTGTGGTAGGTGTCAACAGATGGTACTACTACATGCACTACACAAGCAGTGTTCTTCCTTATCCTATGAGCATATGTTCAGTCTTGGGAAGACGTGCTGTGTTGCTCTTAGCTTTGGTTATGCAAGTTTCAGTATAGTGACAGGTCTTCTGGAGAAGGCATATGAGAGCAGCAGGAGACTTTGCTGCCTATCCTGGTTTCTGATTAAATTTAATTTTTGAGGCAGAGCTTTTCTTTGAGAACTGCCCACTGTTATTAAGTATATTATTGAAGAAAGAGATTGCCTACAGGCATTTTGATCATCATTTCTGTCCCAAACCCTGAACAGAGGATCTGCATAAATAAAACAAGTTATGTTTAAATTATACACAGACTTGACGTCTGTATTTTCTCATCCATTAACAACTATCGTGCAAGGCTCCACACATCGGCCATCATTTGGAAGAGTAGCACCAGAGTGGATGCTGCTGTGGGAAGCAAGGGAGACAAGGAAAAAAGTATTTTACAGTATCATATACACTGTGCATGGCTTTTCTTTCAAATGATCTATTTAACAAATTCCATGGACTCTTATTTTTTTTTTTTTTAAGGGAAAAAGCAAGGAAAAAATAAGTGTTTTCTGGCAAGTAAATTTAAGTCTATAATTGGCTGTGGATATAGAATAACTTTGGTAATACAGGCAAATACATTTCTTGGTTAAGAGGTATAGATATTAGGGAAGGAAGAAATACCACATGTTCTTTCACTTTGGGGGACTTGCTGGGTAAAACAGTGCTCACAAACAGAAGGCATTCTTGGAACAGAAAGTCTGAGACTGGATCAGCAATTCAGCCTTGGGAAGAAAGGAAGGTAGTACACAGTCCTGAGACAAATATTGGCCGTGTTGAATAGTTACAAGCTGACGTGAATCATTTGACAAATTCTCCTTCTGAATACGAAATACTCCAATGTGAATGCTTTCCCAAAATTTAAGTCAGCTTTTCTTTTTTTTGCAAA
The DNA here is from genome assembly GCF_964211835.1 of Anser anser. Classification (NCBI taxonomy): domain Eukaryota; kingdom Metazoa; phylum Chordata; class Aves; order Anseriformes; family Anatidae; genus Anser; species Anser anser. Next base: position 19,287,588 of record NC_139730.1, read on the forward strand.
TGGCTCATTAGTGTTAATTAGCTCTCCACCTTTCAAAAATCTATACTTTTCACTTTTTGTTGTTCTGATAAATATTTGGATGGCATCTATAGCTTCAAAATCAAAATGGGATTTAAGTGGCAAAGATTTCTGTGTAGAAGACCAGACTGGAAGGGTTGAAGATGGATTCTGCAATGACTCTTCACGTCTTCAGTATCTCACTCTCCTTTAAAATTTTACTTGGTCTTCTGTGATCTGGAGATCATTGTAGCACCCAAATACTAGGCAAATGAGCACATAACTAGCTCAGCCTACCTGCCAGTGTCACTACTAGCATTGTAATGTAGAATCAGATACTCTCCATTACAGAAGTTTTTTTTGTTACTGTCATATGCTTTAAAGGTAGTTTGGCACTGTTGTGTTTGTCTTTATCATATTTTATGCGTTTTGTGACTATAACACATAAAATACATATGAAGTCGTTCCATTTTGGCCCACTTTCTTTACTTGTACATCATGGCCCAGAAGACTGCTTGCAACTTTTCTTGCTTGTTACATATCTGCAGCTTTACACAAAATGTAAAATGTGTGTTGCTGTTAGTTATTTGCTAAATGTTGCCGATAAAGGGAAAGTCTTTTAATTGCAGTAAGTTGTTTCTATAGTCTGGGAGCCTGTACAGGAAGTTCCTAATCTTTGTTGTAGAATTGAGTTTGTTCTTTATTGCTTTAAAAGTAAGAAATCAACAAGGTATAGTCTGAGCTAGTCAGAAATTATTTCTTCAGCACACTCAGTTTTCTAGGAATTATATTTGTCTGACAGTGTGGCCAATCGATTCATGCTGCTGTACAGTTTTTAAGTGTATGAAAAAAAAACCAAATAATTTCGCTAGTTGGCATAAAGTTATGGAATACAGCAATAATTAAATCCCTCTCTGGTGAGGTGCTGCTACCCAGGGCATTGTAAGGGTGTTCTTAATAGGATATTGGAAAATTACAAGGCAATTCAGAGAGGATAAAGAGAGATGAACAAGACTTTCTACTTCCATTTCCAGACAGAACAGGTTTTCAAACACCACCTTTTGTGGTTAAAGTGTACAAATGTGCCTGAAAGATACAGGTGCCACCAGATGTTTCAGGAACCACTTGTGTGATATCATATATACAGTAATGCAAATCTTACATGAAGAAGGAGGAAATAAAGTTGTGTTGCTTTTGGTGTACGCATGTTTTGAGGATATATTCTGTGCTGAAATAGCTTGTATATTATCATTTGCTTTATATTTCAACTCGTGTTTATATCAACATACTCAGATGCTCCAAAACTTATTTTTGTAATGGCCAATCAGCAAGAGAGCTAAACCATGCGTCTCAGGAATTGCTCATCAACTGCATAATGAAGATGAACAGCATCTGAAGTTTTGTAGTCTGATTATGCAAAAGTAGCTTTTTATGGCAGCAATGGTTTTGCTTTGCAGTCTGTAGAAAGCCACGCACCATGCATTTTATTAATAACACAAAGTAAGATTGAAGGGAGGGAGGTGGGGGAGAAAAGGTGCTGGGTATTCTGGGTCTCTTCCAAGCAGGTGGCTAGCGTGGTGCTGAAAACCTTATTCGTTTTGGGCAGACTTAACGGTTGAAAGAACATCAAATGACAGTGAAATTCTCAAACTGCAGTGAGCCTAATTAAGAGTTGATTCTGTTGCTGTGATTTCAAGAACACCTAAGACAATTTCCAATGGCAAATATTTGCCAGGATTGGTTAGATCATAAATTGGATGATGGAAATCACAAGTAGGACTGTCCTGAACTCCTGATCCCTTGTCTTTCCTGTGAGATCTAATTATAAAGAAAACTTGATGACATCTTTGATACTTTGATATACTCTTGCATCCAAATGAATTCAGAATTTGTCTTGGCAGGCAAGCGTACGGTTTGGGAATGTTTCTACTAGAAGCCAGTTATTTAGGTGTTGTGTTTTATTTTTTTGAATTGGAAAACACACAATAAAACTTCTGTTATAAGTTCCTATTGTCCTTGACATCTAGAAAGATTATAATGAGAAATTTCAAAAGGCGGAGGATGGCTCTTCTTGCTGCATCGCTAGGCCCGTTGTTTAAACTAGGAGAATCACAAATCTCACAAGCCTTGCAGGTGTCTTTTTCTCAGGAGATTTTCAGATTTATGCAGTTAAGAACTCTTCCCTCTGAAAGGGTGTTATCACAGCACATTGAGCCTGTGGAGGATAAGGATTGTATGTTGTCACAGCAGCAAATGACAAGTTGTTTATTGTCTGTTCGATAAATGGTTGGAACTGATTTTGTTGGGTGCAAAGTAGTGAGTTCTGTATCAGAAAGGAAGAGGAAACAGTGAAATGGTATGAGTATGTGACTTCCATTCATCTTCAGACTTTCTGTGAACATTGGGGCAATTAGAGCCCAAAGAATGTTGATGAAAGCAGAATACATTATCATGCAGCATCATAAAACCCCAAATATACAATGTGATTTTTTTTCCACTTGTATTCCAGTAGATAGCTCGCGTTTGCTTTGTGTTGCAACACAATCCCTGAAGTATTTTCTGGGCATTACTTTTTTCACATAACTCTGTACAGTATTTCTGTTGTGCTGCGGGAAAAATGTGACCTAATTTTCCAGAAATAGGGCCTGTCTGAGGGTAGATAGTTAAAATAATGACTGTGCATTCACTTTAAGGCAATTGTTTGAACCTAGAAGCGTTTTGCAACATTCAGGGCTGCTCTGTAGTGATGTGATAGGGACCAGTTATGAAAGGATAAGACTGGACTGAAAGGGCTCGCAGTGTACGAGAATGACTTATTGGAAGGAAGACACCCATACTTTGTCCTTATTCACCCAGTCCCTCTCTTTCATAACTGGGAATTCATAACGCAACATTAGCAGTGAAGAATTTGTAACATAAAGCTGTGGTCTCAGAATGTGCATTGATCTCAGGGCTGGAATTCAGTGTTTCCTAATGGGAAAATTCATCCTAAGAGAGTTTGTATCTGAAGTACTAAGGTCAGATAACAAAGCTGATGATGATAGATAGTAGTAGTGACAATAAAACTGAAGTCAAAACAAAGCCAGTAGAAGTAAAGGAAGTGGGTTGCTCTTTTTCTAAATTTACTATGTTCTGCTTCCTCTCTCCCTTTGGTGTGTAGGACGGCATGTTCAAGGTGTGTTAACAACAGACTGAGAGATTCAAGGAGAGCTACCTGGAGAATGTCTTAGCATTAATTCACTAAAACAAATGGCACGGGTTTCAAACCTATGTGAAGTTTTCATCTTTTTGTGGTTTAATTCCTTCATCTCAGGTCTCTATTATGTTTATAAATTTTGTTGTTGTAGGGAAAATGTGACATTGGCTTCTGCCAGTATTTAGATTACAGCATGGATTCATCAAGCTTTCAGGATGTTCAGCAGTATTGTGGATGCGTGGTTTTGGTTCAGCCTATTTAGTTGTTTCTTGGAGAATGCATTGGTTTTCCAGGGTCACGGTGGGTGGAAGTACCACGGGGAAATTCAATAAGGAAGCCACATCTCTTTGCAAATATGTAGTATGAAAATTCCGTTTGCCCAGTGTAGGGTAAGAAGTGGTTGTTCAAAATGAAATTAGGAAATGTCTTTGACAAGCTGACAGCCAGCTGTCAAAGTTGAAAAACCACCTTTGCTTTGTGACACCAGTATGATGTGTATATAGTTTGCTTTTGCTTTGCACTCTTACACAGTTACCCCTACCAGTGCAGAGTGCAAAATAGGTGTAAAAAATTGGTGAAGATTCTCTTATAGTTCTTAGTATTGGTGCTAGAGTTCAGAACTGGGAAGAATCAGGCCTTGTTAAGTGATGGATGTTTAAAAGCTGTTTGGCGGTGTGTCAACAGACAGGAGAGAGCAGTTTGTAATGACAGGGACTATAATCTCATTTCAGAGAGAGTCTGAATGAAAGGGTTGTGTGGTTGTTTTTTTTTGTTTTTTTTTTTTTTCTCTCTATATGTCCCAAAACTCAATGCAAGACACTGATCCACCTTTTGGTATCAACATTTCTTTATAAATGGCTGCCCTTCCCTCTAAGGGTTCCACTGTGCAGACCTTTATGGAAGTGCTAAAAGCACAAAGAAGTATTGCAAAGTCAGCCTCGCTGTGTATTTTTAATTGAATACCATTCTCTTCATCTTCTTCAGTCAGGAAATAGAAAGCAGAAAGGGAAAGGTGTCAGTCTTTGTATTTTATGTCTTAACTGCTTCATCTTTCCCTCTTCCATTGACTACAAAGAAGTGGAAGAAAACATCTGGGGAAAAAAGCATCTTTGTGATTTACAAAAATTGCCCTAATTACATAAATGTGTAGTTTCTTTCCTTGGGAAGTATTTATCAGGGGAAATATTTTTCCTCCAGTGGAGAATTTAAACATAAATGAAAAATAACTGAATCTCTTTTCAAGAAGATTTTTAAAAATTTATTTATGTTTTACTAGCAATAGGTAGGGCCCTCTGTATTTAAAAAAAAAAAAAAAAAAAATCCTAGCTGTATGGTCTTTTCCCTAACCCGATGGAGACTAATATCCAGTCAGCCTTCACTAAGCAGTTGCTGAGAACATTTAATATCTAAGCATGAGAGCTTCTTTGTGCTTCTTGGAGATTTGGCATGCGGTTTCAGAACAACCTCTCAGTGGCATACAATTGTCTGAGTTCTTCAGGTGGTGTTGATTGTGGCTTGTGAACTTCATACACAGACATTTAATTTTAATGTTTACTTGTTAAGGGTAAATTTCTAAAATTAGTGTCTTGATTCTGAATACTTTTGCATATTATACGCAGGTTTTTCAGTGAAATCTGTTATGGAAAGTGTGAATTTACAATATAACTCCATAATAGCACTTTATGTGCTCTCCTTATGGTTGGAAATGCAAAACCTACCCACTGATATCAAAGTCAGCAGAGGTGAAACTGTGTAAGCAAGTAGTGAGATAATTATGAATGAGTTTCCTGGTGTACACAGGGTATTGCTTAGCGCTGCTAAACTCTGTAGATTCCAACTGTTAACAGAAGGATGGTGAGCATAATTACTTAAGAGACCGACAGTCTGTATTGACTCATTTACAGTTCTTAAGTGTATGTAAAGAGCTTTTCTGCAACTGATCCAGAACTTAAAACCCTTGTGAAAACATGGGAATGCTGTGTTGTTGTGTTTAAAAGAAACTGATGCATGACCTAATGGCAGCTTATCTGATAGGAAGAAATGCTGAGCTATTTTTTTGTTTTTGAAGCTAAAATCCAACAGGAGGAGAAATTCATGACTAAAGGCTATGATAGTTGGTATGTGTTGTAATTATTCTCTAAATGTACAGAAAAATAAGCATGTAGTGTTGAATATTTTGAAAAGGTTATGGAAATTGAAACACAGTTTTGTACAGTAATATTAAACAATATTTACTGAAGAAAAATCATGTGATTTTTTGATTTTCTGGAATGACAGAGCATCTGTCTTTTCATATCTAATTTGAAGAGATTTTCTACTTCTGGAAGATGCTCCTACTAATCATTAGAAATGTTACTGTGATTCCATTACAAGTTAATTCAACACAAGTTGTTTATTTGGACATTAGACTGATAGAGAAGTATATTTTTTTATACCTAATATTTATCTATACACTGATATATCATGGTTTGCCATCACATCCACCTCAAAAAATGGCCAGCATTTGCACGTTCAGAAAAAAAGACCAAAAAGCGAATGTGGCCATTTAATAACTTCTGCATACGTATTTTTTCCTTCTGAGCGCACAAATAGTGGCCATTTTTGGAGGTGGATGTGATGACAAGCCATACTCTATTAGTGTGTTCCAAGCATTGTTCTCTAGCTAAATTACAAGTCATAGTAGTTCACTGTATGGGCAGAGACTTTTGATTGAGCAAAATCCCTGGAAAGTCGTTGCCTAGAAGTAAATGGGCTGCTTTTTCCACTCTGTTCCAAGAAGGACAGATGCTATGCTCAGGCATAGGCTGAATATTAAACAGTACTTCTGGTGGTTCTGCATGACTGTTCTAGACATCTTCACAGTACATTCATGACTACATTTTACTTACACCCACTAAGGGTGCTCTACTTATCACCACTGAAACAGATGATGATACATTTTCCCTGGTATCTATGGCTTTCTTTGTTTTGGTACTGAATGCTCATGAACTTGAGCAGTTTGTTTAGCTGGGTCAGTGCACTAATCTAACTTGCCATGAGCTATGCAAGCACTGCTTCTGTCACAAGGAAGGGGCAGGAATGCATGGCTGGGTAAGGTTTCCAGGGGTGGCAGCGAAAACTTCATTTGACATTAGTTGTGTGTGAAGCTGTGCTTGAGTAAAAATAATTTCTGTATAAGAAAATGCTTTTGAAAAGACCAGATTTTCCTCTTCTGATCCTGTTTGTGGTACTATGTTTCTGAGGACTGTTGTATGTGATGAAGAAGAAACCAAGTATTTTGAAATGTATCAAGCTCTTGTTTTTTTCCTCATAATAGCAATGCTTTTTTTTTCTGTGACTAATTCCGGTAGTGGTGGAGGAGGAAGTATGACAGTGTAATGCCTTCTAAAATGCTGTAAAAGAAGAAGATACAATTAGAAAAAATTATTTCAGCCTTTCTTTTGCTGTGGTGGAAAGGTAATTGGGGAATTAGTTATTTAGGCTATGTGATATGGCTCGGAACCTACTATCCCTTCCAGCCAGTTTCAGAAGAACCCAGCAGGTATTAAGGGTGTCCTGATGGCTCCCCTGCAAGGTGGAGTAGCTGGGGGTTGAACATTCTCCCAAAGGAGAACTGCATTCTGAATCATTTCCCTTCTGCCTTGTGTAGGCTGTGGCATTGCATTTAGGCTGGAGATTTTAGGGTAAGAACACAGATTATTAATGAATTCAGGTTATTTTTACTCATAAAATTTCTTTAAATATATGCCAGCTATATCCTTTTAGATTGACTGAAACCCTGGTTTTGAATTTCAGTTAAGTGAATGAGGAATTTATGAGGGAAGTTATAATAAAAATGAATGCATGTAAACTAGAAAGACAAGCCTTAAAACTGTGCCAAAAGACCTTATTACAGCTATAAGGATTGCTCAGCATTCAGGTCCTTGAATTATTGTTATATTATTATATATGTTAACCTCATAATTCTCATATTAGGGTTTGGTTTTTGTTTCCTTCTTCTCCATTCCTTTCTCTTATATTTGGGCATAAAGCCACTCAGAAACATGGTAGCCACATAAGCCGATACCTCAAACAATTCAAAAAGCTTATAATCACAACAAAAGCAAAAGTTTTTATTACAAAAACTGTAGTAAAACTGCAGAGGTCGTAACAAGTTTTTCATCCAATCCAAACACAGAATAACATCTGCACCTTTTTCCAAAGGGTCTACAGACAAAAAGTGATTTATTTACAAAAGCCCTGGAGAATTAGGTTTCCTTTTTTTAAATTTTTTCTTCCCTAGTTTACCAGATGTGGGCTGGATTTTCACAGCAGTAGCTTTGCTCCTCTTTTAATCATTCTCTTTCCAAAAAATAGTGTGAAAAATGATTCAGTAAAACTAAATATAGGAATTCAAAGTGGAAAGGAGGTTTTCTTTAAGATGTAGTTTGAGTTAGGCTAGAAGGTTAGAAAAGCTGCAATGATGCATTAAATGCTTTTGTGGGTTATTATACCGTGGGCAGGATCTGTGGCTATGTGACCAAGAGCCACATGGTGAGTGGACAGTGGTGTAAATAAATAATAACAATAATAAAAAAGACAGTAGATGTAAGACTTAAATTAAATGATTATGCTGCCTTCATTGTTCAGGAATTGACTGATATGTTAATGAGTTTGATTGAGTTATGTCCTGAGGCATGCTAATTTGAGTAATGCATCTTTTATTACATGACATAAGTATATACAGTTTACTCAGAACTGTCTAATTTATTTTGAATTTTAATAAGGTTACAGCTTCCCTGTCAGAATCTGTGCTAACAGCCATTGGTTGTAGCAGGTGAGGAAAAACAATGTATAAGGTATCTGATAACAATGGATATTTTGAGGCTCAACCAATGTTGAGCCTCAAATCTCAGGGCGATAAAAAAACAATATTTATTTATTTACATATGGAGATAATTATTTTAAAAAAATAATATGGCAATATAGGTTTAACCATCCTTGGCAACATGTATAATAAGGGCTGGTGATGAAAATTGGGAACCTTCGACATTAATTTTAAGTCAGATTTAGTTTTCTCTTTGATTTTAGGAGTTATCAGTTTTACTGTGATGTAATTCAATATGTGTGAGAGAAAAACAATTTCTACATCTTCTCTTCTTGGCTGTATTTGATTTAGAAATCATTAGAGTGCATATGGTTCAAATCATCCAGCAAGAAGATGACAGATGAGCAGCTTCCCTGGGTCAGACTGAATGCCTGTTTAATCTGGTGTCCTGATTCTTCAGAAGGAAGAGAGTCTGTTACTTTTTCACAGCTAGCTGTGTGCAGAATTGTAGGGCTGATGGTTTTCATTCTATTTTAGCATTGTCTTAAGATTAGCAATGTTGTATTAGATGTTATATCTAATAATGCAGTTGCATTTTTTTGTCAGAGTTCAGGAGTTGACAATTACAATTTGTAGTCAATTTTGTTGTTATATTCTTTATATTTCTTAAAATATTTGTGTGAATTTCTTGTAAACTGAGATTGGTTTTTGGAATTTTTCTGTATGCATATGATGGGGATCTTGGCTTTGTATGTCTGATAGGCATTCAGGAATGTGTCCATTTGCATACTCTTTTAATTACTTTTTTTTTTTTGAAATGGACTTGAACCACTTTGTCTATGTAAAGACTTACAGGTTAAATAGATTTTGCCAGAAAGGTTGATGAGCTTAAATAGTTGTTGTCAGTTTTACAAGTGCAGAAGTTTTTTTTTTGTTTGTTTGTTTTTTTGATAATATGAACTAAAGGAAAGCTAAAATTCAAATAAAGTTTTTTTAAACATCTTGTGCTTGCTGAACTCTTGCTAGCTGATGGAGTATCCCTGATAGAGTGTAGGTGTGTTAGCCTTGGCTTCTTTCTTATACATAGTTATTCAGCTAAGATCATCCAATGGGAATTAATTACTTCAGCAACGAAAAAATTTTGTTTCTAATCTAAGCCTTTTTTTCTGTGAAGTTCATAACATAAAAGTGGCTTCTGGATAATAACTGAAAATGCTATATTATAATGAGAGAGAATTTCCTTGAATCCAGTGTCCAGCAGAAATGCCTCTGTCTCTTCAACAGTTATAGCAGAATATCTTTAGCATATAATGTTTAATCTTTCCTTATCATTTAATTACTGTGCAAATCTAACAAAAAACCTGTCTTTGCTGAGCTAAATACTTATATAGAAGTAGGGGCGGGCTAGTTTCCAGTTTTGGTTCTCTAGCATTAAGAAATACTAAACTCGTTTGGGAAAAACTGAAGCTAATAAGATTTAAAGCCCTCATTTAACAGTTTGAACACAGGCAGGCAAAAGTTTATCAATAAATAGCAGTGTGATTGTACCTGTGGACTTGTAGAAATGTTCATAGCGGTATTTCCAAATAACCCTCAGTTCTCTGCCACTCTGTATTTCTGAATAATTTTTAGCAGCAATTTTTAGCAGCATCATGTTTATAGTTCACAAATAGTATAGTCGCATGCCAGTGAAGCAAAAAACTCAATTTCTTGGGGTCCCAGGTTATTTAATCAGAATAATGCTGCAGAATGACTAATTGTGAGGCATGTAGCCTGCAGATAGACTACTATTTTGGCGTGCTTGAAGCCTGGCTCTGTTCCTTGTTCTGGCATAGAAATGTTATGTTATATACCTCATATTGTATGATGTTAGATACCTGTCTCTGCTTCTGTTTTCCTTTCTTATCCTGGTGTGTCTATCTATTTTGATAATCCATTTGCAGCAAGAAATATCTGCCTCTGATTTTATTTTTAGGGATAATAGTTGACATATAAAGGATGTATGCACCAGATACGCTATAAAACATGGTCTAGTTAAATACAAATATAAGCAGATAACTTTTCCTTTCTAATTTTTCTTAGAGGAAGTTTACATCACTTTCTGTAACTTAATTGCAAATTCAGTATGATTGTAGATCAGACAGCATGCTAAGTCTGAATTCAAAGCTTGTCAGTTTTGAATTTTTTTTGTATCTCAATTTGCCCTTCTAGCTTAATGAATAAGTAGTTCCTTAAATTTGAATAATACTCAGCCTTTTGGGATATTTGGATTTTTGCTTTGGACTTGCCTTTGATATCTAGTGATAGCAAATATAGAGACATTAGAATTTTGCCGAGTGTGATAATAGTTGAAAATAAACTAAACCTCATAGGTTTTCTGTTATTCCATGTTTTATTTGTGGACTCTGTGAGTTCTGGGAACAACTCCCACTTCCGATGGTGTAATGAGATTTTTGTTTTGGCATGGTACTTTTTCAGATAGGCACCTTATAAAATAGCCAGAGGGAATCCTTATTACTGTAGAACTAAGTGACTTTATAACTTCCATATAAAGCATACAAAAAGTACTATGGCTGTGTATAGAGTTACACTTTTGTTTTTAGTGGAGGACTTTTTTAGATGTTAGTCAAACTGTAAAATAATTAAGTACTTGTGTAATCTCGTTATTCACAGATTAACAGAAAAAATTACTAAATTGTGAAGTGTCTTGCAGAAATACTGAGGGCTTTGGTGCATGAAACATTTTAGTTTCTAGCAGTAACTTTTGCACTTCTGGCAGAAGGTAAAAAATTATCAAAGGACTTCTTTTCAAAAACAAATGCTCTCTCTGAGATGACAAATTCAAATAATTGCAGATGATGTGATGTATTTTTTTATATGGAATAAAAGTGTTCCTAGAGCGATGTGTGCATTTGTAGTGGAAACTACGGTACAATTATCTCCGTGTGGGACTGCACTTGTTCTCTGGAGACATCTGCTTCTATAGAAACATGCTTGCACCTCATGCATGGCACATCTCTTTCTGTAGGGAGAAAAGTAAAGTGCAGTGAATTCAACAGTTAACAACTGCTGTTTTTTTCAGTGGTATTTGAATCATGCCTAAGGAAAAAAAAAGGCATAGCAAATTCTGAAGTTTGATGGCTTTCACTGAAGATGGACACCCCACCCCCCCCTTTAATGGCCTATATAGCAAGGCTGTTGGGCATCAATTTAATCTTAGTCAACATTTAAAAGAACTGATGATGCTTCATTGTAAAAACAAAAAAACACTGCTTTTTTTGATTATAAAGCTCTTCCTTTGGCAAAATAAAATAGAATTTGCTTTTAATAAAATAAATTGACACTGAAATATTTATTATATTATAAATATTTAAAACAGTTTGATAAGCTTGCAGCCTAAGAGGTGGCTTTGACCCTTCAAGTTTTATGGATTTGGATTTTTCTTTTTGTATCTTTTTTTTGTCCTTAAGAACGGAATTTCACAGAGCTCATTCCACTATTGCATAGTTTACAAATCTCATTGAGAATGCTTTTTTCTTGTAAATCACATTTGTGAATTAAATTATGCTGGTGAGAAGTACCTTATTCGTAGTTAATTTCATCAAGCTTTTTGATGTGTTCTTTTAAGTGTCCCGATTTTGCAGATAATAAATCTGCTTTACTAGACTTTTGAAAAGTAGATGCTTAATGCAGGCTTTGGTGCCAAGTCAGTTTTGCTACCAATGGTATGTCTTTTTTGATGGATCTTTAAATAATGCAGAATTATGTGCAAGCTAGCTTTCAACCACGATGACAAAAAAATGGACACGTTTCATTACAAGAGGCATAATCTTGAACAGCTTTCCTAGACTTCTTTTAAATGCTCTAGTATCAAGGTTATCTTTTCTGAATGTGAGTTTATGCATTTATTTATTTGTTTCTTTGGAATATGAATGGTGGTTCAGGTAGTTTTTGTTCACAGTGCTTACTGAAACAGTTACCTGATTGCTCCATGTGTACCACTGCAGTAACATGGACATTATCATATACTGAAGCTTTAACACTGGAGAAAAATTGCTGTCTCCCACCTTTCCTTTCTTTAATGTAAAATCTGATGGGATGGGCTACATAAAAAGAGTTAATTTTGGTGTGAAACACTGAATCTGCTGTTCCTTGTGACCAGTGCGGCATGACAATCCAAGAGATCTCTTCTCAAATCTTTGGGCAGTTACAAAGCTCTGCTGTGCAAAGAATTGTTGTTAGCTTCGAAGCTATTAACACTCAGAAAAATGCTCTAATGAGAGAAGGATAAAAAAACAAAACAAAACAAACAACAACAACAAAAAAAACAAACAAAAAAAAAAAACCTATAAGCTTACCTCAAGCATACACAGAAACAATAGCACAGCCTTTTGGGTTCCCAGGTTGAAAAGTTGCACGTTCTCAAAACTTTACTTAAATGGTGATCCAATACTCTTGCAGTCAGGTATTAAACATGTTTTATACATGTTTTCCTTGGCTGTGACTAGACAGAGTCCAACCCATATTAATGGTTGTTTTTGTTTGTGTGCAGTGTAGCTTATTTATCTGATACTATGGCATTGGCTGACTGTAATTTTACATAATAAAACGCTTTGCAGAGTGCTGAATTTGTTACCACTGATTTCAGTAGGTTTTAAAACTTCTGTTTCAAACAGTGCTCTGATAACAGACCTTTCATGAGCATGGGGTGTGGACAGAAAGAATAGGAAAATCCTGTTGTACCACTTCTCTATCATGCGTTAACCGAGGCAGTACTGAAACTATATTTTGTAATTGATTTATATCTAATCAATTTTGTTCCTCTCATGGAATCTCTAAGTGCATCTAGAACTGTATTCCTCTGCTAGATCTCCTTCACAATCTGGTCTGAAGTGTTTTTTTTTTTTTTCTTATAGTTACGGTCACCTTGGAACAGATATCTGATAATTATCCTCTGTCAGTTAGTTGTCTAAATAATTTACATTGTAAGAGTCTCAAAGGACTCTCCATCTGACAGGTCTGATTTAGAGTTGTGCAGTCTCTGTTACACAAAAAAGCCTTTCTCATTTACTTCTGCACTTCTTTCTCTGTTGTGTTGCAATGTATCTTGTTTTGGATTTTGGATTGGTGATACTTTTGATACAGTCGTGCAGATAACGACTGTTCCTTGAAAAACTGATGTTCGTTTCCTGATGGGCTCACTTAGCCTCTGCATAAAGATAGATGTTCTCCAAGTGTTCCAGTTAATTGTGTTTACTGACAGAACTGATGTCTGAAGCAGTGGATCTTAACCCACTTCTCTGTTTCAGTAAGCTGATTCTAGCTGTTGCGTTGAGACAGATAGGAAGACCCTTTCAGCTGGAGCTAGCCTAAACAGCTATCTCAGTCATCAACAGAGATTTAAACCCTTCTCACAGATTTAGCTAATGGGTCTAAATAATAACATTTACCAAAATTGCAAGCTGTTTATAAATACTTTGTGAATAGAAAAGAGATTAAGTTCATGCAATAAATGTATGTAAGCTTTCCTTTTGTGTGTATGTGACAGCGAAGAACATGTATTCAGTTATACTCTTCTTTGTTTTCACCTGGTAAAAATACAGTAAGTAAATCCTTTAGTATTTGTTTGCATTTATGTAAACAGTGTTTCTGGTTTCTATTTTTTTCTGCAATGTAATTTCTCCCTGATCAGAAATGAAGTTCTCTGCAGCAGAGAGAAGATGTGCTGAATTATATAGGCTATTGGACATTATAGAGCGTACCTGATATGAGCTAAGTTCACCGCTGCTCTTGACTTCAGGGGCTCCTGCAATGCTTTTTCTCTAATGACAAGCTGAGTAGGGGAGAATGAGGGACTTGATTTAGTTTCATGGTAGTCAGAATGCTGGGGAAGCTCAGTCTGACATGAGCTGCTTCTCACAAATTACATAGGAAAAGATGATATTGTTCAAAGGGCATATTGATTTAACATCGTCACGTAGGTGCAAATTAGCATGTGGATACATTGATGCATCATTACATGAAAACTGCTATTGTTTCTCAGGCTCCTCAGGAGAATATCCCACTTAGTTAATGCTGTTGTGTCTTGTCTGTATACTACTCGGGGAAATAATCTCTGCAGTCTTTAGCCTGAACTTGTTTGTGATGGCCTCCAGGCTGGGAATGTGGTGTTTTTTATTTATTTTATTTCTTATCTTATTTTTTTATTTATTTTTATTTTATTTTATAACAAACAATGGGTAGGGAAGGGCAGAACCCATGTATCCAGACTTGGTACAAAAGGAGCGCAATCTGAAGCGGGATGGCATGTCAGCCCTACTCTGAATCTCTTCTTTCTCGTCTCCATCTTTTTTTCTGTCTGTCCATACTATTGGAGAAAATTCAGTGAAGGCTACTAAGTAAAAAAAAAAAAAAAAATACTTCAGTGGCTAATTGCATTGTGAAGATGATCATGTTTCCCTCCCATCTCTCTGTAAAATATCCCATTACTCATGCCATTTTGCCCTTCACCTGTAATGCGGTCTTCTCATCCCATCTCTCCTGCTGAGATTCCTCCCATGTTGTCAGAAATAGCCCCTTGTCTTCAAGGTCCTTTCTTCTACCTGATCGATAATGATCACAGTTATCTGCACTGTATCATTTCAATTGTAACACCAAAGCATGGCAATGGCTTGCATTTTTGCTTTTTATCTCTTTAAAATCTTAAAACAGTGGTCTTTAAGAAATTTAAAACATAATAGTGCAGGTATTCTGTGCATTCAGGTTACATGTATTACTGTTTATGTATGACTGCTGTATAATGTGTATAAACTCTGTGGTTTTATGGACAAAGCCCTGCCATCTATTACCAGCTAATGTCAAGGTAGCAGACATCGTGTACGTACAGTGCCATCTCTACTTGGAGAAGAAATCTGGGAGACTGTTATCTGGAGGAAGGGGAGCCTACTGAGTATGTGGTAATTTTCCATTTCTATTGTACTATTTGGTGTGTATTTCAGCAATTCCTTTTCATTTTTTGATGCTGCTAGTCAGTGTCTTGCATTTGTTTTCCTGGTGTCATGACCTCAGACTTGGAGGCGTAACCCACATTGGTGCCAACTGTCATGACTCAGCAACAAAAAATTTCCTTCTTAAATGGGTAAATATTGAACAAAATATGTGGGACCTCTTGGACTTTAAAGGAATCCAAGTTAGAGGTGTCTCATTGAGTGCAGAAAAAGACTGCAGAGAACCAAGAGCTGTGTCAGCAGGCTCATGTGTATTTAGAGCAAGTGAAGATGGTTCTCTGATTTTTTTTTTGTCTGACTGTTCCCTTGCAAATTTGATAAAGTCAGTTGTGCTTACCAATGTACGTGTTTTACCCATTATGTATGTAGTAAAACAACAGCATGCATACAGCTTACAGAGCAGAGTTGTGAATGCCTCAGTAAGCTGTCTTCTATAGCCCGTCACTCACTCTGGGTTTTTCTCTTTCCCTGGAACTTGTAAGAGTATTCTGAAAATGCAGAGGAATAAGTACTAAATTATGTGAGACCGCAAGTCAATGCAGAATCATCAGAGTTCCTCTCTTTTTTTCATGCAAACTTTTACAGTCCATTCAGTATATAGTATATATCAGCTTCAGGATTTTGATTTTTTTCTTGAATAGAGGCTGGGAAGTAAGGCACAGTATGACTCTTTTGAGCAGTCTGTTTCATGGTCAGGGCTCATCACTTACAGTGGTCTGGCCTACAGTATGCTGCTTGCAGATGATATATCAAGGACTTATTTCTAAGGTGAACTGAGTTTATTACCATCAGTAGGAAATAGTTTTTTCTTTTTTTTTTTGCTGGTAGTTCCAGAGCTTTGAAAATTTTAGTTGTAGCATTCAACACTTTATTCTCTCTATACATTTAAATTGTTGAATTAAATCATTAGCTGTACATATTAACATTCCTGAATTTGTGAGATTGTAGTTGTCCTCCTAAGCTGCCTTTCAGAAATTATCATGTAGTAAAGAAATGAAAGACATACTGGTCTAAACATGATAGCTAAACATAAAGCTACCCTCTGGGTAGCTTTAGAAAGTTGTTAAAAATATGTATTTTGCCTTCAAACCTTTTTAAGAAATTTCACCACAAAACAAGGCAGACATAAAATAGTTGGGTACTGGGAGAGCAGGTTGCATCTGTTTTAGCTTACAAGACTGGCAGTGTTCATATAGGTCTCGTATAGTGGATGGTAGGACTTGGAGTCAGTACTGTAGTAGACATGACAGAAAAATAGTAAAGAACAGACTTCCGTTTTGTCCTTGGATTATCTTCTGACTATCTTGAATAAGTTGCATTCAGTTGAACGTTAACCTATGACATTTTAATGTCTTTTGCTACAAAGTTTACAGTATGCCCACATGTTATTTCATATTCTGCAGTGATTATTTAATGAAATTCTCATGGAATTGTGTGTGGCAGCTTTAATTGCTCCCATGTTTGAAATGTGTTAGCTGAATGGCAAGGTGGTGGTAAACTGTAGCTTATTCTTGGAGCAGTTTGTGTAGATAAACTGATTTTTCAGCTATATAATTGGTTTTAAAAGATCCTTTTGTTGATTTTCTTCTTGATTGGGTTTGTCATCAAATTAGATTTTGTAGGAGTGTGTAGATTCATCATTTACAAATTAATTTATACTTTGTGTGCACAGATATATTCTCCAAATACATGTTTTAATGGTTCTTTGTATCAACAAATACTTGTAGTGACATCTTTTTTAATATCCCAGTTCTGCTTATTAGTCACAGTCTAATGCTTGTCTCTGATTCTGATCTTTTGATTGTCTTCTAAAATCAGTTTTTTTCCTGAAAATTTATTTCTGTGAATTTTTGGTAGTGCAGCTCAATCACATAAGTATGATGGCAAAAGGCAAATACAAATAATATGAAAATACCATCAAAATAAGCATGTCTAAACAACTGAATGACACTTGCAGAATATTTTTCAAGACTTGCCCAGCTGTATTTACAAATAATGCTGAATCCATTTATGTTAATCACGTCTGCTAGTTGAATTTAAATTAATACAATTATTTGTTTGCCACGTATTTGTTCAGCTCTTTTCTTTAGTTTTCAAGGGATTTGTATGAAATGGGTACTTAGTTCAGAGTAATGTGATAATGGTAAATTTTCCCTTTGTTTTCAGTACTTGCCTACAAATTTGATTTCTACCATCACTGTCATGAGAATATCAGTGGAAACCAGTAAAATAGAATAATGAAGCACTGTAAATAAGTATTTCTTTTTTTCAAGTTTAAGTAATTTTGCTGATAATCTGTTGGAGTTTTTTTCCTATTTGATACCAGTTGTTCCACTAATTTTGCACACTAGTTGTCAGGACAGTTTTTCACATGGAGCTGTCCAGTATGCACAGCCTCTATGTGGTCCAGAGCCTCTCACTGACGTTAACTCCAAAAGTTCAAGTTGGATTTCTCTTGCTGAGGAAAAATATTACTTTTCCTTTTATGTATGTTGGTTTATCATCTCCTGAAATTTATGGTTTCAAATATCCACGTTATTCTCCTGTCATGTATACTTTATATGTAACTTTTTTCTCAATTTGAATAAGAGGCGAGAACTTAGATATGTGATTTTCTTTTAAGTACATTGATACATGGCATAATCAGAATTAAAGTCATTGTGAATAAATATTTAATTACAGAGGGCATGCAGAAGGCATTAAATGTCTCCACAAATTCTGTGCAGTCTCCTTACTGTAAACCAGTAAATGTTAGAAATTAGATGTCCTTATAGCTGCCTTTGGACAGCTGTGGATTATTGGGGAGTTTTAAACCAAATAATTATATCCTTGATTAGTAATAATTGTAATGATTAAATCTATAAACTCAGTCATATTCTAATCTTATTATTGCTTGTTTTTGTAATGAAAGATCTTTACGCAGAGACTTTGGACAGATTATGTAACTATCACTCTTATAAGGCAACAATGCTAATTGTATCAGTCTCAACTTCAAGTTAGCCTTGGAAGCTACTGTTTATAGGTCTGGTTTGCCTTATGTCACAAGTACATCTGAGCCATTTATTAGGCTTGTCATAGCCTACCCTTCTAATTGCACCTCTCTTAAGGTTTGGAACCTGAAGATGTCTGCTTTTGTAGTTCTCCATGGTAACAGCCTGTTTTTGTTGGTCCAACTTTGAGGATAAGGTGGACCAGAAGGTACCTCCAGAGGTACCTTCCAACTTATTTTGTGATTCTAGGGTATGCATTTGGTGCCTTAGTCCCTTCTCCTGTGTAACCCTGTGCTAGTGATGCAAGTAACATGCACAAGCATGATATATGAGGAAATGGGTTTATAACGTAACTTTATTATTGGTGTTACTGATTGGCTTTAAGGAAGGGCTCACTAGCTACCCAAATAGAAGCCAACTTCCCTGTTGTATTAAACAAACAAACAAAAAAAAGGCTGATGAATCAGACAGGATTAATGGTGTAGGACTGAGTTGAGTTTGTATGAAGAACAGAGTTTCCTATTTTTGGAAATGAAGCTCTGCAAAAAAAAAAAAAGTAATTGTTTTTTTTTTGAAGTTTGTTTTGTTTTGTTTTTTTTACCAAAGGTATTTAGTTCTTGTCATGAAAGTCATTGCAAAGATAATGCATCTCTGTGCTCTGGAGATCACTTATACCTGTTTGTACTACCACAACTCAGAGGGCTGGCACTCATTTCTGGAGAGCTGGTTTCTCTCTCTGCACCTTGATGCGCAGTGTGGTTGGTTGTGCCATGGCTGAAAAGGGGTTCCTGGATGCTGCTGGGGAATTTGCAGCTCACGTTCACCTCTGGACTCAGGGACAGGTATAGTACATAAAGCCATAGGCAGAGAATGCATTTACTGGGTAAATAAGTAATAAGGGTTGCAAGCGTGTTACTCCATAATGTTGAGGGCAGGGTGGATCCTTTATAAATGTCAGTTGTCAGAGAAATCAGCCTGGTTGCCATATTTGTGTAATTTCCCAATACTCTCCCAACATCTTAGCTAGTCAGTTGTGTGTGTTAACTAGTGCTTCCACAGCTCTGTATCCAAACCTAAAACTAGAACCTGCTACCCAACTTTTGGCCTACTTCATCTCTGTAGCTAGTTTGAAATCCTCAGACCTTTGCAAGGATAACTACAGCCTGAATGTGGTTTTAAAAACAGTAAAAGGTCATTTGTGTTCTACAATCAGAAATGAGATACAAACTGTGCTCCCAAGATATGATGGCATGATACCGAAATTCCATATTTAAATAAATCATTAAATAAATTGCTGACAGATTTCCTCTCGGAGGTCAAAGAAGATATGGAGGTTCACAGAATGAGAGAAATATTTTCTGAATTCTTCACAAAGGATCTCTTGATTCTTCCAGGACACAGAAAAACTTTCCACGATTATTTACAATTCAGTAAAATGTCTCTTGCAATTTTCAATGACTTTCAACATGTATGATATAAAACAAGTCATAACATGGGTGCCATTCAGATATGGCATGAGACAAATCTTTTTTGGTGTCTAGCTCGGTGGAGTTTTAGGGCACCTGGAATTTTTTGGGTGCATGAAGATTGAAAGTGGTGCTGTGGCCTACACTAAATCAGATGTTTTAGACTTAATGTTTGTTTTTATCTTATATTTATGTATTTAATTCAGGCATTACTAATTCATTTTTTTGTCAGATCTTAGCTGTGAAGCATGCTGAGGAGAATGTAGTTCGGTTCCCTCTTACATTTCCATCCTGTAAAACTAAACAGAAAAGACCAAATATTCTCTTTTAAGCCTTATTGAACTGAGTTATATGTCAGTTCTAAGTATACTGGTTAATTTGAATTTGTCATATTCCAGGCTTCTCTAAATGTATTTGTTTACCCAGATGCATATCAAATTTGTGTCCATTTAGTAACTGTTCTCTGAGAACTTGTTCTCAAATCAATTTTACTCTTCTTCCCTTTACTTCTTCTTGTTATTTCCTTATGTATATATACTAATATTCTCAACAAACAAACACAAATGGAATTTCAGCTTGAATTTTGATTACATCAGTTGTCACTGAGAAGTGAAAATGCCAAAAATAGCTGTCAGTTCATTCAGGTTAGTTCACTAGAGTTAAGCAAATGTTCTCAAATTATTTTTTTTAAAGACAATACAAAAAAAAAAATCAAGATCTCACTCTTTCATACATTCTGCATTGCATACAAATCAGCAGGGCATTCACTGATAACTACCCCATGATCTTAGTAAGGTATTGTTAACTCTAAAAGCTGTCCTGGTCTTATCTAAATATCTATATATATACTTCTGGCAAATCTAATTATTGGTCTTGAGGAGGATAAAGTATGTTGAAAGATGTTCTTAAAATCTCATCTATATATTTTATGAAAGGATATCCTGGCAAGAATGTTTTACCTATGTGGAGCTGTATACTGCGTTTTAGAAGACTGGAATCAACTATACTAGCTTTATATCTTTTATTTCTTTTATTAGTTTTTGCCCTTAGCTGAAAACCCCAACCTGTGTTAGAGATGCTTGTAACTAAAAACAATGACAAATGTGTGTGTTATTAAAGAATATTATATGTGTATTGTAATATAACAGAACATTGTATTGTGTGCATTATTACAGAATGTTATATACATTAACAAAATGTGTACCTCATTTATTATAAATGCGACACATGAGATATTACCATTATAAAAGAGCAAGGTGCTAGACAGTGAAAATCATGCTTTGATATATTAAAATGCTGTATTGTAACCCACTACATTGGCTTCACATGCAATTATAACCTACAGGAATATAAATATCAAATGGTATAAATAGAGGCAGGTTTTTTTTGTACTTTATTTTACAATTTATCACTAAATATATTTACAGGACACAGAGTTTGCTTTAGTGCAATACATAGTAATGTTGCATAAGTACAAACTGTTGATCTTTTCTAATAAAAAACAAAACAAAAACAAACAAACAAAAAACAATCCAAACAACAAAAAAGCCAAAATCACCCCCCCAAAACAAAGCACTTAACTGGTGTTACAGCTAAGTATGTAAAGCAACATTAATAACTGAGTGAAAATGCTAACAGCATAGTTACTTTTCATAAACGTTTCTAGAAACAAACCACAACCCAACTTTATATATTCCAAACTATTAACCCTTTTACAGTACCATGTATTTTTAAAATGACTTTTAATGCACATATACTGTACTGTATGACAGTATTTTTCTACAGATACTGACTTACCCTTTTAATATAAATATGATATTACCTTGGCAGTTTTGAAGAACAAAGTTATCTCAAGATATCAAACATCAGTAACAAACAGTAAGCGCAGCTTCTTGAGAACTTGCTTGAACAGCATTTCTTCACAGTGATATTTATGAAAGGTTGGAAAAAATTAGCATAAAATATTTCCATCCTTTTTCAGTTTTTATGCAAAAATCATTACTTTATATCGGTAATTATAAAATTACAAACACTTCTATAAGTAACTGCATCTGTAGTAATGATAGAAAAAGTTATCAGTAGGATGCCTAAAATCAGGCTATCATAAAATGATAATTTGAAGAAAATTAGATAAATCTTTTCTTAAATAATAATATGGGAGATAATTTAGAATAGGCAACATAGTGGTTTAACAGAGACAACTTAATTATCAATTCAAAAAGCTATTTATTAATAAATGTTAAAGGGATTGTGATGAAGCAAAATCAACATTTTAAGTGATATAGTGTATTATTTACTCTTAATCTTAGTTTTGGCACTTCATTGGAACAATTACTTTAACAAAGACCAAAATATGTAGAAAAGATATACAGCTCTTTGACATACATTGCAAATGTAGTACATAAGTACTGGCAAACACTGAAAACATAGTTAATTAAACATTCCCACAAATTTCACATGCATGCACTATTCAGACAACAGCATTGGATCTATGGTGTTACAGTGACAGTCTTGCATTATGGGAGTATTTTAGGCCATTTCTTCAGCAGATCTTGTTTCTGATTTAAGTCTCACAAATTCTTTAGCAACTTCGTCATTGGTCCTCTGAGAAAGTATTCTAAGAATTGTCAATCCAGTCTCATCTACAAAGATATTTCTTAGCAAGGGATACCAAGATGCACAGCTACCTCTCTCTGCTATGTTTTGCAGCTGAATAACTGTCATTCCTATAATGCGATCTTCTCTAGCAAAGCAGTAATCTTTCACTGAGAGGTGAAGCTCATAGGCTCCTGGTTTATCTTCATTACTCAAAATGCTGCAAGGATGAACAAGATGAATTTAGAACAAGGAGATGAGTTTAATTCCTCTGAGGAATGAGCATTTGTAAGTGAGTTTTGTAAATCTTGTTGGAATTAAAATGTTAGTGGTAGTTTCATTTTTGTAGTTCATTTTCTACAACAGATGATTGTTTAGTTTTTAGATTTCTACGTGTTAGCCTTTCACGTGCTACTGTTAACATAGTCCCTCTCCTCACTGACCTGAACAGAAATGGAGGGAATTTCCTCAGTTCCTTCAGTATCTGAACCACTGCTACTTTTCCCTAGAAAGTACCTAAAACGTCCATCTACTTCCAGAACTATCATAACCATATCTTTTATTCAACTATAAAACTACAAAAATATTTATACTGGCATCCGTGAATTAGACAGCTTTCACTTAGGCGTAGCATACATTATATGTAGGAATCAAATCTTTTTGATTTACAGATTGTGCTCATTTTTCCCAGCTAAATAACTATGAAATTTGTAAGTAGGTAGAAGCAGTTTCTCTGCTTTTAGTTATCTATTTTTCTAAACCTAACTTTGTGCCTGCAGTGTAAAATCCTACACCAATATTTGCCACTGCTCTTCTGTCCTTAGTTTTTTGTGCCTTTTTTTTTTTTTCCCATGAGCAATCACGTGGATCTGATTAAAGCCACCTCTAAGCAAGTTTTGCACTGACAAAATGTATCTCAGCTACACTTTTCTTTCTGTTCATTCTGCCAGGTCCAAACTAGCTGGAGGATGTACAGTACTGCTTACTCAAAATTCTATACTTGATGTCTGTGAATACTGATTTCTAATGTAACACAAATGAGATATCACATTGAGAAATTGATAGGAAACATTTCTTGTGATGACAGTTTCTTCAAATAACTGTCATCTTATCACAGTTTTTTAAATTGCTATTTTCATGCATTGTTTTTATTTACTACTAGTGCAGTAACTACTGTTCCTGGATAGAAAAAAGAAATTTTAAGCATCACTTTACTTTTGAAATGACAGCAAGAACACTGTTTTAGCATATTTTATCCAGTAGATCCAAGATGTTTTAAAACCTTTTGTTTAAACTTCATAAAAATAATAAGCTCTGAAACCTAATTTTTAAGGGTAAAATTTATTCTCTTCCAAGGTATTTGGAGATCCTCTGTGCCACTTTAAAAACTGGCCCAAAAGCCATATATAGCACACATAAAATGGCTAATAATCCCCCCAAGCCTAGGGGCTAGTTATACTTAATTAGAATTATACCTACTGACAGGCCAAACCAAACTGGAGAAAGTGTTCCTAGTTATGCAATTTCCCCAGTGGGAATACTAATGCAGCCTGCTTATGTCTTCGTTCTGCCTGAAGTCGATACTCATTTTGCAGGTCACTGCAATCCCTTCAGGAGAGAAGCAGCTGTTATGCTCAGTATCATAGATATCAAGGGGGCTTGTTTCCTAAAAATCACCAAGTATTTGATTTTATTCTTCCTGATCCTTTACTCATTTTTCTGGATCACATGAGCATATGTAGGGCAAGGTAGTACTCAGAAAACAGATTTACAATATAATTCCATTTAATCTAAAACACAGAAGTACCTAATAGGCAACCCTAACCCTAGTGAGGTGCAGTCTCACTTTTACAGTGTCAGGTTGTGTGATGTATGTAAAAAACAACATTAAAGCCGTAATCATAGAAAGGGTCTGTGCATTTCTATGAAAGCAACACTGTTGCAATCATTTGTCAGGCTTCAGGAAGAAGGTATGGCTTTGAAACACTTAGTTCCTCTAGAAAACATAATTCATAAATATTTTTGACATCAACTGATTGAATTCCATTTTTTTATTGAGTATTATTTTCCTACGTTGTTCTAAGTAGAACAATAGAGATGCTCAGAGTGCGGCAACTGACTGCATTATGAATTTACTGAAGGTTAAGAGTGGCAGGGCACTGTTGAATCGATGGCTGATTTTTAGATTAAATAATAAAAGTTTGGCATTTATTTGATATTTCATTTTCTTTAATAGTCAGTGTTAAGCAGCTTGTTGTTACTCGGCCTAAAAGACATTTGAATACATCCTTTTCTACATAAAGTGAAACATCCATGTTATTTGTTGAAGTTGTAATGAAAGAAAAAGTCATACTGCTATAAGTAAGAAGTATAAATATGAGTTTATAATACACCTACACCTTTTCCCCTCATAAATTACGCTGTTTTTGTGCTTATATGTAATCCCTATGTAGACAGGTCCCAACAGAGATGAATACATAAAAGTGGATGTATACTAAGCTTTTAGAAGAAAGTGGTATTCATGAAGATGAAAATGCCTGAGCATACTGATGATTTGCTACCTAATTTAGAGTAATTTCATTTGGATTTTCATAAGTTCTCCAATTTTACTTTATTTTTAATCTCTTCTATCCATGCAGTTGTATATGAAACTCAGCATTTTAAGTTTATTTTTGTGTGCTTTTAGTAGCCACAAACAAATAAAGGAGATGTTTGCTCCATATACATTTCAGAGATGGCTACTTTTGTTTACAGCATAATCTCAGTGCATTAAATATCATTTTTCTCGGAAAAAAATATTTCTGTGTGGAAGGGCCCAAGCTGTGATTTCAGGTGATGCCCTCATCCCTCCCAGGCAGCTCTAAGGAGTTAAGGTTCCCAGACTGTGTGGGAAACAGTTCCAAAAAGGGTGTTAGAATTTTCTGACTTGAGAGTTTGGACATGGAGCTTTCTTTGCCTCCAGTTTTCCTACGGTGTCCTTCTTCAGCTTGTCCTTTCATGATCATATGTCTCAGCTTGCTACTCTATATTCTTAGAGGTTATTTGTCATCACAGTTATAGCAATGGGATAAAGAAAATCACTGGCAACAAGCCTTAAAAGCAACTTCACCGTCAGACACTGAGAAAATGAACTCTGTCCTTCTTTTCTGTCTGTGTGTGTGAAGTGTGGTTGGAAAATGTATTGGTTTCAGTTATGGGAGGAGAAGTGAACAGGTTAAAGAGATGTGCTGTGGGAAATACTATATGTAAAGGTCCAGGTTAGGTGAAAAATTTCTTATTGCTTTGAGGATTAAACAATAGAGATACTAGCATTAACAAACACATGCACAATACTTCAAATACTTAGATACCTTAACAGTCGCAATGGCCTAGAAATCTAGCAGTAAGAATTAATGTTTCAGCCCAGATAACTACTTAGGTAAAAATATTCCTAGGTAAATAAATACTTATTCCTGTGTATGGAAATGAATTGTACATTCTAACCAGCTGAAAGGTGGTTAAGGCTAGAAAGCTAAAAGGTGGCAAGCTTAGTGGTTGTCATTCATCTTTAGATAAAGCAAAGATACAAGTTAATAAATAGTTTTGAAGTTATTTTTTTATTTATTATGGACCGTGATGTATATAGCCTTAACTTTAGGATTTTATTACTTTGTTTTGTTTTTACAGGTTAAATTGCAAGGCATTCTGGCAAAACTTGCATAAGATAGGTAATTAACAGCAAATAAAGACTTACAATTGGAAAGTTTCATTGTATTTTGGTGACCAGGTGTTGCTCTTTGTCTTGGTTCCATGTTTTCTTTTCTTGTCACTTAGGTTAGGACCTAATACACAGACTTCCACAAATGGCCGGAACATAGCTGTTGTTTGCCAATTTAGATTATTAATTGCTACAACTGTAAAGAAACAAAAGAAATAAAGTTAAATAAAATCCTATTAGAAGAGCTCCAATTAATTATCCAGTATGACCAATGAAAGGTGCCCTGAGAGCTTTCCTGTAGGATACCTACGCCTAGGTTCAGGCTGGATGTTAGGAAAAGGTTCTTTACTGAGAGGGTGGCCGGGCACTGGAACAGGCTCCCCATGGCAGTGGTTGCTGCAATGAGCCTGCTGGCATTCGAGAAGTGTTTGGACAATGCTCTCAGACATAAGGTCTGATTTTGGGATGGACCTGTGTGGAGCCTGTGTCCTTGTGGGTCACTCCCTTCCAACTCAGTATATTAAATGGTTCTACCTGGCAAGCCTAGGAGGATCTTTGCCTGTTCCGTGCCACGTAAAACCTCTGACTTCTTCCAGTTAGAGCAACAGCAAATATAAATGTATGTTTTATGAATACTTTATGTTAACAGCTGTTTTGTCTGCTACGTTCATTAGAATTAAAAAATTAGCCTGTACTAATGTGAGTGGTACTGGATTTCCTTTGGAATTCAAATTGTGCAGAACAAAGGCATTTTGTTTGTTAGAAATAGAACATTTTAAATCTTGGTGCAGTCATTTACCACTCACCTCTATTACAGCTTTTGGAAAATTAAATTATGTACAAGTAATTCAGAAGTGTGATTTGTCATGTTAGAATTTATAATTCCATAACTACATATAAAATTTTATATCTTGACTACACTGGGAAGCACAAGACGGTACTGACCTGCCTAACCTTAACTTTTGCTGATGTTGAGCAAGGAAGAAGTACAATCCTAATCACCTGAAGCATACTTACAGCTTTACAAGTACTGTAATACTTAACAGTTGTTATATATATTGTTGGTATGTTTTACGTAGGATTTAATGCTTGGACATTTTGGACTTTGTTGTTGTTTTCCTTTTAAAATTAGCTCTTTGGAACTTACCTTTTACAGTAACTTTATGCTCACCAGTTCCAGGATGTGTGGAAACATCCACCTGTATGGATATTTCACCCACTGAATTACTAGTGGTTTCACCTGAAATAACGATTAATAGGTTAACACACTTGGCTTCTCAATACATCAAGAGAAATAGAAAGTGAAAGGTGAGTGGTATTCTCTGTAAGAAACACTTAGAAATTGCTGACATACATTTCATATTCAGACGGGAATCAGTTATTGGTTTATAAGTGATTTTGCCAAAAAAGTACCCAGCAGTTGCAAGTGTTTATATGAAGTGCCTCAGTAAAACAAAAAAAAAGCTTTTCTTTAGAAACCTTCCATTCTGGTTGCCATCAGCTGTGTGTGCATCCTGAAATACAAAAAAATGGTGCTTTTATCAAGCTGCTTACATGCACACCCCAAAATCTTGGGAAGTTTTTTGTGTATTGCTATTGATGAATCCCTTGATGGGAGTAAGCTTGTGTTAAGTCTATGAACAAACTCCTAAAGTTCTGCACTGGCACAGAGGCTTAAAAAAAAAAAGAAAAAAAGAAAAAATGAGGAAGGCTACAGGGATGGCAGAGGAGCCAGGAACTTAGTTTTGAAAGTTTCTGCTTCTGAGCACCCGTGATGTTTCTAAGCCAATTTGCACATAATGGTTCTCTAAAAGTAACTCTCAGTATGTATTCAAAGGTCCATTAATATGTCAGATTATAACACTACAATATAAACAAAACTGGATATGTTTGCTTGTTCTTTAATTGGGCGGCTGTGAATGTTAACTCTGTGACCTGTGCATTTACTTTCCATTCTAATCTCCATGAACCATATAGTAAGGCAAATTATTACCCCTGTATAACTGGCAATCATTTCTTTGGGTTCACAGAGGAAAGATTCTACCATCTTTCTATTTGCACATAAATTCCTTGTGCACTGGTTCCCCTTAATGTTTATGTGAGTAGAAGCAAATATTCCTTTAGAAGTTCTCTGGCAGCCTGTTCAGGAATTAAGGGAGGGGTACAATGAAATGTATGAATGTATGTATGGGTGTCATGTGTAAATGTAGTGAGGATAATGATCATAGTCACCGGTGTTTTGGTAAAAACACACAATCTAGTGTCTTAATCTGGTTATAGTTGCTATTCCTGGATTGCAGGGTACGTGTACAAATTTTACTGCTAGATGTATTCCAGTATCAATCAGATGGCTTGGACCTCTTACAGTGTGTAAATAGGCACTTTGTTACACATTAAGTTTCTAATGGCAAGAAGTTTAGTTTCAGTGGTAGCTGTTAAACTCCATGTTGTATTTGGATAATTCTGTAGAGAAAGCTGTACTGGACTGAGCCTCTGATTACATTGCTGAATCACTCTACATCTTGTTCAAAATAATTAACCTATACATTGTTCTTATGAACATGCCTCAAAAGACAGGAATTCCATGGGTTAGAAAACCTAAATAAAATCAGTAGAACTGCCATTTTTTTTAGAAGAGTGATACAATGTATTTATCTGACTGTCCAGTAGAATTAGCCTTTGTTTAGGAAGTGGAAGGAGATTCTCATTTGTCTAGGTGATGTAGTTACAGATGATTTCTTTTTCTTTTCTCTTGCAACCACAGTATCTTTAGAAATTGTATCTGTGAGTAGCATAGTATAATATAGTTTTTTTTCCTGAATGAAACTTTGTTTCTCTATTAAAAAAAAAATTATATATATATATTTGGAGTGCAAAGTGCTTTTGTAAAATTATTCTGTCTAGAAAAACAAGACGAATTCTTTTAAATCATCATTTAAAAGTCATCATTTTCATTATACACAATGTGGTGTTTTTAATGAGTTTACATTTAAGCCAGCTTGCAGACTTGTGTGAAAACTGCCAACATCTTCCCTTATAGTTATTTGGATTCATTAACTTGAATTAAATGAAGAAAATATCTTTTTTTAAATCTAAAATTCAGAAGGCAGTATATCAATGCTGGTACTACAATAGCATATACATACATATCTATTTATATATAGGTCATATTCGGCAGTTATCTGATGCTGTAAAGGAAATCAGAGAGAATAGAGACTAGAGCTTCTCAACCATTGTCTTGTATCATGTTGCGAAATGCCATGTTTTTATATAGTTACACACCGCACACAGTTCAACCTTAACAGGTTCCCTTTTTTGGTGTTGGACTTTTTTATGTATGACACTTTTGATACCATATGTAGCCATCGTCAGCTGTAAAGTCTGAGTTAATCATACCGTACCTGTAAGACATTAATCTTTTGTTCTTCTGATTAAAAAGCTTTTGCTGCCAAGCTGGGCAGGAGAACAGAACCGTGAGTTTGCAACATACACTAAAGCTTGGGAACTTTGAATGGATAGGATTAACCAAACATACAAAGAGGAAGTGTGTGAAGTTATCAAACACTTTCCCACTCAATAATAATTTACTACTGGCTGCAGTGGAACGTGAGTCAGGCTCATCCTGAGTATCACTGAAAATATCAGCAAGTGTCAATTACTTGATTTAGCCTCTAGCTTAAAAACCAAAAAGCAAAACTCTATTTGTAGAAATCAGGAATGTTTTAGAAGAAAATGATTAGCATTTCTATTATGGCTGAAACATAGCAGGATGTTAACCTGTAACAATGACTCCTTAGATGTTACTGAGACAAAACCTGTGAATTTGACAGAGGTCTTATTCTGTTTCTCAAACTCCTCTTTTTTTTTTTCTTTTTTTTTTTTTTTAACTGCACAAAGTGTTTCCTTGCAAAGGTCTCCTAACTGATCTTTTTCTTTCCTTTTCTTAGCAGTCTATAATTCACAACAGCATTGTAAGCAATACTGCAAACACATAGTGGGATTAGTCCTGTGTGTATAGTGCTGTTTGATATGGTTGTAAGGAAACCTGTGTAAAATGTTGTGCAGTTTTATACTGAAAACAGCTGATATTAAAATGACACTATTGCTGAGGAAAATTCCTTCAGCAGAACATCTTAGCTGGTAGAGACACCTTCTAGTGGAGTCTAGAATACAAGCTTTGTTTCCTTTAGTTTACCAGCACATCCATCTTGCATCTGGTTTCTCTCTTTCTCTCTCTCACTGACCTGCTGAACACACTAGAGGTACGATTCTAGAACATTCAGTATTTGCTTATATCAGCTTTTGTTGATGTTCAAGAGCTATACTTCATTCTAAAATCTCAGATCTATCTCTGCTGTTTTATTTTCTTTCTTGCTACCACTCCTTGTAAAGTCATGGTGTGAATTAGTGATCCTGAGTACGCTATGGAAAGGTCCTTTTCATCTACAAGCAAGTCAATTTAATGGACAAAAAATATCTAGCCCTGTACTGCAGAAGATTGCACTTTTCTTCCTTTAGTACTGTAACTTAACTCACTAGAAATTTAACAAATGTACAAATAATTGTTTGTTAGAAATCCTTATGTTTGCTTGCCTACTACTGCTCCAACTCTAAACTACGCTTTAGATTTTATTTGCTAGCTAATTTATGTGAAGCAAAAGACGATGTCCTCTCCCAGCTGGGTTTCTAAGTGATCACCTACATTTAGACTGTGGTCACTCTGTCACAAACAAAACTCTAAGAGAAAAAATACTTCCTCCGTCCTAAGATGGTTGCTCCTCAGTGGACCAAAAGTTCAAAGCATTCAGGATTTGATTTCTTCCTCATTTAGCACCTGGAATGTCATGAACGTGATAATCGTTATAGTCCTAATGATCTTGAGAGAAGAGAGCCATTTTGGAGTCAAATATTTCAAAGACAAAATAGTCACATTGGCTACAGTGAACAGTGATAGATTCCTGTAGAGAATGTTAATCTGACTGGAGAATACTAATCTGATTTACGCTCTACTGATCATAATTCTGTTTTGTGAATACAAACAGGTTGTTTGCATGCTCTGTCCCTCCACTGTACAAGACAATGGTAATCAGACATGTTGGGCTGTAAGAAGCATACCGGAGAGTTTTTGTGTGGCATCACAATCCACAGTAAATGCTGGCAGAGCAGTAACAGCAAGTACATTTAAAATCAAATTGCATATTTGAAATCCTTACTTTGACAACAGAGTGTCATAGGCTTATGGTAGAGGGAAGAGTTTAGGAAAAAAAAAAAGTGTAAGAAAAGAATTTGAGACTTTAAATAGCGAGACTAGTACCTCTGGTGTGTACCATCCATACTGACCTGAAAGTTGGGGCATGGCAATTGAGATGTTTTCATAAATTCTTGAAAAATCAAAAAAAAAAATATAGAGAGAATAGCTTGTTGTAGTAGTTACTAGGAGCATTGGTATGCAGCATGGACCTCTCAGTAAGATTGGCAAAACACATCTGAGACACTGAGCTAACATTCGGACTGTTCACAGGTCTTGACTCTGAATCTCCACCTGCCGTGCTTTGAGTATTCAAGATAGCAATTGGTGTACATAATTACTGGAAATAACACTGAAATATCTATGCCCAAAGTCTGTACCATTTGCATAAAAATTATACTTAGTATTTGAGATATTCTAATATGAACATAAAAGTTTACATAATAATGGAAATTCCCATACACCAATATTGATAGAAGATAAGTGCCATGTCTAAAAAGGTATTGTCTGACCTACCTGTTTACAAAGTTACTTTTTATCCGTTACTTTATTTAGAAAAATGCTGTCATCAATCTTGCCATCTCTTTATTTATAGTTCAATATGGCAAAATTTGGTAGCTATAAAAGCGAAACTGAGCCATGAAAACTGAGCTGTGAAAAACAATTTGGTGTAAAAAAAGTCAGACAACTAGATAATACTGAACGTAAAGAGAAAAACTGTCCCTGCACTCAGCCATGCAAGCCTTTTCTTTTAATTCTGTGCCTATGGTACAGACTTTAAAAGTAATAGTACAATTCTAGATTAACACATCATTTCATGATATGGAACATCAACTATCTTATGTTCTATCTTATGATAGCAATGTTTTGTTTTGAAACTGCTTCAAGCTTCAAGATCCTTTTGTATTCATTATATCTTGATGATGGTAGTTTCACGAAAAATTCTTAAATCTGGAGGAGACTTTATTTGACTGTTTTTCACAACATAAAGATAAAAGACAGGAGCAAATTGTGTGTGTCTCAGAAATGGAGAGAGAGAGAGAGAAACTAAAGGCATGCTTGCAAAACAAGGATTCTTTTTGCACTTCAGAGTCATTAGGGTAGCAAAAGAGAAGAAATAATAGAATGCTTTCACGTTCTTCAACTAAGCACATATCTTTCTTGTTTCATCCATTAACAATTACAGTTTTCATTAACAACAGATCAAATTATTTTTTTCTTTTTATTTATTTACTCTTTTACTGTTAAACTCCAGAAGCATTAAATGCTAAAGTGTTTGTGGTCTGTGCAGTGTCAATTCTTGTTTAGTGGTGCTTACAGGGACAATTCTAACCCTATAGTCATATTGTAAAAGCAAAACTCATGTTTTTGCAGAACTTTCAGGAGAACAACATGCAGTTGATTCTTATGCCTTCTGTTGTCTCTATGAGCCTTTTTCCAAATCTAAATTGCATTGACAAAGGTCATAGGACTTATTAGGAGAAGGGTCACCTTTTTATTTAAAAAAGAAATCTCAGCAGTTAACAAGCTGGATTTCTGTCTTTTTCCTCTACCCAGTGTCCAGCTGATAGATCTGTTGAGCTTTAGGTATGTGATAACTTGTCAGAGTGTGTGTATAAGAGACAGTAGAGATACGAGACAAGGAGATACAGTCAAAACTGTGTCTTTCAAAATTCAGGCACAATTCAGTAGAAAGTGAGTCGGACTTTGTCACCAAAAACAGCAGCTGGATATCCAAAACCATAGATCTACATTCATGGTCTTTCCCAGCTCAGGTTCCAGAGAACTCTGAAATGTACTATATCCCCTTCCTAATATGAGAAGTTATGTATCTCCGTGGAGCAAATTGATTTATTTTCTGGATGCTTGAATCTAATAAATAATCTGCAGTGTCCAAAAGAGATCAGTGTCTACCATCAGGTGTTTGAAAACAAAATATTCTAGCTTTAAAGGCTTTTATACTATCTGCAGTTATTACAACATAACAATCTATCATTTGCTTTGCTAGGAATGCATTGAATGTCAGAATTTATTGAACATACAAGAATCTATTGTCAGAAGTCCTGTAATTGAATTTACTATATTTTTTTCTTCACAAAATTATAGTCCAGTTATCCATACATTCATGGCTCCTCACACTTACTGAAGGACTGAAATGACCCCCTAGGTTGAGAAGGTGAATGTCAATTAAGAATTTTACTTTATATAAAGGTAGTAGTTCATTAAATAGGAAAGGAATCTGACATTCACCAAACACCTATGCGACCTCAAATGCTAATGCATTTGGTATTGAAGTAATCAGCACATATAACATTTAAAAAATAATAATAATATGGTATTTGACTTTTTCTAAGAATTTCATAATTCTCTCATTTCTCAGATTCATATTACCATGTTGGTATTTTGTTATTTCTCTTCTTCCAGTTGACATAATTGTATACTCAACTTTAGATTATTCACATTGTCCCTTTCTGCGCTACTCGAGCATTCTGGCTCTCTCATTTCCCTAACTTGCCTCCCAAATGGAATTGATTGATTCTTACAGAGATTTTTTTAGCCTTTCCCTTTACTTTATTTGATCAACGCTTTCTCTGTATGTCTACACTGCCTCCTTTTAGTGTCCAGGGTTTCTAGGGTATTTATATTTTTACAGTTCCGGGGTTAGATGATCTTTTAAAGACTTCCTGGAGCTTTTTGGCTTCCTGACTTTTTCCTGCTCCCATCCAGGCACTCACAAAATTGTTCAAGTGGTGACTTTTTGCAGTGTTTTGGCCTCAAAGTAGTCAAAGATAATAAGCTAGGCTCTGAAACTGTCTTTATAGATGTATTAAAAGTTCCTAAATGTATGTCGATTTACATTATTATTATTATTATTATTATTATTATTATTATTATTATTATTATTATTTACTCTGGCTTTTAGGATTCAAAGCCTTCTATACTTCTCTGAGGATTAGAAATCTGGTTTAAAAGAAAAACAACTACCTGTAAGCTAGTTGTCATGCATGACATGATTTTAGTACCTGGGACAGAAAAGCCCACTAAGCGCTGTAAGCCAGGCAATAAGAACAGCTGAACTGGCAATGTTGCTAAGTGGTAACCCTATCCTGTCCCATTTGCTGGCTAGCCTGTTCAGCATAAATCTGACCACTTATTTAAACACGATATGAAGGTTTTCACATTATTTTCTGTACAAGACATAAGGATGAAAAAGTTGGACATATCTTCAAGCTTTCACAGAGCTCAGTGCTCCAGAAATCACATAAGTTATGAAATCAATATTTTATTTCAGACATTCAGATTTAGCATCTTCTCATTAATAATGCCAGTAAAGTACATCTATTTTCCTGGGGTTCTTCTGCTAATTTCTTAGAGAACTTAACTTCAATAGTCACCCTGATATTTTATTTTTATAGGATCCTGAGGCTCTATAATTTCCTTCCCAGTTTTGCTGGTTTTACAAGAGGAATTATAGTTGTTCATTCTAATTAGGTAAATAGTTCTCATTCTACTTATAATCTTTTCTTGTTCTTGGAAGGTTCTTCCCTTTTCAGCTTTCACTTGTCTAGTGTGTGAACAAAGAAACCCGATTAAAAATTAGTTGCTGTGAAAGAGTACCTTTTTCTGAAGGCATTTAAACATACGGGTAGGGAATGTAGTATGAGCTTCATGTTGCTAGATGAGTATTGATTTTTCTGCTTAAGTGATACAAACTCTTTAAAGTCAGGCTAAAAAATATAATGCAGTCCTTCATGGTTTGCTATGTCATAGACCTTTAAAATAACACTAGCATTCTCTAAGGAAGTTTACAAAAACATAACTTACTGAAAACGCATTAAAAATATTTTTCTGGCTATTTCTGATGCATAACTGTTTTAGATGCAAGAGTGGCATTTACTTTGGAGAAAGTACTGGTAATAAATGGGAGTTAATTCAGGACACCAATGTTTGAAGTGGTTTTATTTTTTTTTAAATGTAGTTTGCTAAAACTAAAACCATATTCATCCAAATGTAATTAGAGACGATGCTAATCAAATATAAACATTCACTACACCGGCTATAGTTAACAAAATTAATAATGATTTAAGACATTAGTTGCTAAACTAAACCACAGATGTAAACCTGCTTCAGTAGTCTTAAAAGGTGGAGGTGTGACTTAATTCAACAAAAAGTTGGCTGCCAGGCTGAAATATTTTTTTTCTTTTTATTTAGGAACTAATTTTGAGAAGCATTGCCTGGACTGGTCTGAACTTCAAGTAACAGTAAGTCAAATATACCACAGATTAGAAAAGTTTGTCCAATAAACATGGATGTAGTTCTACTTCAGTGTTTTGAGTCTGTTCCTTCTCTTATGAAATACAGTAAAAGTTTGTCTTTTGG
Organism: Anser anser; assembly: GCF_964211835.1. Lineage (NCBI taxonomy): Eukaryota > Metazoa > Chordata > Aves > Anseriformes > Anatidae > Anser > Anser anser. The sequence continues at coordinate 19,322,971 of NC_139730.1, forward strand.
CTTTTATGATTTTGTCTAGATTGTGAAACTGTGTTTGAGTTTAGCTCAAGTTTAGTTAAAATTAGCTTGTCCTGCCTGAACTGTAATTTGACTTTTTTTTTAATGTAAAGTTGATGTAGGTTGACATATTCTATAAGTACGTCATATGCAAATACATGGTGTTTTGCAGAAACCTAGGAGCTTTCCTTGATGATACGCTCTGTTGGCTTGCTGGCTGCCGTGTAGCTGTTAGCAAGCCATGGTGTGTTGAACAGGGTTTTGTAGTTCAGGCTTGGCAGTTTACTGCAATATAACAACTGGTTAATGCTTAGCAAAAGTATAGTATGTACAGACAATTGTGTTTGTTTGGTGGCAAAAGATGAAAATGATCCATCTTTTGTAGTCTGAATTTATGCAGAAATGTTATCCTGCAGTCGAATGTAGAAGAAGCAAGGAGAAAAAAAAAAAAAAAACCAACTCGAATCACATTTACATTAAGAGCTAGTGGTGCCCAATCTAAAAGTGACAAGTTCCAGCGGACAAAAGTTCAAAGGAAATAGAACTAATCACTGATCTGAACATCAGGGGATCTGTTTGGTAATTGTATACTGACACTATAATATTCGCACTTGGTTGTGTTTTAAATGCTCTTTGTGGACGTATCAATGACCATATAAAATGTACCACAGCAGTCACTCAGGCCTTGAAATGCACATTTCTTCACCAAACTGCTGTCAAGTTTTTCAATTTGGGTTCTATATCAACATCCCAATTACAGAGACTCTGAAAGCTACCTGCTCCAGGAAATGGCTTTTGGAAGCACTAACACCAGAAGAATGTGTTTGCAACAGGGTCTTGTATGGCACTGCTTAGTCACCTGGACAGCTTCTGGTTAATACTAAACGTGAGCTTCAGAGTTGTGTAACTGAATGTCTTTAGACAAAAAATGTCTTTTTACACACCTAATTCATGGTGTGTAAAATTGTAAAAGTGTTCCTAGAAAACAATACCAGTAATTTATTTGCAAAAGAGAATGCTGCCCTACTAGTTTTACATTTGTTGGTTGAGTTGAAGTAGCTCAAATGCTGAAATGCTGGCACGTTTTGCTCATTTTTCTGGAAATAAAAGTCTTTTTTTTTTTTTTTTTAATACTAAGGGATAAACAGATAATTATCTCCCTCCTTACTATCATATTAATACAAATGTTAAAATCCATGATGATCAGAATCTCAACAGTATATAATTTCCAAACAATCTGAAAGTGTGTGGCAGATTTGGGATAGCAGTGGTGACGTAGTTCGAGAAGAGAAACTGCTCTCTCCTGTGCCAGGCAGAAATACAGATGCTCCATATGATAGTATTTGACAGAAATTGTCACTTTGCTAATCTTGATATCTGTACTGTGTAATACATGATTTTAATACAAAAAAAGTTTTTCTATTACCTTTCATTTCCATAGTGTGGTTACAGATTTGTTACCACAACATTGAATGAGGATTGAACTTATGGCATTCATCACTATAACCCTTTAAAATGGCAAATCATTATATGTTTAAAAAAAAAAGCTTGAAACATCATCAGTCATTCAAAAAGTATGTTCTTGTTTTGCTCAGCATTGTCATTTATGTATTCAAACACTTGTCTGTTTTAGAGTATGGTCTTGTGAGTCTGTAGCAGTGCTTTGGAAAGGAAAATCAATCAGATTAAGATTATAACAGTTAACTTTATTTGTCCTGACTTTATGAAAATTTGCTCTTAAAGCATACATCTGTACAGTCTCCTGATGTATTTGAAAAGAAGATGTTTAGCTTTCAAGTACTTAGGGATCTCAGTTTTTTGTGTGGTGCTTTCAATACAGTAAGTAGTTATTTTGAAAATCAGGAATGTCTTGATTAATATTGCCCATGGAAATGGCTTTGTTTCCAGGAAGCTCTTTAGGAATGTGTAGCCACAAAGAGTTGGTTCAATAGTCACCTCTGTTATTAAATGGTGCAAAAGCATGTTCTTTGTTATTTTTGGTTATTGCTACTGAACTTAACCCTGCATGTATATGAATATAGGTAGTACCTTAACATAAAAATTTTACATAGATCTTATACTTTGTAGGAGAAAAGGTAACTCTTCCTTCTCACACAGATCCAACAAATTTTTACCCATCAGTTTATTAGAGATGTGGCAGCTTCATCATGGAAAATGAAAAAAAAAAACAAAAACAACTAAAAACCACTTTTGCCTGTGATTAAAGGTAAGCCTGATTTTTGTTTACTTCTAGTTTAGTGATATTTCATGGTGAATATTGAGTGGACACAACAAATGATCAGTGCATAAATTATTGGCTGGTGTCATATAGCACTTTGAAAATGATTTATTAGCACTTTGACACATTAAAATCTTACGTGAAAACATTAATGGATATTTAAGATGGTGACTTCTTTCAAAAAATTATGTTCAAAGGGCATTTGTGATATCCTAATATAATTATTTTGGGTTAGAGATATTATTTTCATTGCAACAGGTGTTGCCACGGAATGAGTTGTCATAATAATATGTTATAGATATGCATACACAAGCATGGTGCGTGTATATGTGCCTTATATTGTGTAGCCTTTCCTATAGTGGGTACGTATATAACTGCTTTCTGCTAGTATGTTTATGAAGAAAAAAAGGTGCTCCCTTTTGTCTGGCATGCTTGCTGTTCAAGTTTTAGCTTTAGGTTAAGTTTAAACTCTTTAAAATAAAGAGACAAAAACCTGTAAGGAGAAAGGGGCCTGACTGTTTACCTGCTGGCCTTTTTGTTGTATTACAACTATACTCATTGTATGTGTGGAAGAAGCTTGTACAGCCCTGCAATTCCTTATTTATTTTTGCTATTATTTACCTAAATCACAATGCAGAGTTAGCCTTCCTTGCCCTTTTCTCAGTTGGTTTGATATATTGATGCCTCTAAAAGAAATTCTGTATGTTCTGCGTTGTAACTGAATATAGTGACAAATGGCAGCTGCAGCAATTTGGCTTAGCTAGAGTTGCATCATTCCTTATTCTGAAAGCCAAAAGCGCAACACAACAACCCACATGCTAACCCTCTATTCCGTGTTTTTTTCCTAATACAGTGAGGTTTTCATGTGGGATGTTCTGCAATGACAACTTCTAAGTAATAAACACCTTGTATTACAAGTAGAGAATTAATAGTGTGAGAATATATGAACTAATAAGGAAAAAAGAACAGTAACCTATATTAGTAACACAACTGGAGAGCGTTAGTTTAGCTGAACTAATGGATACTACACTATAGTTATTATTTAAAGATTGGAATGAATTTATTTCCTGACTGAGAGATTAGCTGAACTGTATAGAGATTTAGGTGGTTGTTTTTTCAGCCATCTTCCATGGCATCTTGGTGCTGTGAAGATGTCTGCAGGTTAAAATTCAAGTTACTTTTGCTTTGTAGTTGGTAGATGACCAGTAAGAGCATTTGTCCATAAGGGTCTTGTTTCTGTTGAAACAGAGCTTTAAGTGGACAGGGAAAAGCTGCTGAATGACTTGGGAATGGTGCTCCTAATGGCTGGTTCAGCAAGGACAAGAAAAATAGTTGGCTTTTGTATAGTGACATGACAGTAGAGTTCTTGTAATCAATTGTTCTCCAGCTGTCAAAGACTGGGCGGCATATAGTAAAATGCTACAGCAAGAAATGCTTCAGGAAAGGATCACAGATTGTACTGCACATGTTACTGGATAATCTAATTAAAACACACCTCTTGCATCTTGCTTATCTTGCCATGTGTTCATAATATATAAAAGGTAGACTGATGGTATGCAAAAGAATAGAGGGTAGAATATTTCCTTGACCTCGGACATGAACACAAGTTATTACAGGAAAACTCAGTGTCCACAAGGTAATGAAGAATATTTTCACTTTTGCATTGTCATCATAGAACTTGTGTGTGAAAATTTTGATGAACCAGTTGTGCTTTTTATCTCTAGTATTTTAAGTTCACCTACAACTTAGGATTCTTTTCAGAATAATATGAAGAAATATATTTCAGAAAAATAATTAACGTTTACATTAAACAACTTTATGTCAATGCAACTTTTAAATAGTCACTTCACAACAAAAGAACTTACCAACAGTGTATAGAAACAGGTTATGCTGCCAGCAAAAATCCTGACAGACAAGCTTTGAAAACTGTTATGCATTTCTTATTGTGATACGTACAGGTGGTTCATGATTTTTTTTTTCTTTTCAGAATTAGAGGCATGGAGGTTAAATTACGGTAAAAATAAGCTTCTTAAGTTAAAAATTAGTAATGAATAAAAAGGGAAGATGATTTGCAGAGTAATGAAACTTATCTACAGTCATACATAGTATTATTCAATATACTGTTTTCTTTAAAGTGTTTCATTTCCCACTGCTTCCAGTTTAATTACCTCCAACTGTCTTTATTGATTATGGATTGGTTATATGCACAAATATGAGGGCAGATATAAATCTAATTATACTTCAGAGAAAGTTTCTGATTTGCCCAAAGGCTCATTTTAACTACATGCTAATGATATAGCTACAGTTGTGAGACTGGAGGTTATAATGGATGAGGTTTTTTTGTTCTTTTAAATGAAACATTAAACGATGATGAAAAGCTTTGAGTCACTTTTCCTTAACTTCCATTCCTGGTGGCTACACTTTTGATAATATTGGTGTGCAAATATAGGCATGCTAATGTGTGCACAGAAATGAACGCAGACCTCAGGCTGAAATCATGATGAAAAATCAGAAGATTCAAGTTTGTATTCAGAGATAATAAAGGACCTCTGCTTATGGCTACAACCTGGATAATTTTCTCTCCTGAAGTTACAATGAAATTGTGCATAAGAAAAAGCAAAATGTACTAGTAATTGATAATTTTCAGCCTAAACCCATATTGTTAATCATTTCTGAGAGGGGGAAGAAAAGAATCTATTTTTTATATATTAGAGTTTTACAGCAATTTTCTCACTTCTAATATATGAATTATTAACAAAGATACTCAGTCTAATATGGAAGTTGCCCAGGAACTCATTCCTTATATTTAATCCTGGGGGCAAGCTGCAAAACAAGTGTTCCATGCTTTTTATAATGTTGAGTAATGTACTGTAACTTCAGAGGTAAAAGCAATTGATTTCCTGCTTAAATGTCCAATTAAAACTTTCCTGATTCTCATGAGTGGGAGCATGGTAATTATTTCTAGATCAAAAAATTGTATTTTTTCCTCAAAGATACTTAACGGCAGATAGGCCATTTTTTAAAAAAGCACATTGCATTCAAAAGAAATCTACTATAGTTTCCTATTATGCAAAAAATGTCAGTTTTTAGAATGAAGAAACTGTTCAGCTTGGAATGTAATGCACATGAGCTACATGAAAACAGTTTCTGCATGTGCTATAGAAGTATGAAAACACTGACCTATATCAATAAGAAAAATGGTAAGAAATAACTTCTTTTTGAAAAAAAAAAAGGAATCTTTGCCTAAAAGAATAACTGTGAACATTTACCCTCTTACAGAAACCACGTCCTCTTCTGAAATACAAAAGTAATGAATTGTATAAATAAGTTATAGGAAGAGGACTTTGCATTTTAATTTTTTGGGTGCACTGCACCGAATTTCTAGAACAGGAAAAAATGGCTTTAGTGTTGGTGATCAAATTCTAAATATACCTCATATGGCATTCTTGCATGTGGTCTGCCTTGGTTTGCTTTTGGGAAAGTTCCAAAATGTTGAGATTTGATAAGCAGGCACAGAAAATGATGTGACATATTCAGTAGGATGATTTTAAGTCTGAATTCTGAAATGCACAAATTAAAAAAATAAACAGGGAGCATAATTGCTGTCATTTTAGCCTGCTGAAACCTCCTAATACTTTTGAAGCCACAGATGGCCTACTAGATGGAGAAGCAAAGGTTCTGTAATATAAAATCAGTGTACTACATTAAGACCATATTACTCACAATTTCTTGTTCTCAATCCCAAAAGGAAACCTTAAGGGATATGTCACGATTTTTGCAGTTATCTGTGGTTACTAATTAATAGCCACCATCTCTGAAAGTATCTAAAGCTTCCAAAATTTGTTATGATTTTTTTCTGTTTCTGCAATTATAAAATGCTCTTTGGTATATGACCTATGCAACTCTGTTAGTGTGTGGAGTACTTCTGTAAATATTCCTGATGCTAAGTAGTCATATAGAGCTATGGGATCTATTGTTCATGTGAAGTGATAGTCTGTTAAATGTACTGACCTCAGATAAGCTCCACCTATTGACAACAGTGATTGATATGGGATAACATCACATGGGCAGATTTGTGACAGTAAACTCCAAAATACCACAGTGTTTAGAGACTGTGATTGGCAACCAGTCATTTAAAACACTTAAAATATAATTTGGTACATGTTATAGATGACTTACTTTGAGACGTTTGAGTGTCTATAAATTTCTTTATCAAGGCATCAGTAGTTTGTGTGTAAAGACTAAGAGCGTATCTTAGGGACCGTAGGTCTGGGCTCTTTTCCAGGAAGTTCTTTTTCAGCCCACTTCCTCCAGCATGGAAGTATTGCTAAAAAGATAACCAAATGTGGTCATTGAGAATGGCAAAATATCTAACAGAGGCCCCAGTTACTGACAGATAATTTTAAATAAAATTCTTACACAAACTTTTTAAAAAATAACCTTGACAGTGTGGTTAGATTTGTGATTGTATCTTTTGAGATAACTGTCATCAGCTCTCCTACAGAGCATCTTTCCAAAGGTGAAAATTTAAGATTTATGAGGGTAAAAATTATATTAAATTTTAATTTTGATCTTCATGATCTCAAGTATTTTGATCTAAAAATGAATGTATGTACAAATACACACACACATATTATATATATGCAAGGTTCTTTTAGGTCATGGGAATTGCTCTGTTTAAAAAAATCTCTAAAACCAAGGCATGGTTTATCGTACAAGTAAAGAAAATATTCTTTCTGAAGGAAGGTTGCAGTTAGAATTTTAAAAGAGAGGATCCTAGAACATGAAGTTTTGGATTATCATTGCCTTGTAACTGTCTGTACCTGAAATTGTTTCTGCTTTGGGAAATGATTATAAATTCCATGGTAATTTCCATGGTGGTTATCTTGTTTAATCGCAATTTTGACCACATTTCTGTGTTGAGGGTGACTGTATATTACGGGGAGAAATGTACCTATAGGAGGAAAACAAAGGATTTTATGTAAGCATGCTGAAGCTGTCTGAGTTTGTCAGTGCTGAACAGGACTGGAGCCTGATTCCTAGTGATGATCCATGGGAATCTTATGGTTTTCTTCTAAATAATAATAATAATAAAAATGTGATGTAAGGGCTATACAACATTTGTTCTGCTGATAAACAACATATATTCTACTGAAAAGTTTTATGTTGTTTTAATCACATGTAAGCAGTGTCAGTTTAAGAGGTTCTGAGTAAATCACCTTTATTTTTTCATCATTGCATACTTATGTGAAATTTATATCTTTCCAAGTGCATTATTTCATATTGTACTTTCCAAGGACATTTCTATTTTCTGAATGGTTAAAAAGTGTACTCATGCTTTCATGGAGGATTTTAATCAACTTATAAGCAGGTGTTAAAATCTATTAATGATATTTCCTGTTATTGTGGCAATTACTGAGATATATTTTAGTTGTCTCCCAATAAAATCTTATCTACAGCAGCAGCTGGAAAGGACTAAAAGCTCCACAAAAGCTGACAAACATTTAAAAAAAAATCAAGGAAACCTAACTCTAATCTTGTGTCTTATTTTTTTTGCTGTTGCCTATAAATGTTAAGTTTTGCATGTAAACAAAAATAACGTGACCGTATCATTATTGTATCTCAATTTGAGATAACTGAGGCCAGAACACCATTTTCCCTTAGAATAAAATCTGTTTGCTAAGGTTCTTTTTATAACATACAAAGAAGGATAATATGGATAAGATGAAAGATCATCCCTTCATTTTACACTCTCCCAAGCATTGATACAAAAATCATAAATTATTTTTAAGTTGCTCATTGAATTAACTTTTGGTACTAAAAATTTGACTAATAAGCAAAACCAGAAAAGAATGCAAACACAGAGATGTTCCTCCCTTCTAATCCCTTCTGTACAATAAGTTATTTTCAACAGACACCATACGTCATTTTTACCATTCTTGTATTATTATTTAGGCAGACTTTTTTGACTTTCAAGCTATACTTACTTACTTAACATTACCCAGAAAGTGTATGTTTTAATCATTAAACTTACAAACTGGATTCCTAAAGCAACATGGTAGTCTTTTTTTCTTGAGTTAATTCTCAAAGCTTATCTTTTGTTCTCTTTGTAATAGTGTAAGACCAATTTCTGCATGATTATGGCTATTTGTTTACTATTTTGGAAAAAAAAGATTTTGCCATATCACGCAACATAGTACAGGGAGCATGTTATCATGCCAAGACTTAACAATTCGAAAACATTTTCTCCAGAGTGCATTGTTTCGCTCAGTTTATGAACATAGCTCACAGAGGAATACTGAATAGTGAATTTTCCTTGTTTCTAATCTTTCTCCTCTAAATCTAGGCTTCAGTTTAGTAAAATGATTAATATCTATAACTCCTGATTACTCTTAAGAGTTTAAGTGCTGGAAATCCAATCAAGGTTAGAATCTTTTGATCGAAAACAGTTATATTCACGTTAGACTAAAGAGTCTACAGAGTTTAGTTTGGGAGAACACAATCGTCCTTCACAATTTTGTTGTTTCTGGTTCCACAATAGCAGTAACTCCCAAATGTTATGGGTAAGAAGTTAAACCAATGGCAACTGGGAGCCCTGTTTGATAATTCTTTCTTGTTTTTTGAGATGCTATTTTGTTGCACTAGACCTCATCATGAATGTTGTCATCTTTGCATCTTCAATTTAATACTGAAGTAGCTGCCTCCTTTCCTTACTTATGTGACAATCCAATTATTTAGGAAAAACAGTAAATCAGATGGTGAATTCTAAACTATGAAAAGTTGACAAATTCAACTGAACATTGAAGTTAAAATAATGCCCAGTAATTCATGGTAGAAAAGGCCTTGTTTTCCGGTGTGCTATAAACAATGTCATATATATTTGCAGGAGAGTGCAGCTAGGAACAACTGCAGTTTTCAGGCTCTGCTCCTTCCTTGTGGGAGAAAGAGGCTAAATAAGGGTTTGGCCTGATTACTTCAGCCGCACTAACTCTAAACTGTAAAGGAACACAAGAATCAGATTTTGGCCACCCATTACTTTAATGCTGTACATGTTCTGTCTGCAAGTGGTTGAACAATTTTTCTAGTTTATGCTATTATTATTGCTTTCAATTCACTACAAAGCTAGGATCAAATGTTTCTTGTCATATTCAAGGGATCTTTATGATTCTAAGGGACCACTCTATATAAGAATCTGCTGTTTTATGTAATTATATACTTGGTCATTCCAACACAGAACAGAAAAAAATGTAAAGCCATACCTTAATAGTAGCTAGTGCTACTTCCATTATTGCACACTGCCTCAGGCTCAGACTTCTAGCATCCTCTCGAATCACGTGGTCCTGCAAGGCAAGTTAAGAAGGCAGTCGATTATGAAAGAGAGTCAGTGTTGAGGCCTGTCTATTCTTGGAAGAGTTTGCTCCCCAAACTCCTGTGTTTAATAGGGATTAATTTAATCTCAGAATTCTTACTTATTATAACCTAAAGCAATTGTGTTGTTTCTTGAAAACAGGTTGTGGGGAAAAAGAACCAACATTTAATACTCAGCATCTGCATCACTATTTCTTTCTTTTACAGACAAATTTTATGTTCAAATAATTATATTGGATGATACTAAAATAATTTGTTTTATTAATGAACCTTAAAGTTTAACTGATGTTTGTTAATGCAGCATGTTTAAAAAAATTTTCACATTTTAACGTAAGTTAAATAGCCATAAACTGACTATATACCTGTGAACTTTGTCTACTATAAGCATCCTGTTACTGACTTAAGCAACATTTTAATGCTGCTAGCAAACTGAGTATTTATAGAAGCACAAATTTGTCTATTTCTGCTCAATTCTGAAATGATAATGTCAAAACTGATTGCCAAACAACTGACATTAGTATCAAATGTCTTAGCTCTCCGTGAAGTTATATTATGGACTTCAGTAATGCAGTGCTGATGAGTACACTGCAGAGGTTTCAGTAACTATTTTCAGTAATACACAGAACAAATTTACCAGTACTCCCATCCCAGCATTTTTTCAGAACTGGTTCCAGAACAGCACACACATATCTCATAATTTATTTTTTATGATATTTAATACTTATAGGACTAGTTGTGCAACACAGGAATGATAACTTCTTGACTGAGCTATTGATCACTTTATCATATAAGCATACTGTCTTTTATTTTTTGTTTGGATGAGACCGTAAAATCATTACTCACCTGTGAATAGCTACTGCCACATTCAAGCTTATTATAGTATATAAGAACGAGTCATGAAGTCCGGCCTCACAGTCACTGATATTTCATCTGTTTTTTTGTTAGAGCAAGCCATTCACAGATTCATTAGACTACATCATTAGACTACATTACCTTGAGTTTTGACAGTTGTCCAAGATCTTTGGCTGCACTGAATATCATTTGAGGCCCCTGTAATCAAATCGAAAATTCAGGAAACAGACTCAATACAGTGTAGTTACATTCTGTGTCAACATGATCTTAGTTCCTGCTAAGACATTAGCCAAAATCACTGTTCTGCAAAGCTAAGTGAACTTTTAAATTACACAAGATACATATTTTAATTCACTTGATAGGGTGAAGTAGCTGAATGCCTAAAGAATGCTTCCTTCCAGTTTCCTGTATGTGATATTGCCTATTCTGATGGTAGTGGTTTCTTGTGCTTCTAATTTTATGTCGAATATTTTTAAGCTAAGGCTTGGATTGTTGTTGTACAATAAGTCGAAGAGATACTTGTCCGTAATCAAGGCTCTCAGGTGCTATGCTAATGTAAATAATCACAGTGGGAAGTGAACAGCCCTGAAGAACCTGCAAAAGCTTAACTCAGTGTCTATGGTGAAATCATCAGTTGTGTTAACACACAGGATAATGGTCTAGTGTTAAGCCAAAGCTATTTTTTTTTAAAGGTACTGAAGTGTTGTGAATTTAAACCCATATTTTATGGTCACCAAATCCTCTATAATCATTCTTGACAACCAGTTAAAAAGACCAGAAAAAAATAAATAAATCCCTTACCTCTGAACCATACTGTTCTATGATTCAAAGCATAACAACTGATCCTGCATAAAGCAAATAAATGTTCCTAACTCCTGATGGGAAATGCAGTTGCCATATGTAAGCACTACTTAGGCAGTTGCAGATAAATTTTGCACCAAAATGCTGAAAAAGCAAATGAAAAACCTTACACATGTAAAATTGACACAACTACTAAAAGAGAGCCTGTTTCTATTTATGCATAGTAAACAACAGCAATATAATAAATATGAATAAATTCAGTGAATGGAGTCCTTGCTATGGTGATAGGATTAGCTCTACTCTAGAATTACTAAAAGCTCATATTATTTCATTACTACCTTAGCACCATTTCAACGTGTTCTATTTATTTCCCCTTTTCCCTCCAGCAACTTCCTTCAATACATCTTTAATATGTTATATGCCTTTAACTTATGGATCCTTACAAATATGTTTTTATCAGCTTTATTGATAACATAGGATGTATACAGTAAAGTTCCCAAAGGCATGCTACGGTAACATAATGATTAGCTTGTCATAAAGATGGTGAATTCATTCTATTCAGGATTGGAAATGAGAAGAATTAACATTTACATTATCCCAGACTAGAAAAGAAGGGGGTGGGGGAGAGGGGGTGGTGCTCCAGGCCATTTTTTTCCATCCTTCTATCCTTAGATAGAAACAGATTTTACCAGTCCCCTCAGCACTGTCCCCACTCTAGGTTCATGTCAAGCCATCACCCACAGCAGTCTTGGGTGTAGCAGCACTACTTTCCTTGTTAACATATAGTCTCTTTCCCTCTTGTCTGTAAATACAGTTCTCCCCAAAGAGAACCTCCTATCAAGTCTGCTGTTAAAAAAAAATAAAAAAAAAAATGTAGTGCTAAAAATTGGCTTCAGTTTCCTGCTCTTAAGGGCAGGCAGGGCTGGAGAATGGGATGGAAGGTTCCTCGCTTTTTGGGAGCTGTGACAATGTCAGTGATTGAATTCCTAGGAGGGGCCAGGAACACTCTTGTTACTTTGCATTACAAAATCACAAGAAATCATACTTAGAAGCCCTTATACAAAAGCATGGTGCAGAGTCAGTGATTCTGCTTCTTTTATCCTACGCTCATAAAAAAAAACATCCATCAAAACTGCTCCAGGGTGGGGCAGGCAGTATCACGAAGTAGGCTCTTCCTCACTAACTACTGAAAAGCAACCTAAATCCTTTCAAACACTGGAGCACAATACAATGCATACTTCAATGCATTATTCTGACTGAGCTACAGAAAAGGTTAGTATCAGAACCCTTAATCAGATACCTGCTTAAGCACGATATTTATTAGAATCCTTTATAATATGTGTGACCTGCAGCTGTTACACTTACGGTTTGGTCCGTCAGTGGTGGAAGCACAATTTGTTTTTCTATTTTGTTCAAGACTAACTTCCAAAGCTCTTTTAAAACCCGTTTCAGCACTGTCTTCTCACAGATTTTTGCAGAAAGGCTTAAACTGGAATAAAACCAAACACAAAAAGGTCTCCAAAAATAGCATTAGGACTTCAGAGGTACTCTGTCAGTATATATTCAGATTAATGGACACAGTGGTTTAGCTTTCTCTACCAATACTGATTTCTCAATAGATTAATTATTACACATATTTCTTTTTTTAGCAGATTAGAAAAAACATGTAAAACCCCACTATTTCTTTTATTGCTTAATATATTCCTAACATGTATTTACTGAAAATGCTAAATATTAACAAATATAATAAAATGTTACTATATGTTTATAATTCTATTATCTATAGTTAAATTGTGTAAGAAAGGTGATAGTCCCTAACAGTGTCTTTTTTTTTTTTAATTTCACATCTTTATTTTCTGCCCGTGGGTTAGGCATCTGCTAAAATTTCATTTAACATTCCAATGGTAAGGAACATTTTCTATTCAGAAAGTAATTTAAAAACCATATTTTTTTTTGTTTCCAGTATGGCATTGTTGTATTAAATCTCAAAGAAGTTATGAAGGTGGCTTAAACAATGGTAATTTGGAATTGAACCTGACAGGCAAAAGTCAGCACGCGCATTTTTAAAATATGACCTTAGGATAGCACATGTAAGTGTATAAGTATTTTTTGGCTTTTCTTAAAAAAAAAACTTGTGCTAGGAATAAACATCTTAACAATAATTACAATTGAAATCCACACATAATCCTCTAGTAAATTAGCACACAGGACTAGGTAGATAGCTAGCAATAAAAGGCTGACATAGATACAGCAGCCAAAAATTTTTTGCCAGTTTAGGAAGATGGGTGCTGCACTTGACAGTATTACACAGTCAGCTCTTACCATAAGTACTTTAAATAAGTGCTTGCCCATTGCCAGCTGGCACTGAAATTCTTGTAACTGCCAAAGCCCTCAAAAAATGAAGCCTAGTAAAATTAAACTGCAAAAGACAAAGCAAAATCCCTTCCAGTTCCCTCCCCCGCCCCTTATGCTCCACGTTTCCTGTAGACTTTGGCTATGCATATATATATATAGTTGGGAGCTTTGTTTCTAGTCATGTTTCTAAGACAGCAGTCTTAGACGCATCAGCCCCATGTTTAGAAACACTAAGCAAGTATATGGAGGAATGACCTGGAGAGTGAAAAGTCAATTATAAATGTATCCTTTAAATCAATTTTTGACTTGGGTATTACTAGTCAGCCCAGAGAACTATTTTGGACCTCCAATCACTGACTTCTGCATAGTGTCTTAACTGATCATAGATGCACGGCAGTTTTTCAAAAGCAAACTTTCGTTGTGTTTTTGATGTCATGGAAGTGCATGTAAATAAGCAGGGTGTCACTGGGTGCCAGCCTAGACCAAATGCCAAACAATTTCAGCATACAGAATTACTATATTTTGTTCAGTACAATTTTCTTTATACAACAGCTCCTGGTGCACAGGCCTTACACTAGCTCCTAATACCTCAAAACATGACAAAAAAAAGACACTAGAAAGGCAAATATGCTGCCTATACAAATATTGCTTAGTATAAATAAACGTGGTATGTATAATATTCTGAACGCTTAAGACTACTACAAATATTAAAAATACTGCAAAATGTTTCTAGTCTGGGTAAGACCAAGTCCACATCCTTGACTGTAGCATCAAATTCCTAATGTGCCACACTCATTAATCTGCCATACTTACGTTTTATCCAGGAAATCCATGAGCGGCCGAAGCACAATCTCTGCATCAATGGCTGCACTGTTCTTATTGGCCACTGTGTTCCCATTTCCTCTCATTTGACTGAGTTCAGAGCTCATTTGTCTTACACAATCTTCAATAATAAATTGGAAACTGTAGGATAGAGGGAAAAACAAGAATGAAAGAATTATGGGGTAGAAGACAGTATTCATCATTCTGCATGAGATTTGTCTAAAGAACTGAATTTTCTCTGCAGCGTTGGAAAGTTTGCAAATGCAAGGTGCTGCAGTGCTACAGACCAAAAATATCCCCTCCTATGCGTTATAACTCATAAAATTAATACATATACTGTTTTGATTTTTTTTTTCTTGTTTCAGTTCTGTCATTATGTTTTTCTTACATTTGTGGTAATGCCAGTTATTTTCTGAAAGCAATAGATGTACAAAATTTGTAAATCCACAATTTAGGATATGACTGACTACAAGCTAGCAACAGCTCAAGATTTTATTTTTGCTGTGAAGGCACAACTGGAAGAAGGGACCAGAGATTATTTTTTTTTTTTCTTTGTGGTTAATAAAAGAAACAAGCTTTGGTGTTCTCCTTGAGGACAAATAGAAAACGTCTACTGATTTTGCCCCGTTAGGTTCAACTCGTCTTTTTCCTGGGTTTCACGTAGAGTTAATGCTACTAGACGCTTTGCCTATTTCTTTGCAACTAGTTGGAAGGGCTAACACATTCAGACTGTTTAAAATAATCTTTCACCAAAAAAACCCCACCACATTTAGAAGTTGTTACAGATACTTCCTCCTTGAAGGAATCTTTTTCACCTCAAGGGGTATGTGAACAAGCTCTTGCTCCTCAAGTTGTGTCTTGTCAGCTTATGTCCAAATTGTTCAGTTTCCTAATTGACCTGGTAGACAAATGTGTGTGACAGTCTTCTGATATCATTGATGCAGTACAATTGTCAATAAGTACATTTAAATGATACAGAATGGCAGTTACTCGGCATCAACAGTTTAGAGTCAGAATAAGGCTTCTGTATACATAGTAACGTGGTTTATGAATTGATTTACGATGAATGAAATTGTTTTTGTATTAGTTTATGAGCAGAAATGCAAAACACAGGCCATAAATATACCAGGCCTTCTAATGTGAAAAGATAAATAGCAAAAATTAATGCAATGAAAGTGAAAGAGGATTCACTATAAGAGAAAAAACAAACAATCAAACAAAAAAACACATTTTAATTATGCATTAAGTTCCAGTTACATTGCTCATCAAAAAAATAAAATGCAAATCTCCATGTGAAAACACTGGAAAATCAGAAGCTTTTCAGTTGACATGGACTTACTTACACACTCTAGAGCCTTGGGTAAAATGACCATAAAGCTGTTATTGAAGCTGCTCATGTAAACACAGTCCCTCCAATAAAAGCAAAAATAATTAACTGGCATTTTTTTTTTGCATTAGCTGTCTTTCTAACATTGTTAACCTCACAAACTCTGGCAGTTATCTGACTCACAAGTAGTCTCATTTTAGTTATCTGAAGCATATTCTAGATTGAAATAATACCGAGTATTCTCTTCCAGAAATCTAACTGTCTTATTCAAAAAAGAAACCCTGGAATGAGATAACCATTCATGCCCTGTCAACAGAGAAAGCAGGGTCTGGTAGCAAAGAGGAAAATAAGAAACAAAGCACACGCAGGAAAAATGAACACAGTCCACCCAGATGGTTCACTGCTGGATTAAATAAGCCACTACAGCCTTTGCTTAATGAGTACCACTATAGCACTAATCCCCCTTTCTTAGATTCCTTTCTAATTTGAAGCAAAAATAGCTTGCAGCTTCTCATAGCACGGATTTGCTGCTGGCCCAGTGAGTCTGAGTACTTATTCAAGACTTCAGAGTGCGCTCTGATTAATGAAAAATTTTGAGAGTAAGGCTCAATTCAAAATTCTTGCAGACCCATTGGTAGGCAAATGACCCAAGAAAATCAATTATAGTGACATTTCAAGCAGGCTTAACTCAGGCAGACATCCTTGGTTGAAGCATGACACTCAGAAATAAGTTGTCAGTCTCAGGGAGTAACATATACATGGTCGGAGAGAGGTTTAACATAGCAACAGGCAAGAAAAAACCAGCTATTTTTGTTTTCCAGAAAGCATAACAAAAGTCAGCAGCCTCATTTCTGTGACACATTAGTGTCTACAGACCATTTTCAGTTTTCTTTGCAGCGAAGTTACTGCTTTGTTTCAATGTTTAAACACCGATGCACACCACAATATCAGGGCAGAAGCAAACTGTGCTGCAGGACATCCAAACACTGAGACTTAGGCAATAAGTTAGGTTTATGAGCAGGACTATTTCTCTAAGATTTGCAATAAAATAAGTTGGTTACCTTGTGGCATATGTTACACTGAGTTCATCCAGTACATTACTAAGTTTCACTTGGAGTTCTTTTAGAACAACACTAGCTTCAGGATCCAACTGCAAAGAGATAAGTAATGTTATATTTTTCTTATATGCTTTTTTTTTTTTGTTAAATTAACAAATTTGGAATTATATGCAATGATATACTGCACTATGGGAAATCAAATATGGAAACACCTGTTACAAGACAGGATTGCTTAGTAAGCCTAAAATTCCAATTACCAATCAAAGAAAAATGTTTGACTGTAATAATGAGGAATTATGTTGTTGGAAATCAAAACTGTGCCACGGAGCAATGGCTTTCTGTGGGACAGTGAAAATTTTGTTAGCAGACACAAGAATAGAATGAATTACTATTTTCAGGCCAATGGTATTCACAAAGCATACCAAAAGAAGGACGCATGAGGAGTTAGTGCTTATGTTAATAATACTGTCTATGGATCTTTTCCTTCCTTCCTTCTTCCTTCCGGTGCATTTTACCACTGCCTATATTTATTTATTTATTTTGTGTTTTTCTTGGAAGATGTTTCCATTTTCCCATTAATGCTTCATGAAAGTAGAACAGCCCACTCTGGAAAAGATGGTTTGAAGACTATCCATGCTGCTTCTACTGATAAAGTATGAGGGAAGTGAATCTACTGAATTTCAGTATTTCTATTTCTAAAAGCCATTAAGACATACATAATTCAAGCACAGTGCAAAACATTCAGATGTACAGGGAGAACAGCTCCCGTATCTTTCATACAAGTTTTCTAAACATAGGAAAAGAGGAAATGCAGGGGAGAAAAGTAATTTTCCATTTACAGGGATGGGGATCCATGCACAGATATTTAATCAAAAAGGTACTCTTTTGGTATTGGCCAGCAGCTTGCTTTATTTGCTATATTTGCTATGTACGCTTTTTCAACTAAAAAAAAAAAAAAAAAAAGACTTTTTTCTTTCTCCTTAAGCTGTAACATTCAGGAAAAATAGTTACAGCCCATTGTAGGATATGATTGATGATCATCAGGACCAACAGCAGAATACAAATTAATAGCTGATGTTCCAGGTTTTTCAGCTATCTGCACTGTACTGTTAGGGAGTGATTTTCAGTGATAATCCTCAAATTCTGGGCTCGGTTCTGCAATAATGTCAGATAAAGATCTTCAGCCAATTTCAAAGGAAATTTTGCATTTGGAATACATAATCAGGTCATGTTCATATCTTTTGACTGTATGAGTGGGGTTTAGTGCTTATTCTTCATCTGATGCTTCAGAGAGTATTTCAGAGTACTATGGTGCAGTAGGTCAACTCTTCTAATCATACTTTAGAGAAACGAGTAAGCTGTGTCACAGCACATTGGATGTCTTACATAGGACTACACAGGAATTCTAATGCAAAATACAGGAAAATCTAAATAAACCCTGAAACACCCCCAAAGATCTACTGTGTTAAGTCTTACGCCATCCTTTCTCTCCTTAAAGATTATGTGTGGTTTAAAACCATAGAAAATCTGGCATGTTCATTAGTTTGTCAAAAATATGAAATAGGTGAAGAGGGTAATCGCCATATGTCCTTTAGAATATAGTGATGTGTAGCACTTTTCTAATCCGAGAAGCTGCTATTTTAACACTGTGAATACTTTGTTTTTATTTATTTTGCATTGTGAGAGGTTCTGTTGCTTCTCCACTTCATGTCTTAGTAATTTCCCTGGCAGATAAACTCTGACAGTTCAAACACTTAAAGTGATTGCTTTCCTTCATATGAAAAGCAGAGACTGAAAAACTAATTTTACTGAAACGTCTGTATTAGTTAGCAAAGCTAGAGCTGACTAATGAAGGCAGCAATTTTTCCAGAAGATGTGTTTAACTAGGGAATTATAACGCCTCCTTTGGTAGGATGCATACAAAACATAAACTTAAGAACTCCACTAGAATATTAACACATTTAACAACAAAAAAAAAATGAACGCAAATGCATTCACATTGAACATGGTACGCTTTAAAGAAAACACAGAATACTGGGCAGTGTGGGAATAAAAATGTTGTTTTTGCAGAGTTAGGTTGTTTAAAGGTGAGGAGTGGGGTATTGAGATATGCTTGCAGTGATAAGAAAACTTAGCAGGCATCCTTGTAAAATGCAGACAACCAGACTCCTTAGAACAATTAGGTGAAAATCACGGTGTTAAGTCAAGTCAGATAACTGAAGAAACATTACCGCTTCAAACAGTAAAAAAGTCAAAAGAAATTTGAAATTTAACAGGCCAGCAACTGAAGGCCATGCATTGTCTATGAAGCATCAGATAGATTGTGAACCTGGATTACCCATTCAGTGGGGAAACAGGGGAGGGTCCTGTCATCAAAAAGTGTATAAACTGTTTTGGCACCAGTAGGTGTGCTCCTGCTTGTGGGACAACCCCCATTGCAATCACAAATAAATTACTACTTCACTGAGATCCTTGCCTGAGCCTAAGTTATTGGCTACGGAGTGTTTCTCACAGGCAGGCAGAAGACTAAATTTCTTACCACATTATGCACAAGCTAGAGAATCATCTTTTTACTAGGTCAATGTAGTTATTTTCTATCAGAGGTTGTTGTGAAAACCCCAAAATACATTTGCTAAATTCTCCTGAAATTGGACTTAGTTTGGTCAACTAGGAGGATCAGTTACTAGAAGGGTCAATTACTAATATCATATTGTGAACAAAACACACATTATAGAAAGGTGTATGCAAGCGCTTACAGTTTTAGGGGACTTCGTGCTCACAAATTACACAAACTAGTTTGTGCGCACAGCTGGAGGCAGCTGGCAGGACATCCAGCCTTGTGAATACACATGTCCGTGCTTACTAATGCAGTGTCACAGGGAGCGGTGGAATATAAAGAGGTATGCAGGCTGACCATCCAGGTGACAAATACCTGGTGGTGTTGTGATGACTAAGAATACGTTAACAATGTTTCTGAGTACCACTGTTTTTTTTATTTAAACACAGGACAACTTGAGTTCTTCACCAAAACTAAAATGTGCACTTTTCATCTACTTTACCATGTCTCCTCTGTGTGTCAGTGAGTTCCCAGGGCAAATCAGAGGGTCCTCAGGCATCAGTCCTTGTCTGGCACCATCCAAATATACCTCAGCTATGAGCCACTTTTTGTCTGATATGAAATGACTATGGACTACTAAGTTCTGTACTGTGAAAGTCCTTGGGGAGTATACTATTGGTAAAGATGGCTTTAGAATGGCCTTGGTGCAGTGGAGATAAGATGTAGCAGCTTTTGGTACCACTGCACATCACAAACTAATTTTTATGGATTTTCTTCCGCATGTCTTATCTTTGATGCATAAATTAATCCACTGATTTGTTAATTAAAAAAATAGGTTCAGCTGTGATGCCTTGAAAAAAAATATTGGAGAATAAAAAAGGAATTTCAGTGGAAGCAGAGACTTTTACTGTTTCCCTCTTAAATATTCTATAAAGTTGCAATTCACTACATGTCTGCATTCTGCAAAAATGACAGTGCTGACAGCATAAAATCACAAAAAGCTCATAAAGGATTTTTTTTTGTTTGTTTGTTTGTGCTTTTGAAAGATCTAATATTTCACCAATGGTGTGAACAACAACTGCTAAGGTGCTTTTTACCAGGTTTGCTTATTCTCAAGAAAGTATTGTGTGGGAAATGCACTATAGGAATGTGCAAATGGTTTAGCTTAATGAAGTGAGACTTACACAGGTTGACATAACAACACTTACTACTTGAGAAAATAACACACAGCTTTCAAAGCCACTGTGTAAAGGAAATAAAACTCCCAGTGAGGCAGATCAGTAATGCAGAGGTGAGTTCATTTATCCAGTGACCAAGAAAAGTCCTGAGCATTGTTGACTAATATTGCTTCCTAACAAGAGTAATGATTAAAACAAGCATCTGTTTCACAAGCTCATCTGCTGTTGGAAAACTGCAAATCTGATAGCGCAGAGTTATTATGGGAAGGGAAATTTGTAAGAACTTGGGTAAATGGAATTTTTATTAGTAGCAGTTTAAGAAAATAGATACGAACATGCTCAGCTGCAGAACTCTCAGCTACCCAGACAGATTATGAATTTTAGGGGTACCCTAGTCCTAATGTTATGCTACTTTGCAATCATCTAGGAGGAAAGGTAGGCAAAAGAGAATGCTAATCAGCATTGAAGATTATGTCATATGAGGATATAGATAAAGCATCTACAGTATTGGAGACTTTTTTTTCTTCAAGTCTTGCTTGCTCCTATAGAAGAATGAAAATCAAGAATAAAAAACAAAAACCCCAAATCCAACATGCTGAATAATTTTTTCAGGAAAAGAAAAAAGAAAACATAACTGAACGGGTTACTGCGGAAGGAAAGAAGACATCATTAAAGTGCCATAACTAATGTAAGAATTGCTAGAGAGGAAAGACCATTTATCTCAGCTTTTTGTGTTGCATTTACAGTTCATGACATATGTGGGCTAGTCTTCAAATATCGTGGTATTCTGCTTGCTGTCAAAATCTGGATTTTGTTTTTAAAGACACATTTTATTTGAGTAGGTGAAATGCTACTAACCTGTTAATTTGTAAACCATACTTTTCTGTCTTTCTTATATAAATAAAATTTATAAATTTCTTTATAAACATTTAAAATAAAAATATAAACACATTTATATATAAATATATAATTATATTTCTTTATAAAGATTTGTCTTCATAAATATTTTTTTTACCATCTTAAATAATAGTTTTTTTTTTTTTTTTTACCCACAACAGAACACACACCTTAGTCTGTTGGCACACTTCATACAATCTGTTAATTATGGATTATTTAATAGATATTTAGTAGTTCAACTTTTACTTAATGCTAAATAAAAGCAAAAAATAGTTTTGTTGAACAGGTGAAAGTATTTTAAAAAATGTTTGTACATAATTGCTTCTAAATGCTGCTTAAAGCTGTGATTTTTTTTTTTTATGCTACAAACCTTGGAAATGAGTTATAGTTTGATAAATTTGGCTGCTTTTTGTATAATGTGTTAAATGGAGCTATTCTATGCTGTAATTTAATGCACAGACATAATCTTGTTAATGTCAAATTTGTTTCCATAGGAAACTACAGAGATGAAAATTACTTTTGCATGAGTTAATTGAAACCTTTCTAATCTTAATTCCATTTATCTGCATTTATCTGGAATTTCACAGCATAGTTTGCTTATACTTTCTTAATGGGACTACCTGGTTACCTCTGTTCAGAAAAACAAACAAACAAAAAAACCTGAAATATTTACATCTAGGAAAGAGACAGCTATTTATCAGACCTGTCGCTTCAGTGACAGATCCCCCCAGCTGACTGCCTAGGTACGGTGCATACAATTTAGACACTTTAGAAGTATTCTGCCTAAATATTTTATGGGTCTGGGCATTTGTCATTCTATCAAAGTCTTCAGGCCCACATGTAGATTTCTGTAGGAATTCCTGAGCATTGCATGTAAAGCTGGAACTAAAGTTACTGGAGTGGAAATATGATTTACCTATATTTGATATAATACTTTTGCACATAATCTACTTTGCTTTCAATTTTTATTTTTATTTTTTAATAAAAGACAACTAATTGATATAGCTCATTTCTGCTGTATTTTGCCATGTGGGGAAAAGCAAAACAAATATTAGCTCTTTTTTCTTTCCCTTTTATCAGCTCCCAGTGTGTCAAACACAAAAGAATGATTTAGTGAAGATGTAAGCAATCTTTTTTAGACTAAACAAACTGGAGGTCAAAACAAAATTCTACATTATGATAGTCTGCTTACCACTATTTTGTCATTGACTTGACCAAAAAGAAAAGTGGGTTGTATCCCACTTTACTATCTTCATTATGGCAAACTGCTCTCATTCATATAATCCTGTAAGAACTCCTCCCCGTTAAGCTACGGCAGACAAGAAGAGTTAATGAAGAAACTCATTTTGTTCAGGCTATTTTATTTTAATGTCAGGAGAGCAGAGAGCCTAGTTTTTTCTCTGTTTATACAGCTCCCTGTCCTGCAATGTGTAATAGGCCTAATCTGAATATAGGGACTGCCATTTGGTTGTGGTATTTTGACTGCATAATTTGAAAGACATACTGCTCATAATGTGGCACTGAGGACATTAACAACATTTAATTTTTCTTAGAATTAGTTTTGCTTTAACTGAGATATAATTTATTCTGTTAAAATTATCTGGCTTTTTTTGCCCTCCACAAGCAAAAAATGTAACTATTTTCTCTTGTAAGGAAGCTGCTTACAGGCTTTATTTCTGGCTTTAAGTACTAGTTTAACAAGGCAAATTGGCCATTAGCATTTATGGTCTTGGAATGTCTAGGGAATTATCTATTCCAATTGGAGGACAAATACTTTAGGGGCACTTGGATATGAATGAAAAAAAATAGAACATGAATGTACTTCTCTGCAAGAAATTGCCCTAATGAGAAACAAACAAAACCTTGAATGTAGGTTGCAGGGGCAAAGTGTTTTGTGGTTCACTACACTGCCAGCAGCAACATCCCAGCCACTTTCCCCATTCAGGTCAAAGCCTGGTGCTGATCAGGTTTTGGAATGAAATTCCACCCTAAAATGTATATAAGAGATTAGTGAGGAGACTGAAAGTGCTGTAAATATATTTTTTTTTTTTTGTGAAAATTAAACTTGTGCTTTTTTTATTTGTTATAATTTATAAAGATGAGGAAATAAGTATTTTGGACTTTTCTTTTCAATAGAGCTGTTTTTCTTAAATATTGCGTATTAATTCTGCCCCTCCTTGAGTTTGTTGGAGCAGCTGTTAAAGGCCTATTTATTTTTATTAATGTGTTACTGTTACCATAGCACCATGCTCTTTTTTAAAAATATAAGTTAGTCTTTGTTGCTCACTGGGTCTTCTAAAAAAAAAAAAAAAGGTATCCCTTTATTTGGGAGGTTCATCTGGAAGTTGCTATTCATTACTGTCCAGTGAGCAGGAAATGGGGGAGTATTTTACCTCTGCAGAGCCCTGCTGTAAATGTTTTAATACAAAAACTGTGTGTTTTCCAATTCTCTAATGCATTAGTTCTAAGGTTTATGAAAGTATGAAACTTGTCTCAAGAAAAAGCTGATATATATGTAACTTCTTTTCTTCAAGCCAGCTAGTGATAATAAGGATAGTATATTCATGATATAAGTATTGCTTTTTAACAAGAAGGCAGGTTTCTGTGTCTTGAAAAGATGTTAATTTCATAATTAGCTTTCAAAACAGGCAGTTAAAAACACAGATAATAGTTATTGTTAGAAATAGTCAGAAACATTTATGACTGTTATCTGCAAGCACATGTACACACCTACAGAAGGTGAATTCCAAAAATAGACTGAGATCTTGAGCATTTTAAAATGTTTTCTGATACATTAGTCAAATAAGCATGATTTTGTTTAAATAAATACATATGACAAGTTTGAAGTATTCACGTAGAAGACTAGCAGTTGGCCAAGCAAGCATTTGCTACCTTGTTTTTTTGTGCTATTTAACTAAAACAAAACAAGCAAACAAACAAAAAACAACAGCCAGGCTTTCAAAATCAATGCTATTTCATCACCAAAATGGTAATAATTCAAAAAAGAATATATTAGCGTTTATTCTGATTAGCCAAATGAATTTTTACAAGTGTAGAACTGTAATCCTCGTTCATACACATGGTCATTCAACATGGGAAGACTAGAATCGGCAAGTACTGAAACACATATTTATGCCCCTTTCCTGTTGACTGGACTTCAGGCACTTTTAAAGTCTTAATATATATAAAAGGAAATAAAACCAAGCATTTTCTGGACTGTTGAGTAGCAGCTCTTGCTGAAATAGTGCCTAATCTTGGATAGAAGTAAGCCCTCAGATATTGAAAAGTGCACTTAAAAATATTTTCATAGCTTTTTAGAAATTCTGAAAGACTTCACACTATCTGCCTAGTAAAACATTTCAATTTAGAGTGTCAGCTGAAAGCCCAAGCATAGCTCTTTTTTATTTTAGTTTGTAGGGTATTACACAAATGCATCAATGGGGATTAGTAGGAAATGTGACTGTTATTAGCCTTAGAAAATATGTTCAGGAATAATAAAAGATGCTTACTATCACAAACCTCATAAGAGAATCTCTCTCCTTCTTTCTTCTGCTCAGTGGATTGCAAGTCAAAGGCATTAGACAAAGACATGACACATTACAGACAAAGCACAAGGCACATATTTTGCAAAATTTTCAGATACAGGCAAAACATACCAATACATAAAAAAGCAAAGTATGGTCCAATAGAAATGTTAAAGTAAAGCTGACAGTACAGACTACAACACAAAACACTCAGTGCTGATAGAACTTTACAGATCATTAGCATATTTCTGTGAAATAATGCTAAGTCTTTCTGGCATTGCCAGGGCATTAAATAGTTCTGCATATACTGTTTTTGAAATTCTGATTTTCTTTGCAAGCAGAAGTGAAGGCTGTTACTGGGTTGAAAACATGGTGCTAATGATCTCTAAGGAACTTTGAGTGATCCAGGAAAAAAATACAACTCACCTCCTTCCCTCCCATGGACTCAAACATTTTCTCGAGCTGGACTCGTAACTGTTGAATGTTGTTCATCAAGATACAGGGCTAAAAAGAAAACACAAGATGTGAGAAATAGGCATATTTCTTTTATGCATGAATATGTGCATTCATAGTCTCTAGGCTGAAGGCAAGTTCTTCAGCAGCCCTACATTCATGCAGTTAGGTTCTTAGAGACAAATCTGTGTTTCCTGAGCTCTGCTGCCTCTCCTTCCTTATTTCACACTCCTCTTTGCCCAGCCAGCAAACCCACACAGCCAGTGACTGTCCGTTATGCCCTTAAGACAATGTTGCCCCGCAGGAGACTGAATACCTTCTCCCAACCAGCTGGGCAGTTTTCAGATCTCAGTGTTTTCCCTTGGAAAATTGGAAAAAAAAGATGAGAAGGTATATTCAGAAACAGAACACACAGATTTTTACTCACCACATTTTCTTTATCACAATATGAGCTGAAGTAATTTGAAATAATTGCAGCATACTGAAGCAGCACCTTGTTGATAGTCTAGGAGAGGAGAAGAAAGTTTTAAATGATATCATCACGCAAAACAAAAATAAAAAATGAACACAAAAAGGTTTGTAAAAGTTACAGATTTTACAGGTGCTTACATATTTTGTATGTCTTATTTAACTTCAGATTTAATTTAAACAATCCAGTGAACACATTTTCAAATCCTTGCATGGCAGATGGTGTTTTGTTCTTAATGGAATGTAATCTTCAATACCAGAGGGACTATTGTTGTCATACTGATTTTGAGAAGCACTGAGGGCTCTAGTCCTTTGCAGTGTGCTACATACCTAATGGAAGGGTAGCAAACTCAAAAAATCCTCTAGGGTGACAACGCATAGATTAAAAATATAATGGAAAAATAAGACCAAGGGAGCACTTTTCAAAGCTTAGCAATATGAGCTTAGTTTGCAATACCTTGTAAATAAGAACTTTGCAAATGGAAAAATATTACAATGGAAACACAGGAATAAAGTCAATGCAAACTATTTTAAAGATATCACAGCTATATTGGAAATATGAAGCTTGTGAGGAAGTGTTACAATCCAAACAGAAAGCTGGCCTAACTAAGTTGAGTTTATCAAGCAGCAGGTGAATAAGAACTACCACCTCAGGGCTTCAACCAACAATGCTTTATTGCCATACCTTGAATTTTACCTTCCCTTGCACTGACTAATTAGATAGTAACATTTCTCTGAGCTGCTCCATTAGTTGGATAGTAATCAGTGCTTAGCAAGAATAATAACTGGTTATATAAGCAATACATACATATGAAATCTCAGGATATAATTTTATAAACTGGTAAATGATTTTGTGAAAATAGACAAAAATAGTGTTTTAAGAACAAACCAGACAGTATGTCTTTCTAGGGATCACAGTCAGAGCTAGAAGGGATTGCTTCTGAATAACACTGGAATTAGCTTTTAAGTACAGTGTTAACACAATGGCACTCTCTCTGAAACTTATGTGAGATGCACTGATTTTAACCTACCTTTGCAAATCTTCTCATTAAATGAGATAGTGCTTCTGGATTAGGACATTCTAGTTTCCTGATAATCTCAAAGCTTTGATTGAGCTGTGTGAAGACATCAACCACAGAACAAGAAAAAAGGGCATGATCTGATGTTTGCTGAAACTAGAGAAAGAAGACATTCAAGTGAGTTAATACTTGTTTGAACTGTATAACTGTTTTTGAAATTCCTCCTAGAATCAGAATAAGTAACAAATAAATAAAATCTTACTGGTAATACTGAGAATTGTGACTTTTCACCTTTATGTTACTTTCAGTCCCCTTAGAAATAAAAACAAAATTCTCTTTCATGACATCATTATCACATAAGTGTTTAGTAAAGTTATAGACTGAAGTCTATGAGGAATGTAGGCAGATGGAATTAGAGCAGGAGTTTGTTCATAGGGTTATCTTTTAAGTATTGTTACTGACTGTTTATTTTAGGAGGCCTAATGAGCATTCTGCAGGATCAAGTGTACTTCTGGTTTTGCAGTACTAAATAACTGTGTTGCCTTAGTACATTCTTTTTCTTTGCTTTAAAAAATAAGGACTCACCCCATCTTTTTTGTCCCTTTCTAGTGCTCCATGAAGATACTCCATTGAGACATCCTCATTTTCATCCAGCCACTGAATGACAAATGGTTCAAACCACCTGAATATTAGAAACAATCTTGTAAAGTAAGTACATTCCATAAAGATCCTGAGAGAAGAGGTGCCACCCCACCCAGCAGTTTGGCACTTTGTGCCTCCATATTTGTTCTAGTTGTCAAAAAGTCTTTCATCCTAGAAAAAAATTTGTCACCAAAGGCACTGTGGCTACCAAAATGTTTTTCAGGCTTCATCTCCACACTATTCTAAATGGTCTACCCCAATGATGTAGAATTTGCAGTTGCCATTGGAGAAATGAACCCATGTTTTCAGGGGATCATATTCATATTTATTTTAGAATGTCTCTTTTTTCAGTATTGTTTCTTTTTTACCTTTATTATTATTATTATTTGCATGTGAAATAACTTGGAGAAAGCTTTTCTTTAATAAAATGTCAGCTGTTCAATTCTTATTCAATTTACCTAGATTTTTTTGAAGCAGTGACAGCTGCCCAATCATTTTGGCAAACCGGAAAACTTGCTGAAGATTAAAGATTGTAAATAAATATTGCTTGTACAGAAGTGTACGATTGAATTTATTAATTTCAGAAGGAAAGGTGAAAATGAAAACAGCAGATGAATATTAATCCATTGCAGTGATAATAATTTCAGTAGTGTATCCCATTAGCTTTGTATCTTGATCCAGATTTGTGTATGAAATGAATGCAGGGGCCAAGAACTAATATTGCTGCTGTTCCCACATTTCATTCCTTACTCAGGAAGTAAGTAATTCATTTCCTCACTCAGGAAACTTAACTATTAACAGTTTTAAAAATTAATTTTGTACAATGAAGAATTAAAGAGGATGAAGTGAAAAAAGCATATTTAAAATTATTAGTGCTACACCTTTTGATATCTTGCACAAACTTGAGCAAAACTTTTTGAAGAAAATAAAATGCACCAAGCCCAAACTCACGGGATACTTCCCTACACACTACTTACAGAGAGTATTCAGGCACTGCATCCTTGAAAGCATGGAGCTCTCGCACATACTCATTATAAAACCATTTCACTTTGAAGTGCAAATTCATGTAATCCGTGCTCTTGCATAACCGCTGCTTTTCATGTTCTGCAATGGAAGGAGTTGAAATAAAAGCATTTAATAACATTTTGACAGTAAATAACATTCTTGTGTCTCAATGCACTACTGATACAGTAACAATGCAGTACTTGCATTTTAAAGCCCAACTGGTTTGATTTTTTTTTTTGAGGTAGTAGCAGCTGTGGAGTTTCTGAGTACCCTTAGGAAAAAACAAACAAACAAATAAATAAAAAAACAGAAAACAAAGACCAAACTACAAGTTAGGACTTTCAACTCTCTTTGCTGCAGTGAGAAAACCTCACAGATTTACTGACTCTGTTGTTTAGATTCTTCTTTGGTTGTTACAAATTCCATAAAAAGCTGTTTTAGGTGTCAAGTTAGAAAAGAAGACTGTAGCTGTATAGTAACGAAATGCAGTAACAGCTGTACATGTCAGTCCTATCTGTGAATCCTGCATTTGCAAATGGGCTCCATTTATCACATTCAGTTAAGAATGAGAAAGAGGAGACAAATTTGCAGCTCTACAGCCATGTGATTTATAGATGGCACAAGTAGAAAAACTGCCTTAATAAAATGGATTTGAAGATTATCAAATGGGCTTCTCCACCTTTTCAATGGCTTCCTATTTTTAACATAATGGATATGAAGATGATTGCAGGAGTAATGAAACCACCTGTTACTTTGGAGCAATTGTATCTGGAACTTTTTATTCACTAACTTCCTGTTTCATAAGAAACCTGAGAGAAGAATACCAGGTCAAGGAAGGACTCACACCTTGAAGCTCAATTCTAAATCCTCTCCCCTAACCACTTCCACTTCCTGTATTTTTAAAGGCTATTTTAATTGGTTTGTAACAAATGTATATATTTCTTTCAGGATTATGACCCTTATTTTAGCCTTTCCACTGTGCTCCACGTTCTTTTCTATCCATCCACTTCAGACCCTGAACACCAAATCCATTCTTTCATTTTATTAGCTAGGAGGCACTTTATCCTTGCTCAAGTTTTTCATTTCCTTTTCCCACAGCAGGAAACTGTGGATTCACAAATCTTGAGCAGAGTAATCTTTCCTTTACTTTCTGCACACGGCTTCCTAAAATCTCCACAGATGGCATCTGTTTGAAGTGTCTTGTCACTTTCACAGTCTTCCTTAAACCAAAAATCTCTTATTCCTGCTCACTTAAAAAGTGAACTAGTACAGATGCCCAGCAGGAGTGACATTATTTTGTAAATATTATGCATAAACATTTCACCTCTTTCAAACCATCTTTCTGGTCCTCACTTCTGCCCGCATCGTAAATTTTATTACAAATTACAAAGATTTTTCGTTCATATTTGGATGTGAATCTAATTTAAAATAATAGTGGAAGCATCCCATCCTCTGTCATACACACACCTGAATACACGACTCAGTAGTCTGTCAGTGTAAATACACTATGAAACATTCTCTGGTTTTCAGATCTGACCAGGTACATTAACAGGAACTTTTTAGGTTTTTTATTATGCTAAATCAATGCTCCATTAATATCACAGTACCTTCCCCCCACCCACCCCCCAAAAAAAAAAAAGTTTTAGAAGCATGTTATTACACAGTGAATTACTAAGGTTTTGTGTGAATCAACTTATGAAATACTCCCGGGGGCTCTTACTGCCTTTTTAGCATTGTGTTACCATTTGCACCTTTATTAACTTTTCATTACTCTAAAGAAAAAACAGTAAATCAGCTTCTGTCTAAACATTGCATTTGAGAGTACTACAAATTCTCCCTAGCATAATTATTGGTTTCTAGCTTTAAACAGAACCATAGAGAAAGATTTATGCCTACTCTCATGGTTCTTACTTTCTACACACTTGAAGAATCTTATTTTTCTGTTCTGGTAGGAATTTTTCCACAATCTGTTAATGTAGATAGCTAGATTACCAAACATTTGCTCAATAACAGGTAGTTCTTATAAGTGAGACCAGTCTTTGAGAACACCTGTCTTACTGCTATCAAATTATTTACACATCTATTGTTTAAATTAAGAAAAATCCCTTATTGCATTCCCAATAAAGTGGAAATTCTGAAATGAATAGAATTTTTTCTTTCGAGTTTTACATGAACGAGTTATTAGTTTACACTATGCAACTTAAGAAAGCTGTAGTATCACAAACCATGCAAATGCTTATTTCATTTCTAGTAATCAGCTACTACCAGTGATGGGCAAATTTGTCCAGGAGGGTACAACTTATATTTTCTTTTGGAAGTTTAGATCTAACTTATATTAGAAATGGGTACACAAGTAATTCATGATAAATTGAGTGATTTTTTTTTTCTTCTCTAGGCTATTATACTGTGGAAAGAATATTTCAAAAATCTTATAGGATATTACATGTGGCTACATATAGGTGAAAAATACATACTAAAATCCTAATATTAACATATAAGAATATCAGAAAATACTTTGCATGGTCTACAAAATCATTTGGTATCTATGCATATTATTTCTTCAGCATACAGAAAGAAAAGAACAGGTGAGACAGGTGCACATAAGAGTCAGCCCATGACAATTTTAACTGGATGATATTAGATGAGTTCATTCACAATAACCGTGAATGTAGGTTAGAAAGCATAGGAACATCACTGTAGGCATTCTGAATTTAGATTAGGACCCATGGATGTTTCCACAATTTCTAAAAAACTCACACAAGTTAATACAAATGTGAAACAACACAGGCTATATATTTTCAGTTTGAAGATCTAGTGCTATAGACTTAATCTCTGTACTATTGAAATGAAATGAAAGACTATAAGTGAATGTAACATATTGGATCAGGCCATGGATGAAGAAGAAAGCAAATTTAAAGTTCATAACTGGCTTAGAAGGAAACATTACATTCTACTAGACATTTCATCTCAGTGTTTTTACACTTTGCTAAAGGCAATGGAAGTCACTGGTTATTAACGGAAATACAGAGCAGGACACAACTAATTTATAATTATGTGTAATTTACATTTGTTTTGATAATGTGAAATACTACTGACCTTTCTGAAAGGGCTCTTTGTGTCAGGGTAAATATAATAAACTGAAAACTAAGACTGAAAAACTTGTTCTGTCATTACCTCTTTTTTTTTTTTTTTTTAAATTGCAATTCCTACAACTGATTTGCAATTGATAATAATAAAAAAAAATCTCTTCTAATTCTCATTTAAAAAATGTCCTTTCACAAGAGACTTCTACATACTCAATTTTATCTCTGCATTTGCTCAGAAATTTTCATCAAAATATCTTTGAACACTTCACAGACATAATGGATTCCACCTTGAACATCTTTATGCAATGATTAAACTGTGTTATTCACAATGTACAAATGTGGAACTATGAAATTTACTAAGGGAATGTATATAAATTATGAAAGGCAACATGGATGTGCACAGATTTCTTAACCACAGAATCATATTTCCTCAGTGAACAGAAACTAAGAAATGAAGGCAGAATTAATTGTGAACTGTGAGGAAAAAAAGGATTTACAGTTTTTTGTTTGTTTGTTTGTTTGTTTGTTTTTTGTCTTGCCTGTAGTGGAAGTGAGCTAATCAATGCTTGACTTAATGAAGACTGCTTTAAAAGCTGAATTGACATCACCTTTTATATTCAAGAAGGAGCTCTCAAAATGAGTCCATTTGCTCAAAGCCCTGTGCTTTGCTCCATTTTCTCACTATGTTACACTAAACATTATGATACCCTAAAGATTTCAAATTACTTTTAACAAGTAAACTTTGATTTTAATTGAATATTATTGAGTTGTTTTTTACTCCTTATTGAAAAATTATCTTATTAGTCTCATAAATTAATTCTTCAGCATCAAATACTTCCCAAATAGTTCTGAAAGAAGTGGATGGTTATGTCATCAACAAGACAACTCAAAGATGCAGAACAGACTGATCAAGCATATACTTGCTCTGTCCTGTTCGCAACTAAGACAAAGAAAAATGCCATTACTGAAAATAATTCAATAAAATCAACCTCAGTATAGATTCTGCTCTTCAATTTAACATCAGTTAAATTTATATACCATGAAAGCTAAACAGATCAATTATATTCAAAGAACAAACACTCAGAGAAAAAAATCCGCCTTTGGGTATACGTGTCTACTATGATTGCGAAAGGAAATAACCACTTGCATCCAAGGACTGAAATAATCTGTGCTTTCTTACTGTTAGTGGAATTCTTCCTTTGTACATAGATTTATCATGGAAAGCCCAAGGAAATGCAAGCTATGAATGGATCAGAAGAAATTGTCCATTCTATCTGATAGGAGATCTATGACAATAATTAAAACCCTGGTTCTAAAGAATATAGTGGAAGTTTCAAATGCTTCATACTGGAAACATTTGGACTTGATTCTCT
Organism: Anser anser; assembly: GCF_964211835.1. Taxonomy (NCBI): domain Eukaryota; kingdom Metazoa; phylum Chordata; class Aves; order Anseriformes; family Anatidae; genus Anser; species Anser anser. The sequence continues at coordinate 19,355,992 of NC_139730.1, forward strand.
GCTCTTTGGCTTGACAGAAGATTGCAAACTGAGCATAACACCCTTCCAAATAGGCGTGGTAGCATTTTGTAAACAATTAGTAGAATAAACTGCAGAACAGGAAGAATCAGACAGCAAGATAAATTCAAGGCTTTAGTAATTACCTGTGTTTTATCTGGATCAGCCTGTATAGCAGAAGAAAAGGCAAAAACACAGAGACATTCTCTAATTGCTACCCCAGAAATTGCACTTAAAGCTTATTAAAAGATAATGTGTAAACAAGCAGTTTTAATGGATTTATACTATTCTCCCAAGGAGTACTGGGATGGGTATCAAATGTTTAGTTTAGATTTAATGCACTTTCCCATAGGGGGAAATTTAACAGTGCATCTAGTAAAAAACAAAACAACACAAAACAAACCCACTAGTGAATCTCTATACATGGATAAGTCCTGAAAGTAAAAACCTGAGTCTTCAACTTAATAAAACTGGGGCTGGGAGAATAACAGTTTTTTGCAGACATATGGTCTGATTTTTGTGTGGTCCTGTGTGGAGCCAGGGTTTGGATTCAATGATCATTGTGGGTCTCTTCCAACTCAGAATATTCTATGAATCTGTGAGGAAAGCTTGTATGAAGTGGCTTAATTTGAAGTTTAGGATTAAGCAAGATTAAAAATATCGTGAAGGTTGCTTGTTATATTCAAGTTTCTTTTTCTCTAAGGTTTTATTCCAGTAGATAATGAAAAATAAGAAAGGTGACATTGGTCAATGCTTCTAGAAAGGAAAAAGTACAAAATACAAGTTGGTTCACAAGGTGATTAACTCACAGAATTCATGAAAAGATACAACTGGATCCCACTCCTACTTTGTGAGCATTATGCAGCTCCACTCTGACAGAAAAAGGGGGAAAAGCTCTCAAGAAAAAGGAAAGGGAAATTCAAGCCCTAGCTGCTGGACTAAATCCCTGTATTAGGGGAATGTCCTGGAGGAAGGAGAAGGATGAACCTTTTCCCCAACACATGTTGAAGTGCACTAAAAACACAGGTCCCTCAAGTGACTTTCTGGGGGACAAAATCACAATTTTTGCTTGATTACTTCTGCCCCCCAGCAATATAATTACTCTGGAAAAAAAGGTGTAAGTCTAGTTTTTGTAAAAATATGAGCTGCAGTGAGGTTGCATCATCTTAAAGATGTAGAACAATAATAAATCACAAGAAGAAATATGAGGCATAATATAGTTCCAGGCTAATAAAATATAGAGGAAATCTTGGCTGCCCTTTGGTATAAGATGGAGATGTCTTTCTGCTCCTACAGATGATATCACAGAATAGTTTAGGTTGGAAGGGACCTCTGCAGGTCATCTGGTCCATATCCCTGCTGAAGCAGGGACACCTAGAGCAGGTTGCCCAGGACCATGTCCAGCAGCCTTTTGAAAATTTCCAAGGAGGGAGACTCCACAGTCTCTCTGAGCAACCTGTGCTTGTGCTCCATCACCCACACAGTACAGAAGAGCTTCCTGATGTTCAGATGGAACTTCCCATGTTCCAGTTTGTGCCCATTGCCTCTTGTCCTGGCACTGGGCATGACTGAAGATAACGTGGCTCTCTCATCTTTGCACCCTCCTTTCAGGTATTTATGCACATTGATAAGATCACCCCCTGAGCCTTCTCTTCTCCAGGCTGAACAGTCCCAGCTCTCTCAGCATCTCATCATAGGAGAGGTGCTCCGGTCCCTTGATCGTTTTGGTAGCCCTCCAATGGACTCTCTCCAGTATGTCTAGGTCTTTATATACAGCCCTTTCAGCTGAACAGAACACATCTCCCTTATTTGCATACTCAACTTACTAGTTTACAGAAAAGACAGAGACATGTGATGTATAAATTAATTACCCATAGTTATTAATCACTGTAGGTTTCATTTAAATTATCATATACTGTTTAATTGTCAATGTACTGTGGTAGTACTAGAAAATGGTGACTAGCAAAATTGTCTTGCTCTGAAGTAGGCAGCCTTCAGGAAAAGTTGTTACAGAAATGATTTACAATCAGTGACTGCCTGGGTAAGAGCTAATAACAATGTTCACAGTAAGATTAATTTTCAGTGGATAAAAGAAGATTAAATGAGGCCAGAGCTTTCATTATCAAATATATGGGGCAATATACACTGCTATTACTGTCAACTTTAAGACTAAATAATGACGTCAGACATCCACTGCATTTTCTCCAGCAACATCTGGCACAATGAATACACCTAAAATGAGAAATAAAGAATGACCAAATAGCATTTCTAACTCTCTTCTTCTTCCAGTCATATCATATTCAATTTTATTATCTGCCAGTGGAAAGTTTATTATTAAACCCAGTTGTAACCAGGTTGTCCTTTTCCCTTTCTTTCTCAATTCCCCGTGAGGTTACATTTGACTCTCCTCTCCTCAGGTCTCTGTAAAAACAAGGATAAATCCCGTTTGTTAAAGTGTGTGAATACAGAATGAGACTCACAAATCAAAACGTTTCATAGTTTGATACCCTCATGAAATCCTGCATTCTGATGGATGCTGCCTTTCTTTCTCTTCCATAACCTGTGCCTCCCCACCCCAAATCTGCTCTGTAGTCTTCCTCTAAGCCAAGGCTGCATTCTACCTTAATAGAAACTTTGTAAATTGCTAAGTTGGAGTGAAAACGGACTTGAAATTTGTCACCGAATGGTGTGACCATTTTGGACAACAACAAACTAAAAAAGCAAATTATATTAAGTGCCTAAAATGGTGTAAAGACTTTCAGTTTCTTCTATTTTTATATGGCGTGACACTTCAGAATATTCCTTCTGCAGGACTGAGGCTGTCTCTTACTGTATCTACACAACAGCTAATTCATTTCTGGCCTCATCCTGATCTTGACTTCTGGCCATTACCAGAATTAGATTATCATAATAACAACAATTAGAATGTACTATTTCTATCAAACTGGATAACTTTGGACATTTGATCTGACGTATTCAAAAATCAGAGAAAAAGTATGAAAAACACTTCTGAGGACATAGAATAAAAAAGATACTTCTAAAATTGTATGTCTAATTTCATCTCATTACTCTCTCATCATCTTTTAACCTTTCCATCCTCATGCTTGGAAAAGAAAAGATTTCTTACCATATGAAATCAGTAACAAATTATTTGCACTGCTGTTAGAATTCTCTCTGTTCACATTGGCTTGTACTATAAATACAGAATACTTTAAGGACCAGACAGTACAGAAATGTAAACATCCTATGAACTCAGGTATGCTTGTATAAACTGAACGCCAAAAAACAATGTATAATCAATTTTGCATATCACTGCTACCTCATGAATAAGCTGCAGAGAGGGAAAAAAAAAGGGCCAAACCTACCTTAAAGGAGTCTATATCAAGGTGGGAATCAGTCTCTTCTCCTAGGCACCAAGTGATAAGACAAGAGGAGATGGCCTTAAGTTGCGCCAGGGGAGGCTTAGCTTGGATATTAGGAAAAAATTCTTCACTGAAAGGGTTGTGAAGCATTGGAACAGTCTGCCCAGGGAAGTAGTTGAGTCTTTGCCCCTGGAGGTCTTCAAAATACATGTAGATGTAGAGCTTAGTGACATGGTTTAATGGTGGACTTGGCAGCGCTAGGTTAAAGGTTGGACTAGATCATCTTAGAGGTCTTTTCCAACCTAAATGATTCTATGAGTCTAAGTCAGTTCTCAAAGAAAAATGTGTGATACCTTTTCCATGCAGAATCTATACAGGAAAATAATCCTAAGCTCCTTAGATCAGAAAGAAAATTAAAACTAGTGTAGAATAAATTTGTTGAAGTTTTCACAGAACTTCTAGTATTATCCAAAGGCAAAACATAGTTATTAATCTGAAACAAAAGAAAATCTAGAATGAAATGAATAATTCAGTGCCAGATTTTAGTGCAGTCTATTGTTTGCAAGGCATGTCAACCTGGCACAGTGTAGCCCTGATCTCAGCAGCTGTGGAGACTGGATCTGTGCTTTGGGATGCCCCTTTTTCTCCTCACCCATTAAGTGAGCTGTTTGCCCTGACAGCAACCATCTACCCTGTCACATGCAAATATGCTACCATAGTATTCATACAGATGTGCAGCCACTGTGATCGAGCAAAAGGCCACTGCTGTGGAAGCTGCTGTTCCCTCTGTCTTCTACATCTCACAGCAGCAGTCTCCTAGCATCCTTCCATGCCCATCACAGAGGTCTGGACTGTTTCTGGGGAAGAATCAAGGGGGAAGACAAGATGGAAGGGTGTAATGACTGCTGCTTCTTGATTCCTAGGACCTATTGGCTCCTATTACAAAGGGGTCAGACAGCACTACTGAAGAGCAGCAGTTCTTCACAGCAGTAGCTGCAGCTCCTTACATCCCCTGAGTAGATGATGAGGCATTCAGCTGGTCAGAGGACATAGCCTGGACAGCCATTCTCGCTGCTCTCAGGAAAAAGGGAAAATAACAGTGCAAACTAGTTGTTCCAGTATTCATCTTCTGTTAGAGGATGGAGTTATGATGTATTCATTCCCTGAATTTATGTTGATTTGAGCAGTGGGTAGGAATTAATAAAGTGGGAGAAAAAAACCAACCAACCAACAACAACGAAAAAAAAACCACACAAGAAACAGAAGCAGGATCTTAGATAAACTATTTTTTTGTTTGTTTTAATCACATCAGTGATACTTTTTCAAATGATGGACTTTTTCATTGTCTCTTGATTGGATGCAGAAAGGGATCAATTTTATAACACCAAAATGATGCTTGAGAAGATTAATACTAAATTGGATCAGGTAGAGGTTGTGATAACAGCCCTGAACTCTACATATGAACAGATGGTAGTCTGCGTTAATAACTTAGAAGGCTAGACTTGGCATAGCAAAATGCGATGCATTTTAATGACGAACTCCATTAAAAACATGAGGATCAAGTGTGACCATATTTAAGGGCTTGCTTCTCCTAATTTTGCAGAATTGAAAGAGAAAGATCTTATTGTCATTATCCATTGCAGAATCAAACTCAGTTTGCAGAAGATTCAGGGAAAGAATTAATGATTTAAAGAACAGTAAAGCTGGAAAGAGGAGCAGAATGCTGATATATATTTTGTGACTACATTTATCAAGATTCCTGTTTAGGAATGAAACCACAGAAAGTGAAAGTATGTACATTTATCAGAATTTATAATAAATTTCAATTTCCTTTACTTATTCTTTATCCACAGGAACTGTTTCACTGTTGATTCTGAGAGTAACCTGGGATTTTTATTGAGAAAAATGGCATTTGCTCCTCTCAGAAAGACAGTATCAACAGCAAGAGTCAAGGCCATACACAGGGTCTCATTTGGAATAGACTTAAATAGTCAAGTGCCTTCTAATGAATCCTCTCAACCTCTTTCTAAATAAACAGTTATTACATTAATATTTGTTTTCAAGTCCTTATCCAGCCCAACCTTCCAATTTTGTATGATTAATTCTGCCTTAAGAGCTTCTTGTTCTATCTTCACAACCAGAATACAAAACATTGCTTGATCTGAAATTCAGGTATATGATCAAATACACTCCACTTAGCAGTTGGAGTGGTCTTCAGTGAATTGCCTTCTTGCAGTACAGAACATTGATAAGCACAGGGGTGCTCAGGTCTGACTGCGCGCAGAGTATAACTATGCATTCAAAGTTATGGAAGCCTGACAATATAATGGCAGTTAGAAATTCTTATTAGTCTTTATGCTAGTTACCTGTAAGTATGATCAGAACATTCAGTTACTGTACACTCATCTGTTGATACCTCCTTCTGATTTACAGCTTGTCTAGATAGCAAGCTGTTATCACTGATGTTTCCAGGAATATGTCCTAACCCAAAGTAGTGGCTTTCAGTTGGTCTTCATATTTCTCAGCTCTGATCAGCTTTCGCTGATCACTCTCAAAGAGATCAGTGATCTTCTGCCTAACCTTATCTTTCTCAAACTAGTTCTTCTGATCCTCTGACATGACTATAGAACATTGCCTTCTAATACTAGTTTGCAAATCTCTTCTTCTACCCATGCCTTAGATTTGGTTTCTTATGTCTTCTTCTGTCATTATACATATTATAATCACTGCTCCTGTAATTTCCTTCTTCCTTTCTTTCTGTCTTTAAGTTCTTCTGTTGCGCTTAGTGTGAAAATTCCAAAATTCAAATAATAAAACTATCAAATGAAAGTAACACAACAGTAGATGAACAAATCAATTCTCCCATTAACAGGTGCTTTAGTCACTTGTCTTTTCTCTCTTTATCATGACAAAAATCTGCAGTATCATCAAAGTACCATATTAACACATTAGACATCGTGGAGTGAATAATACAGAAAATAATCTTTGAATACGTTTTTTTTTTATCCTTTCTGCCTGTTGAGTTGCACTGTAGTTTAAATCCAACGTGCACTTATTTTCATCCCTAGCAGACATGTTCTGCAGTTAGTTAGTTAGGCTTGACTGAAGGCAACATGAGTTTTTCTTTCCTAAAAATCACAATATCTGGCTTATTCTAATTAGCTATTTCTGCAGTAGTGCAAGGAAAAAAATGGATAGCCCTTAAAGTCCTTTATTCTTCTGACTAGCTTTTTTCTTTTTTTTTATATGAAGGATGAGAGAAATTTGCTTTGTAAAAACAGTATTCTACATTATAATTCCTTTCCCATCACAATAAGTTTGACCATGAGTTTGTCAGTAAAAAGTTCATTGAATTCTTTACAATTGGTTTCTGAGATAGTCATTTTCCTTTTTTTCTTTAGAGAAACTCTGTAAAGGTTGCACACACACAAGACCAGTGGAATACATTTCATTACATAGCTTAGACAGCAAAAACCTAATTTTCCAATCAAATTCAGGTTTGATCCATTTAGTTCATTTTAGCTATACTCTTGACATCAGATGGAAGCTAAAATCCTCTTTTGCATTTCTCCCACATTTAAATCTGAACTCTGTTTAACAGATAAATAATATTTGTGAAGTTCAGATAAGACCATATTTTCTTCTTCACAGAAATATATTAGTTAGGATTTGACAAATTTCTGTTCAAGGGATGGTTTTAATAATGGTCTAAAATTAGTGTGATTGTATGTGCATGGGCTGGCAAATTTTTTATCATTTATTAAGCCTATTCCCTTAATTCTTAATTTTCAGCATTTTTTGGTGTAGGTATTTTTACTTGGTTTTCTGCAGTCATCACAATTTAATGAATGGGTCTGAAACCATTAGTAGGAGATTACCTGTTGTAGAGAAAAATATATTTTGCCCTTGGTTAACCATAGTACTACTCTATAGAACAAAAGGAAACTGCATTTGATTTTGTTGGAAATAGACCTGTCTTTAGAACACAAAGGAGGTTTCATTATCTGTATGTATTTACTCCATAACTTCATTCTGTAAATGTTTCCTATGGGCAAACTAGCAATTTTCAGCTAGTAAAAAAATCTGGAATGCCTGTAATAGGCATAATTGCCTCTCTAGCAAGCATATTTGTGATTTTTGGACATTGATGTTTATGTCAGATTTAGGTAATAAGAATTAACATTTCAATTTACAATTCTTTTGTTTCCTTGCTCCACAGATAACTTCATGTAGTCACAGTCTTCCTTTACAACGCTTTTTTACTAACCTATGAATCATCTTAAACAAGTATATCAGAGAAGTCCTACCACCTGCAGAAATGTGATTCCAGGTGTGATTTGCAATGGAGGTCAGTATGGGTGAACTCTCTAGTGCAATTAATATTTTTTTTATAATTACCTTCAAGAGCATATTTCATGTCCTGGGCAAACAGAGTCCACATGATTTCAGCACTGATTTTCCCCATGTTCAGCTCTTGAGGGAACCTGCAATCAATCACATTACATTAGTTCATCTGCTGCTAGAAATTATGCTTACAGCTGCACAGCAGTAAAGCAAATATTTGTACAAAGAAATTATTTTCCACAAAATAATTCCCCTATTATCCACTCACTGTATTTTCTGTTCTGCACCATCCATACTTCAAATAAAAACTTAAACTACCTCTAGTCTAATGTCAGGGGCCTAACGAATTAGATGAATGTTGCACCAATTTCATCACATAACGTGCTTTAAACCAAGGAACATTTATCTATCTTGCAGATAAATCCTGAACTTCAGGCAAATCAAGTAGCTTATGAAGAACCTGAAACTATTGGCTGAAATGTTTAGAACATACAGGTTTGCCTTAATTCCTTTAGCATCACACTGGAAAATAGTAAAGTTGTTTGTGAAGCTATATTAAGCTTATTAGGCTTATACTAAGGGACCTTGGCTTAGACTAAAGACCCTGTTTAGAGAGTTTCACTTTGAAGAAAGGACAAAATAATAAAGAATATGAAATGCGGAAAAATACATACTTCTAATTAAAACTTTTAGTTTTGGTCTTATGCTTCATTTGTCTTTGAAAAAGAGTCCTTTTGAGATATTTTTTGCTGCTACTAAGTATTTGTCCACATTTCATAGATGCTAGTTGTTTCTTACTCCATGTAAACAAAAAGCTTTAATCTTTCAGTTACTATTTTCACTGCTAGCTGCTATCAAAAGCTTACATTTTAGTGAGACGCTGTATTTTTTACATCATATTTGAAAGGAGAGCTTTTTTTTTTTTTTTTTTTAAGTCTGTCCTTACAGCAGTTGTGGGATTGATAATAATGTGAATGGTTTTCAGAGCACAGAAGCAGACCAAAGCAGGCCACACAACTAAAGAACAGAAAGTACTGCACAGATCCTCAGAGTAATAAAGAAGTTTTTAATACTACAGTGGTGCAAATAGAACCATATGAATACAAGCGCAATTCACCATAAATACATAAAATCATCAAAGACCAAATTCATGAGAAAACATACAGAGCTAGGGCTTTTGTCTTGTGTTTATTACACCACTTTACACTAGCAGAGAAAAGTATTTTCACCTTTTATTAAAGCACTAACCAAATTCAGAAAATATTCTGTAATAATTCATATAAAAAATTAAGTTTTAAATTTCTCATTGCCAAAGAAGGAATGAGAATGATGGACAACTATATGACACTAGCAATATGATCTAAGTGATGTATTCTTTTCAGTGGTAAATAGCATTACATGAGTGTTGCTCAAATTCAGATAATTATATCAGCTCTACCAGGCTACATACTACCCTGAGAATAAATAATATTGAAGTATGTGTATTTTTTAAGTGGGACATACTTGACCATGATCTTATCAACAAAGTGCTTACACAGTTCATTACCTGTCACTTTACAATGAAGCAATTGTTAGCATAAATCACTGGTATGCCTTCTTTTATGCTAATGGCTGCTCAATTACAGAAATTGATATTAATTCTTTTAAACATAAAGTTACTTTTATTCAAAAGCTCAAATGTATTAACTGTAACTGTCTTTAATTTCTTTACCTGCAGTCCAGTCTGAGTGCTTTCTGAGCACCAGACTTGAATTTTGACAATGTGTCTCTGAGGAAAGATTTAAAAGTTGTTTTAATATTGAGAATGTCTTTTGTCCATATAGCAAAGCTGGCCATACTGGAAGTCTGGGTCTGATAAACATGCACTTATTTGATTAGTTTTATATATCTGTGTTTATATTTTAACTTATAAAAACACATACACACACAAACTGCAATTATCCTTCTGTTATGTTAAATGAGTTCTGTACATTATCCTCAATTCACCCCACTTGACTTCAGTTAGGTACCTAAACTTGATGGTAAGAGATACCAACTTCTGTATCCTCGAGAAAGATATACATACGGCATAATCATCAACTGGACATGCCAATGAAGTTCCATAACCTTAAATAAGGTCTATATTACTTTAGGTTATGGAATAGTTAAAAACTGTTTCATGTCTATGTCACATTTTAAACGAATATACATGTTTTAAATCTTGACTTTTACTCTACATTTTAAACAACCTTCCCCATTGTTACATACCGCATTTGTGAATTCTATATGTGCCCACTTTAGAAGGGCACATACAAAGCTTGACACTGTGAAATACTAACCAAGGCTGTGTATGTAAGTACTATATATAAGTGCTAGCCTTTTTTCCTGTGGGCAGTTATGATTGGTATGGCATTGGTATGCACCGCTCCTGCCACAATTTATCCTCAGAGATAGCTTTATGCATGAATAGTCATATTTACTTCAATTTGGTTACTCATGTAAAAATAATTTATTATTTGCATTACAGTAGCATGTAGAAGCTTCTAATAGATTTAAGAAATTTATACACAGGAATTTTAAAATATGTAATGAGAAAAAATCGCTGACTTCAGAGCTCATATTTGAAAAAGACAAGAAATAGAATGGGGAAGAATACAAGGTAAAAGTGACTCTCTCAAGATCCTGTGACAGGTGATTGTCAGTCAGCAACAGAACTGTAGCTTTTGGATCTTCCTTCTGAGCCCTCTTCCCCATGAAGATGTGGTTCTAGTTTGCTTTAATACACATACATACATTTAAGTATATACACATACAATTACACAAATATTGAGAGAAAATGAAAAATAAGTAAGAATAGAAAATTCAGGTAACCTGTTAGCATTCATTTGATATCTATCCCTAAGTACACGATGCCCCAAAAGCTTACCATTTTCTTGTTCCTAGCTTTCACTTGGTCAGAGAGATGTTCTTAGTATCATCAGCCATATTCCACTGTCCTACTAAACTGATTGAATTGAATCCTACTAAACTGGTTGAATTACCAGCAGTATGAAAAATGCTCACATCAAGAATTTATGCAACAACCAGTAACGCAAACCGCCAAGGAGAACATGACTGAGATTGTATTATGCCTGTTGCTCTCACAGGCATAATTGTTTCTCAGAATGTTAAGTGCATGTAAAATTTTAAAATCCTTTTAATGTCCAGTTTCTAACATCTACACATCCATGGGTACAGCAGCAGAAGAACACAGGCTTGACATTTGCAACCACAATTAAAGCTGCTTGGAGGATCCTAAAAGTAACATTGCAAAAACAAAAACAGCTTCTTATAAATTCCATATTGTATTACATTCCTTCCTGACATCATGTTATAATGCTAAAACGAGTACTTGACAACTCTAGTGTGCAACTTTCAATTTGTTCTATAGATAATTCTGGTACATCCGGACTTGGGTTCCAAATGTCAGAAACAACAGTAGTGTTTTAATGTTTTAAGAGTAATGATAGGATAAGCTATATAAATCTGTTATTAGTTATTCTGTTATTACTAATTATGTGGTTTTTTTGTGTGTGTGGTTTTTTTTTTTTTTCCCTGAAAGTGACCTGCATATAGAATACTCAGACACTGATTAGAAAAGTCATATGTCAGAGTTTGCAGCAGTCTCCGCTGGTTTGGCACATTTGGGGCCACAGTAGAAGGCAAATTCCAACACGTACAAAACCACACTCAGAATTGAAAGGAAAAATTAGTCAAAGCATTAAGATATAAAGACTAAATGGCACCCCAAGAAGATTCTTTTCAATTAACCATATTTTTAAAATATGTCACATTTATATAATATGTCATATTTAAAAATATATTCACAGTCAAATTCTTTGTAGACCCTGGTGGTTAGATTAATGTAGAAGTTCTCTGTTTCTCTGACCAAATATGCAACAACTAGAGGTACACTCAGGGCCAGTTCTCCCTTTCTTATTAAGGTTTGATACAGGAGGATCTTCATTTAAAGACCAAAGAGCTCAGTGAGAAACCACCCTTCATTAAAGGAATGAAATTATTATTCAATTCCAAACAAGTAAGAGAGCTCAATGATTTCTTAGCATGACTTATTGCTGTGCACAAGATGTTAATGGATGATAAAGCTGCCAGTTTGGAATCAAAAACTAATCCAAATAAAAGCAAAGGGTATGCCAAGCACTCAGACAAGCTCAGCAGAAAGGGATCAAGTCTCCTCCTACTGTATAAACAGCTGGATTGCATAAGCTACCGGTCAAAAAGTTAGTTAGAGCTAAGTTGGATAGTCTAGGGCTGATTTTTGAAAATTGAAGGCCGAGGTGCCATCTCTAAGTTGGAGTTGAAGGCAAAAAAAAAAAAGCCTAAAAAATTTATAAAAGGGACAGTGATAGGACTGGAAGACAAGGAGCTTGCTTGGTGCTGTCTAGTACTTCTGCTGTGATAAAGGAACCACGAATCTACACACAACTCTAAGTAAATAAATACTGACTCATACCACATTTTTCTTACTCTAATGAAAATAACATTTCATGTTCCTGGATTTCCGATGAAGGTCTGGGCAAAAAGACTGAAGTTAATCCTATTTTACCTAAGCTCTATCTAAACTGTACTCCAGAAATTCAAGTACTGGAGTAAATCCCAAGTCAAACTCTTTGAAGGAAAATCAGATCAATCTCTTTGAAGGAAACTGAAGAAAAGATTTATGCACTTCATTGTATTTTGCAAAATCTTTTATCCTACTCATGGAGGGAGGAGATATATTTGAAAGAATGTATGAGAGCCACATTTGTCAAGAAAGAAGTATGCATCCTAGAATTCCTTCATCAAATTGCAGGAAGGACAGTAAACAGCATTCATATAATGACTAGTTTATACAAACACTGTTTTTCACATCATCTGCTCTAAAAGGGTAATGGTAGCCATGACCTGCTCTCAAAAGTAGAGGAGCTGTAACTCTGGAAACTGTAGAACATCATAGAATGGAGCTAACATTCCAGTCCCTTGTCTTCTGAGTATCTGCCTAATAGTCATTATTAAACTCATTATTCTACATTTGATTAATCCCTCATCACCATGGTAATGAAGCACAACTGTACTGGTGCATGCATGCTATCCTTTTGTGCATTGTTAAGCTTGTGACCAAAAAACTACATATACCAGAATATTTGTTTTTCTTTCCTGTATGTGAATGCACACAAGGTTTTTGTGTTTTTGTTGCTGCTGCTGTGGAGTCAGTCTTCTCTCTGTCCTCTATGTCTAAGCATTTAGTAAGATACGTGTTTCCACCATTTGTGTACTTTAATTTAGTGTTTATGGGCTCTATGAGTACTTGATTTCAAGTCGTCTCTAAACTTCCTTTCCAAAACTTCCACACTTAAAACAATCTGATGGGCATTATACAACTATCATAGTTAACTGTTGTGGTGTTGCAAATCTGTGAGAAGATAACAAGGCTTAACACAAAAAAGAATCATAAGAAAATTTCCATATGTTGAAGATAAACAGTAACAGCAGCATTTACTTATTAAAGGGAAATGATAATCAAAGGTCAAATTCTAGAGCCCCTGTGTAAATAAGTAATGTTATATTATTTGTATATTATTTATCTTATCACTGATTATATAAAAAGACAACTTTTTTTTTTTTTTCCAAACAGTTCCAAAATTTGGTCTCCAAGCAGCAAAATTTCAGAGAAATTTCACATGCAAAACTCTACACATTAGGTTTTCTAGCCTTTGTAAAAGCCACACATTTTTACATTTCTCAGGGAAGCAAGAGGACAACCAGGAGTGTGCTCTGTAAGTAATTTTGTTTCTCTTGCTACAATAATTTCTGTCTCATGGGCCATAATTTTCTCAATTTCTCTGTCATTCTTGGAACAATGCTATAAAATCTCAGTTTATCCATAACATTGCTCTCAAAATCACCTTCCTAACTTGCATGACAGTCTCCAATTCTCAACTCATAAATCAAGCATACAATTAAAAGTGGTGAAACTTCTTAATAAGCAGTATGTTAGGTTTTCATGGCAAATAAAATAGCCATTCAGCTGCTGATATATAATTATCTCCATGCATTTCCAAAAATGCTAAATTGCATATAGAAGGTATCCACTTACGAATTTCTTCCCTCTATATGTTTTATACAACATACATGCTATACAACTAAATTGAACTCTTTTTACTAAAAATGTGCAGAGGCACAGAGTTTAGAACTTGATTTCCAAATGCACAAAGATATTTCAAGCAGATTATTTTTTATTGTTGATGTTCTTTTTAATTGAAAAGAAATTTTATTTTACTAGCAATTTCTGCTGTCCTGCAGCATGTGTCCTAATCCTCTCAGAGGAACTTTGTTCTTTATCCCATCCCTCTCTCCATCATGTTTTCCTTAGAATACACCTAGAACAATTTTTAAGATCAGTTGTCCCCCGAACAATTACTTCTATGTACTTTTCAGTGAAGATACTGGAATGAAATTCATATATATATTTGTTCAGGTAGATGTTTTATAAGAAGTATATTTTTTGTACAGATAGTCTGACACAAAAATTGAGCTTTAGTTAATAGAGGAACTTCACACTAAACTGTATAAATGTAGTAAACAGAAAAAAAACTTTGTTTCTTCTTCGGGGTAGGAAGAAGTTCTTTAATAAGGCCAGCGCAGGAAATAGTTGAACAAAGAGATGCTTATTGGCCAGGACTGAAACAATTCTTCATTTATTTAAAAGAATGACAGGAATCAGAAGGCAAATATTTTCCAGTATCTGGTTATCACCAGGAAGTTTCTTTGGGGACTAAGTCTAACCCCTGTGGTCCATAGACAATGTGCTACCTTTTACTTACAGACAAGCACATCTCCATGTACAGAGTGCCTTTCAGTATTTATCAAATATTGGCTGAAAGAAACAGAATTGTTCTCACTCCTCTTCAGACCATTCCATTAAATTTCCCCTGCCACTGCAGATGCCTCTATTAATTGTTTAAGCTTCAATTCCAATTGTTCTCTAAATCAGCCAGACTACGCTGAGATTTTGTAGACTCTGCAAAATATCTCCAAGGAGCTAAGATAGCTGAAACTTTTCTCCAGGTCTTCATCATGTCACATTTCAATTAGCACAACATCTCTCTCTTATCTGTTTCAGCCTTAATATGTGACACATGTGTCTTTGCTCTCTTTCTGTATATTTCATTTTTAAAACCCAGCACTCTATCTCCTTTTCTTGCACCAATCAATTAGCTTGCTCTTCGCTACTAGTATAACAATAAGTTATTCAACTTGTCTTAGTTATTGATTGGTCCTTCCTCACATATTACATCTCAGTTCTGAGAAATCAACTTCCATCTGTGGTAAATCCAAGATACCATTCTCCATTTTAAAAATTTTCAAATCAGCCTACCTACTTAGACTTTCTCTCCAGGTAGCCATAAATTTGGAGAGTATCCTTTTGTGAAGCTTTTTATTTTTTATTTTTTTCCCCACAAATACATAAATACATTCCTAATACTCTATTATAATGCCTAAAAGGAGTCTCAGCATGGTTTGTACAGTTGGTGTGCCACAATACTATGATAATATTAATACCATCACACTGTTTCACTGAGCTTTGCTTTCTGTCTATCCATTTAGTTCTCTTGCGTAATACTGTGCTACTTGACTTTTTGGGATGGTTCACATACCATGTGTCTTAAGAGTTCCTGAAACAAAATATTTCTTTCCATTTACAAGAGCACTAAATCCTTATTTAACTGTTGATTTTATATTCTGTATTTTAAAACAAATCTATACTCAGATTACATTTAAAATACAATTACTGATTCTGATGTATTTCCTGTCCTTATTTTAATAATTCTGTGATTCTTAATTTTTATGGGGAAGGTAATTACTTACTGGTTCAAGACAGGTGTATATGCGGTTTTATCTTCATCTATGATGGTGACCATCAGAGTAATGAGCTGTGCCCAGAAATCTAAATTCTTTGTTGTTGGCCCCTGTTCTTCTTTAGGAACTTCTTGTTTCTTACCCTGTTAAAACAAGATTTTAACATATTTTATATTAGAGAAATTAGAGTAACTATTATGTGATTTTTACCTACATGTTATTACTTAGTTTTGAAGACTGTCTTCGAACCTAAGACTGTTTCGAAGACTGTCTTAAGTCTACCCAGATTACAGTAGTTTGTATAATAGTCTGTATCTGGTTGTGGACATGTCAAAAACCATACATAGTGCCAAGGCACCCAAATCAGCTGAGAAATTTGAATTATAGTGCATGTACACAATTCAATGAAATACATTCTTAAAATTCTTGTTGTGCTGAAACTGAGTGTAGGTAAAATGGTCTGCTGAGATGGAACTTTAATATCCTACACAATAAATACCGAACAAATCAATTATAAGGAATATTGCTTCTTTTGTTTTAGATTAAACTATGCTGAAGTTATTGGGCTTGCTATGCTCTTCACTCTAAATGAAGAAGCAGATAAATTTCACTTTATTTTGTAATAAGAAAAAATAGCAAAAGCTATTGCCTGAAGTATTTCGCATGGAGATTTTCCAAGGACTGATAGATTGGCTAAAAGAACCAATATTTGCATAAAAATATGCATTTGTTTAAAACAGGCAGAGGAAAACAGTGCAGAGTAGGAGGGAAAAAAAAATCGCTGGAGATAGAAATACTGGGAAGAGGTACCTAGGAATATTCAAGAGGGGTATTGTCTCTCCAAGGACTTTAAAGCTGTGAGCATAACAAGTGAGTTATTTGGTTTCTTTCTTTTTTTTTTTTTAATTTTTATTTTTTATTTATTTATTTTTATTCAGGGAAATGGGATTTTGTATGCTCTTTGTAAATAAAAAGGACTGCAACCAGTTTCATATCCAAAACAGACAGTCTGAGAAGTCCCATTACATTTTTGTAACCGTCACCAGGCAAGACACGAGACACTGATATGTCAGATGGATTACCAACATGACTGTCCAGTCATTAATTAATATTTAGTAAGTAATGCAGTGTTTTATATTTCCCTGGATGGAAAGCCTACCTTTTGTGCCTTTCTGTGTAGTTATAAGTATGTATAATATTCACCCCTTAAAAAACTCTATCAAGAAATTAATACTTTCTTACCTTGTTAAAATGTATATTGTTTTACATTCCCCGTGCTTCTCATTTGTAGCCTACATATGACCAATTGAATGGACCCTGTTTCTCTTTGGATAGGCCTATATTAGTAGTATAGTGAATTAATTAAATGTTATCTTAACCTCAATTAACTTTTATCTATTAACAACATTTAGAATGGCAGAAAGGGAATTTGAGCAACACTTAATTGAAATTGTTTTTGCTGTCACTGTGGAGAATTTTAGAAAAGTATCATTAATCACCCTGTTGAATATTTAGCTGATACACAAATGATACAGCGTCAGTGTCTAATGTGACTGAAATAAAGGTGAGGCTCAGAAGCAGTTAAAATGGATGGTGTGATTAATATCACCAGCAATTTACAATTGCCCATGCAAACAAAAGAGCTTTTCAAAATGGAAATGATTTTTGGAGCATTAATGTCACTCACCAGGGCTTTCCCTGTTGTACATTATATAAGACCTTGTTTCTATAACAAAGATTTTTTCCTACTACTTTTTTTTTTTTTCCTCAGCAGCTACTGCATGTTTCACAAAAACTAAGAAAAAGGCAGTTGTAGAAGATAAAGCCAGTTCACATTTATTCCAACATCTTATCAAGAGCTATATTTCTACAAAACAACAACAAAAGGCAAAAAACTACAATGGCACATAGCTGAAACAACTCTTCATGATTTTCACATGTGGATGCGAATCACAAGAGGTAAAATTCTATTCTTCATTATGCATAACAAAAAATACGTAGTTTACAAAATTTGAGTAGCACAAAGAGGTACCCTCCATAAAAACTCTCTTGTACAGAAATCCCGTAAAGATCAAGACGAAGGCAAACGTAGAAGGTGGTTAACATGAGTTGCACACTCGTGGATATAATATGCAGGAGCCTATCACTTCTGGCCAGATGGAAATACTACTGTTTAAGTAAGAGTAGCATCATTCACAATATGATTCAGGCAAGAAATGAACCATAGTAAAGCCCCAAGCCTGCAGCGGGCCTAAGCAAGACAGCAGCTGCTAGTCTTTCCCTTGAGTGAGAGCAGGTGCTGGCCTACATATAAACCATTTCCTGTTGCTTTGGGGCTCATTGGTTTCAGCTCTCACTTCTCACAGCTCAAATCTCAGATGTACAGCTAAAACATGAACCTTCTCTGCTGCACCACGCTAGGATGAACTCAGTTTTCTTTCCTGCCTCTGAGCAGAGGAAGCCTCCATTGCGTGGGGAGGCAAGCAAAGATAAGAGAATGGTTAATGAAGAAGGCTAAAGGGTGGAACCTGGGGTAATTGGGTTAAGGGTTTTTGACACAAGGCTAATGAAATCACAGTTTTGGTTTCTACTTCATCGTTCTAATCGTGATACCAGAAATCACTCTGCAATATGGCTGGATTCAATGAAAATCCTTCAGAGCTATAGATTCCAACAAGATATATATTTAGCTGTTCCATGTACAGATATATTGGTGGCAAACTGCAACAGAAAAATGCAGAAGGTAGTCTCCTGTACAACTGTAGAGCTGATGCAGAAGTTAGGTAGTGATTTGAGTGATCTTATTCATTTCTCTATTAAAGCTAGTTTAATTAGATTCGTTTCCTCAGAATTACCTCCCACCTGCCATGAAACAGAAACTTTTCCTGTCAGTTATTAAGATATATGTGACTGATGTTTGATTACTGTTAGCGATCAGTTATTTCAAATATGGTCTATTTTTATTCATTTTAAATTTTGCTTTCCACACATTTTCACTAAAATTTCTCATATTTGGTAATAATTGTTTGTCTATAGTTTGTAAACACTTGTCTGTTTAAAGTTTCTACATACAAACTCACCTGCTGGAATACTAGTTGAAAGGGAGTAGAAAAGGCATGTAAATACAGTGAAACTGCTGCAGTTAATTCATTTTTCTAGCTGAGTGAATATTTGCTTTTTTTTTTTTTGATTACTATTTCAGGACTCCACACTGCTCTACCAATAAGTACAGGACTTGAAAATAATTGAGTAAGACAGAAATAATGTAATGACACCTTATCCATCCTTCTGTTCTAAAAAAAATGATTTGGAGACAGATATCAATTTAACTCGTTTTACATTCTCTACCAAAACAAAAAGACTATAATATCTCTGCATTTTAAACAATCTACTAAATAGGGAGAAAAAACTATTTTATGAATTCACAGATTAAAAAAAAGTGGAAGTTTTAAAATAAAGATTAGCATTTGTAGGTGTTGCAGTGCTGTGCAGAACTAAGATTACTTCATATTCCTCTTTTAACAGTTTACTAAAATGATTAGCATTTGCTGATAAACTCTGCAGACTTATCAGTACCCAGTCTAGCAACAACTTGTATTATATTTAACAAACAAAATGACATTGCAGCAGAGTAAATGCTAGCAAGAAAAGGGACTGTTTATAAGGCAAATAGAAGTGATGTTTGACGTTGCTGCCGCTATTAATTCATAGTGGTCCTTAGCTTGCAATATAACCTGTTGGAGAATAAACACATGAGCATTCAGTGTGTTTCTTGATTATTTTAGGGGTAAAAGCTGGCCTGGTTATTCTGTTATGTATGGTCATTTGGGTAAAATGTCATTGGATAGAATTAAAATCCCTCCCCTATGTTCATATTTAAAAGTTTAGTGCTCTCAGACTAAACACACTGTCAATCAAGGTTATCACAGAAAGAAGGAACAGATATCCTTTAAAAGATAAGGGGCAAAAATAATTTTAAAACAATTCTGCATTATGAAACTGGAAGCCTAATTACATAAAGACAACAAAAAATGGAATCTCAGGGAGAAGAAATGACATATAAGAAGTTTAACGAGCAACAAAAATGAGTGCAGGGAAGGGGGAAACTTTACACAGCCCTTCACCTTCTCAAAGATAATGACAACAAATGCTTCATTACTTGTGGCTATTTCATATTAGTTTCAGAAGTGTAATTTTTGCCCACCCTTCTCAGACTATCTCTACAGAATCTGTTCTCTCTCTTCGTTGCTTCAGGAAAATAGAATAAATACAATTTATCTCTGTAAAAAAAAAAAAAGAAAAAGAAAAAAAGTAATTCTGCAGACTTCCTTCCTTCTGCAATTATTCAGCAACCCTATCATGCTTATATGAAAAAGGAAATAGGGGAAAAAGATGAAGCACTTGTGTACTCAGTTGTACTTCATTACAAAGAGGTAATGTGTATATCATTTGTACATCGTGTTATTTTTTCCATATAATATACCTCTGTTTACAGTAGTATCAAGGTATCTGCAGCAAGATACATTTCAGGTGTTTTAATAGGAATTCAAATAATTCAAGAATTTCTTATTACCCAACAGCAAAAATCAATATAAACCCATGACAAATAATCATTCAGAAATTTCTTATTCATTGTGATTTGATGCTCCTGCAGCTTCATAAAGGCTTAAAGGTTACTGAGTTTATTAGACAGTTCTTATGCAGGTGAATACATTCAACTGATTTTCTAGAAGAAGAGTTCTGCCTACAGGTGTTCGTGAGAGTTTCTTACGTTTGAAGTTTGGGAGCTAGAGGTAAGTTTTCTCATCAGGATTCTCTGTCAGGAGTCCCACATTAGAAAACACACTTTCATTTCAGAAAAGTAGAATACATAGCATTTACTGCCTTTCTCAGAATGTAGGAATTCATATTTTTGATTCAAGTGAAATATGCTGTCAAATTAATTTTGATATTTCATATCATGTAGTATTAATGTTCTTATTTATGATACACTACACTGCAAATGTGTGTTTGCCTAAAAACATTACTCATCCCTCTCAAGGCAGTAGTCACCAAAATATCATTTTTCTAGTGTACCACTCAGAAGACAAAGATAGTGAACAAGAGGTAATGGGATAAAACAATGATGCTCCTTTTAGACAGTTGTATAATTCTGCAGATACAAATTCTTAATTTTAACATTATTTATAGAATAAGCTCTGGCTAGGTGAGAGAAAAAAAAAGCATTTTCAAGGCTTTTGCGTGACATCTGGGACATGACAAATACTATAATTATTTTGCAGATACAGTTCACCCTGATGGACCTGATGGACTGTTATTTAGAAATGCTTTGTAATTATCCTCTGCTTTCTTGAAGCAGCTACTAAATCAGGGATTGAAGTACACATCACAGGTGATAAAATATAAAACTGGAAAGATAGTATGTGGTTTTCAGCAAATGCTAATACTTCTCTCCTACAGTCACTGAAGTGTAACACTGGAGTTTTAAAAATTGTTTTCCAATTACAAATCTTAAATGAACAGTAATCAATCTAATTTCATCTTCCTTAAAGTCACAGGACAATTTTACAGCCATGTCCACTGCAAAGACTAATTTATGAGTTGACATTTTCATTTTGAAACTCATCTTATTAACCACTTAAGCATTCATAGCCATCTGTGGATGTTCTTATTATATGATGATCTTTCTCATATAAATAAAATGAAAATAACCCCAGTATTTTCATGTGCAGGAACACTGGAATGCTTTCTATTTACTTACTGTAAACTAACACCAATGACTAAGCAAAAGCGTGTTTGCCTTACCTGGTCCACTAACTGGAAGTAAAGATCATAGCAGTTGTCAAAAATGTATTTATAAGTTGAGTCCAGGCAGGCTGTTACACAATCTTTCACCACGGTACTAGCTCGAGGTGGGCTCTGTAATTCAAGGACCTAATAAAATATTTCATAAATGATAGAATTTCAGAATCATGTAGAGTAGAATAAATACAAGCGTTGCAATGAATATAGATCTGCAACACAAGATGAAAAGTGTTGAAATATAATAATGGTAAAAATATTAAAAAAAAATATATGTTGGCTTCAGGTGATCTTAGTTTAAAAATGCATTAAAACATACACTTCAGTTAAGCAATTAAATGGTATCTCTAATCTTTATTAGAATGAGATTATTCATATAATGAAATTAGCATACATGCCCAAGGGTTTACATCTTGAGGTTTTCTTCTTTAAGATATTAAACCATAAAATTACATGATTTTCACTGCATATCAAAGAAACAACTCTTCATTTTCTAAAGTAATAGCTTCAGCTTTTTACTCCACTTAGGATACATAAATATGAACTTGAAGTTAATGAATCATTTAATTCTCTTTATGTAGTGCCTACCACAATGACATCACAAGCTATTGTTACAAGGTGTTTTGTGATTTTGTGTTCCCATCCGGTTATATCAATTTACACCATTCTCATTCTAAAAAATCTTTCAGAACTGAACCACCTGGATATTTTGCAAATAAAAGACAATACCTTCATTCGAAAAAAAGTAATGCTGGTAAGCAGGTCCACAGTTGATTTCAGATCTTGAAGTCTTTCAGAATTGCTGGCAGGAAAGTTATCCTGTTGAATCAGGAAGAGAGGAATCACGTGAGATGGGAAGTAAAGGTATGATCCTTGAAAAACTAGGAAAAAATAATCTGGGAAAACAAAGACGATGCTTGGAAGGATTAGAAAAGTTCATCTGCTGCCTGAATTCTGCTTGTGAGAAAGTCAGTGATAAGTATCCCTTTGATGCAAATAGGAGCACTTCTGATAATGTTACTGGCTTTGTAATATGAATGTTTTAAATTACTATGATATTTTCAGAACACTGATGAAGTAAAGGTAGTACAAAAAGTCTTCGGAAGTGTTCCTAATGGAAATCATTTATGGATTTTCCATGGCACATAATTCACTTGTGGGCTTAAACTCTGTAGTAAGGTTACTGAAGGAATCATTCATGAAATTTTTGCTGCGATCTCTAGGTTAACAGGGAGACTGTTGGGAAATGCTGTTATTTAAATGGTTTCATACTAATGAAAGTCATCCTCATGCCCTGATAAAATTGGAATAACATTCTTCAGTGCTAAAAGAACTTAAAATGAATTTACATGCTCCATGAAGATTTAAGTCTTAAAAAGTGAATATGTGCAGCGTCTACTACCTGTAATGTCTTGAGGTTCTTTTAAACATTCCCTTCCCCTCTTTCCACTTTAGAAAGCAAGCCAGATGAACAGAGAAATCCCTGAGCTATATGCAGCCATTCCTAGAAGTTGAAAGGAGAGCTATAGCTGATGGAGCCCTTATAACTTATGTATCATCTAAATGTTTCATCATCCAGTGAAATGGAGAAAGAGAAGGAGTTCAGAATGGTATGATAATTGGCTGGTATTCAGTGCATGCTTCTTTCCAGTAAAGGCTGGGTTTGGAACACAACTAAGTGGAAGGAGCTTCTATGTAGCATAAATGAAATTGGGATTCCTATCATCAAGAAAAATGGGGAGTCAGATCCCAACATTCCTAGGATATCAGCTTGGTGACTGTAGAACCTCTCAAAATAAATGCAGCAGTAATTCCAATTTACACTACATAAGTCTGTGAAGGCAATTCCCAGATGAATTAACTTAATCATGTTGTGAACTAATTTAAATAAAGTTGTTAAAACCTACTCTTTCTTGAATGTCTGCTCATCCCTTGACTCACTGTTAGCTTTTGGGGAAAAAAAAGGGAAAGAAAGAAAGAAAAAAACGTTTTCAAATTGAGAAAACAGATAAAATGCTTCAATTCTCTAGTTTTTTTGTTCCTAAGGATTTGAAGTCTCCTGTTAGCACTTAGTATTTCAGTTTCTATGCCACAAGAGGGATTAATCTCTAAAACTCTAAAACAGATAAAGCACACAGGGACCTTTGTGGGAAAACACATTTGAGTTGTCCTCTAGGTAGAATATGGTGCACATACCCTGTATTTAGATAAATCAATCCTCAGCGAATTATGCAATTGATCCAGAAGTTTTATGAACTTTTCCCTCTGTAAAATGAAAACAAGAATATTTTGCAATAAGAACTGGCACAACTTTGTAATCAAGGGTAAAATTATAGCTTGCACTCCCCCCCCCTTTTTTTTTAAAAAAAAAAAAAAAAAAAAAAAGAGAATGCATTTATCTACTAATTTACATTCTTAATTCATTTGAAAGATAGATTGTTTTCCATTGTCTCATATAAAAGTCCTGGTCTGAGATATCTTTTACAACCGTGTTTTTGCTTTCTAAGCTATATTGTAATTTACCTGGTATGCATTCAACACTGTGCAGCTATGCAATGCATTAGTGAGGTGATGGACACTCTCCTAAACAGTATTTTCCTTTCTTAATGATTGACACATTCTTAAATAACTCAAGCAAAATACCTAGAAATTGAAAAACATTGCCCAAAGTCTCTGACCAAAAATGCAGTAAGAGCATCAATTCAAAGTCCATAGTTATGTTATCAGCCCATACTAAAACAGATGAGCTTGTAAAAGTTTTTTATTTGCCTTGTAATTGCTTACAATCTTGAAGAAAACACTTTCTCCTCCCTTTAATATGTAAGAATTTATGTTCATTTACAGCAGAATTTGATGTAAAAGTACGATTGAAAATAACACTTCAGAAAACATTTTGCTGTGAGATAGTCAGCTGATTTGTGCCATTTCCAAGTAATACTAATGAGAGTTTTTAATTACCAGTCTTCATATTAGAATATATACCATAGTCCACTGCACAAAATCTGCATACATCCTTGCCAGCCTATGTGAAAGTTGCAGTCTATTGGAAGTAGCAAGATCTGATAGCTCTCAGAATGCTATCCCTCAAATTGGATACACACTAATTTGAAACCAGAGTCCTTCATGCACTGTCACTTGTCACTCAGTGAAGCACTAACCTACATCCAAACCCACTAATTTGGCATGGTTCCCATAAGGATTTTTTTTTTTTTTTTTTTTGTCATGCTATAAAACTACTGAAATATTCAGTCAGCCAAATCCTTCCCAGCTGCAGCCTGAGGACTTGAATTTGAGATGCTCTTTTTGATGAAGTGCAGCTATCCACTAACAAATGCCTTTTGGCCAAGAGAGAAAAATAATATAATATTTTGCCTATAAGTCAATCGTTTGAAGAAGGATCTCCAAATCTCTATTAATGATGCTTACTACTGTCTTTCCATCCATCTGTTGAACTATGAATTGGATTGGAACTTGCGTCAAAGGTAAACTGGCATTAACATCAGAGAGAGGATTTAATCTCTCTTCAATCTGAGGATAAAAGAAGGTAGTTCTGATCATTAGCAAAATGGAAGGAAAGAGCAGAAAATCTATTCAAAACATTCTAAATTTCAAAATCTGGGTAAAACTCGAAAGTCTAATTGGGCTTGAACATGGAAAGAGTTGTGTTGTTTCAACAGAGATGTAGAATCATACCATAATAAACCATCAATGAGTTTATAAAAAAAGTAGAGTAAGTACATAGCAAAATAAGTACATATTTCAGTGTCATGGTAAAACAGTAATTAAATCATAAATATTCTGATAGTGCTTTTCATCTATGGAACTTTTTTACTTTCTAGAATGGAGCAGCATTAATACTCTTATTTCAAAGCAAACCTCTAGCAGCAGGAGATAAAATTCCATTTCAAGAACATGCTATCTCCAAACTAAAGACACAGACCTGGGTTCATATACATGGGAGTTCTTCCACCAACCTTAACATTTAAAATGAATTAACATTTACAATAAGTATTTTCCTAAAAAAAATACTGCATGGACTTAAATAAGTGATTATTTAATGGAACTTACATACAGACTTCTGACATCCCCTAAATTTAAAAATACGTTA
Source organism: Anser anser (assembly GCF_964211835.1). Taxonomy (NCBI): domain Eukaryota; kingdom Metazoa; phylum Chordata; class Aves; order Anseriformes; family Anatidae; genus Anser; species Anser anser. Next base: position 19,381,483 of record NC_139730.1, read on the forward strand.
TTGCATTAGTATTATTAGTGTTAGTACTATTTTAGGAGTATTTAGAACTAACTGTTAATTATTTACTGTATTTTACTGTAAGCTGTAGCACTAGATCCTAAGAACACTCAAGATTCAGCAATAATAAAAAACAATCTTTGGTATTATTACTACACAAAATGTTTTGTTTTTTTTTTTTTTAAACATGAGTTCTATCTTAAAGATGCTTGCGTATGAAATGCAGACATGTTTTGTTTCAACTATTTGAAGTATGAAAAATTTACACAGGAATGTTGTCCTTAATCCTTGCCAGCCTATGTGAAAGCAGCAGACTGTTGGCAGTAGCAAGATCTGATAGCTCTCAAAATGTGTGACTGTATCCACATCACCCTCAAAATAGGATATTTCCTATATCAAACACTGTTTGCTACAAATCAAAATTTCTTTTACCACCCAGAGCAATTTTTTTCTTTAAAAAACTAAAAATTTACACTTGTTCCAGGCACAGATTGGATTAATTTATTTGGCATAATCTGATAATTGTTTGTGACTTCTGATGGGAAGACAAAAGCAAAATTAGAAATAGATCTTCCTTGGTTTACTAGTTCAAATGTATAATTTCATAATGTTGTCTTGAAAATCTTGAAAGTCATGTGTTTCTATTATTCTTAATGATGGAAGAGAGGATTACAACCTCTGACACTACTTCACACCACTATAATTTGTATTTATTAAATTTTAATTGTGTTATATTTAATTTAATGTCAATAAACTGTTTTAAAGAAAATTTTATAATGTTTTCATACATACTGTTAAATGAGAAATGATTAGATATCATATACAAATAAGGAAAGGAATGAATGCATTTTTCAGCATCAAATTGTGTTTATAATCTACCTCTGTCTATGTGATGTGTAATAGTAGAGATATGAAAGCAACGCCTTTGAACTACTGGTTTTCTTTCCTGCTCTCGTAGTCCCAGTGAAGGCAAGGGAATAGATTAGACAGTGTATTTTAATTTTGTTGTCATATTTTATCTACACTCTAAAATATATATCCGTAGAAGGAAAATCAACAACAACAAAGTACTACCACATCTTGAGATTCTGGTAGTCTGCCTGAAATTTCTGACGTCTAGGACCAGGGCTTGGACAGTGCACCGTATTTTGGCAAAAAAAAAATAATAAAAAAAATTCAATTGTTATAGACATGTTATCTGCAAGTATTTATGGCTAGATTTATTAGGTTAGTATGAGTTTGCTAATGACATGCCCCAAGAAAGCAATTGTAACCTGTAATTAGTCTAGTGCAGTTAGTCTGCAAGACCCATTGCAATAAAGATAAAAACTGGTTGTTAAAGATTTTAGTTCTATATGTGTGTGCTGTTTTTTTCTACCCTATACTCCTTGCATATAACCACATAGGGGTTTTAAAAGGAAATGAATAGTATCTTCTTTAGTTTTTATAGTGATTGATTGTAAACTCGGTAAAATCTTCAAAAGCTAACTTCAACACTCATTCTTTAAAATGACCAACTTTTTTTTTAATTATTATTTTGAATTTAGGAGTTAACATTGTATCATATATTAGAAAATAAGGATCAGTATTCTACTGAAAAATAAAATCTACTTACCCCAAAGTTAGTAGCTGCAAACCTATCTGAGGCAGATACATTAGTTGTTGCTGTAGTATGAGCATAGAAAGCATTTATATTGGCCAACAATGTACTCATAACTGCTGGAACACCAGGGCACATATATTTAGAAGACAGACAGGAAAAGTGCCTGTAATTCAAACAAACTGACAGTTATTTAAGGTGGCAAGGATTATGCACTTTCTGTCACCACAATTGCTTTTCAGCTGCAATGGTGTGATTTTCAAGCTATTTCATGACAAATTGTATAGATAAAAATGAAAAAATCCAGATGCTTGATATAATTACCACTTGTTAAATGCTGATATTTTCAAATAGAACACATCAGAGTCACATTTGCTTCTCACTCTGTTAATCCAAGGAGAAAATATAATTTAACTATCTTAATTGCTATTAAGCAAAACATTAATTATTAAACACAAACTTAAAACCAAACATGAACTTTCAATCATAAAAAGCCACAAGTGGTCTATACTCAATTAGAGGAGAATTTAACTGATAATAATACAAAGACTCAAAACATTATTTTACTGTGGCTTATATTTTAGGCACCTTTATTATGAAAGGCGAACATCAACTTTCGGGTTCACCATGATTTGACTTCTGCCTAACTGAAATTGCTGCACTTTGGCTCAGGACAGTCTGTTAATCCTGAACCAGCTTCATGTTGGAAAATGTAATTTTTAAAGATACAGAAATCCATCATTGAGCAGGTTTGGGGCTTCAGGAGAGAAAAGGCTTTATCCCCCAATTTCTGCTGAGTCTGAGGAGATTTGTTCTCCCACAAGCCTGTAGTTGCTGTCCACCTCCCTACATCTGGAATGTTTTGATGCCAGAGAAAAACTACAGCACAGCCAGTCCTGTGGCATGGAGCTTGAACTAACAACTATACTGCACAGTGTACTGCAAGCACATCACATAAAAATATGGACATGCATTTATTTATACAGCAAGATACACTACTGGAACATGTAAATGAAGCTCAGAGTGATGAACTCAGTTGACTACTGATGGCTGAAGCTGTCAGTAGAAGGATGAAAGATTTGATGAACCTTATACTCCCGTTATGAGTAGTTCAGTTAGAACTGTTTAAGGTACTTGTGAGATCTGGCACTCAGCAGTTTCCTACTCCAGTACATAGAGCTATATAGGTCACAGTACAAATATGAGAATTCATGCCCATATAATGTTAAATTCTACAGTAAAAGAAGGAAGAGTGAAAAGGAAGAAACTGCCACATTGCAGCACATGAGTGCAACTGGTCCCCAAGCTCAACGCATCCCTCAGGATTCCAAGATTTAGCCATACCAATGTTCAGAGTTGATAACTGAAAGTATTTTTGATGCAGTTCTAGCTTGTATTCAATAAAATCTTGTAAGAATTTGGGAGGAGTGCTGATCACAAACATAATAACAATGTGACATGATTTTGTATTAGGTTTTGAATAGTTCTGACTCCCTGACTTGCTAGTAACCTTTGTTTCACTTTTTGTAAAGAAACCAAAGACCATTACTGCTCACAGCACCTTGGACAAAGAAGTACAAGAAACCACTAACCCTGACTTCCACCCAGGTCTGAGTGGAAAAAGCTCTGATTTTTATAAAGTTTTTTTCGTGGGAAACTAGAATTCATTAGGTAACATTTTAAACACTGTTGAGCAGTGAGAACATAATGGCAGGCCTAAATTAGGTCATCCAAGAAAAAAAAAAAGTTAATCTGTTGTAAGTATACAGTATTTGAACTGGAAGGAGTTCTTATATAACTCATTTACTCTAAATGTTAAAAAAAAAAAAAAAAGTCAGAAATACCAGTTTTAAGTTTACCTGTTTACTTGTTCAAAATAAGAAGTATGTTTGTTATGTACAAAGAACTTATATATATATATATACTTATAACATATATAACATATAACTTATATATATATATATATAAAAGCATAAGAGATAGAAGATGTATGAAAGACCTAACACAGGAAGAAAGTGAATAACATTATTGCAAAACATGAAATTTCAAGATCTGCAGTTAGGCAGGATTGTGAAGAAGATAAGGGGATAAGGGATAAATGAATACAGATAAGAAAGATACTGAGGGGGATTAGCCAAGGAAGAAGTGGTGAAAACAAGGATGCAGACAACAGAACAGGGTGAAGAAACTCTAATCACTCTGCAGCTCTATGCATGTCTTAAGGTCCTGTCTTGGCAGTACGCTCCTCCTAACAGGAGTATCTGGCTCCTCCGTACAATTTTTCCTTAAGAGCATAAGCAAAGCAGTGTGTTGGGCCAGTACCATATGGGTCTAGTGCCCATTCAAGAAATTAACTTGAATTTTGACCGAACTTGGTCCTGCTGAACTTAAGCCAAGTAACCTTCAGAGCTGTCACTGCTCAAATAATCCTCAAACCACGTCACTTCAGTTTATTTGAATCTTGTAATTGGTTTCTGTTCCTAAAGATATTAAAACAAACAAACAAGCTCTTTACAATTCTTACAAGCCTACACACACACATTCCACCTATGTTACTTTTTCTGATACCCTCTTAGTCTCCCAGGGGTCCTCTGAATTCCTTCACTGTGAGACCTGCCTGATGTTCTTATGAGTGACCCTCTTCATCATATTCCCACTCTCTGATGTTCTAAGGGTCCAGAAGTTTGCTTCTGCTAATGAGATAACAATGTCTTTTCCAGGGTCTCTCACATCACTGGCGTAGTCTATTTGCAGATGTTTTTCTTAATAGTCCTTTAGGCAATCTGTTATTTCACATCTGTCAAACAACTCTTACTTTTTCAGTTAGCCTATATTTTTTGGTTACGTGTATAATTTAAAATGGAGATTGGGATGTGCTGCAGAAGGCAGCACATGAAGGTGCTTCTTTTGCTTTTCAGGTACTCCCTCTCAGTTCACAGACTCAGACTATGAATGCTCATTTACAGATTCAGAAATGAGCTGAAAATAATACTCTGCCAGTACCTCACATTGCTCCAAAACAAACCCTCTCCAACACTTTCATTTACTTCAGAAATGAGACATCTAAATTGCAATGTTTATTTCATAAATCTGTGTCAGGTCACAGACACGTTTAAAAAGAAGGAAACTCCAAAACTCTCCAGATGTCCAGGTTCAGGAATCAATCGTCATTAATGTGCCTGATCTCTTTTGCTCAGTACCTAGATATCAGACATGGGTTCTCTAAAATTATTGGCCAAACAATTCTTAACATCCTTAGTTAATGAGACAGGTTACAAAACCTGTACATTTGAAGACAAAGACAGACATTTGAAATACTACTCACATCAACTACTCACAGCAAGGTAAATGTGATCCTAAATACAACCACCTATCATTACAGCTAGGTTATCGCTATGGTCAGTGTAGGACAAGTCTCAGACTCATCCTAGGTTTAAAGTGTGCTTTAATTGTCGATGAGTGCTTAGAGTATGTGTGTGATCCATAAGGTAGTTTAAACTAAAGATGTAACCAACTTGCCCTGAAATTGAAAAGCAATTACCTGGAAAACTTCTAAAATCATAATTTTCTAACACTTTTGCATCTCACTAGATAAATCCTCTTATAATTTAAGTCAGTTTCCAAGAAAATGATCAGGCCATTAATTATGCATGTACTAACACCTAAAGAAAATCCCACCACGTATTTGTATTCATATTCTTTTATTTATTTATTTATTTATTTTGCTACTTTAGAGTATCATTGCAAGTCTCTGAAGTATTAAGGACATAAGATTACAGCAGAAGTTGACAGTGTGATGAAACAAGGTTTTAATCCCCCCAAAGCTAGGCTAAGGAGCTAAATAATTGCTGGATTTTCTAGTTTACATAGAGTCTGGAAGAGAAGAGATCCAGCTGGGGATGGGAGGCAGGAGAGGCACACTTATATTAAAGAGAGTCTAGGGCTTCAGTCTTCATATGAGGGGTCCTTTTGTATCTGCAGCCTTTCAAGGCCAAGCCAGGAGACCGACTTCCGGGGCTTTCTCTAGCATTACACTCTATTTAAAGTATTTTCATGCTGGGTTTATATATCACATCCTTGCATTGATATGGTGGCATATATTGATACTTAAAACTCCTATCATGCTAGTCATGTTCAAAGTGCTTTGCAAACATTTCTCAACATTCCTAGAAGGTAGATCATTAAGTGCTATTATCTAAATTTTGTAAAATTGAGAGAAACTGCTCAAGTATACACAGCAAATCAATCACATGGACCTGGACTAGAACTCAGCATTCCCAGCTCATAGTGATAATACCAAACCTTCATTCATTGCCAGTATTTTTCAGAAGTGCTTTTAAATACCTCAACATGAATCTGATAAAGATGTGACCAAGCTACCTACTTAAGAAAATGTTTCAACATGTCTCATATGTTTTCTACAAAGTGGAAAAACAATAATTTCCTTTGTATAAAATAAAATAGTGATATCAGATTATTGTCGCCAGTTTCAGGTAACCTTAAAGTTAATAGAAATCTCATCAGATCTATTTACCACATGAATTTTGAGAAACACATGTAGAGATTATCAGAACTATCTTTGAAAAAATTGACAACAAAATAATTAACACGTAATTGTATCACTGACTTCAAATTTCCAGAAATCTTCTAATAGACCTAAAGATCCTTAGCGCATGAGTAACCCTAAGCTGGAAATAAGAAGGCACTAATAACTCCAATTACTCTCAGAGTCATACTTCTGGTGTATGCTCTGCCAAGGGGACTCAGCAGCAGTTGCTATGTGAGAAACCATTAATATTGTATTGACTGCCCTCAGGAAACAAGACGGACTGTGGAAAAATAGTTTGGGTCAACATTTTAAGTTCAGGGAGATCTCTTCTGCAGGTTCATCTAATGAGTAAATGTTGAGCTACCATCTTGAAAACAGACCCAAATTGTATTTATTTGTTGTAGGGAAAATTTGAACCTATTGATATAATTTTGTCATGCCCTTACTTAGATCACTGCACTGTTCTACCTGTAATTTGGTTAGTGATGTTGATGACAGCATCAGTGTCAAGCAACAGTTATGTGAATTTTTGCTTCTCTGTGTCTTTAATAAAATTGTCAAAATTTACAGAACCATGTTTATCACATGCAATAATATCCATGACTCTGAGAGTGCTGATAACCCATGTAAAAAATTTGAAAGCCAACTGGCTTACTAGTACTTGCTACAATAAAATAAAATAAAATAAAATAAAATAAAATAGAAAAATAAAATAGGAAACTTTATTCCTTGTCTTTGTAGATCCTTGGAAACAGCAGCCAATAGCATGAGTAATAACTAACACTTCACATTTGGCACATGATATCACAGCAAACATTGTCAAGTCTCACATACTTTGGAGTATATATTGCACTGCTTAAGCTAGAGCCCTGTGTTTAAAACCAGGTCTACTGGCCTTATTTTGCAACTTTCCTACCATTCAATTTCCTGACCAACTGTCAGTGCAAAAATTTAATTTACAAATTATGAGACATACTGTAGAAATATTCTGCAACTAGATTCTTGAGTGTAAAATGCTTACACAGTGTTCCTTTGGGCCAAGTGATTAGGTTCAAATTGTCTCTCTGTTCTATGGGAGAAAATTGCTTGCTTTTAGTAGGAGGATATTGTTACAAAATGGAATCTAAATCAAGAAGCTGTAAATTGCTCCCAACTCTTAAAGTTGTTCTAGGAGAGAAACATGATTTCAAACACAAATAAAACCAACAGGTAATAGTCCAAAAGATAATTTGACATGACAAATCTACAGTTTCTTCACTACTCTTCTCCCCAAAGTCTGGACACACTGAGACATGTCTACAGATGAATCAGCAAAACAATATATACGTATATATATTCGTATGCAAATATTGAGATTACATTCATTACTGATTTTATTCCTAACTAACTTAAACAAGTTGTGCTCTTAAGTATTATGTGGACTACCCCTCAAATAGGGATTACTGGTAATTAAAATGGAACTTTTTAAAATGCAAATGGACATGGGTATTGGGGCAATGAGATCATAGTCTTGGTTTCCTGTGTGAATTACTTCTGACTACCAATTTCAAATTCACTTTCTTATTATACTTGCCGGAAATGCTGGGCTTGCAGTTATAAACAGTAAGGAAATTGGTGGAAAAGGTACAGAAGAAAACAAGAACAGAAAGAGGACAAGCCGAAGTAGGTCATGTAACTTAAAATGACTTAGTTAGAGTTTTTGTGCAAGGATTTCTGAAAAATATGTTGCAGTATTTGCCCAGTTCCAAGTTAGACGTTCAGACTAAATTTACTTCCTTTTAATCAAAGTCTGTATGTTATGTTTTATACTAATATAAAAATAAAGCATCTTCTTAATATGAAAATGGAACCCATTGCTAACCCTGTTAAATGAAAAAGCTTTTAAAATGCCTGCATGTCAATTATATTTCTATTTTTACAATGCTGACTTCTGCTACATTTGAATTTTAAAAGTCAGTTTCAAACTTTCCAGTACTTTGATTTTTTCCTGTAGTTTTTCACACAATCATAATAAAGACATGAAAGAGGAGAACCTTCAAAGTCACCTTTTCAATTAAGACTGCTCAATTGAGTACAGCCATGCTGTACTGAAGTAACAAGCTACTTGGGCCGTAGGTAAGAGGAAACACTAATGCTAAATAGAGACCTGCTTTATTTCCCAAGCAAAATGGTAATAATAAACCTCCCTTGGCATCAATAGCTGTTGAGGATTCATCTCCTATAACCCTGAGTTATTTTTTGTACGGATAGCAAGAACAATTTTATCACTTTAGAGATTAACATTTTGGTAAAACTGGCATATCACTTTAAATCAAGTTATAAAATTATAATACTATGCTAGTTAATAAGTACCATATATTAATCAAGATGTAAAGACATAAATGGGTGTTGGAAATTTAAACATGAACAACCAATCACTAGCAAAGAATAGGCAATCAGAAATTCCAACTTCTATTCATGAAACTAGTTCATGAACTCCTCCATAGGTAGTAGGGATATACAATACCATGGGGGAACTGTCAAGTATAATTAATTCTTCCGTGCAATGTTAAGGTCCTTGGAGGAAGAACATTAAACAAGTATATATTACAAATATACCCTCTCCCTTTCTAATAGACATCCAGAACAATAATTCACAATTAGCTATATTAAGGGAAAGAGATGCTCATTGCAATACCAGATGTTGTCATTACATTCTGCAATAGAAAGACAACGTTATATGTTTATGTGCCCTCATACTATAGAAAAAAATAATTCTTTAAGATGTGCTGTAAAGAGATGGAGGAAACAAAATGAATGTTCTGATTTAAAATTCCATAATATCAGCTTTCTATAGTGTCAATGGAGTCCTCTGTCATTTGGAGTCCTCTGCTTTCCTATGGCTGCAGTAGAAGCAGAATATAACCCCCTTCACTGGCAAACTTTTTACTGGACAAGGTAAGAATATATGATAGGGCTCTTGTATCACCAGGCTTCTAAGCTCAGTGGTGTTGTATTCTAAAGTAATCAGACAGGTACTTCAATATGGACAATGTAGTATAATGTTCTAATACTATTAAAAATGGTTTGCATGAATTATGTATATAATAGCAGGTTACTATAGCCATCACTGGCATTCTGTGATGATTTCCATATTCCTTGAAAAGAGTATGTAGCCTGTGAAACCCTCTTCTAGATAGTACAGTAACCCAATCCCATCTAATACAGTGAAATCTTTCTGATCCTTGCCACACATAAATATCATAAGGATTAAGAAATACATTAGTGATAATACTAGTAACAGTTTATAAAATATTTATAATATATCTTAATGCCATTGCATCTGAGCAGCCTTTCAATGAGAATCAAAGGGACAGAAAAGACTGGAAGAATTATAAGTCAGGAACTGGGGTGAATGGAAAATGAAAGCACAATGGCTTGAAACTCATTAGTTTTCTCACACATTCTCAACAGTAGTGCCAAAAAACAAACAAAAAACAACAGCAAAAAAAAAACGATAATACTTACGTCATAGCTTGATAAATATATTCAATTCCATAACGCATTGCAAATTCATCTACAATTTCTTGTGCAGCATCATCAAAATACACCTTCCAGGCTTCATCACCTCTCACTTCAGGGATTTTTACAACACCATTACCTTTAACTTCCGTCAAGTAATGGAATAGATTCTAAATGTAAGAAATTTTTCAAATAGGAATTTTAAGCTTTTAAATGGCATTCTAAAAATATGTCCTGTATAATCAGCAATATGCTCATTAACTTAGATTTTATTTATTTATTTATTAAAGGGTAGCACCAACAAAATGTCCATGACACTAAATGCATTTGTGTGTCTGTGTGAGTGTGGGTAGTGGAACTCTGGTAGTATAGGCCTATGATTCAGCACTTTGATCTATCTCACACAAAGTCACCTCAGTGAACTGGCACAGAGAGACTGCAAAATAAAGTTGCGCAGAAACTTTCTGTACTCTCCTATACACCCTTGATAATGAATTAAATCATGAAGTTATAAAGAAGTATCAAATACAAAGAAAATCTCTGAAAGACACACACCGATTCATCAGTGATTTTATTTTTTTAATTATTGACAAAAGTAATCTATATGATTTCTCTACTATACAGAAATGGTTGGTCTTCTTGATGCTAGCAAGCATGTGTGGAGGATTAAATACTAAAAAAAAAAACCAAACCACTCTTGGGGGAGAACTTTGTTGACTCCACCTCCTTTTTTTTTTCTTTTTCTTTTTTTCTGACTCCTGCTGGCAAGAATGATCTATTGATGCTACATTGTTCCCTCTTTGACTATGAACCTTGGTATGCCAACCAAAAATAAGCTCATCCTGAAGTGTCGCAGTAGTTTTTATCAACGTTCTATTTTTTTATCACATTTTTCTTTATCTGTGCAACAACTGAATAGTAACTTCTATAATAGCTTGCTTTCTTTAACTTCTCCAACATACCTCATGTAAACAGGTGTACTGCACATGGTAGGGAGCAACTTTCTCCTCTCCTTTTATTTCAACGCTGATTTTCAATCTTATAGCACCAGAGACAGCAGATTTATCTGTACGTTTTTCTGAAGGGCAGAAAAATAATACATTAGTAACTATGAAGAATACAAACTGTCATTTGAAAAACTTTCATTTAGAGCCAGAAAGTCCTGCTGTTGAGAACAAGATAATACCTTTTAAATACCTCACATACAGTTCAGGCCATGAAGCTGAACAGGCTGCATAGCACTTTAAGCAACACTTTCCCTTTTTCAACAGAAATTATTTCAATTTTCTATCTGGTATCTGCGCTAATTGTTATTTTCATTATTAACATTTTACTTTAGTTATGAAAACTATAGCAACAGCCCAAACTACTATGTCTTAGAGAAACTTAAAATGTTAGAAGAAATCTATTCCAGTTCAGCTAAGCTGAGTCTTACAGAAGAAATTATATAAATAACTTATTTCTAAAGCTAGTCCATTTAGTTGCTGTCATTGCTGTCAATGACAACTGTCAATGAATAAAATTTGGAATTCATAATGACACATCTTATTTGTAAAATATCTTATTTGTAAAAAATATCTAATTTTAAAAAGGAAATTAAGCAAAGCTTTATTTCCATTGTTAAAAAGAAATCAAATACACATCCATACATTTTACTATGCAACAAAACATTGGCCAGGGAAACAAGGACCATTGATAAGGAAACAAGTGCTTTACAATTTCAGAAAATTATGTCACACAATTCACCTGAAGTATTTCTGAGAACAGGCAACCTAGATAAAAAAGTTACTGACAAACTTTTGTTATCAAATGTAGGAGATTAACTTTTAAATGGTTACTTCAGAACACTTATTGCACACTAAGGTTTTCAGAATTAAAGAAGAGTTTTATGCTTAGATTTAGATTAAGGGATTACATTCTGAGACACACTATCATTGATTTACTTCTGGTTCAAAGAGTGATACTTCTTAAGACCTGACCAGACAAGAACGTACAATCTTTAAAGATAACAGACAGCATTTTGAGCTCCAGCAGACTACGTTGAATTTAAGACTAAACATGTAAACACATTTAACATGTATAAAACAGAAGAACAAACAAGTTTCATGAATAATGATGGATGTAAACAATGAAAAACAAAGATGATTAGGTATAGAAGAATGGTATATACATAATCTTAAAAAATGTAATAAAGTGAATGTACACACAGAAAATATTCACTGGTAAAACTTTTTATCATATAATAATACTGTGAATGGACTAGTCTGAAGTGATGGCTTTTCTTACATTTTTTTAAAACTTTTATATTAAATTGAAATATTTGTCTTTGTTGTGATTAGTTTGCTTTCCGTAATTATAACTCTGGATTGAAACCCAGAAAATATCTTTTATTTTCAAATCGACCTGTAACATCTAAGATTTTAAAAATTGCATATCAGATATGTAACCAAAGCTACATATTCTGAAGTACCAAATGCTGAGATTCTACCTAAATTTGTTAAAAAACAAAACAAAACAAACAAACAAAAAAATAACAGTAAGAATCGTACCTAAATTATACCATACATCCATTTCTCCACTCAGTGTTCTTACTTCAATTATTGTTTGCCCAAGGAAGTCATCTGATTCCTTTTTGAAATGTTGTTTTACTCTAGATTTGATGTCATCATCTTCATCCCATACTCTCACTTTTATTCTATCTGTAGAGTTATGGCATTCACTGTAAAAACAGTAATAAAATTAAGAACGTCATATATAAGCTGCATACATTTGTACTGCCATCTAATTCATTGTGCTTGAATTCTGTATACTTGCTTAACTTCTTTATATGACAGAATAGCAACAACTGCAATATTGAGTGAAATAGAAGTTCATACCGTATTGCCAGGGGAAAGCTAGAATTAATACATATAGAAAGTAAAGAGAGTAACTTGACTGAATTATGTATACATGTGGATAACATTTATGAATGTTATAAACTACTGAACATTGAAACTATCCACTAACTTATAATGTGTACTTGTTGATGCTATTACTTAACAAATATCTTAGGAAAGATACAGTCAGATCAAGTATTTTTTCATTCATGAACATTATGTAGTTCATATAGTAGACCACAGAAGTAGTGGCCTCTAATGTAACAATAAAAAATGTAAGAAAATCTTAGAGACAATTTTCAGTATGGGGCACAAAATTTTTGAGTAACTGATTTGTTTAACTCTTCTCCAAGACCTCAGTTTCCCTTGTAAGGAGAAGTAGGGACAGATTGCCATGCACTAAAAAACTGCAAATTGAAGTGGCTTATGAAACCCTCGTGAGTTGAGTTAATTTGAAAAGCTTCTGGATGCATGAGAGTGATCCCAGTGGATAACATTTTTTGGTCCCAGCTCCAAGGTCTTAGTCTGAGACTCGATTAAGAATTCTTGCTTGAATTCTATTCTAAGCACTACCACTGCTCAATGATCTATTTCAGCAATTCCAGCATTAAAACAGTAATACTATAACTTATCTCCCAACTGGTACCCCTCAGGGTGTGTTCTAAGAATTAATTAGCAGTGGTAATAGGCGTTGGAAGTATAAAGTGCTTTAAATGCCATTATTACTGTCAGGGATAATCAGTCACTAAAAATGGCATGCACTTCTACCCTGCCTCACTGTGACATCACTCAATATCACAAAAATATTTGTGCCTGTTCATATTCCAAATTTCAACACTGAAGATAACTCTGGTAATTAAAAAATATGTTGTTTTGTGATTAGCAAGACTAATGAAATCTGGTTTCCTTTTGTCTTATGGCCAACTTCTCCGACATCTAGCAAACTGCAATCATCAATCGCATCTTCTCTCATAATTGGGATTTTCATAAATTACCCCTTCATATGGACTCCCTGGTGTCTATTACAGGGTGAGCTCATACTGAGGGCACTGTTAGTATCTCTCATCTCTGTCTGTTTTCAGAGAACATGACAGATGCAGTATTAGGGAATCCGTGAGATTTCTTTGAGTGACTGCAAAATTCAGAAGTTATTGGCAAGGACATATAAAAAATAGGAAGACATAGATGCAGATGGATCAAAGAAACATCCTTGTCTTAAGAAAATAGGCTATACCCAGAACCAAAGTATATAATTTTCCTAATGGGTAATTACTCTGAATTACTGATTAACACTGACAGAGCCCTGAATTGCATTTAGTTGTGCACTCAATAGAAATTTTAAACAAGGATTTTCTACTGTGGTATAGGGAGATCCACCACTGGTGAGGCATTTATGTGACCCTCACCACCATATCTGTGCTGTTAGTAGAAGTCTTGCTCTTGTTTTGCTTCCCAGGGAGATGCCACCTCAGGGAAATGTACTTCAGTACAAATACCATGTTTTATTCTCCCGAGACAACACATATTTCCCTCTAATGTAGCTGATTAAGCTACATAAGCTGATTAAGCTGATTAATGTAGCTGAATATTTATTCAGATGGTCAGCACCACTGTGCCTTTCCCTGATTCATTCATCTTTCCTACATCTTCTTCTGCTTTAATTTTAGGTTAGTGAGACATGGTGGTAGCACTACCATTATACTCACATGTTAATCATCTTGTCTAAACCTTTAGTGATGAGTCAGGTCTGCTTCTACGTGTTTGTAATGTTCCTATTTGAGACCCCAAAACTTACATAGACTTGTAATGCTGGAAGGGACAGGGTGGATGAATGCATTTTTACTTGCCTGCCCTGCAACATTGAGATTGAAGGGAGGTTTACTATTAAGCTTACAGAGCTTTCTCTGCGTGATGCTGTTTGCCTGCCCAGCCTCTCAAAAACAGCACTATGTAAAGAGATAATGTAAAGACGCATCCTGCTTTAGTCTATCTGATAACATCTTTGCAGAACTATGTGGCTTTGCAAAAATGTGGGATTCCTACCTCTGCTTAATCTGTCCAGGAAAATCAGCCCAAAGAATTCAAGAAAATGCAATGTATGTCACTCTCAAAACGTTCCATCTTCTAGCCACTCCCTATTACATGCTTAGTAAAAGTGTGCACTAAGGTGAGACACAGGAAATGCGAGAAGTGAATTGTTCTTTAGCACACGGAGACTGAAGGTACTGACACTTTTGAAAGCTGAAAACATTCCTCTATATTCAGATAAGATGGATAGTAGAGATAGTTTTAATAATTTATCAACAATCTGGTGTTGCTATAACATTTCTGCATTTACAGAATACTGCACAGACATAACTAATCCTCATGGCATTCCTGTTTTTATGCTAATGGCTAGAGTAATGAAAAATGTAATAAACAATGTGTACTATAAGAAGATCCCCACGTAAGTGTGCTATTAGCTATACTTTCATGACCTGATTTTAAACCTCATCTATGAGATCTGCATCCAGAGTTAAAATTACAAATAATTGATACACAGTAAAGAAATAACTGCTAGTAAATGAAGATGATGATAGAGAGTGTATGGTGACTAAATGGCCATTTTGTTAAAAAGAAATAAATTCATAATAATAACATAGTTTCCTTGTAACTCTTCAGTAAAAAAAAATCTTACATCCACTAACAAATTTGCAGACTGTGAACAGTTAGGTTAGTTGGAGGTTTGTTCACTTCCTCCCCTCCCCCTCCTCCAAAGTGATATTTCTATAACTTAGAGAAAAACATTTTAAAAATAAAAAATACTATCTCATTAAAATTCTGCAAGCAATCAGCGAAAAATTTTCTGTTTTTTCATAATTTTCAGCGAAAATTATTTCTGTTACACTGTACAAGTGGTGCTCTTTAAGGGAATTCTAAGGAAAAAAAACATCCAGCTGGATACCTGCAAGATGCCAGAAAGTCTCCATCAGAAACTCTGGACTGAAATATCTGAAATATGAAGCAATGGTCAGCTTCAACATGGAGATTTCAACTATCACGGTGTCTAAACTACATCAATGCTGTTTGGTGCTAGAAGATACCTTTTCTCATCATTATCTGCTAAAATATACAGCAGTAAGAATGATCAGAGACAGTCTAGTTTGTACAAACATGTTTTTTCTTCCCTGAGAGTGACTGGAAATCTTCCCAGGCACACTCAATTGGATTTTATATCTTTATCTTTAATGATATTTTCAGTATATCACCAGGAAATCTTCAACAATATCAGAGATCAGACGAATTCTAACAATTTAGTGATGACCCTTATTTCGGCCAAGTGGCAATCATTGTCTTCACAAAAACCTCTTCATTGATCTAATTTAAGTCACACAGTGTATGTTTTCATTCACTGAATGGAGTATGAGGTATCCATTGAAGCTATTTGTCCGAATCATATGATGTCCTCGTGACAGCCAAAATAGAAGATGTAATATAAAATAATCATCCAGTTATATGAAAGACTTCTGGATTAGACAACTGCAGCTGAAGTGTTAACATAGTGAGTAGTTGGAGGAAACATGATCCCTTCAGTCTGCAAGGCAATTTGGAGAGGTATGCTTGCTAAACAACACTGCCACAAACAGACAGATTTCCATATTTCAGCAATTTGAGTCAGCTGTTGAAAATAGTCAAGAAAATAATGAGTGAAGACTTCTATTATTGTGTTGGATGCTCCTAAAGCACCAATATATTTAGAAGTTTGTACAAAACTGAAAACCATACAGCCAACATATTTTTCTCCCCTGTAACTGAGTGGTCTCTCTTCCCATATCAGACAAGTTCAACTAAAGATGCAAGCAGACAGACAGCAGTAAGAACCTGTCTTTGTTATGGGGCTGAAAAAAAAAAATCACCTATCACTGATGCCTTGTTACTCATTAAAACAATAAAAAAACTATTCTGATATCTCCTTTCTGATAATGTGAATTAAAAAAAAAAAAAAAAAAAAGCCCTTGCTACCTATAATATATTAGTTAAGGGAACATCTGCTGGCCTATTTACTTCTCTAGCTTTTGTACAAAAAATATACATTTCAAGGAAAGATGTAATCTTCCTGTGGTATTCTTTAGTTGATAGTTTACTGAGGTGCATACAGGTGTACAGAAGCTCTCCTGTAGTTATTGCTTATGAGTTCTCACACTGAAATCTATGCCAGTATCCCAGGTTTCTGTGGCATGGACATTTAACAGAGCATTACAAGACATGCTGTTAGAAACATTCACTCTCTGCTAGCCATACAGTCATATTAGGATTATGTATGGTTCTGCAACCTGAATACTGCCCTCACTCTATTTGCTGTGACAGAACAAATGCACACTGGTGAGCCATTTTTTTCCAAGTCCTTGTTTCAGAACAGATTGGGAAATTTAAATGAATGTCTTGGTAATATGATTAAATACAAGATTTAAGATTTTTTGATGTATTTTATTTCTGAATTTAGCATTTAGGAGATATAATGATGATTAGTATTAGATTTAGACAGGATGATCAAACATCACTAATAAAGCCTAACTTAAATTAAACTTCCTGAAATAGTTATATTGATCCAGTTTAGATTTAATCTTGTGATTAAACACTTATAGTTTACTTAATACACTTTAGAAATTCTCATAAGCTTTCAAGTGAAATCTAACACGTTAAATAACTCAGGGAGATTATTTTAGACAGTGTGTTATAAAAATGATTGAAAATATATTCAGTTCAAGGCACATATAGGAGATTATATATGTATATATAGCATATATTCAGGAGATTTATGGTATAGCATTTTTTTAATTAACATAATTGCTGGGCAGCAGATTATAGTAATACCCAGAGATGAAAAAAAAATAATAAAATTAAAGTTTCAAGTGATTTTATGGTAGCCCTGCTCACATCTTTGAACAAATAAATTTAGAACTTCGTACCAAGTTTGCTGAGTTGCTCATCCAACTCTTGATATTATGCAACTCATACAATTAAGTTCAAGAAAGTAATTGATCTCCTGCATTTTTTTACTCGCAGTCATTCAGTAAGATATGACACTTTAACATCTACTGGAGTAACACAATCCAAAAAGAAAACATGATCTACATACAGGTAGCCTGTAAGAAGTTTATGAGTGTTTTTTTTTTTTTTCTTTTCTGAATTGACTATTCATTTCTAGTACTGGCTTTGAATCTGTGTAAGGAATGGACATACATTGTTTAGTTTAGTTGGGTTACTTAGTACCATTCCTCAGACAAATAGAAGAGGCAATTAGGGTCATACCTCTTTCAAACTCACAAGGGGAATGATAACCTCTGCAATCAAAAGGCAGCAGATTTCAGTCAAAGAACAGAGAAGAGAAAATAGCTGTTGTGCTACATGACAGGGAGATCATCTCTCATGTTACAACATTGCACCTTCTTGAATAAGACAAAGATAATTTCAAATGACTGAACCCTAAGGAATAATGAGAAATAATGTCTTCCTTGTGAAAGAAAAAAAGGAAAAAGGAAGGAATTAATGTTATATCCCAAAGACAACTATTTTGTTTTGTGGTGATTGGCTATTTTTAAAATTTTCTTTTACACATGGTGACTAACCGTAGATCCTGAATCCTGACTGGGCAGTCTGCAGGATCCTGAGCTGTTCTGTTACTGCTTAATAAATTCATGGATGCTTATAAAAATGATATATCCCCTTTATCATCACTGATACAAGGTTTCATCAGATAAAGTTGTATCAAATTAACACTCAGTTTTGAACAACACTGTTAGGCATAAGATTAATAGACTTACATAACAAAGTTCCATGGGTTAGACTATTGTAATGTGTTACCAGTTTGCATATATTCTCAGTGAGTATGCAAATAAGGCTGTGTTGTATTTAACACTGGAATTTTACATCCTTTTAAAATTATTATATCATCATCTTTTCACAATTTACTATACTACTGTTTTCACACACCTTCCATATAATATCTATTGATTTTATCTGATAATACTGTTGAGGGTACTTTCAGGGTAGACTAGAGCTTTTCTGAGCTTTCAGGCATACAAAAAACAATTTCACGCAAAATTTTCTAAACAAAGTCTAGGGCTTATATTAGCCTTTCAGAATCCTTAATTGACTTTGACAATAGCAGTTAAATACACATCATATACTGTGCCACATAGTAATCAAGCTGAGAAAAGAATAAATGCTGAAATACTTTTGATAAACATAGAGGAATAACACTAAAAAAACCTGATATTATTATCAGATTAGTACCATTCTCAGTCAGGAACGTGTTGTATCCTAAAGCAATATTTAAAGGAAAGGAACAACATAACATAAGTGAATTGGAATTTCCTGTACTGTAATATCTCTTTCTGAAAGAAGTTCTGAGAGCACTGCAAGAGTTAGAATTGGCATGAAATCATATTCAAACCTTAGTAAACATATTTCAGATTGGAACATCTACTTTGTGATCAGGGTTGAACTTCTGTAATGTGCTGACAAAAAACGATACCATTTTCAGTTCTGGGGCTGTAGCCAAGGAAATGAGACAGACAGAAGGATCCTACAAGACTCTCCAGATCTGACAACACTCAGTCTTGGAACCGTTACAAACAACCCAGCCCAGAGTCTAAAGTGCACCAGATATTATGAAGTGCCTCAGTTTCACCTACGGTAATCATACTGTTGAATAAATTTATTTTTTTTTAACTTTCATGGTTAGTGTCTGAGGCACAGGAATGCATCTATAACATTTAAGGTCAAAGTCCAAACAATTTGTTACTGAAGTTCCCTATAAAATTAGAATAGACACCAACAATAGATTCCCCAACAAATATGAGATCTATGAATAATATTGATACAGTTATAACAAAATTGTATGCTCTCCCCATTCAGAGCTATTTTATTAATGCTATAAATGTGCATAGTATAGAAAACACGCTTTCAAGTTGGGTAAGTTTTTCACTTGGTAACATTATATCACCTAAAATATAAGTTAAAAATGCAAGAAACAATGTCATCTTCTATACTCACAAATAGAATTTCTCATCCCATACTGGATTCAAGTTTCCAAAAATAGTCTTTGTTCTCCGCTTATTTTTGCCAACTTGCACGGTAACATAGGGGTCACTTGAGCCAGTTTTGTCCTTAGCTTGTAAGCCTTGAGCACAAAGCACTGCAACAAAAGGAGAAAATGTGCTTTAGCCCTCATAAACCTTGACTGCCAAGAAAAAAATGAAGTGGTAACAGCAGCAACAGGAAACAAAGACCTCAGAATGAGGGCTGCTGAAACAAAGCTTTCTAGGTCAATTTTCCCAGCTTCTGTTGCTCTGGAGATAGATAAGGTTTTTTCTAGATAAGGTTTTTTCTAGCTACCATTCTGGACTGAATACAATCTACAAACATTGTTTAATAGGCTAATAATTTTAGATTCAGTAGAAAGCACAAAACAAATATTTTTCTTGCCATGTATAATCCAGATACTCTTCTTAAACTTTGATTTCATCATCACAGCAAAATAATACTGATGTGTAGTTCGGCTTGAGCCAGATGATATCCTGAATCATAAAATTTTCTCTTTTTTTTCTTCCCCCAAATAAATAAATTAAAAAAAAATCCCAAAGATCAAAAGAAATTCAAAATGAAAATCCCGAGACCTTCAAAAATCTGCACAATGGATTATGAAACTAGTCATAAGGAGCATGGTCCTGACTGTAATTTCTCATTCTCATGTGAAACTATGAGCATTTTCACAATAGTTTTCATTCTACCATAGACAGGATGACAGTTAGATCAGTTGTTATCAACTGTTTAAGTATAAATGACAGTTCATGTGTGTATATACGTAACGTATATATGCAATTTGTAGCAAATATAAATACATGTAATTTGATTTTTCATCATAATTAGTAAAACCAGAAATCTCAAGAGAAAGGAAAATCGACAAATAGCAGCCTTCTAAACCCAGAGAACTGCCATTAAAACACTTGCCGTGGCCCTAAAATCAGCATAGCTAGGTTTTATTATTTTGCACATATTATTTAAAACATATCAGCAGTAGCATTTAATAAATATTCTCTGTTGTCAATCATTGTGGATGACGAAGCATGCTCTGAAAAATGAATACATAAAAATGGCACCTTCTCACTCAGTATATCAGCTACCCATGTGGTTCCAGTCACATCTGCTGACTTCAGTGAAAAAAAAACACTGAAGTACTTTTTACACACCTCATTCTTGAACAGATTAACTCTTAGGAATGAACTAGAACATCTTGTCTTCCCCGCTCACTGCAAATCTAAAGGAAAAGTTTCAGAATGCAAGGAAGTACCCCTCTCCACTTTTTTTCTTCTCTCCATTTTTTTTTTTTTTGTAATGCAGAAGAATTAAGTGCCAACTTAGAAAATTTCTTCCAGAATTGCTAGATTGCTAGCTATGATACTGGCCTGAACACAAGGCATCCTAGAGTATCCTTTAGAGATAGAACTAAAAGCATGAATATGATTTAAATATTTTCCTTCACACACCTCTCCATGTCCTCACAGTTTGGTGACTGTCACACAATTCAACAACTATGCTTTTGAGCTTCACACCCATTACCTTCAGAGTGGCCTCCATTTTTCCCAGTCCATCTAATGAATGATCTCAGATTGTCCCTAGGTTTCTCCTGGCACATATCTGCTATTCCTCAGCTCCATTGACAGTTTATGTACTGACTCAAAGGCTATTGGGCTTTAGTGTGGACAACAGAGCCATGCATAGCTAACAAAACACACAAAAACTCTCACAGAATATTTCATTCACAGTCCACTTGCCAAATGCTTTTCTCCTTCCCCTCCTGAATGTCAGTTCTCCATTTCAGCAATAGAAATGGGAAGTCCATCTCCCAACAAGTCTTCCTCATATATCAAAAACTGCCATGAAATATAATAGTACTATTGTAATTTTTTTTTTGAGCACACAACCCCAATTTATATATTTGTTGATTTACTTTTAAAAAGTATAGGCATGTAGCACTGTATGAATAATATTATGTACGTTAAAAACATGCACAAAAGTTGAAATTAAAAAAAAAAAGACAGATGAAATAAACAATGATGTTCTAAATATTTTTTGTTATTAATGGTACAAAAATACTTTTTGTTATCTCAGAAATTATCATTAATATTTTTAGTGAGAATAAAGTAATTGAATAAGCTTCATTATTAATGAAAATCTTGATTTAACAGTTTGTGATACAGTGATTTAAGATCTGGTTTTAAGTTTATTTTGGTACTTGATTTAATGGCTGCCATAGCTGAAGAATATATCTCATGAAGAAGATACATAAATCCAAATAGAAGAAGTGCATCATTGACTACACCTACTAAACCATGACATATTTTTTCTGTCACATCCACCAGTTACGCAAAGGGTTTTGTTGAAATTCAGCCATTCATTTTTTACAGATGTCAATCAGTTCTTGCAAACTAATTAAACTAAATTTTTGCATTTTTATATTTTTACCAAATGCGTTCAAAGCACATTGGAAACCCCTCATTTGGAAGATTTTTTAACAAAGTAGAAAATTCTGTGTCCATGTTTTTTAAGTGTACAGATGAGAGTTTTGGTAGGTGACTTTTTTGGCAGCAAAGTCTATACGGAAACATTTTCAAATATCTGTTTTCAAAATGTTCTTTCAATAGCACTTTCAAAAAATGTTTCCATTCTCACTAAATGTTAAAATGTCACCTTTGCCCTGAAAAGATAGTTTAAATGTGTTTATTGTTTGGGAAGAAAAAAAAAAACACAAAACTTCATCAAGGAAGAAGTCAACAAATCTAGAACACTTGTCTTTTTGTAAGAGAAAAATTTCTTACTCATCATTAAGTTTGACAACTTATTTATGTGCTCTGTCATGAAATAACTGGGATTTTTGTGGTCATGCTCCATATCATTAGTAAGTATTATACGGAGTCTATTTAAAGGTCTTGCTTTTATAAAATCAACCACACCAATGACAGCCTGTAGCACTTGGTGCATTTCTGGCTCCACAATATTTGCTGCAATAACAGAAGAAAGAGTAGTAACAATATATAGTTTGTGCTATATCTGTAATCTTTCCTCAGAATCCATTTTTTTAATGCAGTTAACAGAACCATTCCACCACTTGCCAATTTTTCCATAAGACTTTGCTTTTTATTACAGAAGTTTTTTACTGTTGAGAATATACTCATCCCGGTATGTCTTTCCTTTAGAGTCTCACAGAAAAAAAAAAAGTAATTAATGAATTTTATTACTGAAATGGATTCTAGCAAGTGCTACATGCTGAGACACGTTAGAAATATCTGTTTTCAGCCAACTCTAAAGCAAACTGCTTACACTTTTTAATTTTTTCTATTTGTTTCTTCAAATCTTCAGCAATGTTTTCTATGCATCTTCCAACAGTATTTGTTGACAAAGGAATGCATTTTAGTTTGTCTCCATATTTTTCCATCTGTCATTTTAACCATCTTTACTGTGTCAGGAAGAACAAGCATTTCTGTATGTGGATTTTTTATTTTTGCAACTGAGTTAGAAACCTTCAAAGAGGCTTCTACAAATTCATCATAAAGTTTAATGAAATTTTTAGAGTGCTGTATTCAGTATCACATGACTGTAGACAGTGCTGATTAGAACTGATTAGATCATTAGATAAGAAGGTATTTTGTTTTGTTCGTTTGTACTCATATTATTAGCATTACCTTCAAAATGCAGTTTTTTGCAGGAATCTTTTTGAGCCACTTTCCATTTTGTGATGGTTAGTTTGGTTAAAACTAGATAGTATAATCCATAAACCCATTTATCTGAACACATAAACTACACTATGTCAGAATATGATGAAAGTGAATGAATGAGTAAGGGTGCCACTGAGCAGCCCTCCGTGCTGTGGAATCCCCACTCTTTGCCCAGGACTCCTTGTGTTTGTACCCTACCTTACACAGGTGCCTCTCCCACATGGACTGAATCAGCCCAGTGCCAGTGTCAAGCTGTATATTAAATATTATTAAAATTCAATTTCTTTCTTATCTCTTAGATTAAAAAATATTAGTTCTAATATTTTCTTCCAGCACCCCAACGCACACAAACCCAACTTTGGAGACCCCAAGTCTAGCCTGTTTCTCCAGTTATCAGCATACTTCACTTGATACTGTTTGGGGTTCTCTTGCAGCACATACTGGCACTTCTGGTCCTATATATTAATACTTGTGCTGTATACCAAGGAATATGGTGAATATTGTAGTGCAACTGTTGGAAGGTATTAAGGGGTGTTTTAGAGGAAATGTACAAAAGCTCACTTAAAATGTAATATGAACTACATTTTTGGGACTTGCAATTGTGACAAAGCCATTAGCTTTTATTTGAGCCAAAATGCTGTATTTTGATCACAACTTTACCTGCCCAACTCACTTCTGTTCCTATACCAGCAGTGTGAAAGTGATATGAACAAAGCAATGTTCAAAACTGAAGACACAAAATCTGTTTTATAATAATCGAAGATATTTGTGTGGCCTGTGGAACACAGGTGATGTCAAGCTTCAAGTCACAAAGACCCCCATCAATTTGTTATTCTTTCAGATATGGCAGAAAAGAAGAAAGAAAAGAGACGTTTTCTTATTTTCCCTTTCTACTCGGTGGGTCTGATATGAAAGTAGCTGAGCTTTATGAAAGTATAAAACTATGCTTATGGAATGTTTTTTCAGAGCAGAACCAAATATTCAGGCACAAATGCTGCTGGCATTAGCTGCACTGCAGAAGATGACCTAACAGTATAAAATACACAGGGGAAATTATACCCTACTTGCTGCTCCTGATGAGAAGCATAGTAAAAACTTCACCTATAAAGTACCCATAAAATTTGACTGCAGCAAATGCCTTGCAGCCTGGCTTAAGAAGTTTGGGGTAAAGGCTAAATGCAGGGCAAAACATTTTTTTTTTTATTTTTTCCCCCTCCTTAAAAGATGTCGTTGTGCCAGTGAGGGAAAGAATTAGCAGAGTCTTCTATAACCCAAAACATTTACCTAGAAGTATACATCTCTGAAACACCAGCAGGGAAAGATTACTACCATTACCTCTCCAGGTTATTATCATTTTGCTTATTTGACACCTGTGAAGCCATATCCAGATGAAATAGTGTTTCTGCAGTTTAAAGCTCTCCAGTAAACAAGACTGACGAACTGGAAAAGGTCCCATGAAAAAGTGCCAGTTTGGTTAGAGTAAGCAATATATGAGTATAGATATATGAGATACATAGATATATGAGTATATATATATGAGAAAGAGCTAAAGATGTTGGGTTTTCTTATCCTGGAGAAAAAGGAAGCTGAGAGAAAATCTAACTGCAGCCCTCAACTACCAAAAAAGCAGTTAAGAGTGAAAATGAAGTCAGATTCTTCTCAAAATTGCTCAGTGAAATAATAAGAAGCTACAGCTGTAAGCTGCAGCAAGGGAAATCCCAGCTGTATATAAGGAAAACAATTTTACAATGTGAGTGGTTAATTTATGAAACTGGTTGCCCAGTGAGCAGGACAAATTGCCCAGAGATGATGTGGAATCTCCATCCTTGGAGAGTTTCAAATCTAGTATGGACAAAGCCCTGAACTTTGAAGTTAGCCCTGCTTTTATATATCGCCTCTTGCCGAGGCGATCGGCTCCGGGGCAGACGCGTTCTGCAGCGGAGCGGGGGACTGAGACGGGCAGCGCTTTTTTTTTCGGCATCGAGGCCGTTCGAAGCAGCCGAGGGAGCCGCCAGGACCCCGCAGCCCCCGCGAGGGAGGCTGACGAGGCGTAGGCGGAGCCAGCAGCGCCCCCTCCCCGGCCGTTCAAAAGCAGCCCCTAGGGAGCGCGGCGACCAGGGCGGGCAAACAGGGCGTGGCGCGGCAGTTTGCGCGGCAGTTGGCGCGGCAGTGCGCGCAGGCAGGGCCTCTCACCGATCCCTTGCAGCGGTCTTTCCCTTCGATACCGGTAGCCTGCTTGCGAGAAACCTGGCCATGGTATCGATCAGGCAGAAAACCATGGCCTCCGCATCTCTTGCGGCCTCTCCAGCCGCGGTCACCGATGTGGCTACTCAGACGGAGGGTTCGGGGAAACACACCGCCGTCCAGCTCTTGGGCTGCAGGGTGTGCCCGAGTCTTCTGTCCGTATCCAACAGCAGCAGCGAGGGGTGTGCCTGTGGGAGGTGTGCCCAGGTTGAAGAGCTGCTCAAACAGGTAGCGGAGCTTCGGGAGGAGGTGAGCAGGCTTAGGAGCGTCAGGGAGTCAGAGAGGGAAACTGACTGGTGGAGGTGCACTCTACCCTCTCTGAGACAGACTCAGGAGCCTGCCGCAGCACAGGTGCCTCCTGCTACACAGAAGACAAAAGTCCCCTCATCCCACCAGGCAGTAAGAGGGGACCTAGGCCACGGGGGGGAATGGAGGCAGGTTCCTGTTCGGGGTGTTAGGCTAGCCCCGTCCCTGCCCACCTCACCTTCCCATCTACCCTTATGTAACAGGTACGAGGCTCTAGAACACCATAGTCAGAACAATGAAGTAGACGAAAGCCCATCTCAGTTGGAGAGGGTGCCTAAGGCAAGGCAACCTACCCCCCACATTACTACATCGTCTGTCAAGAAAGACAGAAGGGTTATTGTCATGGGGGACTCCCTTTTGAAAGGGACAGAGGGCCTGATATGCCGACCGGACCCAACCCATAGGGAAGTCTGTTGTCTCCCTTGGGCTCGGGTGAGAGACTTACCTAAGAAAGTCAAGCGCCTGGTACAGCCCACCAACTACTACCCGCTACTGGTATTTCAGGCTGGTAATGACGAGGTAGCAATGAGAAGTCTGAGAGCAATCAAAAGGGACTTTAGGGCTTTGGGGCAACTACTTAAAGGATCAGGGGCACAGGTTGTGTTTGCCTCTGTCCTTCCGATAGGGGGGATTGCTGCTGACAAGCGGGCTCACCACATTAACACATGGCTTTGGGACTGGTGCAACCGACAGAACTTCGGGTTTTTCGATCACGGGAAGGTCTACGCGACACCAGGCCTGCTGTCACCAGATGGGATGTGCCTCTCTCAGAGAGGGGTAAGGATTTTGGCTCAGGAGTTGGCAGGGCTGATAGATAGGGCTTTAAACTAGAGTTGAAGGGGGAAGGGGATAAAACCAGGCACGCCGGTGGTGAGCTAAGGGATGGTGCGCTAGAATCAGAGGGACTGTGTGCCAGTGAGGTCCTTCGGTTGGCTCCACAAGGTGCTGTGTGTAGAGAAGCGCATTTGAAGTGCTTCTACACAAACGCACGCAGTATGAGGAATAAAATGGATGAGCTAGAAGTCTTGGCCCAGTCCCGCAGCTATGACATCATCGGCATAAGCAAAACCTGGTGAGATGAGTCCTGTGGCTGGTGTGCTGCAATAGATGGTTACAGGCTGTTCAGGAGGGACAAGCAGGGTAGGTGAGGTGGGGGGGTGGAGATGTATGTGAAGCAGGGGCTGGACTGTGTGGAACTTCAAGTTGGGGATGGCAAAGTTGAGAGCCTCTGGGTAAGGATTAAGGGACGAACAAATAAAGGGGATGTCCCTGTGGGAGTCTATGACAGACCACCTGGCCAGGACGACAACGCCAAGGAATTATTCTTTGCAGAACTAAGAGATGCCTCAAGATAACTCCCCTTGTCCTTATGGGAGATTTCAACTTGCCAGATGTCAACTGGGATCACCACACAGCTGACGCGAGCAAGTCCAGGAGGTTCATAAAGCACCCAGATGATAACTTCTTGGTGCAGGTGCTAAGGAAGCCAACTAGGAAAGGTGCCCTCCTAGATCTGTTGCTGGAGAACAGTGAGGGTCTTGTGGGAGACGTGGCAATTGGCGGCCGTCTCGGTCATAGTGACCGTGAAGTGGTTGAGTTTAGAATTTATGGTGACAGAAGGAAAACTGCCACCAAAACTTCAGCCCTGGATATGGGGAAAGCAGACTTCAGGCTGCTCAGGGAACTAGTCAGCAAGGTCCCCTGGGAAGCTGCTTTTGAAGGCATTGGCGTCCATCAGTGCTGGTCAATCTTTAAGCACTGCCTCCTAAAAGCACAAGAACAGGCGATTCCAAAATATCGGAAGTAAGGCAGGTGGGGCAGAAGGCCGGCCTGGCTGACCAGGGATCTTCTACTGGAGCTTAGGTGGAAAAAGAAAGTGTAGGGCTACTGGAAGGTGGGTCAGGCGACGAGGAAGGAATACAGGGATGCTGTTTGTGTTTGTAGGGAGAAAATTCGCGGGGCCAAAGCCCAACTAGAGTTGAAGCTGGCCATGTCTGTGAGAGACAATAAAAAAGGTTTTTTTAGATATGTGAACAGAAAAAGGAGAACCAAAGAAAACATAGGTCCGCTACTTGATGGGGAAGATCTCCTCACAGACAATGACATAGGCAAAGCAGAGACATTTAATGCCTTCTTCACCTCTGTCTTCAATGCTGATGATGGGCTTCGGGACCCTGGGTGCCCTGAGCTGGAGGACCATGACAGTGGGAATGACAAACTCCCTACCGACCCTGAACGTGTGTGGGATTTGCTGCTCCACCTGGATCCATACAAGTCCATGGGTCTGGATAGGATCCATCCCAGGGTGCTTAAAGAGCTGGCTGACGTCATCGCGGGACCTCTCTCAATTATTTTTCAACAATCTTGGGAATCTGGAGAGGTCCCAATAGACTGGAAACTGGCAAAAGTTTTCCCAGTTTTCAAGAAGGGTAAGAGAGAAGACCCTAGCAATTACAGGCCTGTCAGTCTCACGTCAGTGCCTGGTAAAATTATAGAGAAGATGATTCTTGAAGTTATTGAAGCGCACCTGGGGGACAATGCAGTCATTGGTCCCAGCCAACGTGGGTTCATGAGGATAGGTCCTGCCTAACAAATTTGATTTCCTTTTATGATAAGATCACCCATCTAGTTGACCAAGGGAAACCAGCTGATGTGATCTTTTTGGACTTCAGCAAAGCTTTTGACACAGTTTCCCATAGGATCCTACTGGACAAAATGTCCAGCATACAGCTAAACAAAACCATCATACGATGGGTGAGCAATTGGCTGATGGGCAGGGCTCAAAGGGTTGTGGTTAATGGGGCCACATCTGGCTGGCGGATGGTCACTAGTGGGGTCCCTCAAGGCTCCATTTTAGGGCTAGTCCTCTTCAATGTCTTTATAAATGATTTGGATGTAGGACTAGAAGGTGTTTTGAGCAAATTTGCCGACGACACCAAACTTGGAGGAGTTGTGGACTCGGATGAGGGTGGAAAGGCCTTGCAGAGAGATCTGGACAGATTGGAGAGCTGGGCGATCACCAACCACATGAAGTTTAACAAAGGCAAGTGCCGGGTCCTGCACCTGGGACAGGGCAACCCTGGCTATACGTACAGACTGGGCGATGAGACGCTGGGGAGCAGCCCCGCAGAGAGGGCTCTGGGGGTTGTGGTTGACAGCAAGTTGAACATGAGCCAGCAGTGTGCCCTGGCAGCCAGGAAGGCCAACCGTATCCTGGGATGCATCAAGCATGGCATCGCTAGTCGGTCGAGGGAAGTGATTGTCCCTCTCTACTTTGTGCTGATCCGGCCTCACCTCAAGTACTGTGTGCAGCTCTGGGCACCACAGTACAAAAAGGACATTAAACTGTTGGAGAGTGTCCAGAAGAGGGCGATGAAGATGGTGAAGGGCCTAGAGGGGAAGACGTATGAGGAGCGGCTGAGGGCACTGGGCCTGTTCAGCCTGGAGAAGAGGAGGCTGAGGGTGGACCTCACTGTGGTCTACAACTTCCTCACGAAGGGGAGTGGAGAGGCAGGTGACCTGTTCACTGTAAACATCAGTGATAGGACCCGCGGGAATGGTGTTAAGCTGAGGCAGGGGAAGTTTAGGCTGGACATCAGGAAGAGGTTCTTCACTGAGAGGGTGGTTGCACACTGGAACAGGCTCCCCAGGGATGTAGTCACTGCACCGAGCCTGTCTGAATTTAAAAAGCGATTGGACTGTGCACTTAGTCACATGGTCTAAACTTTGGGCAGACCTGTGCGGTGCCAAGAGTTGGACTAGATGATCCTCATGGGTCCCTTCCAACTCGGGATATTCTATGATTCTGTGATAAGTCAGAAATTCCTTCCAACATCACTTCCTAAATTATTTTACAGTTCCTTTGTGAGGATTGTCTTGATTCTGCAGAACTAAAATCACTATGAGTTTTGCTTCTAAAAGAAAAGAACCAAACCATTCAATAATACAAATGAGTTTTGTACCAACACTAGTAAACTGATAATTACCCTGCACATAGAGTGTATGAAAACATTGGCACATTTACTGAGTAACTGGCAAAGATAATGCCATTTATGTGCTTGGGTATCCTATCAGTTGGCTCATAAAGAGCAGTAAAGGTCAATCTTGTATTTTTTGTAACAGTGTGAATATATTTGGTCTTACAGAACATATACGGAAAATATTTTGTAAAATCTGTTGGGAAGATTACCCTACATACAGGTGTGAAACATCAGCACCAAGAACTGATGTTTTAGGAAAGTTTCTATAAAGTAGCAAGAAGTTGCTTGACCTTAATTCAGGCAATAAAAATGGATAAATCTCAGAACAATGGGGTGTGAAATTGTTGAGCTGTAGTGTTAATAGTATTTCAATTTTCATGAACTTTAACTCTTGTAATTGGTTAAAAGGGGCAAAAAAAAAAATCTCAAGCACAGGAGATACTGGTAGGAGGTAGAAGAAACAGAACAATATCTTTTACTTATCTTCCTCCCTAGAAAAGTGGAATATAAAGTACTTTTGCCAACAACTCTTACTTAAAACACTTCCAGTTAGGATGTTACAAATTCGGCCAATTATAGATGCACCAAATTCACAATTTAACATACAGTTCCAGCTCTAAGTACAATAAATCTTACTCCTGAACCAGGGGACTAGGAAGGAGAGAACTCTTATATCAAACAAGTCAGAAGAAAATTTACCTGTGATGGTTATTTTTGCTGACCATTTGGATGTCCCATCTAAAACACTTTGTTTTGCTGCTTTTGTATATTGTACAAAATCTTCTTTGGAAATATCAAACATTTCCTGGATCACTTCAAACACCTCTGGTCTATTTTTTTCTCTGATCTTCATTCTTTCCTTCATAGCACTAATAATGTTCTGTGTTTTATCTTCTGCACCATGTTTGGAACTTTTTTCAGCAGCTCCTGAAATCACAGAAAAGGTCAACACATTTATTAATATATTGCTTTCTTAGTTATTTTTTTCTCCAGACAATTAGTTCTCCAGACAATTTTTCATACTGCAGTACTCAAAGCAGATGTATGTTTCATGTGGATAATTCCAAGACTCTTATAGTTATTCTTTGTGATACCTAAAAATTATCAATTGACTTAGTTTAATATTACGAGTTAATATTCAACTTCAACCAGTTACATGTTATATGCAGAAATATTTGTTGAATCAGTACTATTCAGTACTGATCGATACTGTGAAAACATCACAACACCTAGATTTTCTTATATGGTTAGGCACGCTGATTCTTTCAGAAGGGTGTACAGAAGTGTTCAGTATCTGACACTGTTTGTTCTGACCTTTGCCTCTGTTACTAGTTAGTTAAATTTAAATAATGAATTTACAAATAATTTTTAAAATTTCATATTCTTTTTTCTCTAATTCAGCACGATATCTTCATTTCTTTCTCTCTCTCCTTTTACAGTAGGATGATACAGGAAACATATTTGTTCCATTAGGACAAAAAAATTATTAACAAAACCAATGTTTAAACCAGCTAATATTTCCACCTCATTTTTCAGAGAATTTTTAGTTTGACAGCAAAGAGATTAACCTGGATTCCTGCTATGCTCTCCCACAGTGGAAATCTAATGAACAATAGAAAGAAGCAGGCATAGGAGCTTCAGATAGTTTCTTGACCACTTCCAGATACATCTCAGTATTTACTGACTCTGCCTGCACTCCAGGAAAGTTTTTTCATTCCTTACTTGAACAGTGTTCATAAAAAATATATAAATTGCAATTATCACATAAATTCACTTAATGGAAGCATTCAAAATCTATTTAATTTAAGTATTGTGATTAGTTTGAGACTACCCTAACTGCCAAACAGTTCTGTAACACTGACTTGACTTCCTCACTCCAGATCAGAGTCTGTCACACTTTGTTTCTTCTTCTTTAAACCTCATGAGTGAGCAAAAGCAGTTCACAAAAGCTCTGTGCTAACACTGGAATGTTCTGTTCCCTGTCTCTCATAGAGTAGATATGACATTCAGGTTGCAACTGAATAGATTAAAGAAAATGAAGTTCTAGCACTGGGACCAGCCGGGGAAAGAATACTCTGTTTAATAAACAATTGTGTTTCTGGAAAGAAATAGATGAGGTTAGAGAATCTTATGAAATCTAGTTTTGCATACTAAGAATTATGTGAATCTGCATTACCCTGCTCTTAACAGCTGCAGACCAAGGGTAGGATTCAAGGGAGAGATCTGTAGTCTCCTTCCTTCCTATTATGAAGTAGAAAGATACAGGCCTATTAGTAGATGCAAACTTCAGGGCAGAAGAAAGCGGAGAACCTCCTAATAAAACAAATATATTTACAACAAAGAAATGCATTTCTTTGCTGCAGAGGCCAGTCTCCACAGAAACTGAATGACGGAACACAGGTATTGCAGGATCAGTTATGAGACAGAGTAACATTTGTTTTTGCTGATATGCTGGTGATCATCCATATATCACCCGGAGTGCAACCTGACAGCACACTTTGTTCTCACAGTACTACCAAATATCAAAAAACATAAGAAGAAAGCTGAACAGTAGGCACTAAATTGTGATATTAAAACTCAATCAACACAATACATGTGCTTGTGTGTTATTAAACTTCACAGCTTTTTGTAAAATGCTTCTTGAGTAACCACTCAGGTGAATAATATGTATGGAATAGAGAGGTTCTACTCTTCAGTAAAATTTTCATTATTAGTAATTTCAGTAAGTGTATGAGGATGATAGAAGAGATTAAAGTATATTATCTATGTGATAATGATTGCTAGACTGTATTAACCTATGATGGTATGTCAGGTCTATCCTATAAAATAATTCTGGAAAAGAAATAAAATACTCAAGCAGTGGTGCTGATTTGTCTGGGACTTCAAAACCACTGCAACTTTTACTGTAAATAAATAAAGTATAAGGACACCATGCTGTTACAGGTTTTATTCATAATTCTTCCCAAGAGAGTTGTGGAGAGTCTTCTATCTCTAAAAGTCATAACCAATCTCAGAGGCACTTTACAGTTCTCTTTATAAAGTGCCCTCTGTCTGTCAGTATAAAGTGTTTCTGATCAATGTCTCTGCAATACACATCGCACTGGAATAACTTACAAAAACATGTCCATACTTTTTATCTTGTGTGTGTGTATGAGGAAAGAAATAATCAGACTTTTGTTGTCAGAATGGTATTACAAATATTGGAAGCATAAACTGAAATCCCTGCAGTGCTAAGCAGGCTATTCCAATTCTTGATGAGACTAAAATCATCATCATCACTAGCAGCAATAAGTATATTACCTTTCCAAAAGGTTGCAAAAATATTATCTAGTTAGTCTTTTTAACACAGCTCCTGAGAGGTACAAAGGATTATTGCTCCTTTTAAATGGATGGTTAAAAAAAATAAAAAAATGTTAAACAACTTGCTCTGCAATTAGAATTCAGATATTTTAGTGCTGTTCTCACTGTAGAGGAAACTCAGTTCCTTCTCTACAATACCATCAAACGTCATCATATTTTTTGATGGCAGCTTTGTGCCATTCCCACATGTCCTGTCACTGATTACTAGGGAGAAGAGACTGGCGTCTGTCTCCACTTCCCTCCTCAGGAAGCTGTAGAGAGCAACGAGCTCACCTCTTAGTCTCCTTTTCTTAAGACTAGACAACCCAAGTGTTCTCAGCCTCTCCTCATAAGACATGAGGAGATTAAGGACACTAAAATTAGGAATTAATACAAAAAGAATTAAATGCAACCATGAAATCAAATACCATCTGGAGAGTTCTCCAGTAATTTTATTTCATGAGTTGATAATCACTGAGCTGCCTAGAAATTGAGACAGGTGGTTCCTGCAAGATGAATGAAAACAATCTTTTCCATTTTCTTTTAAGGATATAATATCATAACCTAGGGACAAACCATGGACACATTCTGAATGACAATTGTGGATTTCTGTAGAAATTCTTACTGATTTTTGAGACAGTATAAATTTGGAATATGCATCAAAATGCAAAATTAAAAAAAATTTATGAAAAATAAGCATAGCCTTCTATTTCTACTAAATTTTTATTACAACTGTTTTTGCATCTTTTACTGCTGACAGTATCAACAGCTTTTTTCATGCAGTATTGATCAGACAAATTAAGACAATATCATAACTTACCTTGTGCAATAAGTTAACAAGCTCCTTTTACCCTAGGGACTAATATAAACTCAGCAAGATTGGAATCAATTGATTTAATATTATACCTAATACTATAAGGAGGCATCTTGCTGAAGGTGAGAAGTCTAACAAATATACTACTGATTTCTTTTTTAAAAACCTAATTTAAAACAAGCCTAGATATTGACCCTAAAGAGCTTTAGATGGTAATTTGTTTCTACAGTCTACATTAGTAGTCATTACATATAGAAGAATAAAAAAAATACAGAAGCTTAGAGGCCAGTATGTCCTAGTGATTATAGGTCAGCCAAAATGATAACTGTGCTAAAAATAACCACAATGAAATGCATTCCTTTCACTTTATGGTGTGTTAACATCAGCTGTGTTACAAATAGCCATTTATTCAACTGTACTGGTCAATTCTTTTTTTTTTTTTTCTTGATTGAACGCTGAAGTCCACATACCTTGTTTCATTTATGTTTAAAATGTTTGAAGTAGCATAATATTCAAACTCACTGCATAATGAATCTGATGAAAAAACACGTCAGGATGCTCAAAAACTTTTGTGTACAAATGTGAATATCAGGAGCCTTCAGATCTGTCAAATTCTTATTGTCCATAGTATATCTTCTAGAGGTTCACTCTTTCAAAACTAAGCTGTTTAATGTTTACAACATGTTTATAGCACAGATGACTAGCAATCCTATTTATTTTTGCCAGCTCTCTCTCAACCTAATCATTTATATATTTGTAAAAATTCTATGAAGGCAGTATAGCTCTCTGAAGTATTTTTTATGTATTTTGGAGCTGGCAATAATTCATGAGCCAGGGAAACTCTGGAGTGAGTGAGATTTGTTTCAGATAAGTGAAACTGAGGAAAAGCTGAAAATTTTACTCTATGTATTTCAGCTTTAGTCAAGCTTCAGCTGTTACAGGGAAGGATGCATCTCGTGCCAAGCGCATGTTTGTGTTACCTACAAAAACAGCTCATCTCTTACCAATTTGGCCGCAGTTTCTTTCTTTGGAAGTGGGAGAAGTGGGATTGACTTGTAATTATCATTTGAAGGTGTTGTACCACATACAAGGAAAGGATTGCTAGTTTTGAGTGGTTATAACAGCTCAACCTCTGTGGAGGTGTGGCAAAATAAACATTTAAAAACAGTTCCTGTATCCTTGCATAGGAGGAAGCAAACTGCAACCAAATTAGAGGTAATGTAAACACAGAAATACAAAAGTATTATACTCAGAACTAGCTGACTTGCATGTAGTTTTCCAGTCCAAAGAAAAAGATAAATATGATGTTTCATCTTAATTCTAGTCCCAAAGTACTTCCTGCTTGATATTTTCCCGGTATATGTAGACGATTTGGTATTTGGAAGAGAAAAGATCTGATTTACTCCTCCTATTTTTGTGTTCTTCCCCCTGCCCTGTGGATACTACTATAGTGATTTAACTACTTCTGAAAAGAGAATTACATTTTTAATTGCACTGTAATATTCATAAGGTAAATTCGAAAGCCCATCTAACAAGTACGTAATATTTATTTTACCTTGCCATCTATATTCTTTAAGATTCCTTTGTTACAATGACTTGAAATAGCAGATATTCTCTCAGCATAATCCTTATTGCTGGCGTACTCAAAAGTATTTACAACCACTAACATATGAACCATATGGGTTTACAGAGATAATTTTAATGAGGTATTTTGATTGCTGAAATCATATTATTATGACTACAATGAGTATCCTTAGTATTTTCTTTATCTTTGCTTTGACATTTCTGTTATTCTGAGTTAAAACAAAGAATGCTAACTTCATGAAAGAAATTGCTCTGGATGCTGCCATATGCAATGGAAAGTAAATAATATACTGATGCTACAAAACATTATTTTGCAACTGACCGGCAACATTCCTCATGTTCCAAGAACAAAATTAACTTTCATAGTTTCTGGCTAGATCCTGAACAAAAGAAAATCAACATGTCTTCGCTAATTTCTGATGATTTGGCCCTTTATTTCAGAAAATATCTGAGCATACAGACAAAATCAAAAGGTGTCATGTACTGGAAAGTGTTAGATTTACAGAAAATACTCACTCTGCAAACAGTCAGCATTTAGAAGGTCTTGGCACTTCTCATGACATTTAACACCACATTCGGTACATCTCATGCCTTGCCTTGCTATGCCCCAAAGTAGACCTTCACATTCATAACAGTATGTAGGAGTTGTAGCTGTCCAAACTTCAAAGTTATGGGGTGTAGTTGATGATATTGGATAGATCAAAGCCTGCAACGTCTTCTTGAAAACATGTATTTTCTGTTGAGTGAGAAAAAAACATATCAGGACTTCACTTGATGTACTGCTTTGTACAAGTGAACTTGGAATTAAAGAATGTCATTACACTTCCAATATTAATAATAATAATATCAGAATATGCATAGAAGTATTAATTCATCTGTGAAATACTGATTTACTTATTTCTTCTTGCCCTTCGAAAACAAAGGAAGTCTGGATGACCTTTATGACTGATTACAGAAATGGGAGAATTAAGTTGGAAACAGTTCAGTCAATTATTTTATTAACAGAGCTCTACATTCTTCTATGTCTTGAGGCAGAAATTAAAAAATTTATTAGCATTGCATTCCCTGATGCTTTTTAGTTCTCTAACATTATTTCTCAATATTTAAACACTTCCTATGGGGACTTAGGCACACTGCACAGAATATACCTTGATTATATACATTGCTATTCCTTAATACTAATGTCTGAATAATCTCATCATCGAATTAAACCAGGTTAAATTTTGTAGTTCTGTATTCCCATTGTAGCATGCTGATGGTTTCCTTTTTAGGAACCAAGATGATTTTTACCTAATAAGCAAGAATGATCCATTCTCTTAGAAACAGACACCCATTTCTTTGACTTTTTTGGCTTATAGCAGGCATGACCAGTTCTAGAAAGAGCAGAGTTACCAGCTGTTCACTGATTAGTATTACAAACAACTTGAATCTCAGCTCCTTAGTGCTTAACGAGCTGAAAACTGACAAAGCAGTCACTGGAGTATTATATAAAAGATAGGGTTATATAGCATCACTGATCTGATTTGTTTACTCAAGCTTTGTTTTTAGGCACCCAGATCTTTCAAGTCCTTCAAGTCCAGTTGATTTACTGAAAATAAGAAAAACTCTGCAGTCTGTAAGCAGCAATTGGACTGTACACAAAAATATGACCTTGCTTCATTTTTTCATTAAATGCACAGGTAGCTGCCATGCATGTATTAGAAGTTCTAGACCTATTCCCTTATAAATCAATAGATTGCTTCTGATAGGAAGAAACCACATGAAAAAAGGTAGCACAGTCAGAAGTAGGATATTTCTGAAAATCCATTCTACCATCACTTCATCTTGTGTGGATATAACACAAAGTAATGCTGGTTGTGTAGCTGTAGCAAACTGGGGAAAAACATTTTGGAATTTGTGTGGTTTGTTCATATGAACTTTATATTTACTGCTACCGTTCTGATTACATATAAAAAAACATGGCTAGGTTAGAATACCAGTTAAGAGTATGAATATACTCAAAGGATTGATCTTCCTTAAGCAACAAGAAATAGCTTAAGGGTGGAGTCAGAGAAACAGAAAAGGAATTTAAACTGGAACCAAGAAAATACAACCATTATTGTTTGATCTATGTATTTCTTCCACAAGGGCTGTAGCTGCAGTTTTCAACTGATTATACTCAGTTACAGTGCTTGTTAAGACTAATAATTTTAATATTTCTTCACCTGTGGTAAGCACATGTCAAATACAGGATGTTATCCTCTCTAACAGTATGTTGACATGTTCTTGTGTTTATGTGCCTGCATCTCCCCTCAAATATATGGGATACTCTGCTAATAATTTGTCTAATAAAAATAAAAGATTTATTTTGTACATATTTGCATAACATTGCATACTCAGAGCCATCAAATAATTAACATTTGCTACCACATAAAAACCATTACATTGTAGTTATAAATCAACTGGTTCGTAGTTTCAAGCACTAGAAGTAATGAAAACAAATGGTGTTAAGTAGCTTAGGGTTTAATAGCTGTGATTTAAGGTTGCTAGTTACATTCTAATAACAACTTCTACTCTGTGAAATCACACATTTCATGGACATTTGATCCTAGCACCTCTGTGTACACTGTAAAGCTAGGAAAAGAAACTAATACAGCAGGAATGACTAAAAAAAATATTGAGTTGCTCTCAAGTGGTCTTTTCTTAGCCTTTTCTAAAAACTTAGCTATCTGGTAACTCTCCCTAAAGAAAGGGAGGTCTATTTTGGTTTAATTTGGAAGTTTAAGAGGGAGTGGGCTAGTCACAACCACCTAAGAAAGAAAAGTTTGTCTTTGTATATATTTCCGCCCCCTGCTCTTCATGTTACAGCTTACTAGCTATGGAGATCAAAAAGAAAACTTCCAAAACAACCCAAAGTGAATTTATGCTGCTTGTTGAGGAACTGTGTTTCTTAGAAAGCAGAAACCACCAGGTCTTTGAATATTTCTTTGCAAATGACTCTTACACTCCTGAACTCTGGTAGTGTCAGTATAAATCTCACCCTTTCACCTAATTCAGCCTCACAGATTTTTCATAAGCTATAAATCATTTTGGTATTCTGCCAGTAACTTTTATCTGCTTCTGAAAAAGCAGTAAGTAATGAAATAGCACAGCTCAAAATGCCTTGTAATATACGTCCTAGTATAAATGAAGTTTTCAGCTGAAAGACACAATCTAAATATCAGTTTTGCTGCTGAATATGATCTTTCCCTTTCTAGGCTGCTGTCTTGTTAATAAAACAAAGCACAATTTTAAAGGAGAATTGTATTTATCTTACTGTTAGTAGGCTTTCTTTCCTAGTACTCTGCTCCACTTAAAAGTATCTATTATATGCATGGCAATATTTAGTATTGTTAACATATAGGAGGGTTCTTTATTTAATCTGCCTATCCTTCCAAGTGAAGTTTGTATCTCTCATATATTACTTCAGATACTTTTTCAATGTCAGCTATGTATTATTTTCACAAAGTTGCATCTCTACATCTTTGCTCAGCAAAGCAATTAAATGGATGCTGAAGAGAAAGCATATGCTTAAGCCTCACTGAAGTTAATACTTTGACAGTGCTTAAAACATCTTTGGATCAGAGTTGAGAACATACAAACTCACAGGGTCATGAACATGATATACCAGAAGGATAGCAGTGTTGAGTGGCAAAGCTCACAGTATTTATCCTCATGATTTATTTTTTTGAGTAAGTGCCATTGGAATTTTTAATAAAAAGCATTAGTTCAAGTAATTTCCATACTGAAGACATTTTTATAACTGATTTAACCAGTCAAATAACCTGCTTCCATCAGAGTCACTAATATTCCCTCCAGAAAAAGTTGAGGGAAAGTAAAAAGTAAAAAGCAAAAAGCAGAAAACCCTTAATCAGAGGAATAACTTCCCTAAAGGGTATTCTCTTCCTTAACTTTCATCAGTGACTATTATTTCATCTGATTTTGTGGACAGTATCTGAAGAGTTGTTTTATCCCTGAAAGTATCTGTTCTTTTTGTTTTCATAACTTGCCCTACTTTGTTTTGGTGATGCCTCAGGGTATTAAGTTCTGCTGGCCACTTGCAGACTAAGTAGAAAAGTATTGCTTTTCATGTGTTTTAAAAGTTGCAAGTCAGTCTTACCACCTGTACCGTTGTCGTTGTATCTATTCTAGAAAGAGCACTCACTTGCTTTTTTTTACTTTAGTACATTTAACAAGGACTGGCATAAGACAGGCTTCTCTTATTCATCTGTTCTTTGAGGTAAAAATTATATTATCCTCATCAAATTAACTTTTATATTTTTAAATTATTTTTGTTGT
Organism: Anser anser; assembly: GCF_964211835.1. Lineage (NCBI taxonomy): Eukaryota > Metazoa > Chordata > Aves > Anseriformes > Anatidae > Anser > Anser anser. The sequence continues at coordinate 19,421,350 of NC_139730.1, forward strand.
CTGACTTTCCACTGGTGTTTTTGTTTAGAGATTTCTAAGAATTATCTATTTCTAGTACTCAGTTCTCCATTTAGTCTGGATTAAATTGAGATTAGAGTACAATGACATAAGAATATTTTTGGTACATTTTTACCTTTTAGTTTCTCATGGATCATAGTTCATTAGCTTTTCATGATTGAAAACAACCAGTGGAGAAATGTTTACATTGAGTGGCCCACTGATATTTCTTCTTTTCCTGAACAGTACTTCTTAACTCAGAATCTAGTAGTGCAGTCCATATTATTCTTTCTTATCCTGCATTTTCTAGCAATTAGTACCAACTCCATAAGTTATTTGCACCTTTAGTCATCCAAACTCCCAACCTGGTAGTCCTTACATGAAGGCAGGCATACAATTGAATAGTTGAACCTGAATTTGTTGTCACAAAAGATAGTAATATTTATGAGTGGAATTTTTTTTACTTAGCAGACATTTTTCAGTAAAGCGCATGGAATAGTTTAGGGTCTGTTCACTAAAACCAGATATTTATGTATGAACTGTAACATAGCTGAAAAATGTTATTTTGCACCAATTGCATGACATAAGTCTGTTCTCTAGAATTTTCCCTCAGCCTTACAATACTTCTTAAGATTCCATAGTTGTTCTTTGCTTTGTCGACCTTTCTTGCTATTTTAAGATCGCAGAACAAAATAAATGCTGAAAGTTCATTTCAAACAACAGCTGTTTCCTATCTCATCAATCCATCCGTGAGCATTACCAAATTGTTCCTTTATGATTACCATATAAACACAAAAAGTTCACAACAAATCAGAGAGGAGTGATAGATGTGTGTACACTTGTGATATGGGTTTTATTTCCCAGAATGACTGTCAAAATTCTGCTTCTCCATTCTTCTATGGACCTTAACAACAATACAAGGAAAAGTCAACATTCCTTTTTTTTTTTTTTTTTCAATGTTGGATATATTCTAGAATACTATGTTTGCACAAGAAATATGAGGAAAACCAAAGGAAAAATTTGAGGGACACAAAATATTTTATACATTTAAATTAATGCTTCTCTTTAAGCATGCTGAGTTCAGCCATATAAATCTGCTTGAATCACAATTTAAATCTTACTGAGCTAAATAACACCTGTTTCATTTTTGTTTAAAATCATTTTCTTTTGCAAACTGTAAGTGAAATCAATAATGGAAGACCACAATATTCAAATTTTATGAGCTATAAGAACAGGATTTTTTCAAAAGATTATCCTGGTCAGTTCTTGTATGAATTAAAATTCTCTTCATCGAGGATCACATATGTAATTAGTAGGAGTTATATCTACAAAATCAAAACATGTCTCAGTCATCTATAAGAACTGAAAGAAAAACAAACAAAACCAAAAACATCTCCACAAGCCTCCTTGCAGAGTCCTCTCATTCTAATTGATGGTGTAATAGAGAAATGGCTGTTGAAAACAGATCGGTAAAACATGATGAAAGACAGTTTAAAACTAAAGGTCTCCCCACATAAATATTTTGGAAAACAAGGTTTTCTGGCATAGAAAATTCTTACTGTCATAGATGCAAGTCAACAGAAGACAACTTTTGGAGTAAATCAGCCTTCAGAATCCAGTGTGGGGTGGTTTGCAGGATAAGGACAAAATGACATTCAAAAACAAGTCTGGAGAAAACAGCTGGAGTTTAAATAACAATAGAATTATTGTTTTCTCAGACTTCTTAACACTTTTGTGCTCCTCCCTAATCCTGTGGTGATGAAAATGTGACAGGTTGTGCAAAGACAGTTTTCTTTTTCTTTGTTTTACACCTGCTGCTTCATTGGGTTACTGCTAGCTTCTGTGCTAGGAGAAACAGTGAATAATTTTTCCATATACATTTTCACCACATCATTCACCATGTAGAACAGACCTTATTTGTTTATGTCTTTCTTGCATTGGAGTGATTTTATGCCTTTTATTATCTTTTTTTTGTTCTTTTTTTGTGATTCTTAACATTGTTCAAATTTTTTGAGCTAGTCTGCCTCAAGGCTGAGTATTTGATGGGTTAATGCAGTAGCATAATGAATGCCAGTGTTTTCCTGTATTTTTCTATAAATTCTTGATATTCTATTTGTCATTTTGACTTGCCTTTGGCACTAAGCTATCTTTTCAGAGAAGTCTCCATAACCACAAGATGATCTATTTTTCTAGTGGTATTAATGATATTAATAGACAGCCAGCTAATGACATTTTTTCCATCATGCATTAATTTTTGTCTAGAGATGCAACATTTACCTGCCATTTTATAGCCTGGCCATTTAAAAATGTGAATTTCCATGCAATCCTTTGCAGTTAGCTTTAGTTTTAAGGATCAAAATTTGATTCATGTGGAGTCAGCAGTTGGAGAGGGAAAAATTCAAATAGCACAGCACCTGGCTGCACTTGCAGAAGATAATGACAAACCAGTCTTGTCACTGTGGATCAGGCAGCAAATTCTACTTAATAGAATGGAATAGTTCAGATGGAAGGGACCTTCGAAGATCATCTAGTTCAACTGCCAAACATTCCAGGGCTAACTAAAAGAGCATGTTATTTGAGGGCATTATCCAAATACCTCTTGAACACTGACTGACAGGCATGGGGTATCAACCACCTTGCTAGGAAGCTTTTTGCAGTGTTTGGCCACCCTCATGGTAAAGAAATTTTTCCTGATATCCAGTCTGAACCTCCCTTAGTGCAGCTTCGTGCCATTAAAGTCCCTGGAAGTTCACGCACAATGAAAGAAATGCTTATGCACTCAGTTTTAACCCTTTTGGATTGTCTAATGAAGAAAATTTCTAAAACACCTTAAACAAAGATTTCTCCATTATTTAAATGAATTAAACCTTCAATTGAAAACGCTTACCATTTCTTCATTGTTTATGGAGGTCCGGATGAGCATGGCCATGGAAATACCAGATTTTCGAGCTGCAAGTGTCTGTTTAAAGCAAATGAAAAACTGTTAAAAATTACAGTGCTAATTCAAATTGTTGAATCTGATGTAAGGTAAGATGTACTATATTATGCTAATCTAATTGGATTAAAGCGTAACAGCAGGAGTTACAAAAACTTTCAGTTAATGTTTTCAGCACACAACTTTTAAGTTTTCAGCACGTAATGGAAGCAAGCTTTCCATCATCATTACCGTTTCTATCAGCAGTGTCTAGCTGAGCTGCCATTTCTAATATAAAATCTGTTAATCAGGGTTTGTGACTCAGTTTTTTAAATCACAGGCTGTCACTGGTTTTCCGCTTTGCCAACCAAATTAACATGGTAAAAGGATAGGCAACCTGCCCTAATTTGGAAGCTTTCTGTGCCTGCAGCAACATGGGAGATCATTTTGCAGCAGTCTTATAGTTCACGTTTTCAGTCCTGATAATTTTTTTAATTCACTGAGCATTTTTTGAAGTGTGCAAATATGTATAAAATGCTACTCACCTTAAATGAAAAAGTCTTTACGAAACCTAAAAGGTTTTCTTCAAAGACACTTAATATTCATTCAATAGTAAAGAAATACCTTGGTTCTTGGAGGAAGACAAAAGGCTCAGTCTCTGCTCTTTTGCCCACAAGATGTTATCAGTATATGAACACCTCCCAGTTCATGTATGTTACAAGGCCTATGTCTTTGGTTGTCACATTTGCTGTAGTACAGTACATACAAAAGGACTCAAAATAGTTTTTAATGTACAAGAAACAAGGAAATTATCTCTTCCTATCTGCCATATTAGTGTAATTTAAATGGGTCCCTGAGAATTAATTAGAGGGTATAACAATTAAAAGGTAAAAGACTCTAGGAAAACAAGTTCTATGTGCTTCCCAAATAATATCTCAAATCTGAATATCACTTTTGCTATCAGTAATCCTTTTTGTCTGACAGAAACAAGTTAAAATTTGTTCCATTTGACCAAATATTAACCATAAAAATAAGCAAATATTCCTATAATTTACCTGCAAAATTGGGCCCGCAAATCCTTCCCCCTTCTCTAAGTCATTCCAAGTCTGTCCATATACCTGTACTTTATCTGTTATTCCCTAATCCAGCTTCTTTTTCATACATTGCTGTCCTCACAGTCTAGCAGTGTAAGGTTGATCAGTTATGCTGCCACCACACACTGACCATTAAATCTGTTGTTGCTTTTGTTGTGAGGATATAGATTTTCACCTTGCTGTGAAACTGGGTCTCTGTAGTCCACCATTACACAGCTATTACAGCAAAAGTTTCAATGACATTTTACATATTACAATCTCATTTTTGGTAAATACATATTGGGTCAGAATCAATTTGGGCTCATATCAGCAGAGGAGCTGAGACATTAGTCTTTGGATGGAATGACAATTCCAATTTCTTCCCACTTAATAATCATGAACAATGACATAATTTAAATAGATTTTTGTATTTAGAGATATTAAGGTTGTTCATTTTACTTTTAATTTTTTACTTTCTCCTGAGAGCACACCAATTCAATTTTCAGTAAGTTTCCCGTAATAATTATTAAACTTGCAGACAAACATAAAATTATTAATCTTGTGAAACCAATTACAGGGTAAAAAATCATCCTTGGAACAGAATGGTTTGATTTGATTTGTCATTGTCCATTACAGTTAATGTGGGATGCAAAGAACCCCCTTTCTTCTTTTAAACTCTCAACAATTTACCAAGCCTATGGCATTAAATTGCTATCAGTTTTCCTGATTATTTCCTGATTCCCATTATTAGGGATGAAAGATTTCTGTTTGCTTCTCTGTAACCATGTCTTGCTTTTATTTCTGTAAATATGGCAAATCCCATTGGTTTATGCCAGTGAGTGGCAAAGTAAAAGGGAAGAGAACCCAGACTTTGCTTTTTCAAACTTTCTGTGACAAAACCACATTCTACTGGAACCGCATATCAAAGTGATAAACGGTAAGCAAATTAAGAACATCAAGAGGAAAAGTAAATTTTCATAATCAGTAGAACTATAGGTTAAAAATATTCATATTAAATACACTTATCTTCTGATCCCTCTTGAAGCATATGTTTCTTCTCAAAGTCTTGGAAGGTAGCCATTTACATTTATTTGTCTGCAGTATATTACTTTTATAGTTTTGACCTCTAATCTTCATGTCTATTATACTTAGAAAGTGGTTTGATCCTTTTAATTCTAAAAAAACACAGCCCAAGACATTCCAAGCTACAGTGCAATGTGGACTATTTATCAGGACAGGAGTACAAGGAGCTTAAGAACATTAACCTTGATTGCAGGGTAGTGAATGATACCATGTTCTGTCCTCCAGCAATCTATCAGTCAATGCACAGGAGTCTGCAGGAGAACTACAGTTACACTCTACTGGTATAAGTCAATGAACAGATACTATTTCTGGTGAGAAAAAGCAAAGTAGGGAAACAATTTTGACTTTGCCATGTGTCCTTGAGACACAAGTCTCCAAGGGTTATGCCTGGAATCACATAGTTTGCCATTTTGCTTTTTAATCAGAAATGTGTCTAAAATCACAGTACAGTGTCCTATATGCAATAACAAAGATTAATAGGAAGCAAATAATTAGGCTGTTCTTCATAAACTGTTTATCATTTTGGGACATAATAGAAGAAAATGATATCTAGAGGGATTTGTGAGAAACCAATGAAGTTAACAGCCATTATGGATTAAATTTACTGGACTGTTTCCATTTATGCATTACTGTCAGAATAAACTACATCTTCAAGAGAAAGCACATAAACAAAATGTTTCTGTTCTGAAATACTGATTTTTTTTTTTTCTGAAACTAATTTTTAATTCCTGGAACACATCATAAGCATGAAAATAACAGAACGTAATTATATTATTATGATTGCCATCCAGTAGAATTAAAAGGAAAAGAAAAAACACCAAGAAACCCACAGATTTACAACTATTTTTATTATTCATATATTAAATTGATATTACAGATATTAAAATATTTAATTCATTTTGACTATTAAAATTAATTAGTTAAGAAAATGTTCTGCAAATACCAGATTTATTGTAAATAGTTCAGATATTTAACTTTTATCTAATAAGCATTCTGGAAACATACAAACCGTAAGAATTTTGCGGTTACAATTTACATGAGTGCCTTCAATCTTAAAAGAGTATAAACTACTTTGAGTTTTAGCCTCTGCTTCTGCTTTAGCTTCTGCTGTGGAGACATTTACATAAATAAAAGTATCAGTGGATTATAATTTTAGCTGACATGGGCATTTTCTTCTGGTGTGTTCAACAGCAACAAAGATTCACAAATTCTTGTGCTGTTACGATCAAATGATAGAGCCAAGTAAAAATGCATTCATGAATAATCAGAAAAAGATATTTGCCTGATTACAGTGATTAAACTCTATAAAGTCACCTTTAAATCAAAAGAAACCAGGAATTTTCTAGTTTTTAAAACATTTGAAATGACATTAGAAGCAAAGATTAAAGCATAATGAGATGGAAGAATAGAGTTAGCTACCTTTGTCTATGACTGGAGAGATCACACCTCTATATGGCAATCATGAGTTACATGAACTAACTTCCACTATAATTATTACTATTCCTCTCTCTGGTTGAACTGAGAGATTTTTTTATTTTTTAAAATAGAAGTCAGTGATTACATTAGCACATGCACTCTTTATTTATTTTATTTATTTATTTATTTTCCTTGGCTCACTATTTTCCCTTTGGCTCACTATTAAATGCAGGTAAGTTCTAGCTCTCTGTGTTGTTATTCAAACCTACCTGAATGATCGCTTTCATCATCTTTCCATCCTATAAGGTATATTTTACTAGAACTCTAACAATGACCCATACTGAAACTTGTGAATTCAATAAAGAGAACTGCTGCTGTAGATGGATTTTGACTGCCTTATCCTCTTCTAATGACTCAATCCAATAACACACAGGGAAAGTAGAGTTTAATATATTAGGAGAGGGAAAACTGGTAAGGCTGCTAATGTTATCATTTAAAAAAATATTTTTGCACTACTCTGGGGCACAAAAGGACATCACAGGGTACATAACATGACAATATTAGGTAAATGTCACAATATTATCTTGTTAATATTTAAGGAATACACAAATATCTAGGCAAGCAGTTACAGTTTTGTAAAATATTAGCCAGCAATATCAGGACACTGGGTAGTCTTAAGACTTAGTGGGAGTCACTGCCCACTAAAAAATATCTCATTTGGAATAGATACTTATAAAGTACTTTACTTGTAAAGTAATGTTAGGTCTTAATATTTCCTAGTGTTCATTTTAAATGAAAATTGGATTTTCCAAAATATGAAGTTATGGAAACAAAAGGGGGTCAAAGATATCATCTTAAGAAATTGTATATTATTTTGATAAAACTGAGGTAACATGCTGAAAACATGCAAACTAATGCAGAGAAATGGAAGTACAAAGGGATTGGGAATAAAAGGAGGAACCCTTTACAGACATCAAAGTCAGTGGAAAGAGAAAATATTTCCATGTGTCGTTGATTAGTTATCAGGTAAGATTACACCATAGTACCTAGGAGTCTTCATTTGCTTTGGGAAATCTATCTTTTGCAACAGAGATCAAATAATTCAAGCTGGTTGAAATGCTTATTCAAAGTAGGGAACAATTCCAATCTCTCATTATCTACGTATCTTCTAAGGTTGTTCAGTTCCATATGGGAAGCATCGTGATTGAGTCCTAAACAGTCTTTTTACATCATTAGAAAGAAGAATATTTGGAATACACAGATAAGTTTTTTACATTTTTTTTCCCTAATGATTTTGGCATATATGAGATGGAGGACAAGACATTTACAGAATCCATAACTTAATTTAGGATTAAATTCTTGGTCATAAAATAGTTTTTCTGTTTTGCAATGGTCAGCATAAATTGGGACATTCATGAAATATCTGAGGCTTATAATAAACATTTTAGAACACAAATCAATAGAAAAACACTTACCATAGCCTGAAAAATCCAGCCGCAATATGAAAGAGATTAGAGAATGTTAATAATTTGTCAGATTTATCAAAAAGATATCAAATAGTATCTATTTCACTGTCAAAAGAAACTAGCAATCATTTCAAGTAGTATTATTTCTGTTTCTGAAACAGCCATATAAATAAACATAAAAAACATCATTTTCATTTATTGGTTCCTAGAAGGAGTTGAGAATTAAATTTCTGATTTAAATGAGGTATTTTGGAATCAATCTAATAAAAGCTCAGAGTTCAAAGGAGATTGCTTAGAGTGCACAAACCTTCAAATACAAATAATATTTCAAAGATGAAGGGGACCTACACATAAGTCTGAAATAAATTCCTCTTAACTTGGTAAAATTGTTTTAGATTTACAGATGCAGAACTGAGATGTAATATAAGTTACTATTTAGAAAAACATACAGTTAAAGAGTTATTGTTAAGAGTCAAGCTATATGTTCATAATGATTAAATTTCAGAATAAATTTCAATTTTAAAACTTTAATTTCTACTTGTTAAAGCTAGAATTATTTCAGGAGGAATTATCCCTAAATAACCGGATACAAATGCGGTAATCATTACCTTTGACATATTTGAATAATAAAATGCAAATTTTATTCCATCCTTTCAGAAAGTGAATGTTCTTTTTTGTTTCATTTTGATAATTTATTACATTTTTTAAAGAAAGGGATTGTTAGGATTCTGATGGTTTTAGCTTATACTAAGAAACATCTATCTGTAAACAATTCCAACAATTAAGAATAAAGCAAAGTTCTATTTATTACGTGTAAATGAATAACAATGTGGCTGTAAATTATACTTGTGTAATACAATTTACCATAGATTGGCTGCTGTCAAAAATATTGTTTTAGTGACTGCAGGCTCTACTACATTGTAAATTGCAACTTTCCATTTATTTTAAAAGGAATTCTAATCTAAAACTGCTTTTATGTTTTCTTGTTGTGATGCATTTATAGTGTCATATATATCATGGCATAGTAACTGAGCAAAGTGGCCAAGAAGACACTAAGTGATAACTTGGTAAAGGCTGATCTTTTGAAGACAACTATATTAATTTACTTTGGCTGACTCCCCTTGACTCACTGTACAGTGAGAAACTGGTTTTGGGGCTCACCACCACCAGAGACTAAATAAGTATTTTATTGAATTATGACTTCTGCACTTAAATTTTAATATTTTTTTTTATTTTTTATTTTTTGAAGAGCAGAGAGTTCTACTTAATCTCATTTACATTGAAAGTCAGAATAAATCTCAAAGGAACTTCCATTCCTTTCAAATTCTGAAATTTATTTCCCCAAATTATTATTACCCATGACTGCTAAAATATCACACTTTGTAGTGAAAATATATGTAAATCTTTGAAACATGCATATTGAAGTCAATGTTATTTTTCTAAAAACATTTTTTCCTCTTCCAGTGTCATAATAAATCAAACCAGACAGTATCCCAAGCACTCAAGAGCAGCTGTTTTCATAAACTAGTTCAACATGCACATTATCTGATTCCACAAATAATTTCTAAATAATCAGTGAGATGTTCAGATTTACCTGGTGTATTATAACTGTATCATTGGCTTTTACTGGTCACAAACCCTTCAATTAAGATACTTTTTTCCTTCCATAAAGTAATTAATTGTAGACAAATTATCATTCACATGCACAATTACTTGGCTCTGGTGAGGCCGCATCTTGAGTACTGTGTTCAGTTTTGGGCCCCTCGCTACAAGAAGGACATGGAGGTGCTCGAGACAGTCCAGAGAAGGGCAACAAAGCTGGTGAGGGGTCTGGAGAACAAGTCTTACGAGGAGCGGCTGAGGGAGCTGGGATTGTTCAGCCTGGAGAAGAGGAGGCTCAGGGGCGACCTTATCGCTCACTACAGGTACCTTACAGGAGGCTGTAGCGAGGTGGGGGTTGGTCTGTTCTCCCATGTGCCTGGTGACAGGACGAGGGGGAATGGGCTAAAGTTGTGCCAGGGGAGGTTTAGGTTGGATATTAGGAAGAACTTCTTTACGGAAAGGGTTGTTAGGCATTGGAATGGGCTGCCCAGGGAAGTGGTTGAGTCACCATCCCTGGAGGTCTTTAAAAGACGTTTAGAGGTAGACCTTAGTGATATGGTTTAGTGGAGGACTTGTTAGTGTTAGGTCAGAGGTTGGACTAGATGATCTTGGAGGTCTCTTCCAACCTAGATGATTCTGTGATTCTGTAATTAAAACTAATTAAAAGAAAGATTCAAACAACTGACGAATAAACACTTTTATGCTGCCAGAAGCAACTTACCACATCTCGAACAATTGGAAAAGATTTCTTTCTGCGCAGGTCTGGCATGCTATCAATTCCGTATAGCCCACAGCCAGCTCTGTAGGAGATGAAAAGGTAAAGAAAATAAAAATCTGTGGCTTACAAGCTTGCACTATTTAGAACTGCTTACAATATCTGTGTGTACAGTTAACATAAAAATTAGCAATCATCAGCTAAAGAATGTAAGCTTTCTAATTACTATGAAAAATTAATGAGAGTGTTCTTGGTTTGTATGTTTTCTGCTGGCATTCTCTCAAAGCAGAGAAAAGTAGCTGAAACATTGCTTAATACCTCCTAACACTTTTTTTTTTTTTTTTATCATGGATTTGAAAGGTGTAACGGTAGCTTTTCATCCAGAAGACTTGTAAATTTGTAGTTGAGATATACAGCAACATTTTACAGGATATGTTGTAATTTTATGTTTGGCATAAGAGTTAAAATTCGAACTAGACACATAATCAGATCTTGTTATATCATTTTTCAAGATCCAACATTTTCCCTGCCAAAATCCTTTGGTTTGGTACTGTCTCAAATACCTTTTCAGGTGTTCTTTTATTTATCTGTTTCTCAACACATAAATCAAGAAGTTTTGCAGCAAATATCTTTACATCTTCAAGTCCTCATTCTATTTATATACATCACAGTTATTGAGTGAAAGGAGATATAACTGAAATTAGCGATAGAATTTTCACTTCCTTCAGAAAGGTCAGTACTTCATCTTAAATCTCTTCTCCTGCCTTGAGGATTAAAACCCTCCCAATAGTAAAGTTGACAAATTCTTTATTTATTCAACTCAAGACTATGGCCAATGATTCCTGTTGGATATAATAGATGTTACAGTCCCACAGCTGCAGCTAAATAGAGTAGGAATTATGAATCAGAGATATCGGCTGCCAGAATTCAGAGCCTGGCATATTGATACAAACTGAAATCAATGTTGGATTAGTATGCTAGTATGGCAGACTGTAAATTGTTCAGGGACAGAAATATCTCCGACTCTGCTACTATTACCTTCAAACTGCATCAGCACAAGCTGACAGAACTCCTAAATTGGAAATCCAAATGATTTTAGTGGAGAAAAATACATTAATAGACATTAGAAAGAAGAACACTAACTGTGGTTTGAGTAATCTCTGAATACAAACTGTTGGGAGACTAGGAGAGTATTCTAAGGAAATATCAGCTTATGCTATTTGCTTTTTTCTAAAAATTTCCAGCTTATCTGCTTTTGACCACTGTCAGGAAGAGCAAGATACTGGGCTAGATGGACCTTTGGTCAGATGCTGTATTGTTGTTTGTATGGTGTATTTGTTTGTTTGTTTTTAAGACACAATATACCATAGCTTTTCTCTCTCACATAGAATAAAATGGGGTTCTATTTGGTCCCAGTACTATTCCACAGGATTCTGGAACAAATTGGCACAGCAATAGACTAGCAATATTTATTGATGTGCTTTACTTTCAACAGATAAAATGAAGCAGATTTGCTCTCTTGCAGTTTGCTTAGTAGTAGACTTGAAAAGTTCAGCTTCGGTAAATATTAACTGAACTGAACTGAAAGATTAGAGGAAAGACACTGAGAAGAAAAGTAAGATGACATCATTTAATATAAAGTTTTGGGGATATTTGCTCACCTTCTGTTCAATATTTCCAAAAATTTGAAGTTCTAATTAAACTTCATCTTTATTTTGGGTTTCCTCTGCACCACCCATTCCATGTACTATCACTTTGACAATACAGCCTTATGACAGAACTTCTGGGAAAGGAGAAAGCTGGCAGGATCAACGAATATCTAAAATCTGATATAAGAGAGAATTGGGACTTTGGTGCCCAGAAAGACTCCACTCAGTTCACATGCTGGTCATCCTGCTATTAACTCTTCTGTGTTTGGAGGTTCCTAGAACATGTATATGTTCTATGACATGTTATTATGGACAGATCCGTATTCTGATCTACAGAGAAATGTGGGTACCTTCTTGTCAAATTCCTGTCTCTAAGAAATGTTATGCACAAGCACAGTTACACTGTAAAACAGTGATGAAATGAACAGAGCAAATCTACCAGATCCATCAAATCTACATAGTGAACAGCTCTCCAAATAGAAAAAAAATGCAAAAGGAGTTAAGAAGATACCCTTAAAATTAAAGGGATTTTGTTGTTGTCTTTTTTTTTTTTTTTTTAAGCAGAGGACAAAGATGGAATCAAAAATAAACCTATAAAACACAAAGTAAACAAATATTTGCGGCAAAACCAATAGGTATCATGACATGGATAAAATCTGTGCTTTGGATGTGAGAGATCTATTAGCATCAAGGGAATTGTTAACTGTCAAAACTAATACCAGAAAGTAATGAGTCAGAAAATACTGCTGCACTCTCCAGTCCCAGAGATTGTATTAGTCTGATGAAGCACTCATCATAGCTGCCAAATACTAAAGCTCAAAAGTTAGATGTTACACATTTGGCTCTGTTGACACACAGATAAATTCCACAGAGGAAACAAATTCCTTTTCTCCTATCCTGTAATAACCAAAGACTCTCTGAACATTGTTTCTCATGTGAATTTTTAAAGACTGAACCTTTTTAAAAGACTGGCATATAACGTTCATGATAATGTATACATTCACTTAATCCTTTTAGTCCAAAATACTTGGAAGGTCCTCAGTAAAGATTTCCTAATATTTACATTAATATACACAAGATTTGTATCTTTTATCCCCCCAAATCTATGGGCTTAACTCAAAAATCTACGGAGTCAAGAATCTTTCTCCACAAATTCAAATAGGACTGAGATTAAACTCTAAAAGCTCCATATATAGCTCTCCCAACACCATCATCCAGTTAGAATTCAAAGATCTTTCCTTTATGAGTATCAAAAACTTAGTAATCTATTTCACATGGTGCCAAACTTAGATGATGAAAATACTTCTTTCAAATAAATTCTATTAAAGTGTCTCCATAAATTATATCCCTTTTCCCATTAGTTTAAAACAAACAAACAAATTTCACAATCATATCACAAAGCAACTAGTTTCACATAGCTGGTAAGAGAGTAAATTATATTTCCTAGCATGAGAACTTTTGGTCTTCTAAAGCATTTCTGTTCTTCAGGGAAATCTTACTTGACAATGAATTTTCAACTTCTATTTTGCAAAGAAAATAATAGATATAGTTTACACTTATAACATGGTTCCAAACTAAAGATGAACTGATGCTTCCATCCTTAAGTTGTACATTGTTACAAACAAACTGACCAACTAGCAGAGACTTGGTAATGGATTAAATTGCTTGATCCTAAGCATGCCAAGCAAGCTTAAACCCTTTACATTACACTTATGAGGTGTTCTGTGGGTAACACTCTGATTACAGATGAGAATTTCCTATTATAGAGGCTAATTGATGTTTTTTCTAGGGATATGAGCTGCTATTAAGGTACTAGTACACATTGTTTATATACGATACAGAAAGTAATGATCACATTTAACTAAATGACAATTTAATTTATTGCATGATCACCTATTGGTTCACAGACAAACTCATATTCTGCAAAAGCTGAAGGTAATTTTGGAACTTTAGAAGAGAGTTTGCACTTTCATTTTGATCCATATTTATCAAAACAAATTAAAGATAAATGCCACAAGGCACAAGACAACAGACAGCTAGAGTTTTAGAGTTTTCTAGAGTTCTACCAAGTCAAGACTTGCCTACTATAGAATTATTATTATTATTTAAATTTATTTTACCTAAACTGGGAGCTGGGGAATTCCTAGGTTCAAAATGCCACCCAAGAGATGGGAGAATAAAGAGCATGAATTCATTGCCAGTATTCTCCAGCAAGGGAGAATCCAGTTCTGGCAGGGTTTTCTAGAGAGAATCGGAACTGTCTTACACTTACATTTGGTGTCACACAACATTTTAAGATAATTCAGATCATGCCTGTCTATACTTAAGTTATGAAGAAAAACTCTCCCCAGAGATAACCAGATACTTGAGCTGTCAATAAGATTTTAAAACAAGTCACATGAATAGCTTTAAAACATTAGAATAGATCCTTTCCACTTAATCAGCAGCAACAATGCCCTATTTAGTCTGAAGCTGCCAGTGTTCATCATGTCCACACTGTTCAGTCAAGTGAAATTATTCTTCTTTCTTTATTACAGGTAAACATAGGACTTGAAAGCTAAAACATCAAACATCTAAACATCTAAACATCTAAAGTGAACTCTTATGAAAACAATAATATCTTCCAATAAAACCTGATTTTTCTTCTAGTCTGGCAATCTAGTGTAGTAATTTAGATGCAACTTCCAGTAGTAAAACATGCAATCGTTTCTGCTGTGTAACTGGTAGGTATCCTGCATGGGAAAGAGCATGGTGTGTGTGTATGTATTTACAAGTACCTTTTTTGGTACCTCAAATACATTTTCCTTTCAGCCCATTTTTTACACAAAATAAACAAACAAACAAACAAAAACAAACCAGATTCTTTACTAAGCTATTCAAAACTCTGTGTTTGGAAACTGTGTTTCTTGGCATGATATCCCCTGCAGCCTACTTGATAGATTTAATTGTCCAAAAGAAGCTATGAGAATATGGGGAGACTGGAACTACACCACACATCTTGACTGGCATTTTGATTCACTTTATATTTACTAAGCTGCTCTCAGAGATAGTAATTCTTGCTCATTGCCATTAATATTCATAAGCCATAAAAAAGTGATATGAAGCTGTACTGCATTAAGCACCATAGGCAACATTCAGCTGAGTATTTTGTCTCAGCTGAGACACAGCAATTCCCATTGCAAAGCTGTATCTGTTGGTGGAGTGGAAATTCAGTGATGGTGAAAATGTAAACTTTAGGATTCAGCTTTCTTATGTTTTCTTGCTAAGCAACATTTTTAGAACCGTGAATATGGATGAATTTTCATAATTATAGTTATGAAATAGTAATTTCTAGAGTCACAAGATAAATATAGTTCCTTCTATTTTTATTATTTTTATTTTTTATTTAATTTTTCTTTAAGAATCTCTGGCTTTGAAAACTATATTGTTAATCTTCACAACCTGTGGAGTTATATTTTGAAATATATTTCATTAACTATAGACAGCAGGGAAGATTATGTGTTTGGTTTTTTTTGTCACTTCACTTTTTCCCAAAATAGTCCTTAATATTCAAATTTAAATTCCAGAGAAGAAACAAGCAAATTGTTTTCTGTTAGTGCAAAGATATATAATGGCGCGATAGAGACACAAAAAACTGCAAGCCAACAAATGAATACTAACAAATTACTTTAGACATCTAGTGCATTGTATAGAATTTTCCAAAGTCAGATTAAAAATAATTGCTACTGTATTAAGCTAAAATTACAGATCAGCAGTTTGATTACCTACGTAATGTAGACCAATGAAAGCAAAATGACTAGCACTGTTTACAGATCAAAATAACAGAACATATTACTATTCATTTTCATAAAATACTTTAGCCTTTAATGTTTGGATATAAAATCTTAGTTGTTAGCTCTGCTATATTCTTAAACAAAAACATATATTTCTATTATAAAACAAAACCATACAATTAAGGGGGAAAAAATCTTGTCATTTGAATTACTGTTTGTAACATAAGTTTTTACTATATAACTGAACAGGGAAAAAAAATGAAATTTGAGAGGCTAAGTATCATCTATCGTCACCACAAAAAATATAAAAATATGTTGTTACTCAGGACACCTTTCACTTTGATTTTTAAGATAGACTGACAGGACTATGCTCTACTCCACAGATTCGTAAATTGTACAAAACAGAGAATGTAATAAGAAATTAGCATGGTTTAAATAAGTTTCTTTGGTAATTTTTGTATCTGTCTATCTTGATGGATTGCCTGGAGGGAGTCAAACATCCACCTTTGAGTAAATGCTAGCTAGCCAGTAAAAGCTATGCTGAAGACAAACAAAAGGATAATGTTTAAAAGAAAGAGTAGTAGCCTACTAAAAAGCTATAAAAAGTAAAGTTATTGCTAGGAATGTAATATTTAGTGCCTGCATAAAACCCCAAAATATTTCAGCTATTTGGAAGGAAATACAATGTCAGTAAACAGAAGATACAGATAATGTGTGAATCTGGTGCTGCATCCGTGTGGAAGTAGAGCTTCATTCTCACTTATGCATCTGCAAAATGCATCTATAAAAGGCAGAATCCCTGTATTTTCTTATTCTTTTTTTTTCTTGTTATTATTATTAATATTTCCTGTATGTACATAAGACATAAGAGTTCCTAAAATGAACTGAGTGAACAGAAAGAGCTGCTCACAATTGCAAGCTACTTAAATGAAATATTTACAGTATTACCCATCACTGCTTTCTTCTTATATACTGTACATAATTCTAATGATATTTTAAATAATTTTCATTAAACTAATCACTGCATCATGAGGAATACTAATGCCCATATAAGAAGTGGCTGTAATGCCTGGTAAGGATCTTATTTCCTTTAGCAATATGGTATTCCAGAACAGCCATGGTATTATTAGCAACTCTAACTATCAAGCAATCAAAACAAACAAACAAACAAACAAACAAAAACTATATCCAGTTCTCTTTCTTCCTCCAACTTTCTCTGTTTAGATTTGTTCATACCCTTGCAGTCAGTTCTGATTGTATTCTGAAAAGAGTTTGTCTTTATCAAAATAAATAAATGGACTTTCCTTCTAAAACGTTAAGAAGCCATAAACAACAAATTTTCCTGTTCATGGACGTTTTTTTCTACTTTAATTGTAGATAATTCCTCATAGGCTGGAATTAGATAAAAAAGGCAAATGGAGACATGTATCCACTTGGAGATAGTGAAGAAAATCCACTTTCTGATCTTTTTCCCTCAGTCCACTCCTCAGTTTTAGAGAACTGGATTATTAGTTGAGAGTTCTGACATAGCACACATTCACTAGTGGTTCTTAAAAAATTACAGCTCAAGGTAGATTACAAATAAAAAATTGCAATTTCATGAAAGAAATCTTATTTAACAATAACTCTTTGATCAAAAACATATATACATGTATTTTTTTTCCATCTCTAGGCAGACAAAATCTGGGAAGAATTGCAAACACTCTTTTATGTCTAAGACTAAGCTTATTTCTGTGTAAGACTGAGCTTATTTCCAGATCCAAATAATGATAAAAATGAAGAGGTTTTTCTCTATCTCTTTTAAATCACTCAATAATGAATTTACACTTTAGATTACAGGGAGACATTATTTTCTTGAAGTGGTTAGGATTATAGAATATTTCAGATTAAATGAATTTGTTTTATAGAATAATTAATCTTATGAAGTTAAATGAGATAAAAATCTAGGTATTTAATAAATTACAATATAATAAATGTATAATATAATTATATAATAACTTAAATAGAAATTATATTGTAATATCATTATATTATATAGATATATCTATAACTAATTATACTTTATTATAAATCTATAACAATATATTATGTAAAATATTGGTTTATAATTCTATAATAAAGACGCATAATAAATTATAATTAATATATAATAAATACAATGCTGTTCTGATCTCTTGAAAATTGCAACGAATTTTTCAGAAATTTAACTGGGGGGTGAGGAATGGAAGTGCATCATCAATGCATAAGATAACCACAAAATGTAACCAGAGATTTTTGTAATAGCGTAAAAGCAGTACCATGTAAGTTAATGAAAATAATGAGATGGCTATTCTTTAAGGTATCTGAAGACCCACAAATCCACACTTTGGTAGAGTTCCATAATTTTTGCTGGAGTGGAAAACCATAATTGGAAATATAAAATTTCGTATGAATGTTGGGAGAAAATATCAGCATTATTAAAGAGATTAAAAGACTGGATTTACAGCTTCTCCTGGGTCCTCAGTATATTAAAATGCCACCAAAGAAATACCTAGCACTTTCTATGAAAATTAAAGTTGGATTAAACGAGTCTTTATATGAGCTAACAATATCACATTAAGAAATGAAAGAAATGAACCAAATAAGAGAAAAACTGCTCTCCTGGCCAAATCAGAAAGCTGTCAGAAGGTGTAGGGGTACATTAGGATATACTAAAAGACAATATTCGCTCAAATTTTGACAGACTATATTCTCAAATGAGTATGAATATTAATTTCATGACAAATTTGAAATCATTTTTGTTAATTATGCTTCTAGAATAAAAATATGAATTAATGACATGCCAGAATATATTGCCAGCTGCTCTGATTCTGGCTAAGGCAGTGGAAAAGACTTTACAAAGACAGGTTTGAGCCTCCCTCTTCCTTTGTCTGATCACATATCTGTTGACTGTTTCAGCTAACAGGTCTCTGGGACGATCTCAGCATTTGGAAAAAAAAAAAAAAAGGAAAAAAAAAGTTGTTTGTAAAGAAGTTCTGGCCTCATTTCCTTCTGTCCATTCTAGTCACATAACAGTAAGGTGATGCTGGCCGACTAAAATGACTTTATGCAAGCTTTGGTCAGTGCAGCCTCAAAGTACCAACGTTTCAACTTTTAAATCTTATCCTTTAGTTCTTCCATATTTTGGAAAAAAATAAAACAAAACCTTCACAACTAAAATTATTTCCTAAGTCCCCCCAAAATACATGCTATTAAAATAAACAAACAACAGAAAAACAGCAAATGTATCTTGTAAAAGTACATTTTCCGATATTCTTGACCTTTAGACCAGAGCTGATCTGTAGTACTAATAGTGAAGACAAAGTATTTACAGCATTGCAGAAATTGTCCAGAAGAAAGCTCTGGTCAATATCTACAATAAAGAAAAATCTGAACACTTCTCAAAATTAACACTTGCTTAGCAGAACTGTTGCAGTACTACAAAATCAAGGAATCATTCTGAATTCCTTCTACTATCTTTGCAGTCTATGTGAATGATTTAATTAGTATCAGCAAGACCATAATGATAAAAGACCAAAAAGAAAAAGAAATAATAATAATTTACATAAAGCTTACGAGAATGTGTAAGTTGAAGGTAGTAAGTTCTAACAAGAAAAATTCATCTGCAAAAACAAAATGAAGACCTTGTTAGAACTTGATCTTTGAACATATGTATCTCTGTGGCTGTCATTATCACAGGATCATAGCTTCCAATTCTAACAAGTATATAAGTATCCTGTATATAAGCATTAAGAGATACAACCAATTAAAAGCAGTACTGAAACATAAGTAACATCCTAATGAAGGTGATGAGACTGTATCTTGTCAAAAAAAACCCTCCAAATCCTACTTCCTTTCTTTATCCTGATATTTATGTAGCTGTGAACTTTCAGCATGATATGTCACTGGATTGTGGCCAATCAGCTTTACTACTTTTCCACCTCTGATTAATTATCTATGACCTTGCATCTGTAGAAATAAGAATTACACAGGAATACATAATGGACTGTTCCTAACCTAAATGTTTGGGTCTGGTAGTGTCCAAATTAAAACTTCTTCAATGAAAGTGAAGACAATTTTTTCAATTCAAGTTTTTCATAGGACAGTCAATCATGAAATAAGGAGAGTTAAGTTAATTTGAAAAATGCAGAAAAGATTTGGAATCTGGGAGGCTGTGACTATGGGTGTTTGTAAAAACAAGAGCACACCTAACCTGAGAGTTAAGAGGAAGGGTGAAATGGAAGCAGAGAAACCAGCAACAGATAACATATTTGAAAAGAGATAAACAAGAACAAAAACTTGAAATGAGGAGGAAAAATTTAACTTGATTTGACAGTGGCTAGTACACGGGCAAAAACAGCCTTCAACCTCTCAGAGCAAATCTAGACACATTATTCTTGATCTGTAAAGAATGTCTAGTGTACATTTCTTTTTAAAAGTACAATTCATCTAATTCTTTTAATGCATCAAGCACATATTGAAATAAAATTTTATTTATTTTTTTTTTCACAGAAAATTCACAAATTGCCTTTTGGCTACGTGAAAATCCTCAATGGCATCCCTCTGTTTGTGTTCATAAAGTTTCTTGTTCCACGAGAATAAAATAGTCATCCCTTTTGTAAATTAGTTGAGTGGGCAAGGAACTTACCCAGAATATTGGAGAGATTATTTCAGTCCTAAAAAATATCATGGCTTTCCAAGCAGTATCCTAATCCTATAAACTTGGGAGATAATCTATTTCTCCTGTACCTCCTCTGGATGTACCTGCACCATTCTACAAGAAATGGAAAGGGATGCATAGGCTGTTTATGCTTTTCTTTTATATTTTCACATAGTCATTGTTTACAGGTTTCAACTTTTCAATTCTTTTCTTCCCCCCTTACTCTCAAGAACATAAAGATTAAGGTAGATCCAAAATGCACCTTCCAGACACATCTACAAATCTCATGATACAAATAAAACGATACAAATTGCATGATACAAATAAAATCACATTTCGGAGGATGTGAAAAGTAAATGTACAGACTGAGATAGACTCAAGAACTTGGATTCTCAGGGCTCAGTTACTCAGGAGCAGTTTCATCAGCGGTGAATAAAATTCATCATGTGTATAAAGGATTCTTATGCTAGACCAAGCTACTTCTGACAAGCAATGGTTGTAAAAATTACTCCCTTTTCTTATTCTGCTCTATAACAAAAAAAAAAAAGATTAAAATTGAGGTCCTTACTGGACTCCCTTTACCAATCACTAAGGATTAGCATATAGCAAACAAAAAAATGTCAAATTCAAGAATGAATAATAGTCTTTTCCTGGGAAAAAAAATTATGTACAAATTAAGAATGCTGATGATATTACCAAAGAAAGAAACAGATGACATGGCCTTTGAAGGAACAACAAGAATGACAGGGTGGCAGAATCAAGACTGGTGGGTACAGAGGAAAAAGTAAGGAGATTTTATTATGACATGAGTGGTGTAATTTATGTTCAGTCATTAATTTGCCATAACTCATATCTGTCTCTTTAAGTAGCTTAATGTTCTCCCCAGTCTGTACTTTCTTCCTCAGCGAATCTTGTCATTATGATTTTCAAATTCAGCTTAACAAAAACATCTATATCTGGTTTCTTTTCCGTGTATTTGTACGTTGAAAAAATTTGTTTAAAAATAACAAAGAATCAAGAAATTCATATATAGCTATTAAAAAAAAAAGAAATATTACTAAAACTCAGTTTGTCATCTGCAAAATATTAAATACATGAAACATTTTGGTTTTAGATGATCACCACCATGTCCTCTGACAACACACAGGCAGTACTGTACCTATCAAGAAGTGTATCTATTCTAAAAGCTGGTTCTGCAACTCTACAACTCTTATAATTGCTTAAATATGGCAATGTCAGAGAATTACACATGCATACTTCACACCTAATACTTTTAAGAGATTAAAGAAGCTAACCACAATTTAGGGAAGTGCAATTTTGAAAGGAAAATAATCTTCTCTCTTTTGTGCAACAAATCAACGACGAGATGAATGACATAAGAATGAATATACAATAACAATACTTCCTGTCTGTTCTTTGCCCAGCATCCAATCATTGCATAGTAAAGATCAAAGTAAAAAGTTGAGACATTAAGGACTTATGCCTTTAACAGCTTTAGTTCCTAGTGTAGAAAAGATGATTGTTTCCTTCATAGCTGTTATTTGTAAGAAAGTATTTTAATTTAGGTTATACCATAAGTTTATACTAATTTCACTACAATACTTTCTTCGACTTTAGCAGCTACAAGACAAAATGTTATTGTAAACAAAGAGTAATTTTTATCTCTTTTATGCATTTAATGAAGTTCTACTGCCTACCAAGGAAAGTAAGTGACTTTCACCCCAAACATCACAAAAGGCTAAGTCCTTTGCTGAACCATTCCAGAATGTCATTTCTTGATTATCACCATCAAATGCGAGTATACTTTTCTTTATTATTATAATGAGTCACTTTAACAAAGAACGGCTAGAATACAAGCTAGTGGGAACCAAGTTGTGATTTCCTTGATCATACCTTGTCAAGACAAAGTACATAAAATGCCTGATCAGGCAATGGGAAGGCAGCTGTGCAAACTACCAGCACGTTACACTGAAAAAATCATTTTTCTGTTTGAAAAAATTAAATCCCAGCTGATCTAGACAAAAACTCTCATCTGAACTGAAAAATGGGAGAAAAAACAAACGTTAATACAATACAGAAGCAAGTATACTGCCCACTATTTCTAGAAGCATCACCAAAAACAAATATGCAAACTCCAAAATGGTTGCTTCCAGTCTTTAACCATCTTGAAATCAGAATAACACATTAATTAAAGTCTTTGCTGAAACAAGTGAGGTTCCAAGTACCAGACTGTGTGAACTGGATTGATGTTTGAAGCCAGGCTAGAATTAACCGTTGGCTAATACTTGAATCACACACACAAACAAGAACAACAACAACAACAAAAAGAAACACAAAAAATTGAGGAATAAAGTATTATCTGAATGTACTCTCTCCCTTCAGTAATTCTAATGCAATACATACACTGTAGAGAAATAAGACCAGCTGTGGAAAAAGCTACTAGTTTTGGTCTAGTGTCTACTTCTCTACTACTTCTCCACTACATCATGTGGACCATGGATCATCATTAATTGTTCTCATTGCATTCTTGATGTAATTAATACTAATACGTTCTCCACTGCTTCTTATTTATTTAACTGGCCATCATTTTATTGAAGCTGAGATACTTCAGAATTCATCCTTTCAGTACTTTTGAAAAGTACATAGAGATCGGCTGAGTTTTTCACCATGCATATGAATCTAGGGTGCTACTCCTTCACTCTGAGTTGGCATTGGTTGTGAACTAAAACCTCAGGAGAACAAGCTGGAAGAATGATTTTGAATCCTGAAACTTTTCTTTAGTTTATATCCACCCAACAGTATAGCGACAAGTTTAAATTTACCAACCACAATCCAAGTTCTCCAAAATTTAAAAATACCTTAAAATCATAGTTTCAAGTTTGTATAGTCTTTAGTTAAATGTGGGAGAGAAACTACAGGAAATTTATCACAGAAAGTAGGTGGTCTAGGATAACATCCCATAAAAGTCATAAACAGGCAGAAGGCAGAACCCCAACCCCCTCCAAAAAAAAAAAAAGAAAAAACCCACATCACTACACATCTTAAATATTGCATAATGGTAGAAGAACCCCTCTGATGCAAGTCTGCAATATAGCATGATTTACTGCTGAAAGTATCCACCTCTTGATGTTGTTACATAACACTGAATGTTGTACTATGTTAAAGGCTTGATTCTTAGCTTATAAGGTGTATGACTACTTTTATGTGTATGTATACATATGTACGTACATAAAACATTGAAGTAATACATTTTTGTATATGCACATATATTCATATAAATAAAATTATAGTTTTGTTAGAGAATAAACCATTGGGAAAATACATTTCCACTAATGACCATATATGCATGCTGAAAATGCATATTTAAAACTTATTCTTGAAAAACCACCTTTAGTACTGTTTCTTCTGTCATTACTGAAACAGCCATGTCTTTGGGGATGTGAACTAGAAATTCTCTTATGCACAAATTCTCCATATAGGAACAAATTGTATCCTTCTAATAACATTTAGGAGCGAATATCCAAAGGTTGTTGGCTATAAAGTGGAAGTAAAGATCAACATACTGATCTGGAACACAATATCAATTTCTTTTTGAAAAATGGGGAAATATCTACAGTTACATTTGTTTTCTACAAACAAACCGGGCATTGCTGTTTTGACAGTAGAATGTTGATCATTATCTACAGTCTTTGGAACACTGAACTCTATGGCCATAGGCAAATTTTCATATGATGTAAATTGTACATTAAATTCTCTGCTCCTCTTCCCACCTCCAGTAAAAGCAACCCAATGATGTCCTGATGTAGAAATGAATTTGGAGGCACACAGGTTATTACTTAAAGCAAGAAAAAAACTACTGGATAGCTTCAGCTACTTTAAGAAACTCACAGTTCCTGTGGTTGAATGCAGAATGCCGTAAGCTATTTTGTGAACTTCTGAAGTTATTCCACATTGCAATCTATTTGGATTTGTCAGAGAATGCAAGCAAAATAAATGTTTTACCACTAAGAACATGTCACCGAAGAAAAGGAGTAATCATCTACATGCAGCTCCATCTGTGCACCATTAGAAAATTTCAGAACGAATTAGGCCACATGGTAAAATGATCAGTCTCTGACGTAACCACCATCAGGCAAGCAGTGAATTAACACAGAACAAGTCTCCAGAAAGAGTAAAGGAGTAGAACTCTAGATTCATATACATGATGAAAAAATCAGCTGATCTCTATTTACTTTTCAGAAGTACTGAAAGGATGAATTCTGAAGTATCTCAGCTTCAATAAGATGATGGCCAGTAAAATAAATAAAAAGCAGAGGAGAATGTATTATTTCATACTGGCATGGAAAGAACAGTAAAAATTGAGCTTTTGTCTTATAACAGGGAAGTAGAATGTGAAGCCCTAGGCAAAATGTACTTGGTCTTTGCCTTTTCTCTCTCTGCTTTCTTATTTCAAGCAGACAGGCGAAGACCATAGCAGAGAATGAAGAGATACAATCCATGCCTTGGACTTGATATGTATTGGTGCAAGTAAGTTGGGTTCAGAATGCTGTACTATGAGAGAGATGGGAGAGTAAAGGCAGAAAAGAGGTAACATATTTATAATTAGATCAAGCAAGATATCAAAGGTTCTGAGGGAAAGAGTCTCCCCTCCCTTCAAATGACAACACCTTTGGTGTAGAGTGAGTGAGAAGATGAAAAGAGAGTCATAGATAAGGCTGCAGCCAGCTATACTGGCAGAGAAGAGACTGAGGGATGCTATCATTTGGGATTAGTATTTGAATGTAGGAATAGACTGGAAAGCATAATTAAAACGGAGCCACAACAATCTTTGAGATGTCAGGGCTCTTCTGCTGAATGAAAAGTTAAATGAAAATTGTATGATTGTTTTCAGGGGTCCTGGTGAAACAGATTCTTGCAGAGAGTAGGGGCCCGGTCTAAACAGTGTCAGCAAAAGAAGTAAGGTTTAATCTAAAAACATGAGCTAGTATTGAATTACTGTTAGTCATTTGATGCAGTCCTATGCAGTTGTTACAGGATGTCTGTAAATGGGATTGACTTACTTCATCCTCAGAAGTTTCATAATTTGAACCTTTTCACCTGTGAATGTAAGAGAGGGCAAAAAAGAGCAATTTCTGTCTAAAAAGTCCTTGTCAGTGGCAAAAAGGTATCCTTATATGCAAGATGGATTTCTGTCCTTTCATCTGATTTCCACATGTGCTGCACACTGAAAAATATGAATTCTATACGCTCGTACAATATTTTTCTAAGTCCTATGCTTATTTAATTCAGGCAACTATAATTGTTTGACTATGGAAAGTAGTGCATACATCAAAATCATATGACCACAGAGCTTTCTGCAGGTGTAGAAATCAACATTTCATTTTCAGAACCTGCACTGACAGTCTGCTTACAAAATGCTATTCCTAAACTAGTAACTAAACTAGTAACTAGACGATAAACTGCTTCTTTAAAACAATGAAGAGCATGAAAACTCTTTTTGCAAGCAACAGGAGTGAATGAGCTAATTCTTATTAAGCTTTCTCATGTAGGGGGACAATCAATAAAAGACAACAGAGAAACTAGAAGTGACTTATACAACAAAAAAATGGAAAATGAAAAATCATATGAAACTGACAATTTTCTCCTTGATTTTGGTTATATTAAGAAACAATTCTCTAACTTAAGCAGTGAAAGCCTGACCAAATGTAATGATCAAACTGGGTCATTAAAATGAATAGAAGAAATCTCCAAGACAGTTCTGGACTAGCTTTGTTTTCTCTGTTCTCTATTTTTTTCTACAGAAAACCAATCTGAGATAAAACCATTTCCTCTTATTCTTGGATTACAGCATTGAATGTAACAAAAAATTCTGCACTGAACAGCACCTATAAAAGTATCTAAGAGTGTCGATTTCTACACTGTATTTCATTAATTTGAACTGACTTTGATGGCAAATATTCTTTTCTTACTAGTTCTGAAAACTGTGCCATGATCTACACACCAAACATCTCAAAAATATTTGTGGGAAGGTATGAGCAGCATTTTTTTATTATTTTTCAGATGAAAAGTATTTTTGTTAGTACTACACACTAATGATTATGAGTATGATTTTTCTTAGTTTCAGTAAGCCACAGCTTATTCTATAGCAGTCAAGATGTAAGATTCCTGCTTCTCAGTGGTGAGGTACATTATTATTTGTGGCGCTTCATGTCCTAAATTCACTAATCAGCGGCCTATAAGTAAAAGTGAATTGACATGGCATAGCACAAAAGAAAGGAAGGATATATCTTCTTCTGAAGATGCGATGAAGATAAGATGTTGTAGCAAATATCAGAAGCTGCCTCTGTGATGTCTCCTAGTTCTGATGTGCATTATTTTTTTAGAGCAAAGAAGACACCAAATACACATTGTCATAATTTGCTGTCACAATTGTGATGTCTTATGAAAGCTATGCAAGACTCTATTACAAGAATTATATGAATAACAACTTAGTGAGTTTTAGTAAATGTTTTTATTGCTAATGCATTGCTGAATAAGTCTTTAAATCAGTAATCTAATCAAGAGAAAGAAAATTGCTTCAGATGATGTTAGTTTCTTTTTGATGAACAATATAATTTGAATACAAATACCAATGCTTTGCATTTAGAAGTCAGGAATAAAAGTTTGCAGCACTTGTACTATTCTATTTTTGAAATGTAGAGATATAGGAGGATAAAGAAATGCATAGTACTCAGAAAATCCCAATGAAGCAGGAGTAGTAGTTTTATCAGTGATATATAGTGCTGGTCAATATACGAAGCAAAAGTTTCTATAATTTTAGTTCCAAGAGTTTAGTTTCCAACCTTATGAGAAAACTGCAACTGAGCAAAGTTAAAACAATCCACCTGTGTGGTTCGCAAGCCAAGAGACTATACCATATTATACTATAGTTTTATCTTAATGTCAAAATCAAGCTAATAAAATAAGTCAGCAATTATCACTCACAGTATTTAATTGGGGGCGGGGAGGGGGCGGGGAGGTTCATTTAACAACTAATCCTGCATAATGTCACCTATGCCCTTCGCATGTTTTTACAGGCTGGAAAAGGTAAAAATACAACAGTTTGAGGTATGACAAACTATACAGAAACTACCTAAGCTACTAAGAAACTGGATAGTGCTCCTAAACTTGTCCAAGATTGCCTAGCAATAACTA
The DNA here is from genome assembly GCF_964211835.1 of Anser anser. NCBI lineage: Eukaryota > Metazoa > Chordata > Aves > Anseriformes > Anatidae > Anser > Anser anser. Next base: position 19,448,910 of record NC_139730.1, read on the forward strand.
CAAATGTTATCATAACTATAGTTTCCACAACAACTTGTGAATAATAAGCCAATAAAGTAGTGGGGGTTGGGGGGAGGTATTTGGAAGCCATAGGAATCTAAGTGGATAAACTTCACAATATCTAGATTTGTCTCTGTAACAAAAAATCCCTACAGCAAACAGTGATTATAATAGCGCACCAAGAAGATAATATACCTTTTAAATAGTTATATAAATAACAGAAATTTTACCAACAGTTTTTACTTTTTTCTCCTTCCAAATTAAATAATAAAAGGGTCTTCAAAATAGGAAGGAGATATATTCTTCAAAGGAAGGAATCCCTAAAAACTTGATGCAAGATCATTTAGAGACAATCAAAGTGTGCGAGTTTCAGCTCATTCATTCTCTTTCAGCAAATGGAAGATCTTTTTCCTCTTGGCATTTTAGATTTCAAATATTTGACTGATGTTTTTATATTACTGCCCATTTACTAAAATGAAGGCATAAAATCAAACTGCAGCTCCAAGTATAATTTAATTTGTATGCAAAGATGAAAAAAATTTGGCCTCCGGTTGACTTGTGGGACTTACCTGTTTCATTAGTTTCTTTTGATTTTGGATGACTTAAAAAAAAGCCTCTCAAATTTTCTTATAAGAACAAACCTTAGAAAAATGACTAACATTACGAAACTAATTTGCAGATATAAATAACAAAATTCACAGTCATATTAGTACTTACCCACTAAATGCCTGGATTGCATAAAACTTGGAAGTATCCACGGAACTTCCACTTACTATCTGAGCCTTTGAAGGGAAAAAAAAGGAAAGAAAAAAAAAGAAAAAAAAAAGAAAAAGTACAGTTATATAGTTGTTAGTAAGTACTGGACAAAGTTTAACTGCATCTAACATGTAACACCTAATATGAAAAATGTTTAGAAGGGTCAGCTCCAGGCCAAAGCTATTGTAACCATTACTTTGGAGTACATTTTAGTAGCATTCAGTGAAAACCAGGGGAAGAACGCATGGGAAGATGTAAGATATTGCTTCCCAAATATTGTAGCCCTTTAAGTCTTGTGTTTTATGCAATGTAGATGACAAAAAAAAAAAAAAAGGTATAATGTTTGACAGTAGCAGACCCCTGTGCTCGCATTTATGATAAGCACAACAGTGAGGACTATCCTATTTATAAATGCAACACACTCAAAGGAGAACAAAAGAGTGAAAAGCTGGAAAAAACATGCAAATTTCACAACCAAAATGAAGGAACAAAAGTGGTCAAATCACAAACAAACAACAACAAAATGCACGATCCCTATCACAAATACATAATTTTAAACCTTTTCATCCACAGAACTGCTATCTGAAAGAGAATTGGGAAGAAGGGGAATATAGGTTAGACAAAACAACTTCTGAGAAAATATCTTAAGCTGTGAAAAAATGTTACTTTTTAAATCTGCTAATGCAGATACAAAATGGGGAGCAGAAGCCAATTAACCCCTGTGCTTAAGTGTTTCATAGTAGCAGGATTACTGTCTTTACTTTTTAAAGAAGCACACAGATGTTTTCAGTAGGTAAAAATCCATGACACTTATGCAAGACTGTATGGACACCACAAAATTTATATATTCTATCCCATCTCCACAGCATTATTTATTTACTTATTATGATTTTTTCAATACCAATAACAAAATACTGGAGAAGTGTTCAAAAACATTGCTCCATTTTCAAAAATGAGAATTTCTCCTAAAGGCTAAAATAAAGCAAAACAAAAACCTCCTGAATTCTAACTACTCTGTTTTAGCACAACTACTCATGCAATGACAGAAACTACCCGCAAAAACTCAGTACCTACTATATAAGAGTTACAATTATGCAAGTTTTATATATAATATATATCATCATAAATTGTTTGATGCAATTTGTGATGCATTCACATTTACTATCAGACCAAAAATATTTTCTGACAGGAAAATATAGCCTTATTTTATTGTCTTGACAATTTTAAAATACAAGTAATTTAATAATTGCTTTTATGTACACTATAGCATCAATAAAACTTTCTTCTGTTTGGATACTTTATAGTAGAGTGCATACATGAAACTTCATTGTTTTAATTGTCACCTTACTGATCTCTTTTTTCCTCTCCAAACAGAGTACACAGTTCCTACAGGTCCTCTATACAGTTCAGATCTTTTGATATATTTAGAGCTACTCCACATTATATATATATATCATAATCATTTTTGGGTGTTAAACACTTGGCATCTTTTATATTTTAAACAAGCTAACTACAAGAAAAAATCACTTTAAAATACATATATGAAAAAACACTATATCGGCAAATTTAAAAGAGTATACCCTGTAGTATTGACAATCCAGTAAAATCAAAGGACATTGCTGTGCTACAAGCATTGGCTATTGTTGTGCCACTAATTTTAGAGCCTACTTATGTAATCAAAGCTAGTACATGCGCAAGAATGGGCGGAATAGAACCTGGAGATGAGTTGTTTGAAACATGTTTTTACCAGTTAGATTATATCTGATTTTGTATTATTCAACAAAGAGTGGATCAGGCTACCAGGTATTGGCAATGTGGCCACACCAAACTTGAACCTACAGAAAATCCAGCTGTGCAGCAGACACTCCTCTTTGTGAGCCCACATAAATTGCCTTTTTCTTATTCTTGTCTACAAATCTTTTCTTTAAAATATGCTGTGAACAATCCATTTAGAAACAGTGTGCCTAAAAGAATGAACTAAGGTTTATTGTCCCAAAGAATATAACTTATGAGTTATACAGAATACTAAACTAAAACTATTACTAGTAGCAAAATCTTTCATGATTGAGTAAAAATAGAATAAGTACATCTCTGTGCAATAAGAATATCTGCTTGCCATGAATCCATTCCTTCTGCAGTTGTTCTCCCAAATATAAATGGGGACACTGTATTTTTTCTTAGTTTTATTTTTTAGAAAAAAAAATATATATATTTTTTCTCTTGGAATGTAAACTATCTTAGCGTTTTCTCACTTCAAATCTTCTCCTCTTCCCTTCACAAATACTAGAATTTTTATTTTGCCTCAGAAATTAATTCTTGACTAAATTGTCATAGCCATCTGTATATATGTCAAATTACCCTTATTTGATTAAGTAGATTCATAGAAATGAGTTTAGTCTCTACATTTGCATTTTTTTGCATATATTTGTGAAATTTGTCTAACAATATCAGATGTAATTAACTACTCTTTCTCCACAAGCTTATAGAGAACAGGTTAACAAACCACTGTCAACTTGATTTGGATGGCCAATGGATCCCACTCTCCAAAATTACCATAGCTTTTCATAAGCAGGGTGAGAGTACAGCCTGGAGTTAAGTAGATGACTGTAAGCCTAACCAGCCATGGAAGCAAAAGGGGATACACAGTTATGGGATATGCTAAAGGAAATATGAAGAATAGTTAAAAATGAAGTGCTGGAACTACATCTGGACAGGTGAAAGAGAAGAAACGAAAGATAGGATACACCAACAGGGCACTAAACTGGGGGACCTACTACTGAAGTAATTCTTAAACTCATAAAGGGTAGAGTTCAAAAAGCGAAGAGAAATTTGAGAACTAAGGGAATTTTTAAGCAGGAGAGCACTTGGAAGACAAGAAGTTTTACCATAATCTGTTCATGCAACCTATAACTTCTGCCTAGAATGTCTAACCGTAACTAAATATTCATATTCAAAAACTCACAATAAGTCTCATTATTATGTATGTGAAAGGGAATTTTTAAATATTTTACAGTTATCAGAAATTTTGTTACCAGATGACTAAGGAATCACATGAATTATATGCTTAATTCAGTTGTTTTTTGTTCAGAAATTTATATTAAAAATAAAAAAATGTTGAGACTTGCATTCCACATTAAATGGAATTTTGTATTTTGGAACATGAGATGGACATAAGAAATTTTCTTTACCTCTCCTGGGTTTCAGCCAGCTTCATCTAATTCCACTACACTTCATTTACTGGAACCTAATTTTGCTTTTTCCTAAAACTAGGAAGGAGAGTGACAATCAACAATTAGAAAGGGAAACAAGGCACTACATTTTTGTTTTAACTTGTTTTATCTTTGCACTTAGTACTTAGAAAAGATGTATTTGTTTTTTCATTTCAAACACATTCCTATTTCCTTTCTCAATGGAAATTGTATAAAGCAGGCAACTGGCACATATTTCCACAAAATATACATACATATATATATATTTTTTTTTTTTGTAAGAAATGACTACTTCTTCAGAGAAAAAATTAGTCTAAAAACTTCAGCATTTATTAATTTTTCTAAACACACCTTGAATGAAATAATCTGAACTAAGGAAGTATTCTTTGTGTATCTGAGAGCGCCAGATTGGGAAATTGTATGGTCACCAAGCAATTCACTTTGGTAGTCATTAGGCTGCCAGAATAGACAGCAACATTCTTTGATGTAGATAAGAAGTGAATTGTGATTATGTAAGAGACCACTGAACGTACTTTCATAACAGGGATATAAGAGTAGACATCTCTGATTATACTGCTGAAAGACAATGATTTACTTAAAAGAACTTATATTCATATAACTCATTTTTGCAATTCACCCATTCTGTTGCGAACAAGAAATGTAAAAAAAAAAAAATAGTTATGAATGTACTAAGAACAGTGTAACACTGATTCAGTTATCTAACCTTATTGGATGCTTCTGATTTTTTTTTTTTCAAATAGCTTGTCTCTTCCTAGATTATATTTTATGTGAAAAATCACTATATTCCCAAATAACAGTATAACCTGCTTGTTGTACCTCTATGCCATATTCAATTTTAGATAATTGGAGGGTGCTCTGTCAGTTTTATAGGGAAAATCCATGAAGTGATATTGCTCCATAATTGCTACTATTTCATCCCAGTGCACTCAACATACATACATACTCAATATACCTGGATGACAAGAGTAGGATGGTCGTCCAGCTACTTACTATTGAAAACTATATTTACAAACATCAAACACAAAAGGCAAAAGAAAAATCCTTTTATATTTCTGTTGGTCACTCTGATAGTTTCAAACTCAATAATAATTAACTAGGTAAATTAATAAAGCAAAAAGAGAGAAAAGCTGTTTTAACTTAGCTACACTTACTGTAGTGGTTAAATGCTCCTGTTGTCCATTTAAGTTTATCTAATTATAACGAGTTAATTAATTAATGCAAAGAAGGAGAAAAGGTGAAACCATCACTAACTAAAGTAGGGAATACTTGATAATCAGTTATATCACATTTCTTCAAATAAGTTCATTTTCTATGCAGTATTCCTAATAGCCGTTGATAGAACACAAAAGCATTTAAGGAAGGAGAGGACAACCTTAAGGCATATTTAGCAAAATGTATTTTCAAGTGTTCCTGCTTAGCTAGAATATTTTTTACAGCTCTGTATCAATCTTTACCACTTAATCTCTAACTCTCCTTTCTGTCTCTACGCTTTCCTCTTTCTATCTCTACCACTCCATAAGCTTCCCACAAGCAGACACAAAGTTCAAAATAATCATAAGCTAAAATTATTAGTCTTTAAGGTCCCTGTTAATAAAAAGTTCCAGACATTGAAAGGCTGTATAACTTTCAACACACCCACTAAATCCTGGCTTCTGTTGAAAATGTATCCACTGCATTAAGTTAGACCCTGGATGGGGACTAACCATCACAGATTTGCTTTCTTTCGGTCCCCTCAAATAAGACCACAAGTGATTTTCCATCCATATATCAGCTTACCTGCTTTGAAGAAGGCTAAATAAAACTTCCAACAGGTGTTTGTGTTGCATAATTACTACTCATTCTTAGTCTGAAAACTAACAGATCTTGTAAAAGCTGAACCTTACACTGTTACCAACTGTTTTCAAATTCACATGTGGTCTGTTTTATCCAATTTTTATCCAATTATAAACGTCACCACCTTTAACTTACCATAATCAACACTGGAATTCTTCATACAAAATAACTAGATTCTGTACCTAAACTTCTTAAAAGAAATTTCTAAAGTATGCTGAAAAGACGTCTTCCAACATGAAAGACAAAGTAGGCAGGGAAGATATAGAAGTGAATTGTAGAATGATTTGGGTTGAAAGGGACCTTAAAGATCTAGTTCTAACATACCTGCTATGCACTAGGACACCTTTCACTAGATCAGGTTGCTCAAACTCCCATCCAACCTGACCTTGAACACTTCCTCAATGGGGCATCCACAACTTTTCTAGAAAACTTATTCCAGTATCTAACCACCCTCATAAATAAAGATTTTTTTCCTTATATCTGATCTAAATTTAATTTTTTTTTTTTTTGGATACCATTAGAAAATCAGAAATACAACTAGACAATAGCCCCACTGGCAACCTTTTGACATATTTATATAAAAGTGGTTTAAAAGACTTTTTTTTCATCAGTCATAGGGACCCTTCAAGCCTTGTGGCATTATTATATTTTTAGCATTTCTCTGAACAGCAGGACATGATACAGTTTCTTTCATGACTGCAAAAATTTAGTTCACCCTCCTCCCGATAGCACAAGAACTGGATTAAGGTAATAAAAAATCTATCTAAACTATTCAGAATGATTATGATGCTATTGTGAATACACAACCCTAAATTTCCACTCTTGTAAGTATGCATAATTGTATAACATCAAATCAGAAGAAGAAAAAGTTCATTATTCTCTCAAAGTACAATTTTAATCTTTAGTTCTACAAAACTCTTCCAAGAATGTCAAACTGACTGATAATTACATCATTCCTGAAAGGAAACCCTTTAGACATAATCTTTGCTGGAATTAGATAAAAAATACAACTGTTCAATGGAAATAGCATGTGTAAAAGCAGCCAGTCAGTAGTGAATAGTCTAAGCTGGACAATTCTAATTAGTATGCAATTGCTAAGAAAGGGAAACAAAGGAAGAAAATCAAGTCCAAACAAAAGCACTTTAGATTGTCCAAAATAACAACACAAATTAAGACAAGCTAAAATAATAAATGCTGTACCCAGGAGCTGATATTATCCATACAGAACATAATATTACAGTATATAGATGCCTAGATGATGTTGTGTCGCTGAAGCATATTCCTGGAAGAGATACTATATAATGCCTGAAAGATAATGTTAAAGCTAACACATCATAAGAGATGAGTGCTTGTTTGACAAGGAGAGGGTCAAACTTGAATAAACCTTGGTTGACAGGAGAAATGGAAGAATTGCTGCTAGCACTTTACTAGCAGTGATGTAGAAAAATTACTAGCGCATAGACAGAGAACCAAAGCAGGAAGTCAGCTTGGTGGAGATAAAAACTGCAGCTGTCTTTACTAACAAACTGGTTGGCAAATCTGAAAGAAGAAGACATGATTCAAAAACATCTCTGGTGTTTAAAAATTGAGTCCCATTAGACTTATAGTGGCTCTTGTTTTCTGTCATCTTCGAACAACTACTAGATACTTCTACCCACTTCTTAAATTTACCTCTAAAAGAATAAACCATTGGTATGATATTAATGTTTCTAAATTTTTGGTGATCTCAAACTAAAATCCTCTTAAAGACTTGGCTTTCTTGACACTTTCATACTTGTCACAGTGATGTTAGGGTAAAATGCAGAGTGCGTTTTAAGCACTCTATTCCAAATCCAAAACCCGGGGGAATGGTAAAACAAACTTTGTTTATAGAGGATTTCACTGAGATGTGCAGCTTGTTTTGCAGTAGCAGCATAGACAGAGGTGTCGGTAGGTCAGAGCGGGAAGAATATATGGCTTCTTGGGAAACAGATCACTGCCATCTTGGGCAACAAAGACTATGCATGCACTAGCAAATAGTTTATTGCCATAGGAGCAGACCAGAAGGTCAAAGAAGTAGGTGCTGAATACCAAAGTGTCCACAACACAAATGTTCTAGGGGCATTTAGTTCAGACTCGTTCATCTTGGCATTGTGAGCAATGCTTGTTTTGGATCCACTGGTAAAAAAAAAAAAAAAAAAAAAAAAACAAATCCAAATCACACTCAGACCACCCAGTCAAACCAAATCTCCAATTGGAGATTTGCTTCCAAAGTGTAATCCTGTTGTAAAATAAAATGCTAATGGTGGCAAACCCACAGATCATGTAATTATCCTACTGTTAAAGATAAAGAACTGTATGCACATCTATGTTTGAGAACAAAGGAGCAGAACATAAGGCCTGGGAAAGTCACATTCCATAGACTATGATGTTGTTCATAGCTGCTGTTGGTAGTTTCTTCTCCTGTGGAATTGCATTCACTTCCTAGCTAAGGTGTAAGAAACTATCTAGAATAGTCTTAAGCTCCTTAAATATGACATTCAAAACTTCAAAACCAGATGTACTGGAAAACTTTATGACTAATTTCAAGACTGGCATTAGAGGAAGAAAATGTGAGTCAATGTATAATCATCAACAGAATAAAAACCTGACATTCGCCATCATTGTTTACTGAGATAAGAAAAACCTGATTTTCTTCTGTTGATACAGAAACTGGTTTAACTAGTATGATTGAAGGAAAAGACTTGAAATACTTCAATGCTAATATGATTTTTGAACTTTTTTTTTAAATGACATTCTCTTATGTACACAAGATAAATGGATTAAAGATGAAATTGGTAGAAAATAACGTACAGTTGTATTGTGATATTTGGGAGTAATTCCAATTCATGGAGTAGAAATATCATGTGGGTTATTACACAATATCATATGGGTTAATTTTAGACAATGTTCTCATTAGCAAGTTGGTTGAACAGAATTTCATATAGCTTGCAGAAAACATTGAATTGGAATCGGTTGCAAGTATTTGAAAGGATGGAGTTAGAATTCAAAATATTCCTCACATACTATTGCACTGCTTTGGCACTAGTCCTGTGATAAGTTAGGCTTAATTTGGAACAATGATGATTTAGGCCAAATATTAAAAAAACAGCAACTGCAGCTATATGTTATAAATCACTAAAACAAGATATCCAATGATGATTTAGGCCAAATATTAAAAAAACAGCAACTGCAGCTATATGTTATAAATCATTAAAACAAGATATCCGGAAGTGTTGTAGAGACTTCCAATGAGTTAAAAGAATGTATGAAACGGACTCATCTCAGAGAAAGATGGATTAAAACTCCATGGTGTCTATCCTTCTACCCCTTCAGTTTACAGTTCAAAGAAATCAAGAACATGACACTGACAGAAATATGTGAGATATAAGTTGGTATAAAAAGAAAGAAAGAAAGAAAGACAGACAGACTACGCATAGCTAGGTAGTTAGAGGCTTTTCTAATTTTTTTTCCCATGATCTGGAAACTCAATCTATGTTTTAGCCAGAAAATGCTTGAAATAGCCTTAAATATTATATTATAAAAAAGACCAACATGGCAGTATATATTTCTCCCAACACATGAGAAAAATATTTACAATTTCCCATTATTTTTAACAAAAAATAAATCATACCACTAAACACTTCTGGCATTGCTCACTTTCATCTGGTCCATTTACTCTCCAATTATTCCTTCATACCTGCTGTGACAAAAGGTGCACGACACAAGGGAATGAACTGCTGTTGAATTGTAGTTGAACTTCCTTCCTTTCGTATGTACAGTAATAGTATGATTTCTATTGACAAGCCTATACATGAGGATCACAAGAATACACTGCCTATGGTAGCTTAAAAAAAAAAAAAAAAGAATAAAAAAGACGTGATGTATATATTGCTCAGATCACTGTTAATAGCAAATTACCTAAAGATAAATAAGTGTTGCAAAATCACACAGGGATGTCAACTACTACTGCAAACAACTAAACTTTTCTCTGCATACAGCGCACTATAAAAAAGACGAAAGAAAAATATGACAAGAAAAGGGTACGGATGTGAAAGTGTAAAATAGGAAACAGTGTTATGGATTCCTGTCTATAGTAAACCGTTAACACTATGTTATGAACATGGTGGGTTTTATTATTATTATTATTATTTTATTTTCTAGGAATAATGAGTGCTGCAGCAAGAGCACAAAAGAACTATCATGTCTCTCTTCTCATTCCATCTTGGTAGATGTGCAGCTGATGGACAACAATTTCTTTGGTGAGGCTGCAATTGCATTGGTGATACTTTGACCCATACAACGGTTATGAATCTGCAATACCACTGGTAAATCTCTTGCTGCTGTTTGGTCTCTGTGATCAAGAAAACTCAATTCTCAAAGACAAGAAGAATCAAAATCATGTTCTGGTATATCACATGTCCAAGATTGTGATGTAACATAAAGAAGTCCAACTAGTTTCATAAGTCAACTGCAGAGAAGCTACCAGCTTATCAGTCAGCAGCTTGCTGTTTACTACTACTTGCTTAGTTGTTTTAGTGTTCAACCATTTTTTTTGTTTGTTTTTAATGCTTAACTTATACACCGTACACTTCACCATAGTATCAAGGACATTTGTGAACAGCTGTATCGGCAAAACAACTAGAAGACATGGACCTGAAAACCTGAAAAACTTTCTCTTTACCCAGTTATTAATATGAAAATTAGTTTATTTTCAGTAGAATGTATAAGAATTTAACATAAGGCAAGTACAGGGAAAAAAAACTCTTAAAAATGCTGTTTATTAACAATATAAAAGTACAAGTGCCGTATGTGTCTTTTTTTTCTTTATTTTTTTTTTCTAGAGATACATATTTATCAATAAACTCAGCCTTTATATTCAGATTTACCAAAATGTCTGCTCATGCAAGCCATCTTAAGAATACTCTCTACACATCAAGGAGGCACATATCACAGATAACAAAGTTTCATCACTTTTGGCAATAATTTTACATCAGATGAAAGTGGAAAGTCTTCAGATTTTTTCTACTATTCCTAGGCACAAGGAGAAACAGCTGTCTAGGTGCTCTACTGATCACCTGGCTCATGTGCATAATGGGAAAATTTGTCCCATGAAAGTAGTTAGAATTACTCTTCAGCAGCAAAACAGAGAATCTCTTTACCTTTGCACTTTACTGTAATATTCTGCTTTCCCCAATAGATCAGAGACAAATTTGAGCATATTTGCTAACTCATGTTTTCCAAGACATTACATTTTTCAAAATGCACATCTAGGTATTTTTCAACCAGTTGTTTTAACAAGTTTCTTCTTATCCCAAAGCTGCTCTATAAAATAACGCAGTGATATTTTGCTTCTAAAATGCAGTGATTGACATACAAAGTTTAAATATTTTAGACAAAAATAAAAACTATTTCTTAATCTTGGTTATAAAGTCTTAATTTGTGCTCATTTCCACAGCAGAATCAGAATAAATAAGTCCTTGGAAATGACATTTATCCTCAGGTTCTCTCTCAGCTCTAGAAAATTTATTTTAAATCTGTTCTCAAATACAAAAATTCTAAAGTTGATAGAAATAATGTTAAATAGTTTTCTGTACTTGTAAGGATTAGGGTAGCAGACACTTCTTTGGTGAATGAAGTTAGCAGTTCTAATGAATTGCTTATATTTCCAAAAAAATTTAATCCTCTAAACAGACTTTTTTTTTTGATTGAAGAAGGAAATTCAGATATTTATATTAAACCTTACTGATTGAGAATGTGTGTTTGTGTTTTTTGTTTGTTTGTTCTATGTGTTTTATCGATGGTTAAAGAACAGATACAGCTATCTAAGAGAAAGTTAGCAAAATTTTTTTTTGGATTCCCAGGCTAAGTGTAATTGCAACACATATTTTCCTGACATAATGCACACTGATTCAGTAGGGGTTATGATGCTAAACTACATTTTTCAACCTCAGTTTGGTTACTATCCTTTATTTCAAAGAGATGCATTATTACAATCCAAGGATTTCAGTTAAACATAAAGCCTGTAATTACAGAAGTAAATACAGTCTGCCATAAGAACACTGTTATATTTTCTGAAAGAGATATTAAACAGGTTTTTAAAGAATAGATTCCATAACTTGCTATAAATCTCGTTTCCTCAGTGCAATGAATCTATTCAGATCAAAAGCAAGTGTATTAATTTCTTACCAAGCCTGTTTACATAGTACATCTGTTCCACTGTCACCACCTTCTGAAGAGAATGTGAAAGGGTATTTATACTGCTGAAAAGTCTCTGTAATCTCCCTGTTTATATTGTTTACATACGAAGAGAACAATAGATGAATTGTTATGTTGAAGTATGTTATGATGAATTATGTTATGTTGAGTTATGTCCCCAAATACAGCTCTGTATACTTCATACTTCTGGTTACTTCTTTTTAGATCAACTATATCAGCCACAGAGAACATACAATCAGCCCTTATGTTACTTCAGTTTTTCATCATTCCAGGTAAAAGGAATAAATCGATTAGGCATATGGTAGAAAATAAAAACAAAACATTTTCTTTTCTTCACTAATTACTTTTCTTTAACATTTTGAGACAAAATAGAAAACCTGAGTTTGGTACTGCTATTAGCTTTTATTAATATTAACTGAAAATATTCCTGTCTGGACTATTCTTTCTTGATCATACAAAGACTACTTGCATTCATTCACTAAGATTTTTTTCCCACTTAGTCTATGCCTGATGTTAGAATGTTGAGAAGAGGATATATTAAAAAAAAAATAATAAAAAAAATCACTGTTAATACACTGTTTAGTATAAAGTTGATGCTAAACTTGAAGGAAACTTGTAGCCATCCACAACTATGCTTTGTGCCTTCTAAAGGGGGCTTCTCAGAGGACTACAAACTCTACAAACTATTACTTTTTTTATGGCAACAGAAGACTAAGTAAAATGGGAAGAAACTACCATTATTGACAACTGTTTTTATACTGCGGTATGAAAAAGATTGACTTGCATTAAGTTGTTCTTGCTGGTAAACCAATGAATTAACGTCTCCTTTTGGCATAAAACATGCTGATAAATAAGTTCTATTATCATTAATTACTGTAGCATTTTATATACCAAACCAGAATTCTGCCATCTCACTAGACAACCTTCCCCTACCCAATCTACACCAGCTTCCTAAGATTTTTTTTTTCCGTAAGAATAGCATACAAAAACCGCAAATAATTAACTGTATTTTAACCAGTCAACAGTTACCTCAAGCAATCAAGAAATAAGATGGGACATACACCCACCTTTCATTCCTTTCTAAAAGCATTGCTACTTGCTTAGAGACCACTTCCCAGCACATCTAATTTAGTTTGTCTGTAGGAAAATTCTTCAATATTTAAAAAAAATCTAATCTTTCAACAGGTTTCTATTTCCTCCCTTACAATTACCACCAACAAATATGCAGCGCTGTGACCAAGACAACTGTTTTTACTGTTTCCACCTGAATGGGTATAAAATGACTGAACAATTGTAGATCAACTGATTTTCATCTGGAACACAGCACTGATATTTTCAAGTCCAAATCTAAGATTCATATTCATACAACAAAAATGGTACAATAAAATTAAGTATAGTTATATATAGTTAACTAATAAATATATGTACCTACACAAATATATTAAAAATACATGATGGAGGTAAGATTCAAAAGAAACAAAAGACAGTACTTTGAGACAAGGCTAGACTATTTTCTAAAGCTTATACTATTTGAGAAAATAACCTGATGCGTACAGTTCCAGAAAACAGTTGCTAGAGAAAAAAAAAAAAAGTGGCTAAAAATGCAATCAAAATAACAAAGTATATCCCTGTTTCAAAACAGCATAGTGGGACTAGACAGAGTTTGGAATATATGTAAGTAATAATGTAAGTAATATATTGCTGACAACTTTCCTTAATCTGGATCACAATGAACACACTGCAAGGGGCATACAGTAATGCATCACTGGTTGGTTTGGTTTCAAAAGTTAGCATCACATTTTCCTCCTTCATACTTATAAAAAACGATGTTTTTACTGATCCTGGTCTCTGAGAGTTCTGTTCTCCAGTCAGACACCACAAAATGTAATACAAATCTCTTCCTATAGAACAAGAAGGAAAGCAACTTTCATCCATTGTTTAACACAGATCCCATACCTGGCCCCTGTAATCTGACTTGCCACCGAGTGTGTGTATTCATAGAGTAAGATGAGTTCAGCTATCTTGAAACCATAGACAATCAAACAGGTTACTCTGTGGCAGAAACTCCAGACCAAAAGATTTTTAAAATCTGTTCAGTCACCAAATGATCAGCAAAATCTTCTTCAACAAGATCATGAAGCTATTGATTGTAAACTATCCTTCACAGATGGAAGTCTTTAATTATCATTAAAAGCAACTCACAAGAGTGCATGCACCTCTGGAAGCTTACCCAGAGTGATAGTTTCATCAGGAGAGAAACTTATTCTAAGGCACCTGCAAAAGATAAGGAGAATAAGATGGGCATGGAATGGAAGAAGCCAATAGGGCAAAATCTAGAAAGAGAGAAATTAACAAGTGAGGACTGGAACAATAAATAAGAGGGTAAAAGTCTTTCTTGATTATGAAGCAAACCACTGACTAAAATTTCTCTATTTTTTTCTATAAAAGTCATCAGTCTTTCCATTAATATACATGTATCATTACAATGCCTCTATGTCCTTACAGAATTTTAAATCCAAGGATTACTTGTATATTGGTCATATCTCCACTCATCCACATATTCTATTACTCTCACTCCAGTGTGTCTCCAAAAACCTGATGTAACAAATAATACATAAGCAATCAGCCCATAGAATATTTTTTCTTTCCAACTAGAGAATAAGGTTATCCAACAAGACTCTTTCACACTGATACATTATTTGTGTAACAAAGATTCAATAACTTTACCTCATGTATTACTAGAATGAAAATAGCCGCATTTGATACTTTTCTTTTGTACTAGATTGGAGAAACAACACTACTGTATTATCTGGCCATGTCTCTGATTGGCCAGATTGCTTACTACCCTTTCCTGCCTACACGGACAGATTAAACAATTCACTAAAAAATAGGTGATGCTATGGTTATACAATTAAGATGAATTCAGGGAACTTGACCTGCAGCAAGCACTTTTCCATACACAGATAATAAACCAGAAAATGACTATGAATCAAAGTGGTAAGTGTCAGAAAGCCTTTCATAAAGAGTAATGTAAAATCTAAATCAGCTATTTGTCACTTTTCCTTAAAGATATTATTGCCCCTGCAAATTACAAAGATATAATACCCCAAATTATTATTTGCTTAATAAATTTAGTATTCTCTAGACATGCATGAATCCACATGTAAAGAAGGGGGCCATAGTGTGAAAACTTAAAGGCTACAAAGTGTACAGTTTGTGTGTTTTGTAAAACTCCCTTAAGATCTTGCAAAATGTTTTGTATAACAAAACAAAATTTCTTTACAATTCAAGTAGTAAACCAAAGTTAAACATGTTGTCTTTTAGAGGACAAACTGACATTAAGAGGTACTTCTTCGAAGACTTCATACAAAGTGTTCCAAAAATTTATTATTATTATTTAAATCACAAAATAGTTGAGGTTGTAAGGGACCTCTGAAGGTCAACTTGTCTAACAAACCTGCTCAAATAGAGTCACGAAAAATAGCTTGCCCAGGACCATGTCCAGAGAGCTTTTGAGCTCTCCTAGGGTGGAGATTTCATTTGTGGATCCCATCATCTGTGAATAGACAGCCTATAAGTTATCCTGCTCACTGAAGGCAGAATCAAGAAAGATTTTACTGTAATAATGCTGCATGTCACTCAGCAGAAGGCAGAGTTCAAGTAATGTATTATTTTAGTAGATTACTACAGTTATGAGAAATATTTTGAGTGTTTTAAACATTTTAGTTTAAAGAATTCTTAGGTGTTCTGCAGACATTAAAAGGTAAAATATCACATTCATCCACTGGACGTAAAACATGAAAACTATGTTGTTAATAAGCATAGCCAGGCATACTATAGGACCTGAAGGTACTTTTAACAAACCAATTAGTGACTAATGAGGCAGAGTATCTATGTGGAACACATCTCCTCCTGCGTTGAGTGGAAAAAAAAAGTGTGAAGAGAAAACAGAACTGCTACTCAAAAATTAATGCATGCCATTGTCAGGATAATCTAAGAAGTACCGTTGTAGCTGTTTGTACGTAAATTCCCTTTAACCTTTTACTGTACACCCTTCTCTCTTTATTTCATTGAAAATGAATGTGGATGTCCTAGTATGACATCATCTAACCATGAAAACACTTTATGACCCGTAATCTACATCTAACAATGCACTTTCATAAACTAGACTTTGGTTGGCTTATCTGCAATTATAGTATAAGAAACGTGTTAGTAGTTCAGAAGAAAAAAGAATGTCTATGGACTAAGAGACTGAAGGATGTTTTTTACCTGCTGGATTAAAGGAATTTAAAAGGACTGATCACATGAGATGTAACTTCATAATTTTCATTTTCTAGTAACAGTATGTTATCTGATAACATACACTAAGACATAGACTTCAAATATTTGAAGCAACATGCACTAGCTTGCATTTTTCCTGTGTGCTTTCTTTGATTAGATCCTCAGATATTTATGTTCCTATTGTAGAACAGTGACTAGGTACAAAGGCTGTTCCCCCTACCCCACAATACCTCGTAAAATTAATGAAAAATCAATGAAAATACTAGCTATAGCTAGATGATTTTTCATATATATATCATCTAGTGTCCAACACAGCACTGTAGAAATATATCTGCAAAACACAAATCTACAACCTAGTGTCATTATCTGAATATAAAAATAAAATTTAATACAGACTATCATATTAACAATTGTTTGTGGAACACACTTTCAATTTGACTATAAGTTTATTATAAAAGTGCTTGTCCATGTACAAAAGAAACCTCATAGTAGCTCAAGATTTGGACACTAATTACTACTAATACATTCTTTAGCTAAAGGCACAATTCTTCATCTTTAAAATGAATGTATCTGATGATTATTTTTGCAATGTAGATAAAGAAAGCAAAGATTCAGTAAAGGTGACAATTACCATCTGCAAGGTGACAATTACCATCTGGCTAGCTATGGTAATTATGTGATCCCAATTAAAAAAACAAGCAATTTTATTACTTTAAAATTACAGCGTAGATTAATATTGAAAATCACTATTTTTGTGTATTGCTAAAGATTTTAACATATATATATGATTGCCTGCTTTGAAGTCTGCTAATACGGGAACTCTTTCTTCCCCCACCTCCTTATACATAGATGTTACCCCTTACACTACCTTCCTATTTCCCCTGCCCCATTTATTTATTTATTTACATTGAGGACTGACCACTCATTTAAAGGCTTATTGTCAGTACAGCTAAGGACAAAATTTAAGTCAGTTTAGACTTGCACTCTCACAAGTCTGTAATAAGTTATGGGTTGCATACAGGATGCAGAACACTGCTTATCAGGATAAATATAGAATCAATCATGCCTTGGAAACTGTTAAAGGAAACACTACTATCTGAACATTCTGCATTGCTCTTATGATTACAAGTATACCAAGGAAACTAAGAATAACTCAGTTTAGTTCTTTTTAATAAGTGTTTACGTCTTACAAAATTTAATTTTTAAGTAATAAATTCAAAGCACTACAATTGCTTGTAAACTTCTATTTAGACATACCCAGAAAATTCCTTCAAAACACTTGTAAAATTTTAGCCTTTTGATTTCCACGGGACTATTTCACCCTATGAACAAACCCAGAAATAAGCAGACTTTCTGTCACCAAATTCAAAGGAAGCACGAGCAGACAGAAATTAAGGTACTGTTTCTGATCCTGAGAACAATGTTTTGCTTAAAAGACAATATTAAAAAAATAAATAAAATTACCTCCAGAAAGGATCTTCTCTTCCAAGTCATTCATTCGTTTCTTGTATGCTTTTAAAGCAGCTTCTTTGAATGACGGTCTTATTATTTTCTTCTTTGGAGTTTCAGTAAACATCTCTGGGACATTCTGATTTTCATCTTCCTTTACTTCTATATGAGCAGCCATGCCAATTTCAACTTCCAATATCTCTTCACTGACTAAACTGTCAAACTGTCCATCATATTGCTCCTCTGGAAGTACTGCATAAGGAGTTCTGCATGAAGGCTGTCCCAGTTCATATTCTTGTACCTGCTCACTCGTTTCACTACTATTAGTTCTATTTTCTAGTTTAGCAAGGACTTGTTCCATTACTTCAACATAGTCTGTTTCATTCTCACCGGGTGGTTCAATTAAGTCTTCCTCATACTCTACTTTATAGTAATAAGGCTCAGCATAAACATCAGAATCAAGTGTTGTGCTTGATTCATTTGCAGTAGACTGAGATAAAGTCCTAAACCTTCCCATGAAAGATGATCCACTGTCTTCATACCCACTTAAACTTTGTGTACTTTTATTCCACACTACTTCTAATGCTGACTTAGCACGTTGAAGTGTAGATCCAAATTTAGGAAAGCTGAAAGTCTTATCAGAAAGGTCTATGCTTAATCGGCTATGCCATGATTTAGGAGGTGCTTCTTCTGAATCATCACTTGGTAGTTCACTCTGACTTCGGTACATCATAGGCAATCTGTTTTGATTCTGATAAGAGGAGTTAGAATTTGTTTCCTGATAATCATCGTATTGACCAGTCCACTGACTTTGTGATTCACTGTCAAGGCCCGGACATGATGGAGAAGTTCCATCAAGGGTAAAATCATAGCTTTCAGTATCATACTGGAGATCAGAACTTTGACACTTTCCAAAATCTGTCTGTTGATCTGAAGGACTGCTCATGTCATACACAAAACCCTCTTGGGTGGATGAGTCTAGGCCCAAATCTGCCCCTTGTTCCAACTGATTCCAGTCTTTCCATGGTGAAAGATCATCATGTAAAGAAAGCTGAGAATCGCTATAGTGGCTTCTGTCTCTAGATGCACACATTATTCCATTGCTTACTCCACTGTCAACATTTTCTGTGTTCTCTACTTCATTTTGCTCTGGGTCCTGTTGGGTATCTTGGACAAAAGTCTGTTCCTGGGAACTGCCATACCAGTTGGCAGAATCTTCTTGCCTTCGCTGCCAAAGTTCTCGATCTGAGGAAGACAATAGTGAACTGCCATTCGTTCTGTTAAAATACTGATTTTCTGAAAAATCCTCAGAGTAGGACTGACACAGTTTTGAGAAATCAGACTCTGAACGGCTAAGTTTTGGTGTTGCAAAGTCATTCTGCAAATGCCATAGAGGAGTCATGTCTGAATAATAGGCCTTTGGTTGCTTTTCCATGTTGTCAAATTCTGGTGACTGATTGTCATAACTTCTTCTGTTTGCAAAGGTATTATTATCACCAGTTCTATTAAAGTCTTTAGTATCTGGGGACTCAGTACTCCCCTTTGTCGTGCCTGCTTTTATTTGAAGTGCTGATTTAGATAACTTTGCGCAACTGTTCTTGTTTATATCCGATTCCAAGTCTTTATCACTGTCAGGTGACTCCCAATCATGCATTTTAGTTTTTGTCTCCATTGTTAAAAGCTTCATATCCATACTCTCATATGTCTGTGAAGAAGGCATTCCTCTTTCTTTTTTATCTTTTATGTCATGGGAAAAAATGTCTGTAGAAATTCCAATGCCACTTCCCTTAAGTTTATAAGACTTTTTTAAAATCAAATCTCTCTGTTGTGATGACTCAAAGTAAACAAGAACAGGTCTTGGCTTTGCATTTGGGCTGTCTCTTTGTTGCCCCAGTCTTTGGGCAAACTCAATTTTAATAGTGCTTTGTGCCTCTGAGAACCCCATTTTATCTATTAATATTTTGTAAACTATGTTTTCAGTTTTTTCAAGCCTTTCTTCAGGCACATTTAGAAACCTAAGACTTGCTTTGTTTCCCGGATGGCCTATCTGCTTAATGTAGTCATGTATGTCTCGAGTTTCTCTTCTGGACTGTACAAATCCAGTTCTCAATTGTTCAATTTCATTTTGTACCACTTCCACACTACTAGAAATTTCATCAATTGATTGTTTCAGGGCATTTACATGCCCTCTTAATTCAGAAAGTTCAGTTTCAATTTGACTTATTCCCTGAAGTTCTTTAAAGATCATTTCCATAACATCATGGGTTTGACTAATACAACCTGTTGAACTGAACCCAGGTTCAAGAGTATTTGATTTCTGGTGATGACCAGTTCTGTCTAGAGATTTACTTCTTAAACCCCATGTTTTCTTCCATGTACTTAGTTCTGAGTCTGATGAGACACATTCTTGGCTCTTCTTCCATTTCCTTAGTTTTCGCAAAGCTCCCAGCTTTAGTGTGTGTAAAGTGCGTTCTCCATCAGAACTTCCATCAGATGGTGCAAGGCTGCTTAAACTCTTTCTGTTGCGTCCCACAGGCATTGTGTGTGATAAATACTTGTTTTTCTTGCTGTTAGTTCTTACTTCACTTAATGATTCAGAATACGAACTATTATTTGAAGACAGATCTTGAACTATATCTTCATTGTTATTGTTTGTTACAAAAATAGGCTTTTGCAGTCCATTGGCAATAGCAACTCTGTAACTGAATGTTGGGGAAAGTGAAAATTCTCTGTTACTTTCCTCTTCTTCAGTTGATAAGTTGTGAGCAGATGGACACTTGGCAATCTTTTTAACAGTGCTTTTTAAAGCATTTGAAAATTTTGGATTCTTTGTTTGTCCAATCTGAGTTAAGTCTTGATCCTTTTTGCTCTGACAACTCTGTTTCCTTTTTGCACTATTTCCCACTTTCTTTGTAAACATTCCTTTGCAAATCTTATATATATAAGATGAGATCAGGCTCTTTAGATGGGCAGAAACCATAGAGCGTAATTTATATTAACCTGTTTCCACAAAACACAATTTTTGCTCCAGACAAATATTTGTATCTCCAACAGGATCATCAGCCAATATTTAATCAACAGAGACTCTAGATATGTAAACTAGTGATGCTCTGGTAGCATTTGACAGGAAAAACCAACCAAGCAACCAACCAGACAACAAAAATGCAACTAAGAATGCCACATCTGCTTGTTAGAAACCAAATCCCGAAGGTCTTTTGTATGTCTTGTAAAATCTCACTCTCTTGCGCATGGCTTCTTGAAGTGTCTAAAAAGGAGGGAATGGTGTTACTATTGCTGCCAAACAGTGTTTAACTGTTATGTTAGTTGTGTTACAATGGACGTACTTATTTATACTTTCCTCATACTTGTCCGAACAGAACTTTTTAAAATTATTGAAGCTGAAAGTAGTTCTGGACAAATACTTTTAAAAATAAAAGAATTAGATACATTCACAAACATTAACATAGTACAGTGATTCCCTGAGTTTTGGTATTAAAGTTGTTTGATTTCTTTCAGAGTAATGATAATTCAATTTAGATCCATAGAAGTACAGTAGTAGGCAAAAACCATCAGGTTAACAAGTTGTTCCTAGCTAGTAAAATAGAAAGTAGAAATGTCTCTCTCGTTTTATATTTTGGAACAAGGTGGAATTCAGTGCGAACTAGCATTGTATGAATTAATTACTGTTTTTTAATCTTATATGGGAGTATACATGTGACATATTTTGAGAAATAAATGTCTTGTCTTTATACCAGACTAATACATGCCATGGTAAGCCAGGACTTGAAGTGTGCATCTTTGAGGTTTTTGTTCTTTAAAAAGGTGAGGGGGAAAAAAACGAACAGTAAATCCACCCCCCACCCCCCCAAAAAAAAAAACACCACACTACAGAAAATAAATGGATAATGATAATGGCAACTGATAGAACAATCTCACCCAAATTAAGTTTTACGTTGTTCTGGACACAGGAAAAAAATACATGTAACAGGTAAGAGAAATAAACATGATTTACAAGTCTTAGAAGAAAAGCAGATGGCATTACAACAGTAAAACAATTTGATCTGAAGAAGTGTAAGAAAAGATTCCAAGAAGTACCTGGAAGCTTATTTTCAGTAACAGAAACATTTATTCCGTATGAAACATAGTTAATACATTTTAAAGACAAATGGATGCCTTTTTTTTTTTGACAGCATATCATTCAGTCTCATAGCTGAAGGGTAGAAACAAGACAAATAGCTCAGAAAAATCCAACAAGTTAGTTCTTAAAATGACCAATTCAGTCTATAAACCATCTAAAAATTCTTTGGCAGAATAAGAAGTTTATTTAGATACAGGCTACGTGAACATTAAAACTTACTCTGAGGTAACATAAGAGGGCTAAGAGATATGAATTGTCCTTCTGGCCTGCAAACAGCATGGTCATGCATGAAACATTATCTCCTCACACACCTCAAAGCATGGTCTTTTCATTATGAGAAATGTCTTCATCGAGCTTACTATTACTTACGTTACAGTCGATATCAGCAAACAAGTAACATTCATACAACAGAAGCAAAAGGCACTAAGTTTAACAGAGCCCAAACAAAGCTGGCAAAAGCCTGGTTGGCTACTGGAGTTCTGGAACAGATGATGTAAGCAGACATTTCTTTTCCAGTTTGTAACAAAACTGGGTGCTGACCAAGAACAAACACAAGAATATATTTTTCGTCCTTCCCAAAGTTGCTGCCTGTTTTATTAGGGGTAAAATATCTGTGGGAAATAAACTGGAAAGAAAAAAATATTACCAATTCTGTGCTGATCCACGTATGCTAAAAATATCTTTGTCTGAATTCAGAGTATGAGAAGTCAATTAAGAGCAAGTAATGTTTGGAAGAAAAGAGTGCTCAATGCGGCTGCATGCAATTTTCAAGGCATGCAAATAGAAACTCAGCATATTACAAAACTCTCACTCACTAGAGTCAATGCTGACTAGTTTTCATATTGTTAGCAGAGGATGGATCCACCCTGGAACACTTTTCTCTATTAAAGGCATGTTTCAAGATGAAACACTTGATAAATATTCAGCTATAAAACTGAATTTTTGTAACCATTTATTGAACAAAAATTTGAAGAGACTGCCTGCCTTCTATTCCCAGAAAACCCATAGTTTTTAAGTGGCCTCTTATATCAACTTCACTCAGGTGACTTGGACATTCTTCTCATTGAAAAGATTTCAAACCAACAATGTATAAACAAGCTAGAAGTCTTGTTTATTCTCTTGGGCTAGAAAACATCTAGAAATAATAAGGTTATCATTGGAATCTGGAATATTTTATTCACTTTAAATAAGGTTTAATAACTCCTTTGTAGAAGAATCTTGCTTTCATAGCCATCCATAGTTTCTTTTTTTATCCAATGCCTGACCCATGCTCTTTTTCAGAGATAATTGAAAATACTATAAATAGCTACAAATTCATTACTCCATTTAAACCCAGTTTCTGACAACACTCTAGGAAATTAAAAATTGTACTGTCAAACACACAGATCTGCTAAATAGAGCAGATTTATGTTCTCTCATGCGAGTTATATTTGATCTCAGCTATATTAGTCATATGATCAGTTTACAACTTATCTTTGCTCTGTCAACTACTGGTTTTCCAAAACTGTTTCTCCACAGGTTGAATCAAATTTGAGTCATTATAGCTTGTTGCTTTTTTGTTTTGGGTAAAGATTAATACACTAATTTAAAATGGAAGCATACTAGTGTAGGTTAAAACTCTAAGAAATAAGGAACAGTCTTCTGTGAAGCATGTAAGACTAAGAATTGTTTGAAAGATCTCCAGGCAATCACTCAGTAATCTTCTGGTTTTATCCAGGTCTCCTAATGAGCCAGCATGACACCATAATTTTTGTTTCTTATTCTGTTTGCTTATTAAACTAATTTATATAATATAGCCACAGATGGGTTAAAGCATTCTAAACACACGGATTCAAGTTCAGATATTTAGTTTACAGCAGTAAAGTAACAGACTCTGTGCTAGATGGCTATAGAGCAGGAAACTGGAAAGTGTATAAAATTAGAAATAAGTCATTAATGGGTTCCTTCTGTTAAAAAAAAGAACAATGACACTTTCTTCAATTTTTTCCCCTTAGCAGGTCTGACATTAGGCTTTTGTCATTCAACTTGATTGTGAACAGGAAATTGTTTGATTTTAAGAATGCTGTCAATAACAAAGCATTGTCAAAATACAACTCTTCATCTGAAAACATCAGGTATAGAGGATCTTATTCCCAAATCTAAAACTAATATATCAGGTAGAAGAAGGGCAGGGGGAAGGTCAAAATAACAGCTTTTTAAAGAAGGCAAGAAGTTGTGTATATAGTCGCGAATCTGAACACCAGACAGATTATAAATTATCATTATGGATTATAATTCTATAGATTATAGGTTCTAATTCTTTCCATTTTATGAAGTCCAACCCTCTACTCTTATAAAGGAAAAAAAAAAGAAAACAGAACCACCATTTTACAAAAATAATTTATTTAAAATGAATAGGTAGATCACTGCTGACCCTTCTGCTGGATTCCAGTAAATGAAACTGTAGAGCAGCATCCCTTTTCCATTCAGAGGTAACCCTTTGAATTTTTGGATTCAGAATGTCATCCCCCCACACCCCCAAAAAGCAAGCAATATGCAGAACCATAGCTCTGCTTAACCTTTACACTATTAGTCAGCTACAAGGGGCCTGTGTATATTGGAAGGGGGCAGGGAAGAAGATGATGCTAAAGGTCATTTTCCCTCTTTAAAGATGCATGTGGCAGTTTGTTTTCATAACACCAAGACAGTAAGGGGAAACCAAAACAAAACCAAAAAGCCCTTGTCTGCAGTAATACCACTCTGCAATACTGCCAAAGCAGTCAGTACTACCCATAGGCAGCAACATCTATTTGATATATGCAAAATGCTTCACAGAAATGAATTAATTACAGACATTACACAAACAAAACAATTCTTTGTACCCACAGAAAGTGAGGTTAAGATATTCAGTTACTACCAGAAACACGAGGATTCAATAACAGAATAACTATAATTCAGATCTACAGATTTTTCAAGTATGGTCTTTTACTAGTCTTAGTCACCTGTGAGTAAAGTTATCCTCACATAACTGTACTTCCATCACTGTATTTACGTCTGTTAGGTGAAAGTTACATAAACATTTTTACACTCTGGATTATTTCATTAATTTACTCTAACCATGACATTAAACCGATAATTGTCTCAGATGACGATTTGTAAGATTAATTTGAAACAATTATTTGTTGCTTTATATTCTTATTTTTGTATTCTTCTTAAATACTGACATTTTTGATTGGTGTTATTGGTGAATCTCCCAAGATAATATTATACTGATGTTAATACTGCACATTATATAACTGACATGCCTGCAGACCCTGGCAAAGAGAAGCACAATGACAGCAAAGTAGTTCTGCTTCCTCTTTGGATAATTACTCTCTTTTCCAGAAAATTCTCAGGTAAAACAGCAGACTTTTGCCTAGACCCCCGCACCCCCCCATCAATCATTCATATGGGCACTAAATCATTCATCAGAACACTAAATCTATGCTTCAGCTGGATGCAGATTTGATTCTCTTATACTACTACTGAAAAAAAAAATAGACTCTTGGACAATATCAATCTTAATGGCAACATCAGTCTTAATGGGGCAGAAAGGAAAGTAGCAGAAAGGAGCCACAGGAGTCATGACATATGCCGTATATCTTGGCTTGAAGCTTTACAGCATCCTTCTATGAACATTACTTGTAATCTAGGAAATTTACTTTTTAATGTTCTAATACCATTAACAGCCAAGAGTGGCACTTTCTCCATTTGGCTGAAAAGCTAGCCCTATTGTCCTTTAATACTATTTGGAAAGTTCACTATATTTGCTTATTTATCAAGTGACATTTCTTTATGGATCCTGGTATTAATGTATCTAACCACCATTAAATGTTACTTTTCTATTTATAGAGCATGTTACCAATACAACTAACACCAAACTGCTATTTCAAACTTCCATCCAAAAAGCACACCACCTGCTTATTTTTAAACCTACAAGGCCTTCTGAAGAACTCATACATATGGTCAAATAGACTATGGAATCCCATCTAAATATTTAACAGCCATACAACGAGACACTGGTCACTCTAGCTATTACTTCTTTCAGTATATAACATAATAGATTTTAAGGATAACAATAGATGCAAGTATGGCACATGCTTAAAACGGACTTTAGCTTACTGTGATTACAACAGTTTCTGAAAAAGGAATAAATATAGTTTTGCATATTAGTGAATTAATTCAGCAGTTTAACAGTTATTTAGCAATTAAACTACTTCATAATATGTAGTAGCATATCAGAACAATTTAGAAGAAAATGTAAATTCTCAGCTTGACAGGATGAGCAATTTTTTTGGAGACAGATGTCTCCTCTGGTGCTTCCCTGCTGCTATGATAACAACGTGGAAATAGAGGATTTTTCTGCAAATTCAAAGATGTTTTTGCTCAACTATTACTGAAGAAATAAGCTGGTAAAAAAAAAAAGACACTAGTTTTTCAATATATAAACATATGTTAAGTTAAACTGTTCTCCATACCTTGTGTAAATTCATATTTGCATTTCTCTGAGAAGTAATCTTACAGTAGCTGTAAGGTTAAAGTAATAATAAAATAATAAAAAATAATTTGCCAACAAATTATTTATGAACTGCTAACATAATTGTTGAAGACATTTAGAACACTATTTCTTTCTCTAGGAACAAATTTGTGGTATAGTATTTATATTGCAAACATAAAAATCACATTTGAAGCAATTCATCCTTAAAGGACAAGAAAATGACCTTAACTAAGTCTGCAAACAAAAAGAAGGGATTAATGCAATATGGTAATTGATATTTAAATGTAAAAAGTTAATGAACAGATTCCTAAAGTTAAAATGTGCTCTTCATTTGGAGAGCAGAAGATAGTTTAGGATAGCGTAGTTGAATATTTATGTATAATGCACACAAGGGTTAAGAAGTAGACTACACGTGATTTGGAACACAGCTTCAATATTATCTGGTTAATTGTACAAACTTTTCTTTTATGCTTCTAGATGTTACTCCAACTTAAAAAAAAGACAATGTAGTATAAAAAGACAAAAAACAATAGTGACCCTGAGAATCTTCTTTCCCCTTCTCACAGCTGTATGTACAACATTATGTTGTCCTACATGAACTTGCTTTTAGTCAATACTTTCACCTCAAAAGGTGCTAAGATTTACAGACAATTCCACTTAATAACTTGTTCCTATTTAAATGCGATCTACAGAAGGAATAGAAAACCTCAAGATAAAGATGTTATTTAGTAAGAATATGAGGATAATTTTATTACCAACTCAGTACAAGGCATATTAGCTTCAGTGAGTTAGAATATCACATGAATGTTATTTCACATTACCTCAAATATACAAAAGATTTACTGTACAGTATTCAGAATAATCAGAACAACTTAATATTTTTGAAAAAGAGAAAGCATCAACATGGATTTCACCAAGTGTCAGGTCTCTCATTAGATTTGCCTGTATTTTTGATTAGAAGTTTTCTTTGCAGCATTATACCCTGAAAGCCAAAGAGATTTAATTTACGGTAAAGCTTAACACATATGCAGATATATACATATATATATGCTTACAGTATACTGAATGTACATTCAAAGTCTCGTACAATACTAACAATCTGTAATTATTACATCAAAATAATAATAATAATAAAATCCCTCCGCTTCTTCACAGGTATAGAATTTTAATCCTCTAATTGATCTGGCCTGAGCCCTGGGATGGGCAATTCTCTACCCTGAATTAGATTCCATCTGGACAGAGACTGCCATGGAGATTTGGACCATGTTTACACTAAGTCAATCTATGTAAGAGATTATTTTAAACAGCCTTGAGGTGTTTTTGTTTTTGTTTCGTATTTTTGGGGAATTTTTTTTTTTTTAAAAAAAGATGCTTACAAAAATGATCTGTGAACTAACGTGACTGTTAAACCATGTACCTTCCATTTGTCATCAAACAGGTTTTAAGTATTTTCTGAAACGTATTAATAATTATTTTTATAAACACAAAATTATGAAATGGATAGTTTTTGATAAAGAATCTTTCATTTGGTGAACTGTAGCAATTATCTGTGTTTTTTACACTTGAGAATTGCCACAAGCACAAACCACCACAACTACTGTTGATAGTATCATACAGTAACCCTACAGTATACACACAGACAGGAGCCATGCTTGCCAAACAGCTGAGCTGACCTTCACTGACAAGCACAGTAGACATTAAATATACTTTTAAATTTGCTGCAAAAACTGTATAAACATTTTTTTTCTTGGCTTCAACTGACAACTATAGAGTTATATTTAGATTTCCACCCAAAAGTAAGAACCTCTACCTTAGAGCTATGAACCTAATTGAAAGACAGATGATGATAAAAACAGAACCTTCACAAGAACCTTCTTATGTGCCAAAGAATTTTTATAATTCAAAATTTCTGTTTTACTGTAATATACTAGATTCTGTCTCATGAGATCATTTCATTCTTCCTGCATTTTCACAACACTACACTTAAAAGAAAGATTGGAACTTTCAGTCTTCCTTGATACTTTTATGAATTAGGAAATACTCTGAGCTATCAATCAGTCTTCTCCTCCAGCTTGGCAATACTCTGGAGTCCCAGTACTTCACCTGCGACTTCCCAAGTATTTCCACAGTCATATACAGGCATTATGATAATGCTGTGCTGACATCAGTGCAGGATCAAGCAGATGGTATAGTGACAGAAGACCTTAAAACAAGTCTGCGGCTTGTGAAAATTCCACCAAAAACAATATTTATCTTGTATCATTGCTTTTTTACATATGAAATGTCTTTGAGATGACAGTTAACCACAATCTCTATCATAAGACCCTTAAAAAAATAATATACAGTGAATAAAAGATGTTTTAACCTTAAACTACTTTTGTCTAACGCTTTCAGTCTCAACAGCATTCTCTCAACACTTTTCTCAGTATATTGAAGGCTAATATGGTAAGAATTAGCCCTAATCTTAGAACAGCCAAATGTGTAAAGTAACCTCAAATTTTCATTTTACTTCCTAGCTATAGATTACTAAATCATAGCTGTGTATTGCACTAAATAAAAGCTTTTTTTTTTTTATAATGTAATCACTGGCAGATTCATGCAGAATACAAGCATCGTACCACCTCTGCTGTGGAAAAAGTTACATCTTCATGATCAACAGAGTTTGCACATAAAAAAGCAATTAAGTAGTGCAATACCAGCAAATCCTTTCAAGGCACTAGAAATCCTGTCAGCTAAAGGTTAACTTCAGTATTCAGATGCTGGAACTGATATTAACCCTTTCTCTATCAACACGTTATAAAAAATCCTACTGAAAGTGCCCTGCAGCCAAATTAAAAATGCAACAGAATAGTTTAAGAAGAGAATGTTTTAAGAGACTTCAGGACTACTAAACAATCAGGTGAACATTATTTTTCTCTTTTTTTTCTTTTAACACTAGACATGCCCATTAAAAGACAAAAATTAGCGTCCTTAGTACAACCTTTACATTCTATTTCAGTTTTATTACATAAAAGTGGTTATTAATTGAAAGAAAATACTATTAGAAAAAATGTATGGGACTAAAAAAAGTCGAGGGTTAATTAATATAATCGCATTTTTATATTTGCCTGTTTCTTCCTTTTAATACAAAATGAACCATCAGTCTCCTAGTAAGAAAATAGTTTCAGCTACTATTACCTGGTCTCTGGAACTGCAGAAGACAGAACACTAATGTGTAATTAAAGGATGTACAAAAAACTATTAAATACCTTTGTGTTTTCTTAGGCTATGGATTGGGGGGGGTGCATAAGAGAAGGTATTCTAACAAATAGGTTTAGTTTTGGAACAGAATCAAGCATTTATTCTAAGCAAGCCATTTCTTCAAAGCAAAGCTGCAGGGCGTTCATCTTCAAGATTAATCAAGACCCAGGAATAAATAAGCATCCGTAAAGCTCAATTTATTACTAATCTTATGATCAACTAGCAATACTGACTGATAAGTAAGACACATTTTCACCATGTATCCATATCTGAATTATTTAACTTACCTTTTTATATAACTTAAAATGTTCCAACTCATTGTGAAATTGAATACTATACTGCCTTACTTGACACTGTGAACTTACCAACATTACAAAATACACCCCCCCTCCCCCCTTCACACACACACTTTTTAAAAAAGAAGTGTTGATTCTTAAGTCTGTTTGATCTGGCAGTTTCATCAACATTGCAGCATTAGAAAGAAAATCAGTTACAAATCGTTGCACTGCGTTAGCTAGAACAGCGGGAGGTACACTCGGAATGAAAATAAGGAAAGGAAACAAAGGAAACAGAAAAACGTATGCAGACTAGATACAAAAATATGAAGATGATACATACCTGGATTAAATTCTTCTTTACAAAGAAAAAAAAGCAGATTACATACCACCATCTTTATATTATTTTCCTTTTATGAAGAAATACTGTGCACAACTCCATTGCTATTTTCTCATTCTTCCTTCAGCCTTAAAAACGGTGCAATACAACATGAGGCTGCTTCTCAGTGATTCAACTCAAGTGCAATCAGGCATGCTGTCAGTCCGCAACAATATCTGTTCAAAATTCCATCATATTCCTTAGGCAGCATTAAATGCTTTCTCCACTAGCCCCCCTTCCTGGTGTTTTTTTTTCCACCCTCCTACAACTTGTGGTAACAGCTAGGAGTAATTGTATTCATTCTGCATCTCAGATTTATTTCTCCACTATAACAGCAAAATGGGAGTCAGCATCTTACTCCTGGTCAGGTACAACATCAACGGGAGAGAACAGCAATCTTCCCGGTGTTTTATGTGCTGGTAGCTTCACCCATTGCTGTTTTCTTCTGACACTGTTTCTGAATGCAGTGTTCGCTGCAATAGCCACAGCCCTCTTGCGTGGAAGGCAGCCCCTCTGCTTCACAGATGGAGTAAAATAGGCTTATTGAGAGCCCTTGCTCATAGAAACAACACATGTAGTGCTTCGTGAGAGCTAGCAGGTGCACCACTGTCCACCAGGATAACAGGGAGAGATAGTAGCTGTTGGTTGGTAAGGCCATGTTTCACCCAGCCTTTTATTTATCAGTTTGACATGACACCAAGAGAAACAATTGTATATTTTTTTTCTTTCAGTGGGGCTTTCACCAGCAGTTGATTATTGTTTTTTTTTTTTTTTTTAATGAATCTGCTAAACAGGTTCCTAACAATTAACATTCCATGTTTATTTAAGGATGCTCCAGATAGCAAGCAGTACATCACTTCTTTCTTTTCCATACAGTGTATTTCGTATGCTCTCAGTTAATACCTACAGAGTAGGACTCAGTCATTTGTTTATTTGGATTCAAAGAACGGAACAGATTATTATTGTGCATGCAAGAAGTAAATCATTACCCTGTACAGAATATATTGGGTGTTCTTTCAAATGTTATCTGACTTAATAGCATGTGTGTAAGGCCACATTCAACATATTAAAGATGTATTCAAAACTCT
Organism: Anser anser; assembly: GCF_964211835.1. Classification (NCBI taxonomy): domain Eukaryota; kingdom Metazoa; phylum Chordata; class Aves; order Anseriformes; family Anatidae; genus Anser; species Anser anser. The sequence goes on from NC_139730.1 coordinate 19,480,332, forward strand.
GGCACATGAAGAACTATAGAAATACATTCAGAATGATCCTATATAAAACCGTTCGTGCAAAGATGCATACATATAATGCAAGTGTAAAAGTTTTACAAAACATATGTACATGCATACAACCGCAGCTATACTATTACCACTTAAAACTTGAGAGAGAGCAACACTGAAATGCCACATAAAATACAAAGTTTTCTGCTAGAAAATTATGTATAATTCCTGCATAAAGATAAAACTTCAGAATTTCTGGTCATATTTGTAACAAAGAAACTAGGAATTCAGTTATTTACATCTAAATTACATTAAGGATACCTTGAGTAAAATTGAAAGATAGTGGTTAAAAGTATTTAACAATTTCCAGTAATAGTTATTTAAAGCTCTATTGGTTGTAGCTTTCACTTTCTGCAATCGTATTATTATTAGCAATGGGATCTTGGAACACAATGCTTTTTAAGTACAATTTACACATGGAACAATTCTAGAATATAATCACTTATATCCAGTAATTGGGCTTTTTTTTGTATATCATTATAAAAATAATTATGCACCATTATTATCTTTTGTTGAAATGAATGGAACCTATAAATACTCCTTTTAATTAGACTTATAGTTAAGAAGTAGATGAATGTTTTATTATTCACATTTTATTGTAATTTTTAGCCTATAGTAATTAGTTAGTATTCTAACTAAACTTATACAAAATGATGTTTCAAATCTACCATGTTGCATGCCAACAAAAATGCAATAAAACTTATAAATGCACAATATAAAATATTCTACTGATATATTCAGTGATATACACCTAATTACATGAGATGTAATAATAATGCCTCTCAAAAATCAACAAGACTGCTCATTAAGGATGCAAAATATATAAAAAATAAAAGAATCAGGCAGCCTAATCAATCATGGCTACCAACTGTCGATATATGCTTATGACAAATTAACTGTGTTTCTGTGAAGATTAAGCAAATGGTTTTGAGACTACAGACAGTAAAAATGGTAAAAACTGGGAAACTTTTGCAAAAATAGATTTTTTTCATTTAATAAAAATTGTTTACAAATAGCATTACTCATAACATTTAGTGTTGTCATTTTCAAGCAAGTTGCTATGTATTGACCCTTTTTATACTAAACTGGAATGTTTTCAGGTGTTGAATGGTTTAATTTAAAGCCACTTATTTGACAGCCCATTTGAGAGCAAGGAATTTTGTTCTGCAAAATTTATCTTTTAATTGTTTTTATATTGATATATATAAATATCAGGTGAAATGTACATATACAAAGGAAAAAATGAAGAAAAGCACCAAAGACCTTCAGAACTAAATTATGATTTATCTACCCTGGATATAAACTTACATACAGAACTTGCAAAAAACAGCAAAATGCTGATTTTTCTTGCAGTGATCTGGACCAATCAAGAAACTAATTGTAGTTAACATACATCTTGATTACCTGCAACCAGATTTACCCAAATTCATCTTCACAAGAAAACTATTTTATATGTCTGTTCACATGATCCACACAGAGATATGATTTTAAGAACTTTTTGAAGTAAATATACAAGCAGAGATTTTCATTCTATATAGTACCTAAAATAAGTGTATGTATGTTCTCACAGTTCTGGTTGCGCAGATACTTCCATGTTAATGACTGGAATGAAGCTACTGTTCTTGAAAGAACATCCATACCACCTTCAATAAACTAACACAAAGGAGCAATTTGGACACATGGGTCATTTGCATTTTTGTGGTTACTTGCCATGATCCCCATGTGTTGATAAAGTCATCTTTATTAAACACACCTTTAAGGGCTGACACTGATTTAATTTACTTCACGGATAGCATTAAAAATATAACTGCCACTTGTATAATTAACAATACAAATACAGTCTATATACAGATGCTGTGATTTCTCTTACAGAACTCTAGCCAATCCCGGTATCTTAATAATAGCAGCAACTACTTTATCTTGCCAACTCACACATGGAGAAAATCTGTAACGCACCAAACCCAAACACAACCCCCATCCAAAACCAAAAGCCACAAACAAAAAATAAATCCCAGTGGCATCTAACAGCCTTCACATACATCTATTCTGTATGCCTATTTCAAGTATTAGGTGACCATGACAATCAGCAACGATTCTTCTAGGCAGCCATCTGTCAGTGGTCAAGTGTTCTTGGTATAAAGCAAATGGTGCCAATGAAGTTGCATTTGAATAAAATGAATGCAATGAAGCTCCAGGCACATGTACATGGGGGAGAGAGGTCATAAAAAACACTAACTCATAGAACAGAACAGGATACCCTGAGCTGGAAGGAATCTGCAAAGAACAGAGTTCCTGGCTCCACACAGAAATACCTAAAAATTAAAACACGTCTAAGAGCATTGTCCAAATGTTTATTGAACTGCAGACTTGCTGCCATGACCGCTAACCCTGAGAAGGCTGTATCTCATAGTACTCACTGTACATGCAAGATGAAGTTGTACAATCTGAAGATGTAAAAGAAAGGTAATTAGCTCCGTTCCAGGATAACTATAATATGGACAACTACTGAAAGGGAAATTGATCAAAACTACTAACATACCTTAAACAAATGACTACTACTTTAGTCACTGCTAACCTGCATGGAACTCAGACTACTAATCAAGAGGAATACTTCCATGCACCTTCACAGCTCCAAGACAAAACAAATCTCCCCAACAAGCTTCAGGACAGACAGTGACTATGATCTTTCTCATCTTTTCTAAAAAGAGTCAGACTTTTCCTTCTGTTTTTTTGACTGGATAGCTTTGAAATAAATAAATAACAAAACTACTAGAAATGAATAAAAAGCTGAAACCACAGCTGCAATGCATCTAATAATTTCTCTCACTTATAAGGATTATTATTCAGAGAAATATTGTTGCATGTGAGAACACACGTAGTAGTACCCTTTGATCCTGATTAAGTAGTTTAAACTCTAACGCTCTTCTGTAGGGGAAAAACGAATTCAGTAATTTCAAAGTAGTTAAAACTTTCCCAAATTTACTTATCTTTTCAAACTATCTTAGAACTCAGCTTATAAAATTTTGAGTCCATCTGCACCTAAACTATACCAGTATGTATTTCATTCTATAGGCTAAAATACACCTTAGGATATCAAGCTCAATATGGAAAACAAATCCATCTGAAATATAGTGTAATAATCTCATACAAAGCAATTTTATATTTAGAAACCAATTACATTCTGAAAATGGGACAACAGCTTTGCCTGTACAGATGCATTTTTACACACACACACGATTATTTTTCTTAAGTTTCAGCATCTGTAGAAAGAAAACAATTGTTTGTATATATTGCTTAGGAATAATAGCTTGTCAAGTGAAAATATTTCCAGAGATTTCCATTACTAATTCTAGGTAATAAAACCAGTGGTAAATAACTTCTTTAGGATATTAATTGACTGTTTCTATTGCTGAATACTTAGACAGAAATGGTGATTTTTATAAACTGATTAGAAGCAATTTAAATTTTGTGATGAATCTCAGCCTGAAATTTGGAAAAGCTGCCACAGAATTAAGCTCTCTCTGTGCCATCTTCCACCTCTCTAGTCTTATTAGCAGACCAATATTCCTTCCCTTTCATTACAAAAAGGCAGTAAGTGTGTCAGTTCTTAAATTGATCAATTAAAAATAAATAAAACCAATCAATCAATTCTTAAACACGTATTCTAAACCTAGTCAGAGATTGGATTATTTCTTCCAGATTAGAAGAAGAAAAACAGCTGGGAAGAATAGAAAGGCAGTTTCTGCAGTCAGTTGGAGTGAAATCACGCGGTCTGCTTGCAGCCGCAGGGATGCGCAACAACTGCTCCCCCGGGGTGTGTATGGGGGCGTCTCTGCACGCAGCCGGCGCGGACTCGGCTGCGGCAGGCGGGGCGACGACAGCGGCCGTGCGCTCCCAGCGCCCCCCCTGCTGGCAGCTCGACGGCCCCGGGCCCGCCGAGCGGGGCGCGCTGCTGCCCGCAGTTGTCGGGACGCTGGCGATTTCAAATCGCCTGCGGACGTAGTCTACGACAGCCACACAGCTACCAGAGGTGATCACGCTACTTTTACTTCGTTTTGGTTTAGCCTATGGAAAATTGTCATGCCTGCAATGCTTAGCAGAATTTCTAATTTATTAAAAACGTAAAGGAATGTATAGAATAGAGCACTCCCACACCATTTTTTTTTTTTTTTGGAAGCACATACAGAGTTTTAAAGACATTCTTCTCCCACACCATGATTATTTTCTTTACGGTAAACCTCACTGTTTTTTCTAGAAAGAAGCCTTTATACTGAGAAAAGAGAAAATAACTGTTCATGACATGCAAATCTTGACACTTCATAAGTGCATAGGATCCACCTGTAAGTTGTTTTTATATTTATACTTCAAGATGACTAGGAAGTATTTTGAATATTTTTTTTTTTTTTTGAAGTTATGGAGGTTCAGACCATTTCTTATTTCCACTAAATCTTCTCCAAACACAACTTCTTTAAACTTATTGTTAGGTTTATAAAATTATGCGTTTTAAATTCCATAAAGTGATGTAAAAGCAGCTAGAAGGTTTTAAAATCAATAGAGAACACACAATTTTAAAAACATAACAGCTTTTGGACAATTTAAACAGAAGTTGGCTCTGATTTCAGAAAGGAAAATATATTAACTAATGCATTGTGCAATTACTTATTTTTGCTCTCTTAAAATTGGATAAACTTATTATTGGTGCTACAGACATAAAAGCATAATGAACTCAGAGTAATAAACTTGTTTGCTTTTTCTCGTCGCCCCATTATACAAGTCAATTTTTATTATTTCCTCTTACAAGTAATTTATTTCTGTTGATTCTTTACGACTTGGTTCCAGATAAAACAACCTGTATTATAAGCAAACACTGCCACAGATCAAACTACATGCATTAGACTTCCCATTTCTCTGCTCTATCAACGCATGCATCCTGGTCCCAGCTGAGGAACTGATTGTTGCCTTCAGCCAAGGAGTTTGAGTTTCTTTGATGCAAGATCTCGTACATGCTAGTGTACAGTACACGCTAATACCCTTGGTTGAGTTTTACTGAGATAGCTGTAATTAAAGTGTGAGCAGGATGAGAAGAGAAGGGAAGTTGTGGGATGACTCAAATAAGAAGAAGAGAAGGAAAGAGAATCTGAAGATGGCAATACAATATCAGCAAGGATCAGTCCATTGCAAGGAGCAGCAGAGAGATCCTTCCCCACTTTGCTGGCCCAGTGGAATAAGAAAACAGAACAGAAACTCCCAGTCTTATTGGGATGATGCACATATTTGTGATTAGCCTAGTAAGTTATCAATCCTAACTTTCTCTTGTTCACTTTAAGAAATAAATGGTTGCTTTGCACTCAAGTTATATTTATCCTGCCTGTAGAGTCCCTTTACACAGGGAAAAGCTCTTTGGAACAAAAGTAACCTAGAGGGGGAAATTTTCAGTATCTCCATTCCACACAGCCCTCAGTCATAAATTCAAGTATATACTTAACAGCCATACCAATGACACTAATTAAGAGTGCGAATCACCAAACCGTCAAAGAAAAATTTATTTGGTAGTGAATTGAAAACAAATGGCCAACCTCAGTAATTTGAAAATGGGTAAGGTGGGTAGATGGCAAGAGATCACCAGAAAATTCTGTAACGGTGAGACAGGAACTCTAAAGCAGGTGCTGAAATGACTCTAAAATCTGAATATTTGCAACAATCCTCTCACAGTGCTAGGACTGACAGAGCAAAGGGATATATCATTTATAACAAACCTGGAAGCATAGTGATTTGCTCCCCTGGATATTTTTTCCCCAAGCCTTCACTCTCTAGCCCCTGCTTAGATCCTATCAATAACTTCTATTAGCTTTCCATTAGTATCATTCCTTCTGCCAGGTCTTCATCAGTGCTCCTTTCTCAATTGGACAGTGCTTTTTTCTATCTCCCACTGCTGGGGGAGATCCCAATTTGTGCCCAGTTGCTGGCATCCCAGTACCTCTCCCCTCTCACAGCGTGACTTTTCCTTTCTTACTATTACAAGAAGTACTCTGTCAATTCTTATCATTAACTCCAACTCTCCACAACTTAATGGATTCTTGCCTTTATCCATCCTACCTATTCATCTTTATTACCTTTACTGCATTCAAAAAAACATCTTTTGCTTCCACAGAACAGTATTCTGGAATGACAATTGATTGATACCAACTGGCTTATTTTTCCTGTTTTATGTGAAGTACACATTCTCACTTCTAAATTTTTTCGGAGAACCCTGTTGCATTTCATAGTCTTTCAAGCATCACCTCAAATATTCACAAAATCCTCTATAATTCAGTTACAAATATGCTCTAGGAGCTATATAATTCTGTAGCATATTGATTTAGCCATAGACTATCAACAAAACCAGTAATAAATAATTTAACATGGGTCCAAAGACACTCTACACATCACTGTAACAGGTTGCTGGAAATAGATATTGAAATGGGGGAAGGTAAAGAATGTTACAATGGTCTCTCTGAACTTTGAAGTAAAAGGGAAAATTGAAGTTTAATTCTGGAATAGAGTATGTTACAGGATGGTTACAAACCATCTTGTTTGTTGATGTTCTTTTATGACAGTCAAGAGAGAAATCTTAGGTTTCTTACTCTCTATATTATTATTCGTATCTCAATTCTTGAAGAGGAAAGCAAAATAATACTTCCTTTTCTTTGTCTAACAGATTTCTTAAATGATGGTGCAGCAGGTCATAAAGGTTCTTTCCTGGAGTCTATCATTCTTAATACCTTCATTTAACTCAGGAAGGCAATTTTTACATTTCATGTCAATTTAAGGGGAAAAAGAAAATCATAAAAGTGTTTTTTGTTGTTGTTGATGTTTTGTTTTTAGTAGTGTATATCTTGGCACAGAAGTCATGAGACATTGAAGACAAAATAATGGAATAATTTTTCACTTGAACCATAGTCCAATTAGAACATTACTAGTAACATGTTAAACAATCTACCAACGGAGCAGCATAAAACTTAGTTACTTCCATGCATCTAGCTGCTATGTTCATTTTTTACCATGACCTTCCTTTATACCTCACTGATGTGAGATGTGCTATCTTGGCCTACTAGCTGAATTTCTAATCCATTAACTCTACTTAGACCTACATCTTGCAGGCTGCAGTCATGTATGATTTTCCTTTTGTTTTACTACCAAACACAAGAGGCTTGTGCAATCTTTACTTTCACTCCTTGAGAGTTAACACTGAGCATGAAAGGCCAGATTTCCTTACTTTTATGCGCTTGAATGCATTTGTCAATGAGGTCTTATCAACAGGCCAAAAGGTACCAGTTTGATAAATATCATACAGCTTTTCTGTGCTGATTGAATTTATCTTGGAATAAAGATTAATCAATTTCACATGAACTCTTAGAGGAAATAATTGTTATCTGCAAACATTGTACTCCTTGTTGTGGGTTCAGTAGCTAAACCTAAACAACTCAGTTTTGTACTGCTGATTCACTGATCAGCGAATGGCCTTTCGTCAAAGTAAGCTTTCCAAACAACACTTCTTGAAAGACTAAAGGACAGCCATTAAGTGATCTCAGAACTGTTAGTCCAATCTTTTCATGTTGCCCCTTTTACCTTCAAGTACAGTCAAAAAGTTCAGACAAGATATTCAAGATCATTTTTTCCAGAAGTCAAACTACTTGATGTAGCCATTCAATAATCTTCAGACAATAATAAAATCAAGAATGATTCATGAAAGGAATACATCCAATAAAGTCCTTCAACTACTTTGACATTTTGAACTGCCTCATAATGTCAATTAATATTCTAAACCATTGCCAAAATATCTTTAAATGGGCAAACTTGCACTGATACTAAATTCACTTGATTGAAAAGAAAATGCAGTTAAGCATTTCTTTGTATTCATATTGTCAGTTCATTTGTCACTGTTTAAATATTTCACCTCTGGAATAAATTCATGAAAGTTATGAAGAAATGCATCTTGTTTGCTGACAGTCATTTAGCCCAATCAATATGCTGATTGTCACTTGAACACTATAATTACGTTTTAATTGAGTAGGGATACAGATATTTATTATTATCAATTTAAAAAAGGAAATATTTGTTTATTTACACTTGAAGACACTTGCATGTCAATCACTACTTGGAATACAGGGACACAAAATTGTTCAACTGAAAGATTTTTGAAAACTTGAAAGTTTCTTTGGACATGTTGAAATCTTTTAAAGGGAATCTTTTCATTAATCTCACAGCAGCATAGCTCCTAAGCAGAGAAGGATTTCTACTTACCCAGTCCAAAATTCCCATCGCTATCACTATGTAATATTCGCTTTAGTATTAGTTTGTCAAGTTTGTTTTTTTTCTGAACAAGACAGTAAATCAATAATGCTGACAAAACTAAGCTACAGATAACTTCTGTTAGTGAGTATTCACATACTGAACACCACTACTGTGTCTATCATGTGGATAACACAACCTTGAATCACAAAGAACAGCGTAAAAGCAACACACAGTGAATACTGAATTATCTATCATCTTTTGTTAGTATTGGAACACACACCAAATATTTTTAATGGTATAAATATTGACATTTAGATATACTACGCTCATTCTACAAACTAAGAAATAAGACACGTAAGGAAGATACATCTAGGCTAATCCATGCCACTGCTTTTTTTTTTTTTTTTAAAAATCATCTCCAGTTATAAGCCAATTAATATGGTGCCGCTATCTCACCGTCATTCCTATACCAAACACAGTCGTGGAAGGGTACAAGGGATAACTTATTACAAGTAGGTTTCTGTTTAATGTTAGCCTTCAAAGTCAATTAGCCTCATTTATTTTTTTTTTTTTGTTTTTGTTTTTTTTTTTTTTTTACAAACGTATATATATATAAATCCATCTCAGGAAGTGACATTTATTCAAGAAGCAAAAAAGTCTCTAGAATAGATAGGGTTAGTAGTTAAAGATAAGATCAAAATGACATACACTATGGTGTGTAAGTGGGAAAGAAGAAAAGGGAGAATGTATTTGATTGTATTTAAGGTTGACACTGAGCCAAAAAAAAAAAAAAAAACCAACCACACACTCTAAACCCATCCTCTCATAATTATTACCAGTACTTAATAGCTCTGATTTCAATTCTGTTAGAAAATTGAGGGGAAACAAAAAACAAACAAACAAAAAAACCCAACCTGTTCATTGTCCCTGATGATACAGTAAACATGAAACTGAAAAAACAGGAGTTGGATTCTAGAAATTCTTTTTTGTTTTTAATCAAGATGCAAAGCTACAGTTAAAGGTCCCTATCTGGTCCTGCAGTGTCTTTTAAAACACAACTTATTCCTCACGTACAACTTTTCCTCAAATGCTTAAATTCTGTCCCCTCCCATATATAGAAGTGATTTCCCTCATACTTTTATCTTAGCATTCTCACATCCTAAAAGATTCCAAGAAACCTTAGCTATTGCAAACAGACACTGTGGCAAGTTTTTTTTTTTTTTTTTAATATAAAAAGAGACATTCTCCAGACCAAAAGCTTGGCACTTTTCCTATCTGGTCAATATTTAAGTAAATATTCATTAGCTGCCATCCCTGTGGTGAACTACTGGCTGTCATCTCATATTTAATCAGAACTGCCTAACTTAATCTCTTAATTCCATAGACTAACATTAAAAGCACACATCCCATATGTTCTTTCTGGAACTTCAGGTCCTTCAAATGGCACTTTGCTGTCCAGAGAGTTGCTAATAAGCCACCTATGTATTTTCCAGTGCAGTAACAGTTCATGTTTATTGTATTTAGGAAGAGATAACTGAAGCTGCAGCACTCCAATTTCTCTGTTATGGGCAGATATTGTGTAGTTGTCTGTTTTAAAGACCATCCACACGAGAAATCTCCCCACACACACTCATCTCTATTCTAAGTTAAACCTACTCCCTTAAACAACCAAGAACAGTGGAAAAAAATTTTTTATATATATATATATAGCTATTGCTTTAACTCCTCTGCTCTTAAAAGCCTCCAGGGATGGATATCCTACAGCCTGCTCCAATGCCTAAGAACCTTCCTTGCAGTTGAACCTTCCTGGAGGTCAATATTTCTTTTCCCAATTCCTTATAGACAAGGACAGTTCCTTTCTTGGGGAAGCAGGATCTTACAGTACACCTACATACAGATGTTACTTTCTGTGATGAATTACTCATTTTTCTCATTCATTTTATCATGAAAATTACTCATTTTCTTTGTAAATATTATACTGTCTGTAAAACACATTAGAATTGTTTAGTTTTCTGATCTTCTTGTGCTACATATATTCTTTAACTTTCTTGTGATGGCCTTTTTTTTAGCCACGAAAACACTTGCAAGTGGAAATCTTATTTTAATTAAGCATTGGTAGAGATTTATCCTTCATGACTCAGATTTTCTGAGCAAACACTTGCACTTAATGTCGTATCAATTACTCTAAATTGACATGGACTAAAGCACAATTAGAATTTAAACAAAGAAAAAAATAACATGCCAATAAAAAGGAAGTGTAGTGACAGCTTCAGAAATTTGCAATCTAGGTCATCTCCTCTTAGTAATCCTTATCTTTTTATTTTGTTTCTCACATAAAAACATTGGAAATTCCAAGATTTTTTTCTTTTTTTTTTCTTTTTAAATATATGCTGTAGGTACTATATCAATGCAAAAACAACGTTCCATTCAGTTTGTAATCTCATCTGACATAAAATACATTGAGAAGGAAAAAACAAGGTATAGTGGTACACAAAAGGCAGACAAACAGTATTGGTTTTGGTTCTCCACTGAAAGTGTGTTTTTTGAACTAATTAATTAAATCTAAAGATTCTAAAAATTTAAATCCCAGATGATGTGGATGATAGTAATCTAACCAGTTGGCTATGATACAGATGTATTGCCTCAATTTGAGAGAAGAACACACAACATTAAAAGCCTATGAAACACACAAATACATTAAGTAAGTCTATTTACAATTTTGTTTGACGGTTACTAATAAGTCTGACATACTCTTTCAATGACTAGAGAACACACCAACCTCTAGCTCATTGGTTTTGAAGCTAGCATTGACTGGCAGTGGTGTAGTGGCCACTAGTCAAATAGGCACTACTTCACTAAGAAGATTAACCAGAATTTAAAAAGCATCATTGGTGTTTTGAAAATATGAATTGGATTCAGGCACCAGAGAAAATAGGCTTCTGGACACGTCTCTCTGGGCTGTACTATAACTGCCATACACAGGGATGACACAAGTTCATTGTTTCCGAAAATTTGTTTATCTTCAGGATGAAAAGACAAAGACAAAAAGACCAACATAACTGTCCCGGTTCCAGTTAGGACAGAGTTAATTTTCCTCATAGTAGCTGGTAGGGTGCTATGTTTTGGATTAGGATGAGAAGAGCGCTGATAACATGCTGATGTTTTAATTGTTGCAGAGCAGTGTTTACACCAGGCCAAGGACTTTCCAGCTTCTCGCTCTGTCCTGCCAGCGCGCAGGCTGGGGGTGCAGCAGGAGCTGGGAGGGGACAAACCCAGGACAGCTGACCCAAACTGGCCAAAGGGGTATTCCATACCATCTGACGTCATGCTAAACAATATATAGGGGTGGCTGGCCGGGGTGGGGGGGCCGGCTGCTCGGGGATAGGCTGGGCATCGGTCAGCGGGTGGTGAGCAATTGCATTGTGCATCACTTGTTTTCTTACACATTATTATTATTAATACTATTATCATTATCACTATTATTATTATTATTGTTATTATTATATTCCTGTCTTAATAAACTGTCTTTATCTCAACTCACTGGCTTCACTTTCCCATTTCTCTCCCCCATCCCAGAGAGGGAGGGGGGAGGGTGAGCAAACGGCTGTGTGGTGTTTAGCTGCCGGCCGGGTTAAACCACAACAATAACCTACAACCTAAGCCACTGAGGCATGCAGATATTGCCTTTTAATATTTGCAAACTGGAAATAAAAATACTACTGTATTTACTATGAGGGTGGTGAAGCACTGAAACAGGTTGCTCAGAGAAGCTGTGGATGCCTTAGAAGTGGCATGTGGATGCCTAAGAAGAACCTTAGAAGTGTTCGAGGCCAGGCTGGATGGGGCTTTGAGCAACCTGGTCTGGTGGAAGGTGTCCCTGCCCATGGCAGGGGTGCTGGAACTAGATGGTCTTAAGATTCCTTCCAACCCAAACCATTCTATGATTCTTTCAAAGCAACCAAATCCTTCCAAAACACCTAGATGTCTGAAGTTACAATTTCTGGATTAATATGTAATGAAGATAAAATGGCCTAACTACAATAATTTCTCACACATCTAAAGAAAGTTTCAAAATCTCACTTTTTTCTGTTTCAGGAAAAAAAAACAACCACCACCTGAGGGGCAGGAACCATGTGGATTTTTAAGAACCAGTGGAAGGAACTGGCTCTATTGGAAAGTCAGCAATCACAACCTCGGATTCTGCTGTAACTAATAACAACTTACACAATGAAGAAATCTTATACTAAGTTCTTCCTCCACCTGAGAAAATTCTTTACATTACAGTAATACAACAGTAGTTTTAAGAAGAGCTCTTACCTTCTGAATAGCCCTGGCCCATCTTGCTTTTGCAAAATTTCTTCCAGTTTGATTTTTATTTCTTCTGGTGAAAGAAAAATTGTTTAGAATAACAAAGTATAGAAAAAAATTAAAGAGCTCTTATAAGTGTGCAGACATACTGATCAAGGCTAGGTAAAACCATAGTCTTTTCTGTGTTTCTTCTGTATATACTATATGCTTTTTATACTAGAAAATATTAGCTCTATGGAAGTTATTCTTAATACGAACTTATGAAAACTTATCCTGGTATTTCTTGGAAAAGTAACTTTATACTTAGCAGGAAAATAACTAAGCATCACACAGCATCATCTTTCTACTCAGTATGTTGAGCTGTTCATTAAGTACTCTATCAGTGAGTGCATTCACAAGTAGCTCTACTTTGCACATAATTCCGAACAAGATATATTTAAACATGTAGGAAAATTCTTTATTATGATCTCTTTAGGTCTCAACATGGAAGATTTTATTCATATGTGATGAATGATATATTATGAACTAGATCACTATTTGTTATAGTGGATACCCAGTTTCTAGTTCACTTTTTCCAAAAGGAAAATTAAAGTTACAAATAAATATATATATATTATTTCAAAAACCTTTAGTTTTGTATGGATTTGTATGCTGAAATTAATAACATATAAAAAGCCATTATTTTAAGTCTTGATAATTAATATTTTGATTGTCTTACTTTCATTACAATGAATATAAGTATAGACAAACACATTTCTCTCTCCTCTTTACTCTCTCTACTTGGGTTCTTAGTTGATAAAATAGAGCAGAATGTTTATAGTGAAAAGTCCCTAGATCTGTTGGTGATTTAACTGTAAAATTAGAGCATGGCACACACATGCTTGATTCAGCATACAGGGAAAAATATACAGACACTAGACGGTAAACAAAACACATGCCAGTAATTCCATATGCTGATATTCTCTGCTGTAACAAAATATCAGACTGCAATTCTGAAACAATTCTCATCTATCCAGGCATTCCAAAGCATATGTTCAAGGACAGAAGACTGGCTCACAGTAACCCCTTTGGATTACTTGGAGCTGCAGTAATTCTAAGAGTATACTTGGCTTGCAAAGACATGACCCTTGCCCTTATATAATTAACAAGTTATGAAGGAACATTGGCAAAGGAACATATTTCCTCCTTATTCTGCTTAACAAGTAAGGGTTACAAGATCTTTGATATCAAATGACAGGATAATATGAAAAAAGTGGTGGTGGCTGGGAGGTTGGGGGGGCGCAGAAGACCCTGAATTTTCTCAGTAAAGACAAATCCTTGTGAGACAGTTAAGCACTGTCATCCACTGTTTGCAAATTGCACTAAAAGAATTACTGAGAGGTTATCTTAGAACCATCAGCTCTAAAACCTTCAGCTAAATCTCTAAGAGGAAAAAAAAAAAAAAGCAACCAAAACAAAAACTTACATTTAATCAGCTAAGCATAAGTAACAGAAATCTTTGAAACAGGAGCGTCATGCAAGAGATTGCCCACACACTCAGAAGCTACACAAATCAATTTTAATGAGATTTCATTATTCAGCTGTTTCACCACACCAGTGAAGAATGTTGTTTTAAGTTGTAATATACTAACTCAGTTCATGGCTTTTACACACAGGTCAAAATCATTAGTACAATCTCTAGCACTCCTGAGGAATTTCTGTAATTCAAAATATACAGCGTCATACAATAAGAGGTAAGTAGTAAAATAAGTGTATATAGCAAAATTTTATAGGTGTAATATATGGAGGGCGGTAGCAACCTCTCCACTAAGTAAGGTTGCAGGGTATTTATACTATACTTCAGTAATATCCTTAGGTCCACACAATCCTACTTAATTATCTTGGATTTCTGGAATAATGTTCTTTTATTTGAAGAGAAAAGTGTTCTCTCTGATAAGCACAGTGGACCGAACATGATGCAAGTGAAGCATGAAGAGGTTTGTCTTCCCTTGCTCTTATCTTTGGGGCTGCATATTTGCAGGTTCAGCCTTTTTCCTACTTGCCTTTTTTTTTTAAAAAAAAATATTATGTAAAACATCCAAGTGATATTAGAAATTAGTCCATTCCATCTCATTGCTGTTATTTAGATGGGAAATATAAGGCAATAATTAACCTCAGGAATTTTTAAGGTAATTAACTTCAAGGTCAGATGAAGAATTGATTATCAATGTTGATTCAGAAGAAACCGATTAAAACAGTTTTCTCTGCCTTAACTGACAGTAAGCAGGGTCAAGAGCATTCTTACATTCTGAGGGATAGCGTACAAAGTCAGACAAAAGCATTTAGTTAGCCTGGATAACTTTTAGAAAGTCATTGGTCTGTGATCAGTCTGCTCAGCACTGCAGACATCTAAGGCAGAGTGTTCAACACTCCTCCTTATTCCAATGTAGATGTTTTGTGTGAAAACTCAGCATAGACAGGACAGAAGCAGCTTTCTACCTGTCTGCTACTTGCTATCACAGTTACTGGTCTAGTTTAGACAACAAATGGTTGTTAAATTTCTATTCAGATTCATTAAAACTAACTAGTACCTGTCAGGAAACAGCTTCTCAGCAATAAATAAAGCCTCAAAGTGGCAAGCAGTTTACAGGAATTCTGAGTAACAAAGACTACCAGATACTGTTGCGGAGATATCTGTACTGCCAACTGAACTAGGTATAAAGAACATATTTTTTTCCAGGCAAATACATTGCTTTTTTTTTTTTTTTTTTTTTTTTTGAGACAAAGAACAGAGTAACACCAGATTAGGAGACCTTTGCATAAGCATTAAATCAGAAAATAACGGAGTCGTAGCTAATAATTAAAAGATCATTAATTTCCCTGGTAGACCAACCAAAAAGCTTGGTAACAAACAAGACAAATGCTTGTAAAAGAGTGCCTAAAATTCATACTAATTCTGACACTGTTCCTACAACATACCGTGGTTTCTGAGAAGTTACTGGTCAGCCTCTTGTAGCTCACAATGCTAAGAATTAAAAAATAGAGAAGTCTCATAATGAGAAGCCCAGAAATACTCAGATACAATAAAATGAGCATGTAGCCCAGGTCAAAGTTTTGATGCACTGTGCATCAAACTTGTCAGGCCTTCTGATCTCCCTGTCATATGAACGTAAATAACCAGTCTTGTTAAAGTTAATTTACCATAAGACGACATATATGCACAGGCTAGATAAACATGAAGGCTGTTCACAGTTTTATCAAAAGCTAAGGATTTTTAATAGAGCACAAATATTACACTGACACTTCCATTTAACAGATGCTTTGCCTATCAATTTTTTTGCCCAAACACATTAAAATTGGTCCAGTATTTCAAAGACAAATGACATTTTCATGGTGCTTCTTGTAAAATTAAATCTCACTACAGACTGTTGAAAAGCAATTAATTACATAGTGGTTGCAATGTGGCCACATACAAATAGTTACATCTTCTGAATGCTTATTTGTTTGCAATATACAGTCTAGAACACTTGCATTGATTTCTAAATATTTATCATTAATGTTGCTTTCATCAGCTCTGACTATAACCTGAAATAAACTGTAGAAAAAAAAGTTTTGAAATGATTACACTTTATTTTTTCCTCCTCAAAAACATATATTATGAAGCACTTATTATTCAGCAATTTATACTCCCCACTACCAACACTCATGCTGGAATTAACACATTCTGCTTAAATCAATCTCTAATGGACTGGTCAAGCACAGCTCTATCTTGAAAGCATGCTACCCCAAAATTGTTTATATTTGTTTTACTTCCTTGAAATAACTTTCTGAAAAGCAACTTATACTAGTCATTCCTGTAAGAATAGGGAATATATAGATGCTTATTGTCATTTGTAGTTTATTTCCCCATTCCTTTGTGGTTCAGAGGGAGGGTGGAAAAGAATATGTAAAGATGAACAGCTTCAGCATCTTTTAGCATACACAAGAGAGAAAAAAAATAATACTTTTCAAGTATTAAAGCTATAGTTTCTGAAAAATGTACATATGAATGTACCTTGGGAAGCATATAATAAGTCCATAAGGTACTTGAAACTTTTGAGGGAGGATTTACACATCTGTTGGTGCAGTGAAGCTCATCTAGAGAACTATCCAGAACTATCTAGGGAAGTTGCTACCAGAGTTCTGCACACTGGCCCAACTTGATGTTTTATAATATTACATACACCTGGGCTACTATAAACTTGCCCTTGTTATGGCACCTGCCAGGTGATTATCTGGAGCCGATTGCATTGAAACAGTTTGCAGCTGAAAACAAAGTGCCTTGTATCACCACTTTTCAGAGCAACTCTCCTACTTAGTAGAAGAGAACACTGTTCATTTTGAAAAGTTTATCTGAAACTTGGAATTGTAAAAATGAGATCCCAGACTTAAGAATTATCATGCTACAAAGCTGTAATTTAATTTTAACTCATGTCACTCAGTTATAAAGTACAGATAAAAGAATTGGTATAACATTAAAAAGCTATGTAATGAGATCCAGTTTTGTAAAAACACTAGGAAGAATACTAGGCAGTACACATGTGTCTTAGCTATAAAATGTTAAGAGGACATAAATGACCAAAAAAACCCACAACTCTAAAGGAGAATTAAGAAGAGAGCTAGGCTTTCCACAGTTAGACTTTTTTTTTTTAATTCTCACAGATTCATGCAATTTAGCACTACCTATTTCATATATATATATATGCATATTTTCATATCTCAGTGACAACAGAAGTCAGAATTTGCTCCATGATACCTCTCCTGTAGTATTAAATATACCCTTGCACAAGTTACTATTTGCAGGTGTTCAAGTTGCACTTCAAAGTTTAGTTTCCAAACACTAAAGCAGAAAGTAATAAAAAAAAAAAACACACTCGTGGGCCAACCACTCATTTCTACAGCAAAGTTTAATTTTCAACCTTCTTACGCTATTTTCTTTCACATTTGCTTTCTTATCATCTCTACTTACACGTTTTAGAAGCTTTATCATCTTCGCTTATCTGTCCACATCACATATATTTCAACTGCTTTCACTTACAATAATTCACATTTACAGTTCTAGGTTCTTGGTGTTTTTTGTTTGTCTTAAATCTACAACTGTGAAACCTTAATTTCTTTGGGATAAGGTGCTAGATTTCCTCTCAGCTTGTATTTTGAAAGTAATATTTTTTGTGCTAATGAAATTATTTTCTGATTTTGAGATCACCTCGTGTACCTGCCTAAGTTAAAAAAGTACAATAATAATATTCAGACCAAAATATTTACTAAACACATGAAAAACAAAAAATCAAAACAAACAGATTTAAGTGCTTAGTGGTTTTCTTCCCACGTTGTTTTTCATGTTACTTACGTAATCATTAAGAACTTAAACTCTATACAAGTTCTACATGTTTTGATTATCTTCTAGAGTGAAACATCTAGATATGCATTTATCCCCCATAGTAAAACTCACATTTTTTTCCAAGCCCAAATATTTCCTCCACTTCTTCCTAAGATTTTCATAGGCATCATTCACATTTATGTTGACCTTCCCATTTTCCTGAAGATGTTTGTTCTTGCTTTGCCTTTTAGAAATACCTTTAAGCCACAGTCCTTTTTCTGCACAGCTGCTAAAGATACCCTGTCAATAACTGCAGCCTAGTTAACCCTCCTCTTCCTGGAGATAATTAACTACTTCTTTTAACTATTAGTTGCAGGGAATTACTTTCTTCTCCTTAGTGTGATTTCACCCCTAAGACTATATGTTTATGGATTGTTGCCATCTGCAGTACAACTGATTGAGGAACTCACAACTTATTTCAACAATTACATTCCAGTTACATTATTTCTATGTTCTGGCTTACAATATGACCCCAAAAATATGTGCATCGTTACAGATAAAAAGGTAGTAAGATAGTTGGAGTAGCTGAAAGTGGTTATTGGAGCAGGGAGATAAATTCTTAAATTAATGTAATTGACAAAGTCATTGATTTGGTACACTGTGAAGTTAGAGCATAAATTAAATTTGTCTTGATTTTTACATTTGCATCAACATAATTGTAGTGTACTTGTTTTACTGACTTCTTTTGAGTAAGACCCATTAGCGTACCATTCAAACACCTCTCACAGGCCTCAAGACAGGCGGCAGCATTACTGCAGATGTCAGCCCTGAACATAGTGCTGTGAGAGATCAGTTTTTTGAAATGCTAGGTGAAATAAATATTGACATTGACCTAAATGGAAGACAGAAAAACTATGTGAGCACAACAAAAAAGTTAGTTTCTATATGTGAACAGGACAGCAGCCAGAAAAGGGATGAACTGACAATATTTGTTTATTATGAAATTGCAGTTAAAAAGAATTAAGTGGGAACTGATAGAGGAACAGAGAAAAGAAAGTTTTAAGTGTTTTAGAGCTGAAGCAGCCTGAATTTTGATGTTAGTTTCGTCATCCCGTCACAATGCAAAAATAAGAAGAGGAATAATGCAAGTTGTCATTCAAGACCTATTGTTAGATGTGCTGTGAAATAGCTTCATTTATGCTACCATTTACACGCTGTGACAAACTAAACAGTCTCCAGGGCACAAGTCTACAGTACGATAGAGCTTTTCTATTCCACTTTGACAGCGAAGTACTGAAAGGTTATCTTTTTGTCAATCTTCAATAGTTAGAAATCCACCAGTGCAGAAGCTAACACACATGCACACACACAAAGGCAAGATGTTTTATATAAAGGCTTGAATTCAGACTGAGAACAAACATTGGACAGGGTTTACAGAGACAGCCAAAGGTATGCAACAATTTATTATACTTCTGAGACAACCACAAAATTCTTCAGTACTAAACCCCTCAAGTACAGAAATTCTTAATTCTTTTAAGTTACTTCAGATGTTTTGACTTTGAATGATTAAATATATTTTGGATTCAGCATCATGGAGTTTTCTTTTTGTTTGATGAACTCCGTTTCTCAAACATGGATACACACATTTCTCACAAGGTTTAGTTTACAAAACTGCGGCTTTTTTTTTTTTTTTGATTATGCTGGAGGAAATGATTCAATTACGTTAAATGTTATTCTGAAGAACAACTGCAAAGGAGGGCCTAGTGCTAAAGTGGATGAATCATAATAGTTTAGTTGGAAGGGACCTTCAAATATCATGAAGTCTAACTGCCTGACCACTTCAGGGCTAAACAAAAGTTAAAATGTGTTACTGAAGATATTATCAAAATGCCTCTTGAACACTGACAGATGGGGCATCAACCACCTCCCTAAGAAGCTTGTTCCAATGTTTGACCACCCTCAAAGTTTTTTATTTATTTATTTATCGCCACCACCACCCCCTCCCCCCATATCCCATCTGAACCTCCCTGGTACAGCTTTGTGCCATGTCTGTGTGTCCTATCATTGGTTACCAGAGAGAAGAGATCAGCACCCTCTCTCCCCCTTCTGCCTCATCAGAAAGGAATACAGAGCAACAAGGTCACCTCTGAGCCTCCTTTTTTTCCAACTAGCCAAAACAAGTGTTCTCAGCCTCTTCTCATAGGACATGCCTTCCAGCCCTTTTATCAGCTTTGTTGCCTCCTCTGACTGCATTCAGGTATCTTCATATCCTTTTATATCATGGAGCCCAGAACTACACACAAAAATCAAGGTGAGGCCACAACAGTGCTAAATATAGGAGGATAATCACTTTCAACTGGCTAGCTCTGCTGTGTTTAATGCAGCCCACCCACTCAAAGCTGTGAACTGGACTAGACTAGAACTGGACAACAAGCTGTCATTCAGATAGGTGGAAAATATATTTTGTGATTTCAATCTTAGTATACTTAGTATAGTGCCAATATTTTCCTGTACATTGCTACAGGAAAGTAGCTTTGAAGACTGCCCCCCCCCCCCCCCCCCCACACACTTCTTCTCTGGCAAAGCATATCAGACAGTAAATCAACATTTTACCACCAAGTAGCCTACTAGCTTTTCTGATGAATACAGGGATACAAGACAGACTTCCTAACTGAGAAATCCTCTCTTAAGTGCTGCAATAGTTACATTGTCTCCCAAGTGCAAGATATTTATCAGAATAAAAGCACATGCAATTAGCACAGCAACTGATTTACAAGACCAGGTGACACAAAGAAACACATGTTGGTCCAAATAAGACACTAGAAAGACACTGTTTTGCTGTCCTGTGAAGTACCGGCTTCTAATCCGTCTTGACTCTGTTACAAAACAGAGATATGTTTCCTGCACTGAAATGTTGAAGCCTTTCCTTACAGCAAATTCCTTCATACACTAAAGCAATTTTGGTAGCAAAAATGGCCCATTATTTCTGAAAGTTATTATGCTATACTGAGGTCATCCTGTTTAAGGCAAAGAATTCCTTAACCATATTTTTATTAAATAAAATAAATTGTGATAGATAAGTCATGGTTTGAAATGTTCTAAGAATATATTTGAAACATATTTTTTATGTTTTAACAGCAGTTTTAACTAGCTGAATATTAATGAAGTATTTTAATGTTGCCTTTCAGTAGATTTAATTAAGATGGTGTTAGCATGCTAGACAATTATTTATAGTTAAATTAAATAATGGAAAGGCTATATACCATATATTTTTTCCACTTACAGTTCATTTGCAGTCATGCCTATAGATCTAGTTCAGTTGCTCAAATGCTTCTTCATCCATACATTTCTGCTTTTCTGAATATAGAGCACAGTTTAATTATTTATGTTTCAGTATAAAAATCTGCATCTACAGACATGACTGGCAAAGAAATAACTTTTTTTTCCATGTTGTAGATAGTCTTGAATAACGTGAATTGTGCAGTGCAATAAGCAACTGTAAGAATAGGCCTCTGCTTCACAGGCTAAATGAATCATTAATACACATTATTTATTCAGTAAACATTTTTCCTTGAACACTTTTTTCCAGAGCGGAATGATACTAAGAACAATAATAATCCATACCTTTTGCAGAAAAAAAAAAAAAAAACAACAACTCATAATCAACAAAAAAAACTCTGGGGTTTGCTTTGTGAATTTAATGCTGTTCCTGTTTTCACTTCCGTTCATTGTGATTTGCAACAATCAAGCAGTAACAGAGAAGGCTCTACTGCTGTATATAAACATCTTTAGCTTAATACTGCTGTATACTGCTGTATATCTTTACCTTAAAGCAGTGGAAAAAAATGAAATAAAATGCATGTATATTCATCTATGTTGGAAATTAGTATCCTAATCTACTCATATTTAAGTAGTCTTTGAACAGAACTACACTGTGGAAAGCAGTTGGGTTTTAGTTCAAACTTAAATGCAGATACTAGAGATAGAGATTATGTGATCAGTATTTTCCTTGCCCTTCAGCAATTGTTGCAGCCTGAAGTAAAAGCTGTTGCCATCTCTCTACATCATGTGCTTATACACATTTTCTGACTTCAAATCGTGATATCCAAGACAGAAAAGGAAGCGTGTCCAAGGCAGATGATTTTACTATTTCAGACTATTTGAATCTACTTACATGAGTTCAGGAAGACAACAAGTTCAGTTTTAGTCATGTATCAATAATTACTATTCAATGGACAATGCTATAAAAATCACATCAATACTAGAAATCCCGTTTGAAAATCTTTACAGATAGGTAATCAATCACATAAGGAAAAAATGTAATATGAAGTTCATAATAAATAACTTTTTTCATTTTATGCCAATCATAATTCTAGCCAAGGGTTTGTAACCAAGCCATCACAATGCAAGTGATATTTGCAAATTATTTCTAGTGATTTCTAGTAAAGCCTACGTTGTATGTGACTGTATTGGTTTCTTTTGAGGAAGCATTTTAAAGATGAAATATGGCACAGCACTAGTAGCCTAATTAAACATTTTCTCCTCTTCCCACAGGAACTCTTTTCTCCCTCTGTTATATAGGTCTTTCTGTAGATCTCTTGAGCCTCTCTACCTGAAATTGGCTGTGTGTTGTTTTGATTTTTTGGGGGGAGGGGGAGAGGATGGGGAGTTGACAATGGGAATTTGTCTGAACAAGAATAGATACCTGACTTGGCTATTTCAGCTATTCTATAAACTGAATAGCTTTTCTTTTACATTTTTGTTTTAGTAGTTTCAAAGGGAATACTTGCACAGAGATTGAATACACTTCATATGCACACATCTATGAGCATTAATTAGATAAACCATTTCCCAGAAGCTGACAAGGCTACCTACTTATATAAAAGTAGTAATTTAACTAAAGTGTAAGTGTGTTAAGCTTCGAAGAATGCAAACCTTTTGGTAATTACAGATGCATAACAGTAAATTGTTATAGCTACATGAAAACAAAACAAACAAAAAAATGAAGAATGCATAGACCTTAATTAATCTAGAACCAAGAAACAAAGTTCTTAATGACTTCCCTATTCCATTCACACCAACATCTAATGAATTCTTTGTGAATAATGTTATTACATAGAATTTCAGGGGAAGTCAGAATGATTTGTCATTTATTGTGAAAGGTTTTCACCATAACAGGTAATACAAAGCCATAAATAGTAATAATGAAGTCAATTAAAGCTCAATAACAGGCCATCATAGGATGCAAAAAAAGTCATCAAAACATTTCCTATAATCACAAGCAAAACAGACACATGAAAAGATTTTAAAAAGTTAAACAGTGGTTTATAGGACAAGCAAAACAATATGGTTATAGGGAATAATATTGGAAGCTAATAATAACCTCTGCCATGTGACAAAGATATTTACATTTCACAATTGCATAACCTATTTTATAATTAAGTTTTATAGGTTGGTTTGCATACCTCAGGAAATCAAACTTTGCTCTATCTTCTGTGAGAGTTAGATACCACCTCTTCTCCTAGTAGTAACTTCTCCATGGTTATCTCATTGATAGATTAGAATACACAATTATGTTGAAAACCAGGAATGATCTGAAAAATCTCTTTTTAAAAACTGTGTTGTATTAAACCAGTTACCCAAAATACAAAGCCCTATTTCCATAGAGTTCTTCAGAGCATCCCAAGCAGAACTACCAAGAAATTTGTCAGATTAATTCCTTCACAACTCTGCAACAGAATGTATGTCCTTAGAGAAACACAATGTACATAAACTCTATTTTTTCAAATGAGAAATAATTTGGATATTAAAATAATAATTCAATTTAATCAATTTATCATCAATAATAATTTAAAAAATCTACATCAGTAATTTGCAATTGAAATTTGGTGTCTCTGCCAGGACCCTGAATAAACAAATAGACTTTCATATACTAGCCACACCTGGGGCCTCTCCAGGCACTCCTTAAACCCCACAAATCCATTTAAGATCAGAGCTGGGCCTCTACTTCCTGCCTCTGGTTATGCTGCACAAGTGACAACCTCTAGCTCAGATACAGCTCTGCCTGACTATGGACCCATTTATCTACACACTCAGTCTTGTACTGAGTTGTCCTGTCTTAAGCCTGGATCTGCCCTCACTATTTGTTCAATTCCTTATGCCCATTTTGTCAATTTGTCAAGTACAATGTTTTCTCTACACATTGCTCTTTATAATTAATTTTTTTCATTGTTAGTTTTCCATTCAAAATCTTTTAACACATACAGTTATTACCAAATTTAAAGTTAACGTAGTTGTAAAACTTAAGTAGAGGCATCTTACAAAACCCATAATCTCTTAAACTTCAAATTCCCTATCTTTATGGTGCTTAGTATTCTCCAGCTCTAATTTAAACATTGATCATACTTTTTCTACTGTGGATAGCTACTGCAATGTTCTTTATAAAAAGATTTTTTTTTCTTAAGCAGGCTTTTTAAAAGTAGTTTTTGAAAGAACTTTTACTCAAGAGCAATAGTTCTAAGCAACAACAGATCTGAAGGAGAAACATTTGAGAAAAAGCAGGAGAGCGGAGCTGAAGTCTACAAGGGCAACAGAGCAGAAAAAGATCATCAATGAGTGTGTTAACTTGAGTGACAGATGAGAATTAAGCCTGGGGAACAATGGAATGAGCTCTCAGCACTACACTACTATCCAGAAAAGCTTAAGTTTATATCAAATGTAAGCCACTGTTACAACAATTTTCTCTTATTGAAAAGATCTACCTTGCTGTAATAAAATAAATGATGAACGTTCTTTTTCTTTTGGAGTTTTAAATGACTGTTCTATGAAGCTAAATGAAGCTTCACCTAATGCAGAATCCCTTTCTATCCACAATGATTTCTATAACTCAAGCAGAAAGCAGCTACCTAAAGCAGACAAACTGCTCAGAAGAATGCTCTTCAATATATGTAAAGTTCATACCTAGGAGAAGTCAGTGGGAGCTTGAAGTAAACAGCTATCTTACCTTGCCTTTGGAACACAGAAGTATTTCATGATTTAAACTTATCTATAGAAAAAATAAAACAGCTCTAGTAGAACATAAAATCAAAGAACAATTGCAAGTCACGTTTCTTCTCCTATCATCCCATTGATTAAAAGTGAAAAAAAAACATTATTACTCAATACTCAGAAAAGTTATTTGCATCTAGAATAAAAGACTAAAAAAAACTGTTTCTGCCACGGGAAATAGTGTAGAATATTATAAAACAACACTTGCTAAGTAGTCCACAAATCTCATCATGCTAGAAACAATAGAAATGAGAAAAAAATAGTTTTCATAAAAATACCTGTATACCATGCTATCTGTGTGAACTAGAAGATATGACAAACTAATTCTCTCCTCGTATGTACTGCAAAGATTCACATATACCAGCTAAAAATATTTTTTGACTTTACTTCTTTTTCACAGTAAACATGAAAAGAAACAATCATGCATCATGGAAGATCAATTATTGTGGGAAAGGAATTCGCAGGGAGATTTGTGCTGTTTCACACATCCCTGAGTTAGAGATAATGAGGAAAACAGCGGTAGAACCAAAAACTTGAGCAAGGTCGAGATAAAGTAAATTGGCTACAGTGTTAAAGATGAGCTTTGGGCAGTGGCCAATTGCTGGCTGGCTCAAGGCGCGTGTCTGAGGGTCTCTAACCAATTGCATGACAGATTTGGGCGCGTGGACAGCACGTGGGGCTACGGGGAAAGTATATGTAGTGGTGAAAAATGGCAATAAATGGTCTCCTGTTCAAGAGCCATCAGGAGTCCGTGTCTTGCATCCCTTCAAGTTATTCTCAGCTATTCTGTGTTATAACTTTGAGGGAAAAACTGTCAGTGAACAGTAACAGGAGAAAACAAACATACATGAACAGACATTATCAGCTTAAACAGCTATGGGTACATACTGGAAACATGATTTTAGTTTCAGGAATTACTGACGTGTAGCCTAGAGGTGGAAATTTGCACGGTTTATAAGAATTTTCTGCTTGTCTATCATTTTAATTTCCTTTCATGTGGGCCTGTATAATTAAACATATTACTGGACAAGTGATCACTTCAAGTGAATTTAGACCTTAGCAAATGTTTGTTTCTCTTTATATAGAAAAATAGGGAAGATGAATTCTATTTTTAGGAGGCTGTAAAAAGTTTCTTAATCTTTGAAACACCCTGAAAGTTAAAGATTCAATTTATCACATTTAAGTTTTTTTTTTTTTTAATTTTCATCTATTTGAAAAAAAATCTTTATGTTGCTGTTAAAATTAAAATCAAATCTAATGTTTTAAAATGATAATCCTATACATTGGTCTATCATAGTTTTGTATGCAGCAATTCTCCCCTTTATTTCTACTGTGATTAAAAGGCCCCTGCATAGTACTTTTGTTTATCTGGTTAACTGTTGACCACTGCATTAACATTGTCTAACATTTTTAATTGGTATTTTTAAAATCTAGCAAACATTTTAAATAAGATTTTGAGGGTAACATTTTCAAAAGCTGAGTAAATTCTTTTGAAAATGGGACATAAAAGCTTACCTTCTGATGCTTAATATTTTTCTTTAATATACTTTTTAGCACAATTTTGTTTCAAACAGTAGTTTCATAATTTTACAAGACAATTATTCTGAGACTGATCTATTGATAATAATCTATTGATTAATGGATTGGTTTCTATCATGAGTATTTTCCTTTCTATTGAGCCAGTTAAGTGAAGTGTCTCCAGAAAGGCATTTTAAATGGCACTATTAATTTATAGAGGCACTTTAAAAATGCCTATAATTAGATGGAAATGTTTTCAATTTTAAAATTTTATCCTGTAATTTATTGGTAACCCTCTTAAATTAATAATACAAAAGTTCATTTCAATTCAAGAAAATTATCTGGGACAAAAAGACTAAGGAAAGAATTCCATAATCAAGATCATAGAATGGCTTGGGTTGTAAGGGACTTTAAAGATCGTCTGGTTCCAACCCTCCACCAGAGGCAGGGATGCCAACCAAAGGTTGGGCAAGGCCCTATCCAACCTGGCTTTGAACACCTTCCAGGGGTGGGGGCATCCACAACTTCTTTGGGCAACCAGTTCCATCAGGTCACTACTCTTACAGAGAAGAATTTCTTCCTAATGTCTAATCTAAGTCTATAGATGATTTTTTTTTTTTAAGCTTAATCTCAACAGAGATCTGAGCCTCTGAGCAAAGAGAGATGTCAGATCTGACAATATGCTAATGACCGTTCACATGTTTAATAATTCAAGAACTATTTCCCTATACTTTTCTGACAGCTCTCAACCTAAGGAAGCAGTTGTAATTCTCTTCTAATATCCTGCAAGAACTTGAAAGTAAACAAACAGAAATGATCACAAAAACCAAAAATGCTGTAGTACCACATATATAATATATACTGGCTGACTGCATTGATGAGCTTGATCTTTTTGCAAACTCATTTTTTAGTCAGTTTGTGTTGAAGCTATAGGCTCTAGGCCTTTCTTACTATAGGTCATTGAAATTCAAATGAAAAGATCATTTAAGTGTGTACATATTATACCTTCAGAGAATACATAATTATTTAACAATTTTTATCAACTCTTATCTGACAGTGAACAGTGCAAGTTTCTGCATTTTTAATACTACTGAAAAGTTCTCAAAGCTTAGTCACATTGAACTTGATTACTGTTGATGAGGAATATTATATACGACTGCTCTGTCAACTTTGCTGTCCCATTTGACACTCTCAGAAATATTGCTTGTTTTTCCTGTTCGTCAGTTTTAATTTCTTTAATGCCTTGTGCACATTAAGTATCACACAAGCAGTACATTGCTTGTGAATCATAAACTAGAAAATCATGTTAAAGAAAGTCTTACTGCTACTTGCATCATCTAAAGACTCCTGCTACAAGATGGAGTTCTATTTTTCAGAGCTCTTTGAAAAGCTTTCTCTCCCATGCTTCAGTATGCATCTCATTATTTAGATTGTCAATCCACTAACACAAAGCTAGAATAAGGTAGGACTGCCTCCACTCATTCCTGCTCTTCCTTCATGATACAACAAAATATTTGAGCATCTGCCAAGTTAAATGGACCGCAAAGCTGACCTGAATGGAAACTAATCTGACATGCTTCACTTTAATCCACAAAAGTTTTCCAGTCTAGTTAATTCAATGACTACACAAACTGTTATCATGACTCAGGAGGGGGACAACATGGGGAGAACAGTGATTAGCTGAGAGTAGGATGAAAATTAGACTTTTCATCCCTAAACCTATTTAATTCACTAAACAGGCAGAAAAGTAATGAAGTGAACAAGTAGTGTTTCTTATTTTCCCATTCAGAACACTGTTCAAGAGAGACTCTTCCAACAAAACACAGTTCCAGAAGAGATGGAGAACAGGAGATGAGAACATCCTCATGGCTATAAGCAGCAGGGGTTTTAGAAACAAGGATGAATATAAAGAGTGGCTTCCAGTTCTGATGAAATGTTCCTTTTATACAAAAGAAATTTGCTTTACCATATATTTGCTATTAAAGAACATAGAAAAGTCAATGACTAACTTAATTGTCTTTAAAATATTGCCCTTCTAGAATATCACCTTAGCTTCAAAAGCACGAATGTATTAGCTTTCATTTATCTGTATACAAACGTACATAATTTGTTGCAACGGATTCTAAAACTTATTTATTGCTTTCAAATCATTAATTGATTCTATTCTTATTTCATCTTTTTTTTTTTTTCAAATTCCTATATTTCTGATTTACTTCTACATTTTTTTGTAGGCTAAAATCTCATTTTCTGACAATCAATGATTCATCAAGAGTGCACAAATGTTGCCAATTTGTTTGTACAGTATTCTTATTTTTTCTTTCAATGGAATATGATGATTATGTTCTGTCCCACCATGATGGTAGAAGTATGCTTTATAGCTTTATAGTTTTAAAAAGCTTGCAGTCACATACTTGCTTAAAATAATTGTACCAATGAATGTCACTTAAAGGAAAATCAGTAAGTTATGATACATGCTTGATATGACAAATTAAAATACCTTAGTTTGTTTTCTTGCATGCTGAGACCACTTTCCATGGATGACAGTCTATCTTGTGTATCTTTATGTGAATGACTTGTCCCTTGGAGAAGCATCCCTCTGTAGCAGCCTCTGTAATCTAAATCTTTGTGCACATCTGAGGAGCAGAATTAAAAAAAAATATATATATAGTAATTTTTGTCTATTTTGTAGAAAGAGCTTCTAAAAAGTAGTAAATATTTAATCCACAAATATTTTAAGCAATAGGGAAATAATCCTGTTGATTCCATAATATTATAATTAAATCATATGTTCTACATGAAAAGCAGAAGCAGAGTTCCAACACCACTTTGACTGCTGGAACTTTAAGAGGACCAAGCAAGTCCCCTTTGTCACACGTACTTGGAAATGGATCATTTCACAATTGAAAAAATGAACTACTGTTGGATTGGGAAGAAAGCAGATCTCAATTTTCCAGTCCAACTCCCGTTCTTAAAGGTCCATATATTTCTCATGTGTCCATGCACAGTGTTCCAAGATTATGATAATTTTTAGTAAAGACTCAGATTTTACTTAATGCCATTTTTTATTTGCCTAAAACTAGCTTTATTTCAAGTTCTTATCTCTTTGGAAGGGTGTAGTAAATCCCATCTGCAATGAGATATGCAAACTTACTTTCTGCATTTTACTCCATAAATCATCCTAAGAGTTTTTGTGAGAGGAACATTCATGATCTGGCCCTGAACTTGAGGAAATATTCTTCCTTACTGATTAGAAAAAAATCTGTGCCCTTCTCTCTTTTTTTTTTTTCCTGATGTTCTTGTTATGTATTCAGAACTATGTTGGTTTATTTCCTCTCACACTATTTACTCACAGTTTGGTTAGCTGCCAAAAAAAGTAATATTAGTCATAAAAGCTAAAGAAACACTACAGAAAACAGGATATTGTGGTTTTCCAACTGCATAATTTGGAACACCACACATACCTAGACTTGTGCAAAGCACTTGACACTGATCCCCATGCTATCGTTGTCTGTAAATTGGCGAGACATGGATCTGATGGATGGACCACTCGTTGGGTAAGGAATTGGCTGGAAGGTCGCACTCAAGGAAGTGTGGTCAATGGCTCAACGTCCAGCTGGAGATCACTAACAAGTGCTGTTCCTCAGGGTCAGTATAGGGACTGGTGCTGTTTAACATCTTTGTCAGTGACATGGCCAATGAAATTGAGTAAAATTGAATGAAATTGAAAGAAATTTAATTTCAGCAAGTTTGTTGTAGATACCAAGCTGTGTGGTGCACTCAACACACTGGAGGGATAAGATGCCATCCAGAGGGACCTTGACAGGCTTGAGAGGTGGGACTGTGAGAACCTTGTGAGGTTCAACAGGGCCAGGTGCAAGGTCTGCACTGGGCCAGGGCAATCCCAAGCACAAATACAGGTACAAACTAGAAAAATATATTTTTCAGATGGTTTATACTTCTGACTGCAGAACAAGAGTTCTGTTGACTGAAAAGTCACCTAAAGAAGCCTTTTTCACTCATGTCCTATGACTGTTATAATAGTTATCTACTTGTCTTTGTCCAAAAACACAATAGAAACTTAGGGTAGACAGTAAACACTTAACATTTTCTCTCTTTGAGTTATTGAAACAACTATTCTTACATTTTATTTTTTTTAAACTCGTCCCCAAAATACCACAAAGTCTATTGCAGCCTAAGTTGTTCCTATCCTACATTTTGGCCAGATCTATAACCTGCATACATTGGGTCTCAGAATCTAAGGATATACACAGTACACACATATAAGTAATCTAAAAGAAAGATATGATATGTATTATTCAGCTGTGCAAAACTGCTAACGATAGAAACATTGTGATTCTGTGATTCATTAACCTCCTGTTAGAAATGATTTCTCTTAAGTCCCACGGTTAAGGCATCTGTTTGTGAACATATGTTGAATGCTTCAGAGATTGAACCCCTAGGGGGAAACTCCAGGTTTAACTGATTTCAACAGGTCCTTGTTCATGCTTGCATTTCTATTCATAGGGGGAAAAAAAGGTACAAACCACAACCACCTGGTTAAAAGCCAGCTTCTCAACTTAGTTGTGTTGTTGCTAGGCCACTTGCCGAGGCGACCGGCTCCGGGGCAGACGCGTGCTGCAGCGGAGCGCGGGATCGGGACAGGCAGGGCTATTTTTCGGGCATCGAGCCTACGTGAGGGAGCCGACAGGCACCGGCAGCCCTCGTGAGGGAGGCTGACGAGGCGTAGGCGGGGCCAGCAGCGTCAGCGACAGCTCCTCCCCGCGGCCGTTCAAAGGCAGCCCTTAGGGAGCGCGAGCGACCAGGAGCGCGGCGAACAGGGAGTGACGCGGGGGGAGTGACGCGGCAGTTAGCGAGGCAGTGAGCGCGGGCAGGGCGGGCAGGCAGGGCGGAGCGCTCACACCCGCCCATAGGGACAACTCTTCTAACGGCACTCTCCCGTCAGCTGGGCTGCAATGGTCTCCACCAGGCACGGTGCTTTCTCTAGGAAGTCAGTGCACACCCAGACCGACTGCCCGTCCAAACATGCGGCAGTTCAGGTCTCCGGATGCGGGGAGTGTCTGAGCCTCTTGCTGCCATCGGCGGGAGGCAGGGAGACTGCTTGCGTGAGGTGCGAGCAGGTGGATGACCTGGTCCGCATGGTGGCGGAGCTCAAGGAGGAGGTGCAGAGGTTGAGGGATATCAGGGAGTGCGAGCGGGAGATAGACTGGTGGAGCGACTCCCTGCAGGACCGGAGGGAGAGGGACCAGGGTGAGACGCCCCAAAGGGGGGTGGACCCCCTGCCCTGTTGCCATCGGGCAGAGGGAGGGGACCTGCGAGTTGAGGAGGAATGGAGACAGGTCCCTGCTCGACCTCGCAGGAGATGCCCTCCCCTTCCGGCGCCGCCTTCCCAGGTGCCCTTGAACAATAGGTTTGAGGCCCTGGAGCTGGAGAGACCGGCGGGTGAGGATGAGGTAGGAAGCCTACCCGGGAGGATGCCTGAGGTGAGGAAGTTGACTCCACGCCTCAGGACTGCCTCCACCAAGAAAGAAAGAAGGGTGATTGTTGTGGGCGACTCCCTCCTCAGGGGAACGGAGGGCCCTGTTTGTCGGCCTGACCCCACACATAGGGAAGTCTGCTGCCTCCCTGGGGCCAGGGTCAGAGACGTTACCAGGAAGCTTCCAAACCTGGTTCGCCCCTCTGACTATTACCCGCTTTTGATAGTCCAGGCTGGCAGTGATGATGTTGAAAAGAGAAGCCTCAAGGCTATCAAACAGGACTATAGGGGGCTGGGACGATTGGTGGAGGGAGCGGGAGTGCAGGTGGTGTTTTCGTCCATCCCTACGGGGGAAGGGAGAGGCACGGAGAGGACACGGAAAGCTCACGTGGTTAATAGGTGGCTCAGAGGCTGGTGCCAGCACAGAAATTTTGGGTTTTTTCACCATGGGGAGCTTTACTCGGCACCTGGCCTGATGGCCCCAGACGGGTCCCTATCTCCAAGGGGAAAACGGATCCTAGGCCAGGAGCTGGCAGGGCTCATTGAGAGGGCTTTAAACTAGGTAAGAAGGGGGATGGGGCTCAAACAAGGCTTGTTGGAGCTGTGCCAGGGGGAACAATGGCTAGGCCGGGGAAGATGGCAATGGCCCAGCTGAAGTGCATCTACACTAATGCACGCAGCATGGGTAACAACCAGGAGGAGCTGGAAGCCATTGTGCAGCAGGCAGGCTATGACTTGGTTGCCATCACGGAGACGTGGTGGGACCGCTCCCACGACTGGAGTGCTGCAATGCCTGGCTATCGGCTCTTCAGGAGGGACAGGCAGCACAGAGGGGGTGGTGGCGTGGCTCTCTACGTTAGAGAATCTTTTGATGTTGTGGAACTCCAGGCTGGGAATGATAAGGTTGAATCCCCGTGAGTTAGGATCCGCGGGAAGGCCGGCAAGGCTAGCATCCTGGTCGGGGTCTGTTATAGACCGCCAAACCAGAATGAGGAGACAGATGAGGAGTTTTATAGGCAACTGACAGAAGTTGCAAAATCGTCGGCACTTGTCCTCGTGGGGGACTTCAACTTCCCGGACATATCCTGGAAACACAACACGGCACAGAGAAAGCAGTCTAGGAGGTTTCTGGAGAGCGTGGGAGATAGCTTCCTGACGCAGCTGGTCAGTGAACCTACCAGGGGTGGTGCCCCGCTAGACCTTCTCTTCACAAACAGAGAAGGACTGGTGGGAGATGTGGTGGTCGGAAGCTGTCTTGGGCAGAGTGACCACGAAATGGTAGAGTTCTCTATTCTTGGCGAGGCCCGGAAGGGGACCAGTAAAACTGCTGTATTGGACTTCCGGAGGGCTGACTTTGAGCTGCTCAGGACACTGGTTGGCCGAGTCCCTTGGGAGGCGGTTCTGAAGGGCAGAGGAGTCCAGGAAGGCTGGGCGCTCCTCAAGAAGGAAATCGTGATGGCACAGGAGCGGTCCATCCCCACGTGCCCAAAGACGAGCCAGCGTGGAAGAAGACCGGCCTGGCTCAACAGAGAGTTGCGGCTTGTGCTTAGCAGAAAAAAGAGGGTTTATAATCTTTGGAAAAAAGGGCGGGCCACTGAGGAGGACTACAAGGATGTAGCGAGGCTGTGCAGGGACAAAATTAGAAAGGCCAAAGCTCATCTGGAGCTCAACCTGGCTACTGCCGTTAAAGACAACAAAAAATCCTTTTACAAATATATCAACGTGAAACGGAGGACTAAGGAGAATCTCCATCCTTTACTGGATGTGAGGGGAAACCTAGTTACTAAGGATGAGGAAAAGGCTGAGGTGCTTAATGCCGCCTTTGCCTCAGTCTTTAGCGGCAAAACCAGTTGTTCTCTGGATACCCAGTGCCCTGAGCTGGTGGAAGGGGATGGGGAGCAGGATGTGGCCTTCGCTATCCATGAGGAAATGGTTGGCGACCTGCTACGGAGCTTGGATGTGCGCAAGTCGATGGGGCCAGATGGGATGCACCTGAGGGTACTGAAAGAACTGGCGGAGGAGCTGGCCGAGCCGCTTTTCATCATTTATCGGCAGTCCTGGCTATCAGGGGAGGTCCCAGTTGACTGGCGGCTAGCCAATGTGACGCCCATCTATAAGAAGGGCCACAGGGCAGACCCGGGGAACTATAGGCCTGTCAGTTTGACCTCAGTGCCAGGAAAGCTCATGGAGCAGATTATCTTGAGGGTCATCACGCGGCACTTGCAGGGCAAGCTGGCGATCAGGCCCAGTCAGCATGGGTTTATGAAAGGCAGGTCCTGCTTGACGAACGTGATCTTCTATGACAAAGTAACGCGCTTGGTGGATGAGGGAAAGGCTGTGGATGTGGTTTACCTTGACCTCAGTAAGGCTTTTGACACAGTTCCCCACAACATTCGCCTCAAGAAACTGGCTGCTCGGGGCTTGGACTGGCGTACGCTTCGCTGGGTTAGAAACTGGCTGGATAGCCGGGCCCAGAGAGTTGTGGTGAATGGAGTCAAATCTGGTTGGAGGCTGGTCACTAGTGGTGTCCCCCAGGGCTCGGTACTGGGGCTGGTCCTCTTTAATATCTTTATCGATGATCTGGATGAGGGCGTCCAGTGCACCCTCAGTAAGTTTGCAGATGACACCAAGCTAAGTGCGTGTGTCGATCTGCTCGAGGGCAGGAAGGCTCTGCAGGAGGATCTGGATAGGCTGGAGCGATGGGCTGAGGTCAACTGTATGAAGTTCAACAAGGCCAAGTGCTGGGTCCTGCACCTGGGGCGCAACAACCCCAAGCAGAGCTACAGGCTGGGAGATGAGTGGCTGGAAAGCTGCCTGGCAGAGAAGGACCTGGGAGTGTTGGTTGATAGTCGGCTGAATATGAGCCAGCAGTGTGCTCAGGTGGCCAAGAAGGCCAACAGCATCCTGGCCTGCATAAGAAGCAGTGTGGCCAGCAGGTCTAGGGAAGTGATTGTGCCCCTGTACTCGGCTCTGGTGAGGCCGCACCTCCAGTACTGTGTTCAGTTTTGGGCCCCTCGCTACAGGAAGGACATGGACATGCTCGAGCGAGTCCAGAGAAGGGCGACCAAGCTGGTGAGGGGTCTGGAGAACAAGTCTTATGAGGAGCGGCTGAGGGAGCTGGGATTGTTCAGCCTGGAGAAGAGGAGGCTCAGGGGCGACCTTATCGCTCTCTACAGTTACCTTAAAGGAGGCTGTAGAGAGGTGGGGGTTGGTCTATTCTCCCATGTGCCTGGTGACAGGACGAGGGGGAATGGGCAAAAGTTGCGACAGGGGAGTTTTAGGTTGGATGTTAGGAAGTACTTCTTTACCAAAAGGGTTGTTAGGCATTGGAACGGGCTGCCCAGGGAGGTAGTGGAGTCACCATCCCTGGAGGTCTTTAAAAGACATTTAGATGTAGAGCTTAGTGATATGGTTTAGTGGAGTACTTAGTGTTAGGTCGGAGGTTGGACTCGATGATCTTGAGGTCTCTTCCAACCTAGAAATCTGTGATACTGTGATAGGCAAAGAAGTTCAGATGGACAACCCTAAAGTAAGGTAATTAATCAGTGAAACTTGTTTAAATGTGTATAAACAGTAACGAATACATCTTGAAGATCATCTAATTCCACCACCCCTGCTATGGGCAAGAATACCTTCCTTTAGATCAGGTTGCACAAAGCCCCATCCAACCTGTATCCCTTATGTATACATATATCCAAATTTTATTTCTGTGAATTTGATTATAGAATTTTAAATGAGATCCTCATTTTACTTAGTAGTCTTTTAATAGAGCTCAGTTTAGATGGCAGTGGTCAAACGAACACCTTACTGCTACCACAAGTAAGGTTAGCTCATACTTTTAGAAAAAAAGCATCCATGAACAAACTATGCGTTCGTTCTATGCTATATGCATATGTGAACTATGCGTTACAGCACTTCTCCAACACTACATACAATGCTTCAAGTCAGCATGAAGCTATCTTGTCAGAGAAGCATGTAGACCTCTCATTTCAACTGAATTCATTACATTGTTCTGCCAATGACGTATCTGGCATTCTCAAATAGGCAACTATCAGGAAACATGAAGAGAAAATGCAGTCTTTAACTTTCCAACGGAATTTGGGCTAACAAAATATTGTACCGATTCTAACAGTCAAAGGCAGATTCTCTGAAACTGAAAGTCATTCAACAGAATAAGCAATCAAAATGTAATGACTTAGTTAAACTCCACATAGAAGATAAATGTCTTCCTCAATACCTGAGACATAATGCTCTTAAACGCTTCCCTCTGCACAGAGAACTACAGTATAACAGTGACCTCTACAGGATTTCTAGGGCACTCAGTGTCTAGAGTTCCAAGGAATGTCTGTAAAACGTAATTTCTCACAAATTTATTTGTCAAGAGTACAGGGACTTTAAACCTGACACTCCTGCTAGGTAGCACTCTGAAGTCAGTAACAACCTGAATTTACAGCTTGTAAACATGCAATTAGGGCAAGTTTCTTTAACAGACATCCACCAGGTTTCTATGTAGCAAAACTATGTAAAGAGACATTTTAACCATTTTACTGATTCAAAAAACATTCCAAAAAGAATTCATGGTGTATTGAACGTGTCAATAGTACCAAGTTTTCTCCATTTATAATGGCTGTTCTACTTTTACTGTACACATTGTTGTCCTTTTCTGTCATCATCTTTATAAACCACAATTTCTTTGTACTACTGTTCTGGTTTTGTACTTAAAGACTCAGTCTTTTCAAGTTATGTTTACTTTCCATCATGCTTAAAGGAAATAAGATGGTCTCATAAGTGGGAATAATTTAGGACAAAGGCACATATGAATAGCAAGGAAGCAGTTCCTACGTACCAACCTCAGTTTTCAGACAACTGAAAACTGTGTGTGGCTGCTGGAGAGAAAAAAAAAAGAAGAAAAAAAGCACAGAGTGTAAATAAGGCTTAAATTAACTTTTAAAATGCTCTTTTCTTTGCTAAAATAGTACTAGAGTTTTATATATATATATTATATATACACGCACACACACACACACAAGGCCTGTTGGTGACTCAGGAATCCAAAAGAGTTCACAGTTGCACTGTGAAAAGGTATACAATCTATTAGATATATTCTATCGGATAGAGTATCTCTCCTATTAAGAAAGGCTGAGAGAGCTGGGGATGTTAAGCCTGAAGAAGAGAAGTCTCTGGGGAGACCTCATAGCAGCATTTTGATACTTAAAGGGGACTTATTAAAAAAAAAAAAGAGCGCGTGCAACTTTTGCTAAGTCAGATAATGATAGGACAAGAAGGAATGGTTTTAAACTAAAAGAGGGGAGATTTAGATTAAATGTTAGGAAGAAGTTCTTCACTCAGTGGGTGGTGAGGCACTGGAGCAGACTGACCAGAGAAGTTGTGGATGTCCCATCCCCGAAGGTGTTAAGACCATGTTGGACAAGGCCCTAGGCAACCTGATCTAGTGGGTGTCATCCCCGCCCATGGCAGGGGGGTTGGAACTAGATGATCTTTGAGGTCCTTTCCAACCCAAGCCCTTCTATGATTCTGTTAACATGAGTTTAGTCAAACATCCAAGGTAACTTGTTTGCTCTAATCAGCATTAGCTGTATCGGTGTATTCAATTTTAGACCATGTAATTCAAAAATATGAAGTATTTATTATCTAGTAGTCTGAGCTTTAAGGAAGCATATTTCTTTCTGTAGCTCAATCATCTACATATGAATGAACATTAAACAGCAAAATGATTCGTGTGGCTTCTCATGGGAACTAACTCTGATTCATTATTTACATTTCAGTGATTAATAACTAAAAGTCTATAGAAAAAATACCATTTGACATTCTTTCAGGAGCTTAAAGTAGAACAGAATGGTTGGAGAGCTGGTATTTAAAGAAACTTCTTAGTGCATTAATTTCTTGATTATGATATTTATAGATGTTTCCCCACACCCCCATCTTTAACTCACCAAATGGTAATGCAAAGTAGACATCCAGTAAGATCTCATGTGAAGTTGGTGTTCTTGTGCCTTGAATCTCACTTCCATTTTTTATTATTTCAGAATGCAATGTCCACCAGGCACCTGGACCTTCCTGGAAAAATATTCTGTAAGATACCTGCATAGGATTTATAGCATTATCCACTTTTTCCCAAATCAAGTTTCCCTTAATTCAATGGGAGTCTATAACACCAAAAATCTTAGAATCCATTCCAGACAGCATAGACAAATCCATATTAAGATGATCAGATAATTATGATACAAGAAATATAAATATTGAAAGCTACCCTTATGAACAGAGACCTTCAGTTCCCCTTTGAACTGGTGTCAAACAAGTACATTCTAGCAAGGCTGAATGATCAATAACATGCTAATAACCAAACCAAAAAAGAGTGGAGCTGAAGCAACTCTCCCTTATATTCTTATAGCCCATAGCAGAACTGCAGAGTTGAGATGAACAGGATACATAACTAAGAAAGTTCATCGGTAACCTAATTATAAATAGAGGCTCAGAGAGTCTGAAGAAATTAAGACTTTTACAACCTTGTTTAGAGTTTCTATGTTAACTACTAAGCCACAACTACCACATCAGGAAGTCATAACACAACAGCTAGGGTAGCAGAGCAAAACAACTGAACTTGGGGCCTCAGTGGTTCTTGGCAGCTGTGAAACAGAGAAACTTCTAATTTAAACAGGAGTTACTTGCTCTATACCTCTATACCCATCCTCTCAAGAATCAGAATATCATTTCAACGTATATATGAATTAGTTCCTACAAAGAAATGTCTATGGAGACTAAAGGGATATGCTATAAGGAAGAGATTTTCTGATTTTCTCTCCATTTACTCCATTATCCAATTTACTTCATCAATTGCATTTAAAAAAAAAAAATAAAGAGGGGCAGATAGAATACAAGGCAAACATTTTTATTTGAAAAGAAAAGGTGAAGTGGAACTCTCAAATGATAGGCTAAATCAATCTTCCTAAATTCAGAGGTTTTTAATTTTTTTTATATAGACCCCATGAACTATGTGGATGAAAACAGATGGGTGTGAGAATTGTTGAGTATTAGAATAAGGCATCTCTTCTTTTTCACACTTCAGACTGTTTCACAGTTCTTGCAAATTCCTTCAGTATTTCCAGTCCTGAAAATCCTTTTTCTTGATTTTCTAGCCTGAGAGCAAGCACGCTTACCCTGGTGGCTAGCTGCGACTATGTTGGATATTTAATAACTCTTGGGATCTACCCGTTTTCTCCACTCATCTTTCTGTGTTCTCATTGTACTATTTCTTTCCTCATTACCACAGAGAAAATTTGTGTTTTCCTCTTTGACACAGCAGCCAATTCCCTTGAGACAGAACAGATTTTTTTTTTTTCTCCCATGTTACAATAGAGATTTACCCAAGGTCACACTATGAAGAGCCAAGGCCAAGAACCACAATTTGAAATTCCCTGGCTCAAAACCCATAAACTGAACCATCTCTGCCTCTCTAATAATTAGAGTACAAATGAACTCTAACCTACTTACTGAATTATACCTGACTCAGTGTGTGAGCCAGTTCTCCAGGGTATACATGGCTAATTGACGTCAGTTGTCGCTGAGTCACATGTGCACTATGCCTCAGTATTACACACTGAAGCAACTGAGATTATAAATTTATATCAATTATAAGTGTCATTACACTAGTCTGGGAGACTAAAAATGAGAAATTCATTAAGTTTTACTCATTTGCTTTATATTTCCACAGAAGGTCAACTTACATCTGTTGCATGCTCCACAGCTGCAAGGGGAATCCATAAAATTCCTAAAATGCTGTCCCAGAGCAAGCCTTTCTTCCACAGCTCTATAGTGAAGCCCTTTTCATCAGCACTGATTTCACTAAAAACAATGAATACACAAATCATTAAACTGAAAATGCAGGCTCTTCTACTCCATCATAATACTGAGTTAGTGATTTACAGTACATACAGAGGGGTTTTATTTTCAGTATACTCATAAAATGCAAAATAGAGTCATGATGTAGACATTAGACTGGACATTGTTCAAAACTGCTTTTTACAAACTGATGAGGACAATTCTGCTGGAAATATGTGGCACAATTGCCAGTCATCAGTAGCCTTATTCTGCTACATGATTTGGAACTACTGGATATAACCCAAAAATAATACAGGACCAGGAAGTGCATTTAGCTCAGGTTCTTCTGAGCAGCTTCTGCATACAAGTTTTCCAGTAGCCTCCACAGGACACTAGTCTCCTCAAGACAGCCCTAAAGAATCTGCATTCTCAAGATCCACCAAAACTAACATACGTACAGGAGTAAAATAAAATAGCTGATCTTTGGTAGGTGAGTTCTTCAGTGAAAGTAGGATTCAGAATCATTTTTAACATAAAACTCATAGGAATATTTTTAATGAAATTAAGGGTTGACAATGTTGACCATGATGTTGCACACACTGTCAATCCATATGGACCATCAGCTTCAGCTAAGAGTAATTTACAATGGTATGGGAAAAAATTACATCTTCCCTCATAACAGCAAACAAAGCCAAAAACAACCCAAAGAGAAGGAACAGAAACAATCTCCTACAGGGAAGTAAGTCAGTTCCTAATATCCTGTTTTCATGGTAAAGAAGACAAGGATAAAAGATGTTTGGAGCTTATTCCCATCATCAGAATTGACAAGTTGCACTGTAGAACAGCGCAATGTGCAACAAATACGGTGGGAAAACTGCTCTATACTATACTATACGCTTGTACTATAACAGGCAGAAATGGAGAATCCTTAAAAAATAGACAACAGCATGACTTTATAGTACAAAATCCATATAAGTGTATTTTTATAGTACCTTTTAAACGTCTGTCAGGTTATAAGTTTAAGCAGTGGATAGAGCTACAGCAGGCATGTAAATTATTTTCTCCAACTTCTAATTAGATTTAGTTATGTCAGTGCATGCTGGAAATTGGTTTATGGTTATATTAGTAATAAACTGCAAACTTAAAAATAATCCTAATAAAGAGCTCATTCTCACTGATGTCATGGAACACTCATTTACGTACATTATGAATAAAAGCAAAGCAAATATAAAACAAACAAAAAAACATGTTTTAACACATTTTTTAGGAAAATTTAAAGGACATGTTACACTTCCATTTTAAGTTATTTTTAATTGCCTCCTTCACCAAAGGTGATGGATAGGGTAATTGCTGAAATTTACCTGTTGATCTTCCTGATACGCTATTACCTTGCCACTCAATACTCTCCCAGTGTTTTATAAAACTTTTATGTCCAGATTAATAAAGTGCCAAAAAAATCATCTTGACACAACGTTGGTGTATGTTAGAAAATGACAATCATTTTCAACAAGCTACAGTTGCAGTATAACTTTATAAAGGCTAGATATTCATATTGATATTAATTTTTCTCATTATTTGCAAAGACAGATAAACTACTCCAGTTTGGATAATTTAAGATGTAGCTCTGAACAGTCTGCTAGAAAAAACCTGATGACTGTGAAGCAGAGGAGGAATTAGCCCCAGATTAAGATTAGTTTTACATGGTTGGAAGCCAGCCTTTTTGAATACCTCTTTGATATTCCATTACTCTAGCCATAAAATGTCATGCAAAGAAGGTGTAAATATTGGCTTAATGTAAATAAAAACTGGTCCGTCTTAGTCTTCAATTAAAGCAAGCTGATATTCTGTAACAGTTCTCAGTTGCACAACAACAGAAAGAAATCAGTTGCATGACATCAGGAAAAACTCCAAATTTAATAACTTCAGCATAAAATTCCGATGAATCTAAGGACATCAAGTGAGACTAAAAGCACTATGAAATAACATTGATTTACATGAAATATATGTGAAGTAGAAGAAAAAAAAGGATGGAGATTTTAGCAATGTCACCCTTAATATAGAGTAAAATTAAAATTTATTGGCTTATTCCAAATAATGTTACATGTAGAGCCTGTCAAAAGATACTTATAGTTTGTAAGAATCAGTAAATAGAGTAGAAATGTTCAAAATATTCTTTGACAAAACACAAAAACATTTGGATAAAAATGTGAGAACAACGTCAAAGAAAAAAGCCAAATAGTGTTTAAATTTGTAAAAACATTTCAACCAACTCTACCCTATCAGTTTCCACAAAAGAGCATGTGGTGACAAAGATTTATGCAGGGAGAAAGGAGGAAATCAAAAGCATGGGAGAATGGACAGAAAAATAGTAGAGGTTGCATATTTATTGTTCTTAAATACTGAGATAGTGGGGTAGCCTCATTAACTGCTTTGAAATTTTCAGTTAAAAGTAGGTTTCATCAGAATATCAGTCAGCGTGTACATGCTTGGACATTCTTGGGCAGTGAGGTTCTAGAGGCTATATAAGGTTTTGGAGAAACGAGAACAAAAAAGAATAACAAGATGGAGACAAGAAGACAAAGATACGCAGACAGAAATGAAAAATGATACAGGTCAGTAAAGAAACTACCTAGATATGCTGTTAAATAGATTAAATGGAAAGAACATATGAATCACAGAAGGAAATTTGAGAAAAATAGAAATCAAGTTACATGAGAATCAATTTGAGATGTCTTTCCTCTTATTCCTGTATTCTTAAAATATCACACAGAATTAAAGAACCTAGAGACAAATATTTTCTTTCCCTTGTTGGCTGCTGGCCTTGATCTGTGATGTGGCTGAATAACTTGGTTCTGTTCCTTATAACTTGCCTGGCACCTTCTCTGAGCTGGGTAATTTTTCCTTTGCTTTTGCTGATTGTATGTTTTCTCAGATATTATGAACTGTTCTAAACTATCCTATCCAAATACAGCAAAGATGCAACACAAATTGATATGAATCTGCTGTTACTTACAACATGAAGTCCTGTTCCCAGGAAGGTTCGCTTCCTCTTCTGTCTATTGTAGTGCTTTTCAAATTATGGACTTTCAAAACAACATAGGTATTGAATGCATCTGAAAAAGTAGTAACGAGAACATTTAGTTACAGTCCTATTTATTTATTTTTCTTCTAGAAGTCATTCAACTCCAAGGTTATAGAGGTTTAACTCTTACCCATTGAACACATTCAAAGATGCCTCTCAAATATGTGGATTTGAACAAGGAAATCCTTATTAATTATGAGATTATAACAGGAAAATCCCTGTACATTACAGGTAGGAGAGAACATAATCCTACATGTGAACAAGTATTTTAGGGGATCAGCTTCCAGATATGGCTTCTCTGATTATTTATCAATTTCTCTGTTAGATTTTACATGAAACCAGCATGCATATCCTCTCTGCAAATTTTCTTTGGCTTTCAGGTGATACGATAATGGGGAATAGCTATTTAACCTTTGTGCAATTAATGTGAGACCACAAACTTGTAGCAACGCAATTCCATCACATCTTTTGTGTGTGAATCTAGTTTTGTCTGTAGTTGCAACTACAAACTGGTCTTCAAGTGCTGTCCCCAACTGAACTCACTCTTGTAAATATTATTGCAAATGCACTGAATTAATAATCTTAAAATAGGACCTAAACAGCAGAAAGAATAGAACTGAAAATTTTTCAAACTGCTTGAAAATATCACTGAAAAAAGCACAAGAACTACTCTACCTTTTAGGGCCTATTTTAGTTTAACCCCAATAGGCAGCTAGGCACAACACAGCTGCACTCATGCCCCACAGTGTGATGTGGACGAAGAACAGAAAGGTAAGTGAGAAAACTCATGGACTTGAGATAAAGACAGCTATGGGTCAAGCAAAAGCTTTGCAAACAAGCAAAGCAAAACAAGGAATTTGTTCACTACTTTCTATCTGTAGGCTGATGTTCAGTCACTTCTAGGTAAGCAAGACTTATGGATAACAGTTTCTTGGGAAGACAAATGCTATTACTGAATGTCCAGCCCCTTCCTCCTTCTTTACCCCAGCTTTTATTGCTGAGCTGGATATATGTTATAGAACATCCCTTTGGTCATTTTGGGTCAGCTGTGTTGGTTGTGTCCCTCTCCAGTTCTTGTGCACCACCAGCCTCCTTGCTGTCAGGGCAGCAGGAGAAGCAGAAAATTCCAAGTCTGTGTAAGCACTGTTCTGCAATGACGGAAATATAGCTGTGTTATCACCACTATTTCCATCAAAAATCCAAGACAGAATCAGACAAGCCTCTGCAAAGAAAATTAACTCTATCCCAGCCAAAATCATGACAGGGCCTTACACAGGAATCTAGTGCAGAAAAGGGCGTATTATGTTGTCTTGACACAGCCATCCAGAAAAGCTTTTCAGCCTGTATTAACATCCAGCATTCTACATAAGGATCAACACTGGCATATGGGTTTTTTTTATTATTATTTTTTTTTAGAACTATTGTCAAAGATGTGCCCAAGAAACAAGCCATTATTTGAGCTGTCTATATTAACACAGATTAATCAACCACTCTAAGTAGAGGGGAAGCTGTTTGTCTACAACAGCCTCTTGAATATGCTGTATCAAATTACACAGCAACTACCAAAAAGCATGAAAGAGAAGTTACCTCTGTACATCCTCTATGTACATCTTATCAACCAGGAAAAATGATAATGTTTGACAAAAGGACTAAAAGATGTTACATAACAAGAACTTTTTTTTTTTTAAATAAAAACAGTGACCAATGGTATTTTCTATAAGACACCAATCACCTCAAATACATCTTTGTTCTTACTTTGAACAAAATATTGACTAAGTCGATATAGATTTAGAAGTCTGTTGGCTTATTTTTGAAAAATGGTGTAAATGTGTGATTCACAGTGTCCTAGTAATCTTCCTGTTTACTTGAGTC
Source organism: Anser anser (assembly GCF_964211835.1). NCBI lineage: Eukaryota > Metazoa > Chordata > Aves > Anseriformes > Anatidae > Anser > Anser anser. The sequence continues at coordinate 19,525,152 of NC_139730.1, forward strand.
AAAAGGTGAAATTTTGTGTTTTATAGTTAGAAAAAAAAATCATTTCTGGTTTGGAGACTAGCAGCTTAAGTTGTGAGAAATTTTCAAAACAGATTTCCATTATAATCACTTGTCTGAAAAATAGCAACCTAAAGGGTTTAATTCCAACCATTTGGAGCACCTGCATCTATTTCTAAATGTAAATCAAAAACACAACAACCTCACCCAAAGTTAAAACTCACTACTTTAAAGGAAAACAAATGATAAGATAGAACAATTAATTAAATTACTACTGAAAACAGTAGTAAATCCTGATTACTTTCCATCTTTCCCCAGGTCCATTTCTAGAATAAGAACTAAAAAATTTTCAGTCTGTCTGCATTATCATTGTTTTCTCTTGCCTGGAACTTTGTAATATGCCTTTTAAAACTGCTGTTTCACTAGGAGTTCCTTGGCCTTTTTAGCTTTTCCCTGTATCTAGATGTTACCCTCCAGCACTTTACTATTAATTAACCTTCTTCTTCAGATTTTTTGAGTTATATCAAGTAACAAAATGTAAAAGCTATCTTCCACACAAGCAGATATGTAACCTCCTGAAAGAGTAACTGTCAAAAGTGAATGTTACTCAGCTACTCTGGTAGTGGAAAGGAGATGTAGATTTTGTAAAAGGAAAAAAAAAAAGTTTTGTGTCCACAGAGCCATTACTGCAACTCCCAACTTTTTGGCTGTCAAAAATGGGGCCGTCTGGTGCAATGCTGTGCAGGAAAAGGAAGAGCAGGTTGTGCCTTTGCTCATATTTTTAGCTTTCAATGCAAAACATAGCACAGCAGCTTTATGGCAGTTTACACAGAGGAACAAATCAGGAGAATCTTAGAGTTTTGAGAAACATGGGGCTATGTCAACACCATACTCAGTCACCATCTGCATAAATTTCTACACCCCAAAAAAGAGCAATTATCAGAGAATACACCATTCACACTATTTAACAAGTGTTCTACAGAATAAGGTAATTTAAAAGTTACTTAACTTGTATCAAATAATTCAGTCTGACAATCATCTTTTGTAAATTGTCACCTTTGAGCACATATAAAATAAAAGATTTGCTGAACACCACAGAACAGTTTGATTGTGTGAGGATATTAATGAGGTTTTTTCCGTCTGTACTTGATACACATACTTCAGAGCGTACTGTGAAGAACAGCTACTTCAGAGTTGAAAAATAAGGTTCTCAGAAAGCAGCTTAACCTGTGCTACTTCAGGTTATCTTTCTTTAATCCAGTTAACTTTGAACAACTTGCAGGTGTCACTTAAACCTAATAACCAGACAACTACTGGCAAATTGTTGCACTGATTAGGTTCTAGTTCTCAGGAGAAGCTGGTATAATGATTTACGAAGATCTTGAAGAATCTAAAAAAATCTAGTTTACCTATATGTGAGAAATCTCTGGCTAAGTTTGGATATATATATATATGTCCAAATATATATATATATATATATATTTCCTATTCCTTGCCTAAATCTTGGTCCTAGAGGCAGATTTATAACATCCTGTGCAGCTTGATTTTGCTCATGTTTATTGACTAGGGCCTGTACTTGACCTACATAACTGCTCATCAGTTAGGTATGTCCTCCTACCTGCTTTTTCCTCGCTGGGAAAATTCAGATACTCCTCCACCTGGTGAACCTAAAACACTGCACTCTTTGTAATAAAAGTTTCTCTTGACCCATGACATATTTAGGTAAAGTTATGTAAAATTGCTTTTTATTGGAAATATCTTTAACACTTGTTTGAGAGACAATAACAATTAGCAACTGAAAATAACAGACTAAGAGTCTAATCTTTTTTGTTAATTTGATCTTTAGAACACTTCCTCATTTGTTTGGTGAGGAACTCTTGATGACATGTATATTAGTCATCCCAGGTTTAAATGATTTGTTATGATACACATATGCATTTTCAAGGAAAATAAAGTAAAGCAGACATTAAAACGGAAATCAGACTTACCAGCTGCTTTATCCAGCCTTCCTTTTTTCACTATAAAAAAAGGAAATAATTGTATTCATATCATACATTGACAACGTTTACCAAAAATTTATTAAAAATCTAAGGGATTTCAGTGGTTTAAAAAAATGAAACCAAAAATGAAAGCATCACTCTTACAAATGTAAAGACCATTGTGATAATATCATTTCTTAGAATAAATTGGGAAAAAATGTAGAAAGTTTTTACAGCTTACAGAAACTTAGTAAAAACCTGGATACAATACAAAGCACAGAACAGAAACAAGGTAACTAGGGAGGATCACATATTAGCCATCACTTCATAATGCTAGTTCAAAATTCTTCTCAACAACAGAAGTCACAGAAGGCTCAGACTTCACATAATCTAATGTCTAGCATTCTATATTTTCTTTCTTTTTTCTTTTTTTCCTTTTTTAAAAAATATATATATTTTATTTACTCTACCTATTAGAAAAGACATGCTGTAGTAAACACCTTACCAAGTTAACATTTCAAATCCTGACTATTTACAGGTTTTGAATTCCACTCTGTGGTGTGACTTCCATTGTGGAAGAATACCCTGAAGCCAATAGGATTGTGATTCATATAGATTTTCCTAAGTATGATAACCTGGTCATTATCTTAGATGGCATATGACCATTAAACGTCATTAAATTTAAACTTCTAAACAAGATAATCTTTAATTTTTCCTGGCATATCACTGCATGTAAGACAGTTCAGTTCAATTTGAATGAAACAATGCAGCCCAACAAAAATTAAACCTGCTTTAAGAGTATATTTATGCAAATTATGTATTTCACTGCTATACTTATAACCTAGCAAATGGCAATAAATAAGAAAAACAGCAAAACTTCAAGTCCATAGCTTTACATGGCAAAGGTTCCTATAGCTTATCATTGTTTTCTGACTCCCTCCCCACGTGCCTGTCGTCTACCCTCCTTTTCTTTATTCTTGCTTTCACTTGTCCCTAAACATTCCTCAGTATTCTGTAGAGTTGCATTACATTAGGAGAATGTCTATCTGACAACTTGAGTAATTCCACTGTGTTTTACATTCTGAGAAAGCTTTAGTTTTCAAGGCAAATAGGGAGACACCATCAAACTGTTGCTGAACCACAGGCAGACTGTGGCTCCAAATACTGCCACAGCTCAACTGCACTGCAAGAGTGCAGAATTTATACACTGTTCTTGCTAGACTTCCACTGAAGGAAGCACTACAAGAAATACTCCCACTCACTTAAATCACCAATACACATTTGCAGTCTACGAAGGTGCTTCTAATAGTCACCTACTAAATGTCACATTATTGAAGGAGCCTGTATAAGAAAAACCTACCTTTTATAAAGAGAAGTTCCATTCCAGTAGAAAGATTATGTTAAAGGAATTTTTTTTTTTTCTTTACATAAGGAAAAGAGAAAGTTTGGCTTAGTGGAGATTAAATCACACTCTACCTCTTGTTCCTTCCCTGCAGGCATGTGTTTCACTTTTCCTACATACTCCTCCCATGTTTTACATGGAGGAAAGCCAGCCAATTAAAGGGCCAATTACAAAGAAAGACCAATGACAAATTTTCTGCTTCAATAAACACCCAGAGATGGAAAAAGAAAGGAGAAATATTACAATTATTTCCCCACCCTCATTTCCTCAACTTCTATCTGCTGTATGCAGCTGTCTCTAGTCTAAATAACATTCCCAAATGTTTTCTTCATCTGGCAATAACAACCACCGCAGCTATTTTATTAGCAACATACTTTGTTATTTCTTAAACTTTCATTTTAATATTTTCAAAACACTGGAAGTGGAATACAGAAGTTTTGATCTTTTACACATGGGAACATTTGTTGCTGCTCATATTAACACTAACTTTTGGACCATGTATATTCAATCGAATAATCGCGATTGTAAAAAAACGATTAGAGGCAGCTCACCTTATGCTTGTGCGTGCGAAATATGAATCTCTTGAACAGGAGGAGGATGACGCAGAAACTTTAATATTGAGCAAACAAGTGCTTCAAAAATTCATCAATGAACAAAATATGTTAGAAAAAGAAAAAGGAGGGATTGTGATAAACTAGCGGGTGTTTGTTCATTGTCTTTAAAAGGAATTCAGAGAATCTGCTGAGAAGATAAGGTTTTGCAATTTACGACCTTGTTAAGGGGGAAGACTAAGCAAGTAGATAGTGGGGAGGGGGTGTTGGATAAACATCCTTGGTAAAACAAAGACTCTGTGAAATACTGTTTGCCTTCACTACCCTCCCCCTTGAACATGAGCACAACGCATGATCATTGAAAGAAAAAACAACGACCCCCAACAACGAACTGCGCAGCTTCAGAAGGTTCAACAAGTCTTGGATGCTGTAAAACGGCGACACTGAAAAGGGAAAGTTGCGTGCTGTGGTGGAGCGGAGACTCCCCAGCCGCCCAGCGCTGTTTTGCTTGTACCTGCTTACTTAATTAATAAATTATCTTCGATAGACCAGGAAATTGCGTGGTCTCGCTTATAACAAATTTGGTATATAGCTGGGAGTATTGGTTGATAGTCAACTGAATATGAGCCAGCAGTGTGCTCAGGTGGCCAAGAAGGCCAACAGCATCCTGGCTTGCATAAGAAACAGTGTGGCCAGCAGGGCTAGGGAGGTGATTGTCCCCCTGTACTCGGCTCTGGTGAGGCCGCACCTCGAGTACTGTGTTCAGTTTTGGGTCCCTCACTACAAGAAGGACATGGCAGTGCTCGAGCGAGTCCAGAGAAGGGCAACGAAGCTGGTGAGGGGTCTGGAGAACAAGTCTTACGAGGAGCGGCTGAGGGAGCTGGGCTTGTTCAGCCTGGAGAAGAGGAGGCTCAGGGGCGACCTTATTGCTCTCTACAGGTACCTTAAATGAGGCTGTAGCGAGGTGGGGGTTGGTCTGTTCTCCCACGTGCCTGGTGACAGGACGAGGGGGGAACGGGCTAAAGTTGTGCCAGGGGAGGTTTAAGTTGGATATTAGGAAGAGCCTCTTTACTGAAAGGGTTGTTAGGCATTGGAATAGGCTGCCCAGGGAAGTGGTTGAGTCACCATCCCTGGAGGTCTTTAAAAGACGTTTAGATTTAGAGCTTAGTGATATGGTTTAGTGGGGGACTTGTTAGTGTTAGGTCAGAGGTTGCACTAGGTGATCTTGGAGGTCTCTTCCAACCTAGATGACTCTGTGATACTCTTGCAATGTTAAAATATTTTGCAACAATACTCAAAACACTGAAATCACTAAGAACTGTGACATTTATGACTGCTTGTTCAGATTAGTTGGGTTATGTGTTTTTTTTTTTTTTGTGTGTGTGTATAATATCTATTTCCCACAGACAAGCAACATCTTAAAGTTTTCAGTCTCCATCATATTAAAATTAAGCTTTTGATCTTAGATCTTAAATTCAGAAAGGAGGAGTGTCCTCAGAACAGAGAAGGGGGGCATAGACCTTTTGAGTTCAGTTTCTGCTGAGATGCTGTCTGCATTTCAATTAAAGGTGAGGACAGTTCAAAGAGGTTAATACTGAGAATGTTTAATATGGAAAAGAGAAAAAAGCAGGTTGGGGCCGGGGGGAGAGGAAGGTAGAATTTATCAGTATTTTTAAATATCTGATGGGAGGTGTAAACCAGACTGACTCTTCTCTTTATTGCCTAATAACAGGACAAGAGACTGTAGCCACAAATTGGAATTTGGTATATCATATAAACATTAAAAAAATAATAAAAATTATGAGAGCAGTTTAACACTGAAATATAGGCTGGCCAGAAAGAATGTAGAGTTTCCACCTTTAGAGATACTCAAAACCTGTGTACAATCCCCGATACTGTTGGAGAAGGAATGTTAGAGTAAGCTCTTTCACGAGCTGTCTTCCAACCTCCGCAATTCTCTGATACAGTGGCCTAAACTGTGTTTAGTATGAAAAAATTCAGTGCAGAATTTTATGGAATCTGTGATCACACCGCAGCATGTGCATAGTCTTTTTGGGAGTGTGGGGGTGTGTACCACAGAAGTGTCAAGTATTTGTTTTAGGATCGTGCAACTATGTGATAACGTAAAGTTAATTACTTTTCAATTTTGCATTTTAGAATAATATGCTTGCACTTCTCTTCTGAATTCTATTTATTCTGAAGCAGTCTCCCAGAGCTAGATTCCCACCTTATGCAAACAATGGAGTTTCACTGAATTTAACAGAGCTAGTCTAGTGTTAACTGGCTGAAAATCTAATCCTGAGCTTGTATTTGGGTCAAAATTTAGAAATGTTTACTCAGAACAGAGGTGTGATCACTGTTCCCAAGGTTCAGTACAGAGTCTACAATAAGTCTTCACACAAGTCAAAGTCATACAATGTCATCTTTGTATCCTTCTGAATCTGTGCAAACTCGCCTCCTCTTCCGTTCACTCAGTTTCTTAGCTATCACAGCCATTGGTGTGGCATACTGTGACTCCTATTCTCAGCTGTGGTCTCTCTGTAGCATCCTCAAACATACTTTTCCAAGCAGAATTGTTTTTGGTGCATAACTGCATTTGGCATTTGACAGTCACCCACTCATTCTGATATTATGATTAAAGTGATCATACATTTTTCTTATAGCAGAGCTAGTCATTTTTATTCCTGTTTGAAGACTAAGATGATGCTTACAAAAATAAGAAAATTATGGCTTGCATATTCATTTTTTAAATGTGTTCTCCCAAATTTTTCCTTCTACAGAGCAACAAATATAGGCATATAATTTCAAGCACACAAAAACCACTAAGGACCATCGCAAGCTAGTCTACATTTCCAGTGGGGAAATGATCACTGTGGATTGAGAACAGCGTATGTGCAAGTGTTTTCTCACTTGGAAAAATCATTATATTTAACAACAACAAAAAAGCACTGGGCTGGAACAAGCTGTTAGGACAGTGGCTAAAGAGATAAGAATAGAAGCTGCAGTACAAGAAGCATGTTTCACTAGCTAATATTTTCAGTAACTCCAAGTAAATACCTTATTAGCCATGCCTTCCCCAATGTTTTCCTCCTCCATTTTATCATTTCTTATTTAATGCCTGACATTTTACTTCAGTACTGTAAGTTGACTTTAGTTAAAATGTCCCAATATTGCAGATCCATATGAAGAATCAAGAATTCAGGAAGACATTAAAAGAATAAACAGAATTAGTTGTCTTGTATTTCTAGCTGAAATGTATAACAACTGTCTATATTTCCACCCCATTTCAATAGAAGAGAATAATAAGGTACAGTGTTAAAGATGTGTCACTTGATACTTTACATTGTTGAGTGATCTGCTTCTGAAAGATGTATGTAAATCTGTTTTGTTTTTAAAGGTGTTATATTTCCTTGTTTGTGATTACATAACATTAGCAAACTGAAACCTTGCAGCATCAAAAGCAAAGAGATTTCAGTCTGATGATTTACCTACTTGGCATCAAAATTACACATTGTTCTTTGCAGGAAGTTCTTCCTCTACAGGATACTTGTAATGCAAGAAATATGGTCATGAACACATCCTTTCTAACATAATATGTTGCAGAGAGAAAAAGGAACAAAACACATTTGAATACTGATTGCAAAAACATGTAAAAAATAACCTCTCAATTCTTGTAGATGAATGAAAACAGACTATTATGACTAACAATTCTTAGTTATAAGAAAGAATATTAAAAAATAAAGAGTGCAAAGAAGAATTTTTAGCCAAATTTCAGTTATTACTAGAAGTATGGAGTGTAGAAGTTTCCTTGCGTAATTTACATTTCTATCTGAATATTATGGAGCAACCTTTTATTCTGACCTGTGTATATATTTATAAAGAACTTGTGTCTTTGGAACTCCAGCATTTAATCTTTCTTTCTACTGAAATTCCCCCCTTGAGAAGAGAGGGAATCTTCTTCTTTACAAATTAACGTGATGACTGAATTTTTCGGCTTATTAACTTTGATCAGTATCTCCTTAGTATCTCACTAGCATATGAAGAAATACGCCAATCACCTCAAAAGATGAGGAGATAAACTGGGTTTTGGCCTTTCCTTTGAAATCAAACATTGACTTAAAATAAAAGCTAGTGTGAGGAGTTTTTTGTCTGTTATGGGAAAATTACACATTTTTCAGATCGAATTCAAAGACGGATATACCGCCTTTATTGTGATCATAAAACTAAGCTGAAAACAATGAGGAATTCAACCAAGAGTAAGAAAAATCGGGTTTTCCAGTGTTCTTTTCTACCTTTCAGAAATAGATTCTACATTCCCAGATAATTACTAATAATTTTCAGGAGATGTCATAAGTGATAAAATGTAGAAATAATGAACTCTAACAAAATATGCTATCAAGAGATGTATCAAAACAACAGGATAAGAGAAAACCAGTCAGCTGATTTCTGAGCCTGAGAAACTGTGAAGCAATATTGAAGATAAGAACTACAAATTAGACCAGCTTGTTCCCTGACTCCTGAAGATAGGCACAAATATGGCTAGGGATAACTGGTGATGTGTTCTGGGCTTCACAAGAATCATCTTGATAGTGATGCATTTTATTTACCCTTTTCTGAATGGAAACAAAGAAATGGTTCTCCTTACAGACATTTCATGTTGTTAACCAAGTAAACGGATACAAATTTTATTGAAATATCTATTCATTAAAGTTTTGGAGATTAATAACAAGAAGTCAAAGCACAGTAATAAAAAAGTCCTGAAGTTTTAACACATATGCAAAAAGATGTCTTAGATTTGTATTCAATGTCATATGCTTTGTAGTCACAGGAGCTAGTAGGTTACTAGGCTAGAAGTAATTTTATCTGGCAGTTTTTTCCTCCCTTTCTATTGCTGCAAAGTGGTATTTCAAGTAGAAATAAGGTAGGTGCCCATAGATTTCTAAGTTTCTGAATAACTGAACACCTAAAGTTAATGATGAAACTTTGTTGTTTTTACTGTAGGAGAAAGCTTTAGAAGAAATGGATGAGTACGCCCAGATAAAACATACAGATTTATGTACAAATTTTGCTTGTTAATCTACATCTTTCCTTCCTTAACTACCATTCCATGAAGATCGAAAACTATCAATCAGCTAGTTACGAAACTATGTCTGGAATTAACATCTCTACAGTGCTTCGGGATCTTCTCATGAAGAACACTATTAAAACAGAAACATTTTATTTTACATAAACAAACACTGAATACATACAAATCAAGCCTCGCACCACTATACTGAGCAAAGGATCACATACTTCTGATTACATTCCCTAAGTTTAGGTACTATTCTGACCTATGACCTCTGCCTCATCATTTGGGCAACTGAGGTCATACACCGCAGAAGGCTGATGTATAGTTGGGTCAGAAAAGGCTATGTTAACACAAAGAAGTATAAACCTCAAAACAAACAAAAGCCCAGCTTATCTAGTATTCAGCATCTATTTTTAAGTTAACCATGATTATCTAATATTTTTATTTTGTTGTTAGTAGCTCTGCTCCTTAGTGTGATTTGTATAGAATTGGTTGCTCCTAATTCAAATTCAACTGTGCTCATTATAATTATGCAGGAATAAGGGTTTCCAAATAAGCTTCGCTCACCAACAGCCCAAACTCTTCTGCTCAGTCAGCAATTGTTAAAAATGCAGGTCTGCTCCCTAGGAAAGGAAATGTTTTCCAGTCTCTTGCATTTCTGTTCCACACATTCACATGCACACACACTTGCTACCTTCATGACTACTTTTATTTTAGAGACACCTAGTGGAAATTCTGATTTGTTCTGGAGGACAGCAATGCCTTCTCATTCCCAAGTGATTTCAGTTGTATTCAGACTTATTTACCTCTTTAAACACAGTAAATATTTGTCTTGTCACACATACACAAACAAACTAAACTAAAATACAGTGCAGTATTTCATACTAATGTGAAAAGTTTGGGATGGAAAAAAAACGTCATTTTTTTCTTAAATACACACCCAAAGAAAGGAGTAAATATATCTAGTTTTTAATTTTGTTTTAATTACTATAAAAATAGTACTTTGTTTTTATAAAATTTCTTTCTTCAGGACATCGAATATTATTCATCTTATTCACCAGATTTGGTAATTTTGCCTCTGTATCTCTTCTTAATTATAGATCTGAAATGGGTGCTTATTTTGTCCCCATTGTTTCTATAGATACAATCATCCTGATGACTTTGAGATTCAGTGGAGTGTTTGGACCTAGCTAGCTTTCTTTGTGTCAGTGGAATTGTTCTATATGTAAAAAGGTACACCCTTAAGAGAGGAGGAAAAAAAGGTTTATAAGCAAACAGATAAAAATAAGAGTCTTCATTTGACTATCACTATCCTGTGATTTAGCAGAATGTTTTCTAACCCAGTCAACCTCGGTAAGTCTCAGGAGCATAAAATCAGTTGCATGTGTTGCAGATTTCACATGCTTCCTATTAAGCACGGAAAATTTTTCAAAGCATTGGGACATTCAATGGCTGCATTTAATCTGTATGGGCTCTTGACTTCTCTTTAAAGCTGTAATCTTCTCTTCAACTAGCTTTAAAATATTAGTATTAAAAGAAGAGCAGTGGAAATATCAGTAAGTATTTTTATCCTGTGTCTGTTTGGAAATATAGCCATATCCTATGTTCATGAATGTTCCCTCTAAAATCAGTATTTCTAAATATCTGTAACAGCTCAGCACTTCCAGACTTTTCTTTTAAAATCACTTTATGCCCTAAAGTCACATTAAACACAAATTTACCAGAAACCAAAGTATTTCCTGTCACACTTCTGTAGAAAGACAGTGCAAATAATTTTTTTCTCATGGTTTCTCGCATCCCAGAAAAGTGAGAAACTCCTAGAAACAAATACAGCTTTCATAATTGCCCACATTTTAAGACCTTACAGGAGCAAGACTACAGGAAAAGGTATGGTCATGTTGTTTATTTAAAGGAATTTTAAAATTGGGAAAATTTGTCTCAAAATTTTCCTATTGTTTACCATGATAGAGATAAGTATTCCACATTTTTCCTCAGAAACAACAACACAACTCACAAAAACTAAATCCATTTTGTACAGATAATCTTACAAGGCAAAGCATGAAGAGAATAATTATGGCAAGAAAAAAAAGTGTTGTTTTTTTTTTTAATAGTTATGAGGTGGAAAAAAAGTAAGAAGGGTGCTTCTACAAGCTTAATCTAGTTCAACATCAATTCCACAATAACAAATCCCATTTCCACATTCTCAGGTAAATTAAGCAATTAGTGTCTTTTTCCTCCCTGCTTTCCTCTGGCTCCCTCTAGCGTCTCAAAGTGTATATTACATCTAATGCTCACTAAGTAAGCAAAGACTTATTTATTCTTATTTATTACTTATATTTTCAAATTAATGATATTATGATGTGGCCTTATTGTCGGACCTAGAGGTTATAACATTGGTTTATAACATTTCATCTGGAAAAAAAAACTGTACAGCTTTCAAATCCATTAAGACAGATGACAAGAGGTTGAATTTTGCCATGCTTTAATTCCAGAATATAACAAGTAGAGACTTGTATCATCTGTTTAACCTATAGCAACTGGTGAAATTGTAATTTTTTTTTTCCCCTCATAAGAGGGTCTATTTAATCAACAGCATCCTTCAGTTTCCAGGAGCACATCCAGTGGTGAACATACCCCTAGCTTATCTTTGCAAAACAACAGCTCCATTGACATCAAATGTAACATTTTTCATCAATATTTCAACACAATATACATAAGACAATAAATTCTCACTACTTGACAATTCTTCCCTAATGTAATCTAAGCTAATGCTGTTTCATATTTCAGTACGCAACATCTGTCAGTGTTGCTAAACACTGATTGCACATACTCATCTCAAAAATATGCCTTGATTGCTAATTGAGAACAGATGAATACTTAAGTTCATAGAAGTTATTTTGCTGCTGATTCTAATAAAAGGGATAGTCCTTTGAGGGAGATGAAGATAAGAGAAATGGAGAAATTAGTTGCTGGATTCTAATAACGTAAATAAAGACTGAAATTATTATACCGTCTGAAAGGTTAATAAATTAGCAAATTGGCATTTTTAATGAAAAATAGATAAGAAACAGATCTAGTTTGTTAAAAAAACATTTCTGAAATTCTTACATAGTTTTTTTTAATGCTTTTCATCAATAAATTTCAATTTTTATCATAATCAAAGCAAGACTTATTTTTAGGAATTTACAGTTGGAGAAAATAAGATACTGACATAGAAGTTAGCTACATAATGTCTCTGCATAGACCAGTGCCCAAGTCTGCAATGGAACACGACATTTCCGGAGCTAGCACTCAGTTAATTCCCCAAGCCAGAATAAGCTATCTTCAACAAAACAATCAGAAAAACTCACACACACAAACCACAAAACCTCCTGTAATAAGTAACTATGTTTAGGTGAAATGGAATAGTTTTCCTGTCAGATTGAAAATTAGGAAAAGAGCTGGAATAAAATGCAAGTATTCTATAACAACATGTATTCCCCAATTATTTTTACAACTAGCAACCAATGACTGTTCACATTTGGGGAAAAAAAATTAAAATCTTATTTTCTTCTGAAGAGATTCTTCCCAAGCCTACATTATTCAATGCCTACACCCTTCTCCTTTGCATACTTTTCCATCTGTGAATTGCTCTTGCCTTCCTTGTGGAGAACCAACAGTCCAGAAAAGCCGATCTCCTTTCCTCCAGCAAAGGATAGTGATCCCTTCAAATCCTCAACCTCAAATTACATTATCTTAAAAATGTTATGATATCTAAGAATAAGTTGCATGATTTATACAACTAAATCATTGTTTTTAAAGGAATAGTGATTGCTGTACACATACATATATGATACATACAGATTGCATAATCAATATTTTTACCATGAAACGGTAAGTGTATTTAAATGATATGCTGGTAATATGGATATTACTTTTATGGCATATTTTTTCTACTGAAATAACAAATATGATGTTGAAAGACCCATGACCCTCTTTGAGCATGAAATATAATTAAGGTGTTTGTGTCAAACAGTGCTAAAACGTACATAACAGTTTTTCTTATGGGAGCTTCCAGCTATCAATGATTAAGAAGAGTCTGTCAAAAATCATTTAAGTTCACAGGCAGAATTTGCAATCCCCAAGAAGTTCCAAAGAGCATAAGGAATATTTGGTTTATCTATTGGGTTACTTGGTCTCATACAATTATTTCACTTTCTTCATAAGCATCTTCTGACTACAAAACCTTGCTGACATGCCAGTTAACAACACAGGCTTTAGAGGGTAAGAGTTCTTTTTTAAAAAAAAAAATAAAAAATTAAAATAAATTAACTACTATCAGGGCATTTTGCTTTCAATGTGACTACTACAGAAATCCCCAGAAGCAAGCCCAGAAAGAAGATGCCTTTGTAAGCTTTCCCATAAGATACTCCATGCCCGTGTCTGCCACTTGTAGTGATACAACCTAACCAGACATCACCCTTTCCACTGGAGGCCTATTTTTAAGGTTTACAATTTACCTACATAAAATCATTTGTGAAGTAAAGCAGTGTAAGAAGTTTCATCTCTTAATCTTATACCATTAAAAAAAAAAAGTCTTCTGAAAGTTGAACTGCAAAGCTAGTAAGAAGATAAAAGTTTTAGAGAAATGTGTTTTGAAATTTCATGAGCTTTAAAAGCTTCTTTTCCTTGTGTTTACTTACCCTTACAATGTAGCTAATAGACAAAGACTATAATTACATATTTTTTTTAAAAAACATTGCTATTTTATCTTAAAGCAGGTACCTCAGGGAAACATTCTTAGTGTAAGCATGACTTTGATGTTACCAAAACAGAGATACAGCAAAAGTAAGCCACCATACTAGTTACTGTATTAAAACAGAAAGTTAGCTGTTGTATTAAAACAGAAAAAGTACAGGCATTAAAGATAAACTTCTTTGCACCCTACTCCCTCCCTGTGCATTTCAATATCATTTCAGCAAATATTAAGCAGGAAAATTCAGGAAGTTGTAGGCTTAACAACACAAACTTCTATATAATGATAACTCTCAGTAATTTGTTAGCTCAGCTCTAATTAAGTCTTTCAGCAGAAAAGATAAACTCACAGGTGTACATTGCAGCCAATCCACGTTGGCTCCTCACAGAACATCTCACAGGCAATAGTTGCTTTATATCTGATACTTGAACAAGAAAAATACAGACTTGTGAACCTAAGGAAACCTCATTTGTTTATTCACTTCTTTTCGCCTGCTCACAACTTATTTACTATAAGTTAAGTAAGTTACTATTTTCAAGCGTAAACATTTGAAGCATAGAAGTTTACATCCCTAATGATCAATATCCCCCTCACACCATGGAAAGCCTAACTTTGCAGCTAACTGCCCTCTCATACTGAGCCCCCACAGCAGCTGCGTGTTCCTACACCTGTCAGAAATTAAGTTTACCCTAGGAGCACCTGTCTGAAGGCTTGCATCGCGAGAGCTACCCTCACCTTCAGCCACACCTTCAATCTGCCGCTACAAATAGAAATGCTCTTTTTGCCATGCTTGAAGCAGGGCAGATGGTTGAAAAAACTACCTGTACCTCATCATCATTAAGGGATAACTTCTGAAGGGTGGGTTTGCACATCTCAGACCTGCCCTGGGTGGGGTACAGTCCGGCCCTGCCTCTAACAGAGCCTATAGACCTGTGAAGGGGCTGGCAGGGTAGCTGTAGCCCAGATTTAACCCTATATATTTTTTCTCTAGTTTCTATTTCTTCTCATTGCTTTCATCCTCCCTTAACCCCCCTCAAAAAAAAAATAAAATTGTTAAGGCGGAAAACTACCGTTTAAACTCTTCACCTCAGCGAGAGCCGTTGGGCTCTGACAGGGTGGCGCAGCGCGGGCACCGCTGGGCTGTGACAGGGCGGCGCGAGCCGCCCCTGCTCCGTCCGCTGTCCCGCGCCCGGGGCGGGTGCAGCGCCGGGTGCAGCCTCCTCTGAGCGGGATAAAACCGGCGCTAACTCCTTTCCGCGCTCTTGCTGCTGTCGCTCGGTCCTGCCCTCGCTCGCGGTGCCTGGGAGCTACTGGAGGTAAGGGGCTGTACTTCCTCGGCTCCTGCGGTGCGCCCCTCGGACACCCTCCCCCCTCCTTCACCGCTCCGTGGGGGCTGGAGCTCCGCGTCCTGGAGCCGGAGGGAGCGGTGGTGGCCGTGAGGGTGTCTTGGGAGGGCTGGGGCCGGCGTAGTGCTTGGTCAGGATCCTGGGTCTAGCTTTGTACGAGCTCCTGGGAGTTCTGTTTGAGTAGAGTAGGCTTCTTTCAACTGCTTCTAGCCTATCTGTATGTCCCCTTCAATACCTGTACAGCTGTGTTACATCTGAGCTTTGGTACCTGGTGTTAGGTGTCCCATGTGAGGGTTCCCAGCCCAAGAAAATCAGGAGACTTGTGTATACGTTCCCCTGGCTGTGTGAGAGCCAGCTTCTTCCTTGGTCTTCCTGGGGAAAAGCAGTGATGTGAGGACACAGCAGGGCTGGAAATAGTAGGCCATGGAAATGGCAGAATGCTTTTGTGCTATTTTAGCAATGCCCTATTGGGTAGATGCAAAGTAGAGTAATTTATATTAAAGTAGAAACAAATTTGTTTTACAGTTGTCGAATAACTCTTCCTATTTCTCTTGAAAATGGTTTTGGATACCAATTTTGCTCAATGGAGATAGCTCAATTAGAGCATTACAATGCCATTGCTTTCATGTTTCTGTTGTGGTTACTTCTCTAGTCATTGCTAGGATTATTATAGCAGTGTTTTCTTAATTGATCAGGGAATTTTAACACACTGATGCCTTTGGTAAAGAACTATGATCCTTCGAAAATGTTCATTACAGAAACGGCTGTTGTGGTGAGCTAGTTCTGCTCACAAGGCTTGGGTTGGTTGGCAGGCCTGATCTCACAACAAGACTGGAATTTTCATTACATGTTCTTGGTGTTAAAGTTAGAAACTTACTGTAACAAGAAGTGCAGTCCATGCATTGCAATGCATTGAATCAGTTCTGGACTTTGATTTTGCTTCATAATAAACAGTGTCTTTGTACTTAAGCTTATTTGGCTGTGTACATATTATAAATCATTTAGACTTGTTTACACTAAACAGTTGCATGCCCCATAGCACAGAACACTGCATAGAGGCCTGTTTGGCAATAAAGAGTATTCAAAGAGCAGGATGGAAAAATAAGGAGTTCTTGAATTGCCATAGGTTAGAAGTCTTCATTATGATGCAATTGATTACAATGCTAATTAGTGATTATTACATCATTATACAAAAGCCGAAGGCTGTTGAAATGTTTTCGTTGTTTTATTTCCAGCATCTGATTCAAAGTTTGTTTGTTATTTCAACATTCTGAAGTACAGTGTAGCTGAACCAAAAACACCACCCTGCTGTTCAACAGACTTATCTTCAGTGACTTCAAGGTCACTTAAGGAAGACAAATTGAGTGACCAAATCTTTGATGAATGTTCACTGACTTTCGGTTTCAGATTTTTAAATTTTTCAGATTTAAAGTATCTTGACCTTGCCAGATTTTCTTTTCTGTTAAAATAGTGTAAATAAGAAAGAATTCTGTAGGCTTAGTTATGGCTAGTTTGTTACAGAATCTGTGGTATGTCATAAAAGTCAAAGTACATCAAATCTATTGTAGATTATATATGACTTTGCTTACATCTGTGTGAATTCTTGACATAGTTTGTTATTCTCTGTTTTCTGAGGCATAGAGGCCATAAACTTGGGGTTGGAGCTACCTTAGCAGATTCTGTGATGCTTGTGGGAATCACTGTTTCCATAAAGAACATAAATGACTTTACTCAAAAGAACTTAATAGGAAAGTCTAGGGAGCTGTCTCTTTGCTAGCACAAGGAAGCAGCACTTTTTCCATATGGAAAACTTACTATTTAATAAAGGTAGACATAGTTTAGTGTATAGAAAAGTTAAGGCTAAAACATGTCTTTATGTCAGTTAGGTGCAACTTTGTAGAAATCTGAGTTTAACATCTGCAGATACTGGTGGCCCCCTTCTGTTACATGTGCTTTCCTGTAAGAATCGGAGGAGTGAACTTCTCATAAAACCTCCCTGATTATATACCCACATAAGTAATACTTTTCACCATTTAAATATGAGTAACTCCACTGAAGAAGACTTAAGTGATGCTACTTGTATGCTTAAGGAAGTCCTACCTTAATTCAGATAGGACTAAGATGCTCAAACATCTCATTTCCTATAGGTCTTGTATTCGATAGGACATTCAGACAATAAAAAGAAATGTGATTTTTAAATGACACTTTTTGGGCTCCAAACACTTGTATAATGTACTTTTTTTCCCCCAAAATAAACTGCATGTACACAGGATCTCTTAATATGTGGTTTAAAAACAAGTTTGTTAGATTACATGCATTAATTGTTGTCAGACAATGTTTACACAGCTACTATATCCTTGGTTTTGTTGTTGAAGCATTTAATGACAGTGAAAGCAAGTGGATTTTTATATTTTTCCACGCATTTTGATTTTTTCACTTGGCTAAAGAGCATCTCATGACATTTGTCTAGCAAGCTTTAAATAATATAATAGGTTATGGGGTAACACAGTAGCTTCAAGGAGGTGCAGGCTATTCTATTGTACCTTATTACAGTGTGTAGAGTACAAGGGTTCTGAGTTGCTGATGTTTTCACTGTCCCATTTTCCAGTTTAGGAGCAACATAAACTATTTTAATTAATATTGTGTCACCAAAAGGTTTTGAAATGGCCAATTGAATTCTGCCAAGATAGAGTCTTTTGATGAAAACATATCTTTATTGATTGTAGAAGAAGAAAATCATTCTTAAAATGAAATCCAGAGAAAAATCATATCCCTCAGAGAAAATTTCTGAGTGGCAGGCTGAGATTAACATCATAAAATTGAATTTGTGCTGCAAACCTTTGATGTAATCAGCAGCTGGGAGATGGTGTTGCCCTTACTGTGCTCCTTCTGATTGTGGTAAATTATTGTGTGGAATGAAATAAGTGTTTCTTGTGTCACTCGTTGAAGAAATACAAACAAGGTATTACTAGGTGGTTCTAGCTAGTTAAAATGGTCTGTATTGATTCCTGGTCTCGGTATCTTGCTCCCTTGGACTGTAAAGCGGCACCTTCACATGCAGGGGAGGTCTGCTGGTCACTCAGCAGTGACTCCTCTGGCCGACTAGTGTGTAGTCCTGCTGAGTCTCCAAGGAAGTCCCATTAAATCTTAAACTGGAAGTTAGTGGCAGGCTGGCAGGGCCTCCAGGATGAATGTGAGGGGATGAAACCACCAAACCAAAGTCGAGAGAAAAGTGTGGAATAATGCAAGTTCTGGCAGAATACATTAGAACAAAGAGGTGGGAAATAGAGATGTTGATGACTGAAGTATTTTAATTGTTGCTCAACATCTGATTAGAGGTATTAATTACTTGAAATATAAAATCATTTTTTCTCTTGTATGCACAGACACAAGAATGCACATCTTAAAGGACCCAGTTATTATATCTATTGTGTAATGTGCTGAATAGTAATTGGTTTGAAGTTGTTGCTATTAACTACTTCAAATGTATTTCTTATCTTTGTCCTGTTGTTTAGTTCTTCTAGATAACTTCTTTGGTTATCATTCCATTTTAATTTACTTAACCTCATGTCCTTTTCTTTTTCTACCATTATGCTCTCTGCTTTCTTCCCTGCAGCCTCTGCCTCTCTATTTTATTCCTATTTCTCACTTAAGATTTCTCATATTGCATTTCTTTTCTAGTTTATTCCATTACATGCACATGCACCCTGCTGTTTCACAAACTGCAAAATATCGTTGAGCTGTATTTTCAGATTAACAGATATAAGATTCTGAATAGTAACTTATGTAAATAGCAAAGTTGGGACCAGCAGCACGGGCATTGCGGTGTATCAGCAAGCTTACAAAGGCAGCATTATGTCACTTCTGCATCTTTAAAAGGTTTTAGCTCTAAGTGCAATGTATCTTAATTGTGGCTATTAGAGGGACTTGTTCTATATTGTGGACAGTGAGAGTGTAATCTTTTAGTTCTGGAACAAATATCTTTGCTGATTACTGGAGATAACACATCATTCTTAAGGAGAGTGCAGTATTTACAGGTTAAAGTAAATTCTGAGAAATTTGTGGTAGCTTTGACTTGCATTCTGTTTTGTTACATTTAAGTAAAATACTTTTTTCACTAACTACAAAAATGTTAGAATGTCAGATACAGAATAGATAGGAATAAGAGAATGAGGTGGGTTAGGAACATGCAAACCTTAGGAATTTGTTGTCAAAACCTACCAGGCTCTGCTCAAAACATATTTCAGAACACTTTACCACAATGATGAAGCTAAAGAGGGTGAGATAGCTGACATGCTGTTTCATGTGGCCATGCAAATAGCATCTTGATAAATGCATGTTGCTTTTATAAAATTTTCAATAGTTACTTTTAATCAGTTTGGCCAACTTAACCTTCTCTAAATACTTGAATTTTGAATCCAATATAAACAGTTAGATGCTGCTCATCTCTTAATACTTTCAGGTCTGTAAACCAATTTCCGTATCCCCTCTCCCTCAACACCCCCCCCGCCCGCCCAGTTGTCATGCATTTAACTGGATTTTGAAACAACTGACTTTTTATTGTACAGGATGCAGAGAAAAAACAAAATAAGTAAAAATACAAAGCCAGAAAAGGTTTTCTGATGGGATGACTGTCATCTGTAGAGTGATTTATTTTTTGGGGGGGGTGGGTCCATCATTCCGTAAGTAAGCTATAAATACCTATTCAGTACCTCTCATTATGGGATGTTTTGAGGAGGCTTTTCTGTCAAAACTGGTGTTTTATTACATGAACTGTTTGAGATTATATCTCAGGCAAGTTCACTTCCTAGTTCTAAGGACCTTGACACATTAGAGCTGAAGAATTCTGAAGTTTGCATTCAAAATTCAGGATGTCTTGTATGAGTAAGTGATTCCTATAACTGTAGCTAATAGTTTAATATTGTTCCAGGTATTTCATACAGAAAAGTTTCCTTTATGCTTTTGAATAAGCTCTATCTATAAACATAAATCCAAATAGAGAATGTAAGCCATAGACTTCAGTGGGAGCAAAACAGAACCCACATCTTTCACTTCAAATGGCTGTGAATATATGCTTAGAAACGTGTCCAAAAGCATACCACCTCCTCTTTGCAGGCTTAAAGTTTTTGATTGGACTTCTAAATACATTGCAGCTTCTGTAGAACTATAATTGTGTTCAGCTATTCAAATGGAAGATTTGATACTGTACAAATGGTCCAAAGTAGTTAAAATAGCACACCTGAAGTCCTTCAAGCTGTGCAGATTGGGATAATTTTCCAAGAGGCTTGTGCTGTGGTTCCAGTGTGAAATGTTCACAGAACTAGAGACAGCAGGGTGGAGATCTAACAAGTTAGAGATGGAATGAACTGGAATGGCTTTAACTAAGAACAAGAATATTATTTTGACAGTCATGAGGGAGTACTTTTTGGCAGTGAAATGAGAGCAGGACAAACAGAAGTGTATTAGGTTGCAAGCAGGGAGAAATAGGGAGCTGGACTGAGGAACTTGATTTAAAGTTGGATTACAAGCTAATACAACAAATCAGATGTGCTTGAGTGGGCAGAGCTGGAGGAATTTAGCATGTGCTGATAAGCTTACATGCAGGCAATACATGCCTTTGGCAATATTTGACTTTGTGGAAACAGATTTTACCTTTCTAAAGAAATAGTCTGATTTATATGAACTTTTTTTGCTCTGTGTTATCACCTTCAGTAAATAGTTTTGATAAAGCTAATAGACAAAGAGTGTATGTGCATGTGTGCACGTAAATATACAATATTTCTAGGGAAGTCATGGTATTCTTTGAAGAAAAACCTTTATGCAAAGTACTTTTTATCTTGTGCATTAAAATCCCTCGAACTAAAAAAAGTTAAGCAAGGGGGGGTAGTTAGGGACAGTTATATTAACACAAATTAATATACTCTATTTTCTACTTTTCTCAATCTTCAGCCACAAAGGGCAAACATAAAAAGGTCAAAAGGTTCTTGTAAACCTTCATTTATATAAGAGTAAATTTAGAATGATTTGTTCTTAGTGATAGCTGTTTATTAATTCCTTACAGTTGTGGTCTAAAACAAATGTGTACAAATAGATTGTATATTAGCAAATTCTAGTAATTTGTTTAATTTGTGTTGAGTTCTCTTATGCATCACTTACTCAGCAGTGGGTCTTCAACTAAGAATATGTATCTTGATTCTATATTTCTGATACAGGAAAATACAACTTACAGCTTCATATTCAATGCAGTACAAAACTGGGTTCTGCTACCTTATGGTGTTTTACACCAATTGAACGTTCCCATAGCACAAGTATAAATGACTATATGATATGCAGGAGGAAAAGAAAAAGCATATTTTAAAGACCTAGGATTTGACTTATCATTCAGATATTACCTTTGCAACCACCATTGTATAAATGCTATGAAAAAGGTGAATTTTCTTTGCCTAGCCAATATCTAGAAATGTATCTCTAAAGTTTGGATAGAACAACTATTCAGGGCATAAAGCAAAAAAGAAAATTACTGTTTTTCAGGGAACATAACACTTTGCTTGACTAGAAATTAAAAAAATAAATAGAAAAATCAAATTCTAAAGCTGAGATCAATAATATCTCACACTGTGGGCATACACCAAAGTATTGCTTTAAAAGTAAACTAAGTGTATTTTAGCCTAATAAACTCTTGATCTCATAATTCATTTCTCAGGTTCCTCTTCATTTGCCTTTGACGTTCTGGCTGAGTTTGCATGGACAGTCCTCCTGCATTGATAGGTTGCCATGCCAGACTTTTCAGTTCTTTTTCTCAGTGGCTGAGCTCTTCATCTCATGTTGTTGTCAGCAGTTAAGACCATTCCCATAGTTCTGTGTCACTTAAGGCTTTTATTAATAGTAGTAATAATTGTCTCCCTTCAGCTGCTACGGTGTTGAATTTAGCAATAGTTTGAATTAAATTTTCTTTAAACTTAACTTAAAAGGCTGCTTCTCTTTCCTTTTCTGCTTTGTAGTCTTTTCTGAATCATTGTAGGAACTGTGCTTTCATGCTCTTGCATGATTGTTATATTACTTCCTTTGGCTGTTATCTGCTGCCACATACTTTGTACTGCTCAGTTTCTGTCTCCTGAGATTTCAGCTTTGCTGTCTTCTCTTTTGGTTGACCTTTTCCATCTGTACTGTTCTAGCACCCTATTACTGGCACTGGTGTTTCATTTCACATATTTTTGCAAAGGGTGCAGGATATGGAAATAGTTTGCATTTGGGCTCAGGTAGACACTGCCAGTTTATTGTAGGAATTCTTCATGTGAAGACACAGATGATAAAGATATTGCTCATCTGTGTAAGTTTTTTAGTAACCAATACTTTTACATAAGTTGACCCAAAGGAGACATTTGGGTGTGTTACTAGTTTCTCTAAGAAGTCTTAATAGGACAAATATATATTTTTAGATAAGCTGACTATTTAAATATCAAATTATTTATGTTCAGATGTTTTCTCATTTTGAGGATGCCATTGGGAGTACTCTGTAAATATGTTACACTTATGAATGCATGAATGCAAAAAAAGAGGCTTGTGAGGTGACTATGAGACAGCAGTTTTCTCCCCAAGACTTTGTTTGAAGCAAAACTAGTACAGAATCCAGCTAGTAAGCTGAAGTGTTTTTAAAACAAACATGCATCAATTTTTAAAAACAAAAAAAAGTAGAACTTGTTTAATGAGGAAGATCTTGTAAGTACTGTTGTCTGAACAGGCACTGTAATAGTTTCCTGGAAATGCAGTTCATAAGAATCTCATGACTAGTAGTCATTTTGGACAGTTCCAGTAAACTATTTTTTCTCAGTAGTGGTTGAAATCTATTACGTTGACAAATCTTTCAGACAAGGGACACATGAGTTAGGAAGAATGAACAGTCTTGTTCTACTACATGCTTACTAACTGCAGGTCTGCCCCCATCTTCCTTTTGGGTCACATCTGTAGGAGATGATGCTCAGTGGTTGAGGGTAGAATTTTTCACTGTCCTAGGTGTCATTTCTGTCCCTGACCCACCTCCCATTCTGTCCTTCTAGCACCCCATTTCTGTCTTCCTTTATCCTTCTAGGAACCACAGACTCTTTACTGACACCCCTGTTCCCCAGCCATCCCTATGCTCTAGTTTGCTGCTGAGCGTGAACAGCGCTGCTTGTAGGAGGTGGAAAGTAGGCACGGTACACTCCACCAACAAAAACTTAGGACAAAAATAGTGGCATGTGCCCATCAGATCTAAGGCAGGTTGTGTGAGATGGTGCAAGACTCCTATTGCTGATATTTCAGTATTGTGATAGTACTGGTATCTAACATTGGTCCTGTTTGTTACTGCATAAATTTGAAATAGCAGCACATCACTGTCCCATTGTATATATAAGCTATTAATGGCTAGCTATTTCAATGAAAGTGTTAGTGGGATATTGGCAACAACTAGAAAATATTTCAAAATGTCATCAGCTTTTCTGTAGCTCCCCTTTTCAAATTTTGATTCAACTGCTTGATTGTGTTTTGCTTTTGTTTGTGTTGTTTTCTTTTTTTTAATCGCATGTGACTTAAAATCATCTTTTTTCTGTTTTCAGGTGCCAGCTATGAATGTACCAGTACAGGCTGTGGCAGTGTGGGGCAAAATTGCTCCCTCTCACAGCATCACTGCTATTATGATTACAGATGACCAGCAGACTATTGTTACAGGAAGTCAAGAGGGACAAATATGTCTCTGGGATCTTTCATCAGAATTAAAGGTTTGTGTCTGCCACATTGATGGATTGGAATCTTTTTTTATTACCAACAGTGGAATTATCCAGACTCTTGCACTTTAATAATTAAAGTGTGAGACTTGTTATAGGAAACTCATGAAGCAAAGTTATAAATGTTGAAATACCTATATGAATAACCTGTTATTTGCAGACTTCAGAAAACTTTTCATAGATGAACATTGACCTGCACAATTATAATTTGAAGTTGTGCTGTGAGTTCTGCTGTTACTCACAGTAGTATAAAATATATGCTACTATTTTAATTCATATCCTGTGAAGTGTCTTTTTCTTTAAACCAGTTGGTGAATGTGGCCTAACATTTCAAGGTTAAACATCTATTTACAAAATCAGAGCTGTCTACCAAGTTAATGGGAAAACTTGTGAAAAGATGGAAGTAGTAAGATAAAATATTGGGAATACATATTATTGGTATAATTAAGCTGCAAACCTACTGGCTTATTGCTACTCTTTCACACTTATTTTCCTCAAAATGGAATGGAGTCAAAGCAATGCTAACTTTGGACTGTGTTCCTAGAGGGATGGCTTTGTTTGTTTTAGTTTTTGATGTCATCTGAGCTCAAATATAGCTTGAAACTTTAGTTTGCATTTTTAATGGGGCTACCTCTATCCTTTAAGATGACCTTTGCATTTAGTGAAGCTCATCAGAGTCAAAGGGGTTACTTAAACACAGTATTAAGCACATACTTAAGAGTTTTGCTGTATCAGTTCCCTACTTTGCTTTACCACTCTTGCTGTATGTAGTACAGCGAGGGCCAGTTTCTGTACATTACCTGTTCTATTACATTTGACACTCTGTAATCACTGTAGTCTGGAAATTGCTTCTTCTGAAGAATTTACAAAGACTGTACTTCATACTGCCAGTGTGCAAACTGCATAATCTGTGCACATTTCTGTGCATCCCAGAAACATCATTCAAGAACGTAAGAATATAGAGCACATTGTCACTTACTGATAACATCTACTAGTAGTATCTCTAGTTTTTAGATCTTGGTAGCCTATACAGAAAATGCTCTGTTTAAGTTAAACCATTGTATTATTCTCCTAGATTTCATCTAAAGAAATTCTCTTTGGCCATACTGCTTCTGTAACTTGTTTGGCAAAAGCAAGAGAATTTGAGAAACAACCATACGTAGTAAGTGCTACTGAAAATGGGTAGGTAACTGAATCCTCAATTATTCATTTCCTGAATCAAGAAATGTATGGCACATATAGGTTAGATTCTGCATTTAGCAGAGGGTTTTTAATCCATTTCCTCTATGCTATGAAAAGAATAGCATTTACTTATGATAATGACTGTATTTCTCATATATGATAGGCTAACTGGGAGCTAATGTCTTAGACAGCAGAAGGGTTTGCCAGTTTCAGGTATCTAGTTAGTGGTCAGGAGAATGAATTATTCAGAGGGTCAGCTAGGCTCCATTCAAATGGAGAATAACAACCTGCAGGAGGGAATCAAGAGGTTTAAAATTTTAGTATTGTGGTGTTTCCTTCCTGAGTTCAGTCTCAAGAACAGAATCGGTAAAGGAGGCTCATGTACTATGTCCAGTTTATGCTTGCTCAGTGATCAAATCTGACTAGCTATTTTGGAGTATGTCCTTCTAGAGGCTCCTGATCTTGCAGATTTTCTACTATGTTTGTTGTGACTTGGCCCACCACTTGAGTCAAACTAATTTCTCCAGTTCTTGCAGGGTAACACTTCAGATTTTTTTTCTCTGAATATTTGATACTCCTATCAGCTGGAATTTAAAGCCCATGTCTTCAGACTTTCAGCTTTTGAAAGCAGTTAGAACCAGCTTCTTACTTCCTTATGGGTTTTTCTTAAACAGCTTTGTCTTGCTGCTTAATACTGTTCCCTTCTCATGTTAGGTTTGTCTTTTCCATTTAACAGGACAGCTTTAAAACCTCTTCCCATGATGAGCTCCTGCCAATTGCCTTTCTTCAAGTTACATCTCTCATCATCTTAAGGGTACTACTTTCTCATTGGAAAGCTTGTTTATCCTTTCCAACCAGCCCCAGCTGCTAGGATCTGTCTAATTCTATCAATCTTTGGTTTACAGGAAGGGGATAACTGAACAAACTGGTTTGGGCTTCTGAACCCAAAACTGGTTACTTCTATCTGCCCAGTGGGATGGTCTAACCTGTAAAGACTGTGCAGAAAGGGAGATAAGTCTACAGAACTTTTTTTATTGGCCTCTTACAATTCTAATCAAATGTTCAGAGAGGAAACTATTTTTCATCCTAATTTTGAAGTTCTGTTAGTGCAGTGTTATTTCCAGATCATATAGGGAGAAAAGATACTGTGTTTGCAAAAAAAAAAAGTTGGGATGAAACATGTTAAGAAACAAACAAGACTTTTTTGCTATAGATATGCTGTGAAGAAAGAAGTTCATATTCTGAAGGTTCTGCATCTGAGCATATCATTGGGCTTGCTTGGAATGGATATTGGTAGGACTAGTCTTTCAGGCCCTTTTAAATGCGTACTTTCTACCAAATTATAGCTTACCTCTCATCTGTACTGATACAGGCAAAACATCTATCACTGATTGCTGGAAGGTTGCAATGTGAAGTTGAGATAACTACCAATAGTAAACCTCATCTTCAGGAGATGTGGAGTCTCTTCAACTGTATTGTCTGGCCTGTGAATCGTTCAGTTCTCTTCCACTTTCAAGCCTCCATCTCCTTGGAATGAGGAAATTGTGTGGAAGATGTTTGTTTCCCCAGTGCCTAAATCCCATGTCAGTATCTTGTGTGTTTCTATAACTGACTTACTCCAGAAGGATGAATATCAGACACTTTCTACTTCTTATATGCAAATTTTGAGATTAATCCATAATGATTCAGAAGCTTTTGCTGATGTCCTTTGTCTTTGTCATTACTTGTTCCTTGTTGTACACAAAGCAAATTAAGTGCAACATACAGAAGCTGAAGTTATATTCTAGTCTAATATGTGCATGTTTGCATGTATGGATAGCAATGTAGCTGAAGTGGTGAAGTTAGTTTTCATATTTTGACATGACCAAGAAGAAATTCATTGCTTTAAAATGACTAGCAAAGTGTGAGAATTAAGTTATGATTTCTAGTCTACAGACTGATACACTGTGTAGGTATAGATTATAATTCTCCCATTTAATTGAAAAATATAAATTTAGTATTTTTAAACTCACAAACTGTGAAAAATTGGTGTGTAGAATATAATGCAAGTCACTGAGTATTTCTGATATATTAAAATATTTTTCCATAATGTGTTCAAGTCCTCTTACAGAAAACGTCTTAGAATATAATTTGAGAAATCATAAAATTACACAACATTTAAATTGATTATGTTTCTGTTGTACTCTGATTTTCAAAGCATGCTGAATATCTTGATGAGGAAGACTAGCTAGTCTTTCTCAGACATTACTCTTAAATGTAACTAAGTGCAGCTGTAATTGTTGCACATTCACTTTGTAAAGACAGTTCAGGAACAGCCTCACGGTGGCACTGCTTAGTCTTAACAGAATGCATCGGTTCCCCTCGATGCTTGCTCTGCAGCAGCATTCAGTTTTTGTTTTTCAAAACGTGTGGTTTAAGTTCAGTGAAATGAATCATTTTCAGGAGGATGTCATTCCAGCGAATGATAGTTACAGTGACACTTTGACGAGCAGTAATGGCAGTATACCTACAATTTCTTGTAGACAAGAGTTGGCCTTAAAGTCAGGTTTGCTGTGAGGTAGCAGGGTGTAATTACCAAAACAAAAAGAAACAGATACTGTATGTCATCCCCTGCTAATAACCACAACATTTTCTTATCCAGTAATCTGTAACAAAAAGCCCCATGAACGATCAGACTGCACTTAAGTACAGCACTAAAGAAAAGCTTGGTGGCACGAAATTATTCCAGCCAATTGAGTGGAAATGACAGAATAATATGAAATTGTTTTTGGCAGGGAGATGTGTGTTTGGAATGTCGCTAGTGGACAGTGCATTGAGAACGCAAAGCTTCCTTATAGGCACACAGCAATCTATGTAAGTATAGCAACTTTTCATTGAATGTCTGTTCATTACAAGAGGAGTTTGCTTTATTAACATGATTTTTCAGAAGCATAGTTTTAAACATAGCTAAAATAGACTTCAAAGAAAACTTGTTGCATTAGCTTAGTTATTTTTCCTTTTGACCTTCTTCTAAGAAAATAACTAGAGTTTATGTTCATCTGTACTCATTATTCAAATCAAACTGATTTTAAGCCACAGATGTCTAGAATGCCATGTCACTTAATGTATTATAAAGTTTGGTCATCAGGTAAAGTGCCACTGTCTTGTAATCTTTACTTTTGTCCTGTGTTAAAATGGCACAGGAACTTCAAGTTTAATGTTAGTTTTTTGATGTATTTTTGAATTACATGCAATCAAGGCAAATATAGTGAGCCAGTTTGCATATCTTATTTTCAGACATGTCTGAGAGGTTCTGATGCTTAATGGCTATCTTCTAAAAGACTGCTCTGCCCCACTTCCAAAAATGCACTTTCATTCATTGCAGAATTCAGGGGCAGATTACTGAGTTGTTTTTTTTCCAGAGGCCAAACTACTTTACTTTAAATCTTTCTTCAGATGATCCCAAGTTTTTGGCTTTAACTGTATCAGGTACACTAAATATCCAGATATTGGAGTATGAGGGAGTTTAAAATGTGTGTGCGTGCACAGGTATTATTTAGGAGCCCAGCATGTGTGAATTTGATTCAGAGAGATGTTTTTATTTCTGGAAGTATTAGTAAAAGAAGTTAGTTAATTAAAATGCTGCTTATGTTCAGTGAGGAAGTCTACAGTGGAACTAAGTCTCCAAATGATGAAAATCTGAGACCTCACTGAGTTCTCATGTGACTCTTAAACTATGGGTGAATTCAGCATTCAAATTCTTCAAATCTTCCAGAAGACATTGTGTTTTTCATGTCAATGTTTTGGTTGTGATGAATTCGAACATAATTGTCAAAGATAAAAAGAAGGAAAAGCTTAGGTAAACTACCAAATAAAAAATATTGATGAATAGCTTCTTAACAATGTATATGTTTACTTATACATACACATTTCAGTGCATATATAAACAGCATAAAAAGCTATTCCTCTAATTTGTATGTATATATAATAAAGCATATATGCTTTTGTTTGTACATACACACAATATTAATGTCCCCAGTTATGTAATTGAGGCACAGTATAATGTGTTGCTTAATTAGACCTTAATGGTGAGTTATGGAGAAGTTTGCAAAGAAGCAGACAGATCTGGCCTAGCTGATTATCTGATAATCTGTGTCCTTTTGTGATGATCAGAAACAGAAGCTTAATTCTTATCCTTCAAGTAGGAGAAACAAATACTTCAGAAGTGTTACTTCTCTATTAAGAGGTGAAAAGTCTAATTATGGCTAGATAATTATTTTTCATCTATAGTTTTGACAAGATGGCTAAAGGAAAATATGAATATCTAAGAAAACTTTCATAGGAAAGAAAATAACGTGACTAGGACAAAAAGTTATTCTTAAAATTCAATTTTCAAGTATTAGTAATTGCTTATTTGTTTTGCTGTGGGTCTTTTGTTTGTCCTTTTTTTCCTTTGAAGAATAGCTCTGTGGTATAATAGGACCTGAAAAAGCATACTTTCATACAGAACGTAATCGCTTGGGAAATGTAGTGCATGCTGTCTTTGATAACATCACTGTTTTAAAATGTTGCTTTATTTTTAATTAATGCTATCTTATTTAGTGTTTCTTTTTGTTCAGTGTAGATGGTTCCGGCGTAAATTGCAAATATCAAGCAGTACTAACAATATTTGCAGTTTGAAATGAAACTTAACACCAGGGTCAACTCCTAACCATTTGTGGGACCTTAAGCAGTGTGGAATCTCTTCTTAGAGGACTGGCTATACAAATATTCCTGTTCTAGCCTAGTTTAAGAGTACCAGTTACAAATGTTTCCTATTTCTAAGCATTTTTTCTTCTTGTTGTTTATTTCTGTGACAAGAGTTATCCTATTCTCACTTACTTATCTTTTGATTTTAGACTTCAATTATTTAACTGATAGTCTGAGAATTATCTAGCTAAAATTAGTACAGAGAATTTGAAGCAAAAGGCAAAATTCTAAGGTTATTGGATATTTGTCTCTGACTACATAACATCCTTAAAAAATGAGAGCTTGAAAGCTTTTTTAGATGCTATTGCTTATGTATTCATAGCAATTGTGTACAACTACAAACAGATATAACATGAAATGCAAATATGTTTGCACTTAAGACCTCACAAAAAGTCTTCATAGTCAATCTGCACCCTTGTAATCTGTTGTCAAGTACTTTTGTGTGTGTTTATTTGATTTTTGAGAACGAATCGTTCTTTTGAACACCAAAGCAATTAGTGTCATACTGAATAATATCTCAGAGTAGAAATTATTTCTGGAAAATAATTGAAAATTCATTATGAATCCTATGTGGTTTTTACATGAATTTTTTTCCCATGTCTTTATGTACCTCTTGGTAATGAGAGTTTGATCTCATCTCTCTCCAAACACTTGATCGCAGAGAAACAAGTAGCAAATTCCTTAGCAATTTATAATTAGGATTAACACCTTGATTGTTTCCAAAAATCCTAGTAGTCAGGCAGGGCAGATAGCACTTTTAATATTAAGTACCTCTTTTAAAATAAGTCTATATTAAATTATTATAAATGTATGTGGAACACTTGTATCATAAGCAAAATGGTATATTGACTCATGCTGTTTACTGTATATTTTTAGTAATTCTTTGATTGTTAAATAAAAATCCAAGTATGATATGCTTAATGTAAAAAATATGCATGCGCATTTGCATAGCTCTGTTTGCTGACTCTTCTCTCCATTTGCACAGTACTACCATTGTTCATTCCGAATGACAGGTGAAGGCTGGCTTCTTTGTTGTGGAGAATATCAAGATGTTCTTATTATTGATGCTAAAACTTTGGGTGTTCTACACGCTTTGTCTTCTCAGTCTTCTGATTGGATAAATTGTATGTGTATTGTTCACTCTGCAAGAATTCAAGGTATACATTATAGATGTATTTCTGTAGGTCAATTTACATAATATTTGTATAGGTAGTAGAATCTTAGATTTACAAATATCTAATGCTTTACAGAGCAGTTATGTACAGGATGTTAATATTTCATTGTTGGTACCTTAAAAGGTGTTTACGTACTCTTAATGCCGGTCATGTTTCATTCAATATCTTTCTTAGAGGAAAAACAAATGATCTCTACAATAGTAAGTAACTCATTAATCTGATGTGTAATTACAAATTAATTTGGTAATATCAGGGAAATTATTGGGTGTTGAACCCCTATTTTATCTTCTATTGGAACATAGCTATGAAGCAAAATAGTTATTCACTATTTGCTTGTATGCTTTGTATTTCAATGTACAAATTAGTTGTTTAATATTTCATTTAAATAGAATCCATCAGGTTTAGTGCTGTGTACAACACCAGTGTCTATACCAAGATTCTCCTTCGGTGTTAGGCACTGTTTGGACTTGGTTTCAAATTGTCTCACTGTTGCCTTTTCACAGAAGACTCGTTGGTTGCAGTGTCTATAACTGGAGTTCTTAAAGTATGGGAGCTATCTTCATCTCTGACCAGCATACAGG
This sequence comes from Anser anser, assembly GCF_964211835.1. NCBI lineage: Eukaryota > Metazoa > Chordata > Aves > Anseriformes > Anatidae > Anser > Anser anser. The sequence continues at coordinate 19,556,658 of NC_139730.1, forward strand.
TCAGTTTGTATGAGCTGTGAAATGATAATTGGAACAATAACAAACACAGTAATATCCTCAAGTGAAGGATGTACTGAAACAGTACAAATAAGTGAGAATCTTCTGGATGTGCATTAAACCAGATTGATTAGTATTGTCTGTGTCCTTGATGAAGATGTTAGTCCTCACTAAGTTTCCAAAAAATTCTGAGGAGGAAAAAAAAATCCCCCTATTGCAATTTAAAATTATTTGAGCCATTGGACAGCTCTTAACTTGACTCTGCAGTCTTCTACCCAGGCTTCATATCTTTCCATATTCTGTGGTGCTGAAGCTGTAATGCTTTTCTACTGTCTCAATAATGTCACTCAGTTCTTGGAACCCTTTCATTCCTTTAAACTCAAAGCTCTTTAAAATTTACTCTTTGTACTTCCTCTTCGTTCTTGTTGCTTTTTCTCAAAATGGTCCTCTAGACTTGCCTCTATTTTTTTTATCATACTGTCTTCACTTGGAAAACTGTTACTGTGTCATGACCTATTTGTCCATCTTCAAACTCACTCATTCTCTTCAATTTTATGTTAATATCAACAGCTGTCACTTGACATGCACAGGTACTAGAATATGAATACAGTGGTTTGGTTTGGATGACTGGGAATGCAGAATATTCTTTAGCTGTTTTGAATCTGATAATGTCACTCTATGGGTGGTTGTAGCTATTTTTTTGACTGAAGAATACTTAGTGTATATTCATGGCAGCAGATTCAATCCATAATCTGCCTCTAGCTCTTTTGCATGCTCATTATCACCTCAAGTGAGATCAAGATCTGAGTCATGCAGAGTGTATTCTGGTTACATGGTACTTGTGAACCCTACTGCACACTACTCATGAACGCTGTTCTCCTATCACAATTTTAATCAATAATAAGTTGTTTTACGCTTTGAAAATACGTGTCAAAACATTTTTTCAATGTTTATTTCTATTCTAAAAGTTAAGCTATCTGGAATAATTCGCATGGCTTTTTTTTCCTGTTGTGCTGTGAAGGAGAGGCAAGGTGTGTGTGAAAAGGAATCAAAATCTCTGGACTGTTTAAACTGTCAAGCAATACGGTTTTGCACTTACACAGAAAGGCTCCTTCTAGTTGTGTCCTCCATATGCTGGCAGGTATGTTATTGAGCGTTATTCTTATTTAATTTTGTTAATAACTTTGAAAAGCTGATTAATTCTCCCATGAAAATACTACTTTCTCTTCAGTTAAAATGCTTGCTAATGGTCAGATGTGTGCTGTCCTCCCTCCTGTTATTTTAACTCTTTGACTGAGATGAGTGTTTATTTTTAATTAATGTATTTCTGCTTTAAAAGTTTGTCATTAAATTAATAGGATAGTAAGTATATTTCAAGTATTACTCACACTTAAAGAAAGGGGTATATTATAGCCTTCTCAGCAGTGCATCTCAAAAGGCGACAAACGCATACTAGGAGGACATGTAAGTATTAGAATGAGCCCAGAGGAGGGCCACAAAGATGATTAAGGTGCTGGAGCACCTCTCCTACAAAGACAGGCTGAGAGAGTTGGGGTTGTTAGTCTGGAGAAAAGAAGGCTCTGGGGGAAACTTATTACAACCTGCCAATACCTAAAGGGGAGCCTACAGGAAAGCTGGAGAGAGACTTGGACTCATTATCAGGGAGTGTAGCGATAGGGCACAGAGTAATGGTTTTAAACTAAAAGAATAGATTTAGATTAGATATTAAAGAATTTCTTCCTTATGAGGGTGGTGAGGCACTGGAACAGGTTGAGAGAATCTGTGGCTGTCCCATTCCTGGAAGTGTTTAAGGCCAGTTTGGATGGGGCTTTGAGCAACCTGGTCTAGTAAAAGGTGGCCCTATGGCAGGGGTATTGGAATTAGATGATCTTTAAGGTCCCTTCAAATCCAAGCGACTCTATGGTTCTATACACAAAAAATGTTTAAGTATGTCAGAGGTAATCACAGTCAGCAAGTCCTCAGTAACTAGAAGCCTTTGTTTCATCAGGGCCAATAGCCTCAGTACCATTAACAGTAGCCAGCAAAAACAAACAGCCCAGACTATCACTTTCTGTTTTAGCTGTAAGAAAACAGATGATTGTGTAGTTACTGAAAGAGTAATTTGGTGTTTTTTAAAGTTGATCTAAACCATGGTGTGGAAACTCAGTATTTTTCACCTTGGTTGTGACATTCCTCTGGTGCTAATAACTCAAAATTATTTTAATATAAGGACCTGATCCAAACAGTACAGTCTGGTGAGTGGGGTATGGAATTCACATAGACTTGAGTCAGCTTTAACTAATACACTTGTAGGATATTCTTTAGACTTCTCTTGTGCTATTTAAAGTCTGTACACAAGCACTGATAAGTTTTCTATATAGAATAGATAGGTTTTATGTGGAATGAAAGTAACATTCATTGTTTTCTATAAATTTGTACGTTTTTTGCAAGAGACGCATGTTTCTTGTAATAATTCCACTATGCATTTGAGTATTTTACTGATCAAAGCAGTGGCATAGATGTAAGTTGTTTATTTTAAACTTTTGTGTGTTAATGAATATATAGTTTTAAAGAAAAAGATGATATTACTCCTTAATGAGAAAGGTATGTGGTATGTGTCGTAGAGATTCATGTGTGCTTAGTGACTCAATTTATAGTAATGAAAATATAGAGGAAATTAGCTAGAAGGTCCTATGTTCCATATGAGCAATTCGTAGAAAGTTTTTGGAATGAGAATTTCTTCAAACTGTTGGAATAAGTTATTGAATGTGGCTAAGAGAACTCTGTATGAGGCTATGAGGAACATGCACAAACAAACTATCTTAGGTTGCCTTGCTCATATCCTGTTCTGGTTTAAAATGGCAAGGTCAGAGGAAACAAGCTATTTTTTTAGTCTTCATAAGTGGAAAAGCTACGAGAATTATCCCAAGCAAATGGGTTTATATGTATGTTTTATGTATTCTTTACTTTCAATTTGTGAAAAATAAAAATCTGTTTCCCAAACACAGAAGAAAATCTGTTCTGTTAAAATGTGCTTTGGTTACACCAGCAGATTCTTTTACAGAATTCTTAAAGAATACCAACAGAGGTATTAAGTGTCTATCAGACTTCAATGTCATATTTGTTACATACTAAATTCATTATTACTAATATTTACTGGTCTGTTACGTTATATAATAAAAATGCAAAGCAAAACCTAAACCCTATCTAAAATCTACTAATATAGTAGAAGCCTTTGATTTTATTTTTTGTCAGTTTATCTTTGAGATATGTTTTGATTCTGATATTATGGTATTTTGATGGTATAAAAACTGCTTTGGCTTTATAAGAGGTAGTTTCACTACAAAGTCAAGCTAATGTTTTACTTACTGATCCTTTGCACAAAACTAGATGAATTGAAATGAATCAGTACTGTTTGTTTATATTTTACTGTTTTTTTTCTCTCTGATCTTAGGTTTATGATTATTGTGATTTCTCCTTGCTGTGTACTGAGTTCAGTAAAAGTGGTCAGTGCTTTGCTGGTGGAGAAGTACTAGCAGCTTACAGACTTATCATCTGGACAGAAGATGGTTACAGTTACATTTACCAGCTGCTAAACAGGTGGGCTCAGATGGGAAATTCACACAAAAAGTTCAGGTACAAGATGAACTTTGGGAGGTTTATTATGGAAAATCTCTGCATGTTGCAAATGATCAAAAACCTGAACAAAACCACTTTGGCACTCAAAGATTTACCCTGAATTTGACAGCCCTTAGCCTTTGTTTGGCACAGCAGGGGACACAGGAATAAGATTAGCCATGTAGAACTTGGGCAGCTGGTGCTGTGATTTCACAAAGTCGCTTGTAATTGCTTGGTAACTTTTAATTTAATGTGTGGATCTTGGACATTACCGTTCTGTTTTCTAAAAATGACTTTTTAAATCTCTTATTTTTAAATTATGCAGTGGGCTTTCTAAAAGCATATATCCTGCAGATGGGAAGGTGCTGAAAGAAACTGTTTATCCTCATTTACTCTGCTTTACTGGTCTGAAGGAAAATAAGGTAAATTCATAAAAGTTTACAGTCAGCTTCAAAATCTACTGTATGTTTTTAGTAAATTACCAGAATGATCCCTAAAAATTGTTTAAATATTAATGAATTTGAATGTTGTATAAAACGAGTAAGGCATTCCTTCATTTTAACACTTATTTGTAAATTTGGAGATGTTCATAATGTATTGTCTTAATTTCTGGCAATTTTTCACAGAAATCCTGTCTTCAGCTACAGACTTTTTTCTGATTTTGTAATAGAGGGAGAGCTTTTCTTTAGGTGGTCTAAAATAGCTTTAGATCTTTTTACTTGCACATCTGTAAACAAAAGCAAGCAAAATGTAAGCAAGTTGTTTCATTCTTCTATTAAGAAATGCATGCATGTTTCAGTGAAATTGTATAAATAGGTTGTTCCCATGTATACCTATCTTAAGCTGAAGGGGTTTGAGTCTGTGACACTTTATTTAGAATACTGTTATCTTGAGCCTTCAGAGGCATAATCACATGCCTAACTTACACTGTGAGCAGACTGACAGTAGTCAGACTGCATAAAATAGACACACAACTCTTCAGAACTATGGCCTCTGCCTTGAAGAAGCTTCTTTGGTAAGAGAAGAGGTAGAATTAAAGTAGGTGATCTTTACTTCTGTTTAAGAATTCATGATTGGCAGGGTATATCACATCAATTTCAAATTTCAAAGTTACTGCTTGGATGAGTTCACTTAAGCTATTTTGTTTGAAATCTGCATCTTGGTTCACTGTTTTGCCTTGTGTGACCAGAGTGAAATAGATAAGGAAAAACAGCTGACAGAAAAACTGAAAAATGGATAGAAGTTAGGAAGTAGAAAATCTGTGCGGGGGTTTCTTTCTTTTGCAAAAATAGAACAAAAATAAATCTAGCCCTTTAGCACAGCAACAAAACTAGAATCAAAGCCATTCAGTTACAAAACTTCTTTGAAATTGGTTTTGGAAGATGTGAGGTTAATTCCTGTAAGCATTGCATTTTTGTATTTGCATAAGAACTCAAGGAAGTCTTTAAACAGTTTCTGAAGATATGCAAGGGGGACTTTTTTTTAACTCCTGACTAGAAACACTGTCAAATGTGTGTTTTTTCTAATGTTTTTTTTCTTTCCGTTGACAATTAAGCTCTTAGAAAGCATTTGTATTGCATACTTTTCTGAAGCCTGACAGATATCTATTTCAGCTGAAGGAGAATAGAACAATCGAGTCATGTCACCCCCAACAATCCTTCTGATCTAAAAACAGTTGTCCTAACTGCAGAAAGATGCCAAAAGGTCATCTATCATGGGGGAAAATAAATAACCAGAATGCATGCAAATACAAGGGTTACAGTGATGGAAGGAAGATATGTTGACCCCCTCCAAATGTATCCGTTTTTAATAATGTCCAATACTATTTTCTTATATTTCCGCTCATGTATTTACCCTCCTGCCTGAATAATTTCTATAGCCAATTTGTATGACACAACAAAACTGCCTAAACCGGTCTAAACTAAAATGAATTACAGTAAACATACCTGGAGATTCCTTATTTTGTTAACTTCCAGTCGAGGAGGATACTCTAGTTTTGAGCCTCTAGAAGTTTCCCCTTAGACACTTCACTTGTGGTATTTAATAGTTTCATATTTGGGAATGAAGGTTATTTAACCACTAAATCTTGACAAGTCACCAGTAGATTGTCACATAGTCTAGGTGCAACTGACAGGATATAAACTTTGTTATACTTATGGACAAAGAAAGTGTACAGATTTCTAGTACTCATGGAATATTAAAAACATTGTTTTTCTGAGATAAATATACTCCAACTTTTAAAATTGGAGGACAGCTTATCCTGTCCTTGCATTATTTTAAAATTGCAATATATAAACATATCATCATATTCTGTACACTGCTGATAATATGGGGTCTTCACTTAGAGGCAGTGAACCTAGGGATCTCTCCAAGTAGGTTTTTCCATTTGAGATGTAGGTTCAGCCAAAGGTACTGGCAAAGCAGAGATCTTTGAGGGGCTTGTACCAGGCAGAGTAGACCTGGTCTGATCAGAGCTTAGTGACAGCTGAGTGTTCAACCTTTGTTTTAGATTTCTATGGCTTTTGATGTCAGAAACTTTGAATTTGCAATTAATTATTGCATTATTTTATCAGTTCTTCCACAACAGAAGACTGATTTACTGTTGTGTTTTTTTGTTTTATTTTCTTTGGTAGAATTTTCCTTTTGTTATGGGCTTTCTGAATGAAAGGAAGGAGCCTTTCTATAAGATTCTTTTTTCTGGTGAAGCTTCAGGAAGAATCACTTTGTGGCATGTTCCTGATGTCCCTGCATCAATGTTTGATGGTTCACCAAAAGGTCTGGAAAATCTATACTCTCAATACAGTCTCTTTAGTTATGTCTTTAAGTCAATTTTCATGAACACTTATTCTTATGGAAAAAAATTTAACTGAACAAATCTACTTCCACCTGTCCATGAACACATCTGTACTAAACATCATCAAAATTTGCTTAGCTGATCGTACTTGTGGCTTTTCATGGACAGGTAATGAGAAAAAAAAATTAGTGAGAAGATATGATCCAATGTTGGAATGGCAACTCACTTTCCAACTTCAGGATGCAGAAGGGATAAGTTAGGGAAATGATGGAGAAACTAAAATGTATGTTTGGTTTTGAGTTAAAACAAATGATCCTGCCTCTCTCCACCCCCTTACCCTCACCCCCTCTCCAGAGATCCCAATTGCAGCAATATGGAGTCTTCAGGATAACTTTGATAAAAACCTTTCCATGTCAGAGGGCATTATTGATCATCTTTGTGCATCTAAATATGGAATAGAAAATGCAGTTGTGACTTCCTCTGTGTACATACCCAGCCTTGATAAACTTGTCTGTGGCTGTGAAAATGGGGAAATTTTCGTAACACTAGGCTTAAAAAGCGCAAGAGCAAGACTCTTAGAAAATGTGTCTTTGAAAGGTAAGTTTTAACAATTTTACCTATTATCTCAGCCAAGCACAGAAAACTTCATACTTCCAATATCCCCTTCAACGAGCCCTGTAAATATTCTCTGAAAGTGAAGGTGATGGTCGGGCTCTGAATGAGAAAAGGAAGATGATGGGCTTTACCCTCCCTCTGTAGATGACTTACTAAGATACAGTTTAGTACCACCAAGGTGCTTTGTGCTGTTAGGAATCTGGGAATGGCTGCAGGTATGAAATCACCTGGAGCCTGAGTTGCAGGATGTCATGACAGGGGCAGTATTCATCTTTATTTTCCCTCAAAAAGATCTTTCCACTGAAGGAATGAAAAGGATACATCTTAGTAGTTGAATCCTAGAATGTAGGTCTTTGTCCTCCCTTTTGGGAACATGTCTAAAATTGTTTGATCCTATGCATGTCTTGCCTAAAACTCATTGGAATTGTATTTGTTTTCTGAATCAACGTATTAGCAAATGTGTTTTTACTTAAATTTAATACTAACAACCTTTATTTTTAAAGAACAAAAATATTTTTGTTTCAGGTAATCTATCTCATAAAGTTTTGAATGGTCATAGTAGCAGAGTCACATGTTTACTTTATCCACATGATAAATCAGTCAAGTTTGATCCAAGCTGGCTGCTATCAGGGGGACAGGATTCTGTTGTGATCTGCTGGAATATATTTACTGGAGAAATCTTGCACCAATTTATTCTGCAAGCTGGTCCAGTGACAGAGCTATTGCGATCTCCAGAAAACTTCAAAGTAAGTAAAAACATAATAAAAATGTATCAAATGTAGATACAAATATATATAAACTTATGCGTGTGTGTTAAATATACTTGTATATATGAGAAGGAAACACTACCTGGTGGTACTTCTGTGATACTTTGTCTTTGATTTACATTCACTAATCAATTAATCGTCTTGTTTGAAAGTTACTTTTAACTTTAAGGGGGTGTCTTTGCTAATTTGTAATTTCAGAGGTTCAGAAAAGTGCTAAAAAAGTGATGTAGTAAGTTGAAGTTCTTAATGTCTACTCATAATTTTTTAATATCATGATTATCAAGCTATTTTAATCTGTTTATCTATTTCTGAAGCTGAAAAGTGTGATCAGTAAGGTTAGGGATTTGAATGCAGTAAGACAAGAATTAGACCAATAGTATTTCAATCTATATGGTTGTATTTGGTTCCTGACAGATCTCTGTGGTCCTTTGTATGTACACACTTGTGTTTTATAAGCTTTAGAAAAACCTGATTTGTTTTAATTTAATTTTGAAGTAAGTATTCAGGAGAAAAAAATTACTGAAACCTTTATGAAAAATCACTGAAATTGCATTCCATTGCATTCCATGGGGTTGGGATTTCATTTTTCTTAGCCTATGAAGACATTTGATACTTATCTTATTTACTTATTTGATACTTATACTTGGCTGAGAGTTTACTTAATGATAACATTAAGATTAAGTAGTCTACAAGACCTTTAGCAGTGATGTGATTGAATACCTTCTAGAGGCCTGTCAAAAGTTCTTAATGTTTGTAAGGTTCCTTAGCACTTTTTCTGGAATCTAGGTAGGATTTAATACCTGCTTGGATGATGATTCAGTTCTCTTTAAAGGGCAGAAATTTTTCATAGTGTGAATTCCTTTACGTCACCAAAAATTATTAGCGGAAAGAGGAGGCTTTGCAGAATCAGTTCCATACAAATTAAAATTTCCATTTAAAAAAGTTGCATTTAAATTAAACAGCAACATACCTGTTTTTCATTAGAAATATATTGCCCTTGGCTTTTGTGCCTTAGGACTTGATATAATTTTATATCACATGATTAAGAGTTCGGCTTAAGTTAATGTCTTTACTACTTTCTCTTCAAGGATAACTGCAAATAATTATATATTTGGTTATATAATCACTGTTTTGTCAGGTTAAGTACAGTGGATTAATGGTATTTAAATTTCTCATATTTGAAAAATCAGCAGGTTGTGTATCTTCCTATTTGTGTATTAGTTGTACAGCTAGCCTGCTAAAAATGCATTGGAGAAATAGGCTGAAATAAAATATTTTCCCAAACTACTATGTTTCAGGAAATAAATCACTAGGCAACTTGCTCCAGTCTTGTAACAGTGGTGTGGTCATAGCTGTTGTTGCAGTACTGATAATGAAGTTCTTAATCTGTTCTACAGTTTAAAGATCACAGCATAGTGTGCTGTGTGTGCAATGATCACTCAGTAGCAATTCTACACCTTCAGAAGAGAGAGTGTCTCCTACATGCCAGAAAGCATCTGTTTCCTGTGAAGAAGATCAAATTTGACCCTGTTGAAAATCTGCTAATTGTTGGATGTGAAGATGATTCAGTGTATGTTTGGGAAATAGAAACAGGTAATAAGTTATATGTTCACTTTAAGTTTTGCCTGTCTGTCATGTTAGGCTATACAAACCTAATTTACAGATGACCGAAGCAGAAGTACTAACATGTAGAACATTTTAATTAGGAAGCTTAAATTTTATATAACAAACAAGATATAAAACTTCCATATGATTCAAGATATGTCACTAATGACATAAAATAGCTTATGTCAGATCCTGACAATTGGATCATTAGCTGATGTTGTAGTGAATTGAATATTTCTGGAAGCCATGAATAAAAACAATGTGCTCTCTTGAATTAACAAAAGAAATTTACTGTTTTAACAATACCAAATTATAGCATGAAGTTCTGCTTTCTTCAGCAAAATTAATTTGAAAAATGTTAGATATAATTGTGAAGCTCACAACTGTGTAGTTTGGAAAACTAAAACTGAGTATTCCAAGTTAAATTGTAGATTTCCTCTAAATTAAGACTGATTCACAAGTGTAATAAATGCAGTTATTTGAACTTTGACACAGAACATTGGAGAATGTACTGGCACTGGAGGTTGCAATATAGTGTTTCTGTGCTGTTCAGAGTAACATGCCTTGTGTGGTGGAAAGAATACATAATGAGTCTAGAACCACTGAAATGCAGAGCATATTAATACTGTATGAAAACAGTTTTACATGTGTCCTGTGTAACACTGAAACCACAGCTTACTACACAAATCATTTCAGTGCAGTCAGTGTCTAGGCTGTGTTTACTTCAAAGTCTACAGTTATAGAAAAGAAGTGTTTAATGAATTATATAATCATATAAGGGATCTGGTTGGAAGGGACCTTAAATGTGTATTGTTAGAGAAGGCCATGTCAGCACAGGAAAAAAAGCATTTTGCAAAATTAAGTGATGTTTAAGCACTGTAGGGCTTGGAATTTACTCCTGACAGTAGGGATACTTTCACTACACTGTGGGGATAAGAGGTTCTTCCTTTTTTAAAAAAAACAAACAAACTCATGGGCAGTACTTATTGTGGAGTGAATTCAGTGTTTCTGCTGTGTGTGCTTAGGAATGTGGAAAATTATTTTGACTCTAAAAGTCTGTAGAAAAGTAAAGCTAAAATGCAAACTTTTGCAGTCAACTATAAAAGACTAATCCTTTCTGTCACAATGCAATGAGCAAAGCAGACCAAGAAGTTAAGGGACTGAAAGGGAGACAAATACACCTCAGTTGCTGCATCTGTATTCTAGTGCAACTAGATAAGGTCATGTGAAAATAAAGTGAATTCTTTGTGAATCACTGAGATTTAATAGTGTAAGATTTTAATGATACCAGGGAGACAAATCAGAGTATATTTCTGTCTCCTTTAGCTATGAAAATAATGCCTGTTTCAAAGGAAGTAAAATGGATGCCACTGCTCATGTATATTATATAACCAAAGTAAGGGTGAAGATAGTTAAAAGTACCTTTATTTGATGTTTTTGTATCTTTTGCTACTAGCATCAGGCCAGAAGGAGAACTACAATCACCACAATTAAGGAATATCTGGTACATAAGGGATGCAGTTATTCGCTACATTAGCGAATAGCTTCTGTATTCCTCTTCTGTATTGGTGAAAATATATAGCTGAAAAATATAGCTGAAATATAGCTGAAAAAATGGTATCTAGAGAGAATACCCGGGAAAGCCTACTAGGATATGCTGTAGTTGGTTTAATGTAAATTATACATTTATTGCAGGAGAACATGAGGTCATAGCATTGATCCTTAAAATTGGCCTGACCTAGATCAGGAGCTATGTAGATACTTCAGTATCACTCAGGCAGACAGAGCATTATTCAGATGTACGGGGAAAGACGTATACAGCATCACAGACAAAACTCAGCAGGAATGAAGCAGACTTTCATTACAGTTTCATCTGTTGGTTAATGGATAGACATGCAAAGTACTACTTGCTGATGCAGTTACTTGTGAGCATGTCCCCTGATATTTAAAGAGGATAGAGTCTAAGTGACAGCCTTGTGTTTGGATTCCATTATGGATATGAACGTAAGATTAAAATGTTAGTCATTTCTATAGTCAAGAAGTATTTCTCTTCTGGCTATACTGTTAGTGTCCTGACTGAAGCTTTGCCTCCTTAAGTGAAAGTCAACAGAGGACCTGATTTTGTGTCAGGCTCATATATCACTGTTTGAAGTTTTTTTTAAATTAAAAAAAAAAAACACAAACAGTTATTGTGCATCCAGAGTTAATGGATAACTGGGAAAACAGCCAGTCTGTTTATAATTTTGGGATGTGAATTAAGGAATTTCTATGAATATTTCAATATTTACACTGCTGTAGAGTCAGCAGTAATTCTGCTGAATTTGACAAATGACTTCACAAAAGTTTAGGGGCATCTAGTACCTATCACTGTCTTTCTGTGATACCAGTTTAGCTTCAAAACTGTCCTACCAGGTAATTAAGAGGATGAACCCTTAAGCAAATGACTTTGTTATACATTACAGTTCATCTTCCAAGTTCCTATGAGTGAGGCCAACACTTCTCAAAAAGCATTTAGAAGCTAAAAATGTCTTTCAGCAGGCTTTTATTTTCTTGTTTTATGGGATGGGAACATTGTTACAGATTAAATCTAAAGCAGTATTTCTTCATGTGCAACCTGTAGAATTTTCATAAGATTGCTGAAGATACCTTATTTTACCTTGTAAATGGGAAATTGCCAATGGGGATGATGGGCTGCCTATATTTAAAAAAAGGCATTTAATGATACTTTATACTGAAATGCATTAACTGACAAGAGTTGACTAAGTGGAATTTACAATTTACCTTAAATAACTTGGCATTTATTTACACTTAGATATCTACCTATAAACTAGTAGTTTAAGCTCTGTCTTTAATGAATAGGAGGAAGTAGGAATAAGCACAAGTGCTTATATTTTCTCCTCCAATGACTACAAGAAGAGTCGGGGGGTGGGGGGGGGGATGTCTAAGTGAATTGTTTACTGCTGTTACAAGTCCAGAATAAGATGAATTGAATTGAATCCTTAGTACTTTGATTTATAGAACTAAGTAAAATTATTCTATGATAAATTTAAATGTTGCTGCTGAGCGCACATGTAAGTAGTAATATAGATGTTATGAACTAATATTTGTGTAGTTTAACATATTTTGCCTACATTTTAATATATGGAAGCAGAGACTTTCCATTAAGGTGGAATATCTTTCCATGGCAATAAATATTGATGTAATAAAACATGGAATATTAACATAGCATGTATACAAGATACATTCCAAACTGTTGTACTAGAAGACAAATATGACAACCAATAACAAATTTTATTTAAATTAGAGTGCAGCATGTTTTTTTCAATAGCCACCACTTGAAATCAGCTCTTATCTATTGCTCTTACTATCTTCTCAGGAAAATGCATTTTTGAGGTTTTTTTAAAAAGGTAAATATTAGTATAAGATGCAGCAATAATAGGATCAGTTTTCTTTCTGATTTAGACACCATATTTATGGAGCCACACTTCTATCTAATATATATGGAGACTGAGGAAAGAGTGGACAGACTTTAAATAGCACCCTTCATTTGATGGAGGTAGATTTAGTTTTGAGTTAGTATTAGTTTAATATGAATTTATTCATCATGCTTGCAGAATCATCTAGTAACTTACTATATTTTTTTCCCTGTGAGTCTCATTCTGTTTTATTATTTAACAACATGCTTATTGTGAGTTAAAAATAGAATAATGTAGCTTAATCTTTTAGTTCCACTGTCACAATAGTAATATACAGATGTGATCCGTTTCAACTAATGGTAATGGTGGTTTTACTATAGCTACTTTAAATGGGAACTGTTGGGAAATATGATTCATGAGGCATTGACTTTTTTGTTCATCTATTTTAATCACTCTTCTTCTGAACTGGTTGTTATTATTTATTATGAACTTACCTCTTACCTTTTACATGTTAATGTTCTGTACCATTTATTCCATGCAGGATAATTAAATTTGTTATAACAAAGGAAATAATTATAGCATTCTGAAAAATAAATTGCTAAAGAAAAACAGGTTAAAGTAGCTATATAACTATGCTTGAGATATGTTTGAAGGAAGTAAAACTTGTAAAATTAAGCTTTGAAAGGTAAGATCACCTGTATAAATCTAACTGCACAAATTCCTTCAGTGTTTAGTTTTCTCATGCACCTCTGAACGCTGGAGGACACTTACTAATGTGTAGAATTGCATAGTATTTTGTTTCTATCTACATAATGTGCTGCACTCCCAGTTTCTGTTACAGTGCTTCAAGCCTTTTATGAATATAATATTTTCATGTATTTTGCCATGATGGTTATCACAGTATGAGGGCTTGATAAGAAAGCTTTTGGCATCTTCCTGTCAGGTGCAGACTCACTGCTTCTAGCTTCTTCACTTAACACCTAGAGTATTCCAACGGCATATATAATTTTAAAATGTTATAATGTGCTGAATACATCATACTTGCATACACATGCAAGCTACCTCAACTGATATTCTTTGCTATCCCTTCCTGTCTCTGCAACTTTATGTTGATATTTACACAACTTTCTATGTGTGTATAGCTTTTCATAGAAGAAAATGAATTGCAATGACTTCTGTTCACTGAAGTCTATATATGCTGTCATAATGGGATGGAGTCTGTATAAACCTCTCCAGTTTGAGCAAACAGAAAGGGTAATGATGCTACATAATCCCCTTCAATAAAAGTTGCCACTATGGTGGGAGCAAGACATCAACATTGACGACATATTTAACAGAAGTGTTCTCTTCAGTTTTGAATCCATGCTCTAAGGCATGAAGATTTCATGCAACACCATGCGTTTCATGACTAATATAACAAAAATAAATGATCTCAAACACTTCTGCTGAGGGGGAAAAAAACCTACAAACCCAAGCACCTTAAGGTAGCTGTCAGGCATAGAATACTTTAGCTCAAGCACTTAAACTGCAAAGGTATTAGAAAATTAAAAAAAAAAAGTTAAAAAAGCACTTTAGTGAGATTGGCAGCCCTAAAATATGTAGTGTCAACCTACTACTCAAATCCATCTGCATGATCATTTTTATCACAAGTAAAATCTTAATGAAAAAATAGAGAAGTTAGTTCAGAAATATCTCAGAAAAATACTTCCTGCAATGTTATACTACATTAACTATATAATGTTACATGAACTCTTCTATTTCAGAAGCATCATTGCTGTGGAGAAAATGAAATTATTCTCATATATGTGGTTGTGTTATAGATCAAACTTTAGTCATATTGAAAGTCTGACAGTCATATATGCCAGAACACTTTAAAACACTATTTAGAGTTCATTTGTAGATATCACAGAATCGTCGAGGCTGGAAGAGACCTCCAAGATCACCTAGTCCAACCTCAGCCCTAACACTAACAAGTCCTACACTAAACCATATCAATAAGGGCTACATCTAAACGTCTTTTAAAGACCTCCAGGGATGGCAACTCAACCACCCCCCTGGGCAGCCCATTCCAATGCCTAACAAATATCTACGCTTCAATGTTTTTTTTACAACTGCTGCCAACAAAAATGCCTAAGTCTCTGATAAACTCTATGCTACTGTTATATGAGCTGCAGGATATGTAGAGTTTCCATTCTTTGTTTTAAAGGAGACCATCTTTCTAGTACATCTGACAGCTTAACTCAAAACAAATTAATCAGTTAAGAAAATTGAGCTTTAGGTTTCATTTAGTGACTATAAGGAAATAATCCAGGCAGTTTTAATGAAACTCTTAAAACTATAACAAAATAAACTTCAAGTTACTGTACCTTTATGCTTAGATAATTGTAGAAATAACCATAATTACTCCTCTCGCCCCTTTGTCTTTGCAAAACTTAGTGATTTACAGTCTCTCTTGATATCTCTCATTTTCCTTTTTTTGTCTGTCTTTTTATTTCATGTCATCAGTCAGACTAGATTTGAATGGAGAGTATGGCCTAGCTGGTAAATTCTGTGTTTGCTTTTCATATGCTGCAGGCTGTGGTGTAGCTAAGGTCAAGGTCATAGCAGTCACTGATTTTTTTTTCTCCTCAAGTGCCCTCTGCATAGCCTAAAGACATGGGCTGATTTTAAAAACAAAAAAAAAAAAAAACAGAACAAAACAAAAAAAAAACCTTTTAGATTCCTTGGTAACTACATCTGGTAACACTTTTGTGAAACACTACATGTGTACAGGAAGAATTTTTCATATGGTGCCCCATTATGTTCTTGGGAGCAAAAAAGACCTATTAATAACTTTCTGTGCAGTCTATTTATTTATTTATTCATATATTCCTGGTGAACAAAGTTTATCTCTAGGGTCCCATGCTCCTTGTCAGAAGTCTAAGTCACTTATACATTTGTAGGAGTAAGATGCAGTAACTGTGAAAAGGTTTTCTTAGAAATCCTTCCTGTGCAGTTCGTGTGGGTAGGGTAATGAACTTCATCTGTAACTAATGGTGTAACACAATTTTTCAAAAGTGCCAAATTCTGCAATAGGCATTTCAATCAGGTAACACTGAACTAGTTGTTTTATTAAACTCTTGTCAGATATTTGGCTAGTTAACGTTAAGCTTTCGATAAAATTGCGGTAGTTATTAATGAAAACAGTCAGGTAGTAGAGGGCTTTCAGAGATGCCAGAGTATCAGGAAGAGATGGTATATGACATGTTTTAACTTTTTTCCAAGACATCCTATATTTTGACTAAAATTTCTCTTGTCTAACCCTATACTTTAGAAAATGTTTACAACTTGTCTGTTTTGGTTTTGTCATTTAATTAGTCTTTTACACGCATTTTACACATACTCAGTTCATACCCACACAATATCTTTGCTTTCTTTATTCTAGAATTACACAAATATTGATAAATGATTTGTTTAAATAACATTTACTTTGTCAGGTACATGTCTGTGAATGCACCCATAATATGGGCCCTGATGTCTGCTTATACAAAAACCACTTTTGTTCATACTTTTTCTGATATTACAGTTAATAAATATCACTTGATACAAAACTATGGATCAAATATTAGGTACTCTGTTGCATTATTAGGAGTTAATTGAAGACTGAGAGGCTTATATCTCCCCTGAAGGGAGTGTTTTTGTGTTTAGAAAAAGACTAGTGATTTAGTTCTTCTGTTCTTAGGTCATGGTCTGACCTTCAGCATTACCAGTTAGGGCAGACGCCACGTGGGTTGACATCTTGACAACTTCTTGGTTTCCCCCTCCTCCTCCCCACTTCATGCTTAAGAGGCATCCTTAGAGAAAGGGAGAACCTGCTGTACACTATTGAACCAGAGGCAAAATAACTTATTTGGCCAACATTACTGTAGTTCTAGGAATATGCAGTGCAACATTAAAGAATGTCTAGTTTAACTAATATTTCTTTGTTAGTAGCTCTGTGCAGAAGTCATGTTATCATTTGCATTGTGTTACTTCGAACATCGAATACATTTTACGGTGATCCCATGATAGCTTCCCTGGGGACTCTCCAGTACCTGATCAACCCCTTTGTGAAGAACTTTTTCCTAACATCTAATTTGAACTTCCCCGATGCAGTGTTAAATTGTTCCTTCATGTCCTATCACCAGTCACAAAAAAGATCCTCTTCTGCTTTTGAGGAAGATGGAGACAGCAATGAGGTCACCCTTCAGTGTCTTCTCTAAGCAGAATTAATCAAGTATCCTCAGCTGCTCATTACAAGTCATACATGGAGACTGAAGTCCTTTTTCTAAGACACAAAGTATCAGCACTAACTTATTAGTTTAGCATTTTTTTGAAAATTCAAATGAATCATAAATGTGAAGATATATGCTTTTGAGTTTTTTCACGTATAAACCTTTAAGTTAAAACTTTGTTCTTTTTGTGTTATCTTGCAAGTAAGCCTTAGGTCAGTAAGTAGATTCCACTCAAATATTTCAGTTGTCTAAATTTGAGTAATTATTCAGTAACTTGGTGATATAGAAGATACTGGATCTTGGATGGGTCTGTTGAAGAAGCAATATCATCTTTTCTTCAGTATGGAGAAGCTAAGGGTGTGTGTTTTGTGCAGAGAATAGTAAGGTACATTTATATTTAATATATACTATATGAAACCATATATACTTATGTACTTATATTTACATATATTTCATATATATTCAGTGGAACATACATGAAATTAATTTTATATTTTCTTAAAAGTATGATTTCTTATAGTTGATAACTGATGTCCATTCTCTTATTGCTAATAATTAAGTAGGATATTAAAAAAACAGTAGTGGAAAGGAAAACTGATTGATATGGTCATTGCGGTCTGAAGAGTTCAACTCTATTCGATGTCTTTAATTCCAGACACTAAGGGATGATTGTCTTGCTCCACATTTAAGATGGCAATATAAAAATGGTTAAACTGCTTATCTTTACTAAGTTCAGAACTGTTCACTTCTTCAGTTTTTAGTACATATAATGTATGTCAGCAATTCCTGTTACAGGATTGTTGTCTTTAGCTGTTTAGAATAGTGGAGTGAAGAAGCAAATGGGAGTTCTACTGGCCATTCTTTCAGGGTATTTTGTTTGCGGCAGAAATCTTGAGATGAGGACTGTCTGTGTTAGAGAACTTTTCTGCCTACACTGTGTAAACATGCACTACATAGATAATATTTCACGACTTTCCTTTACATTGTTCTTTATTGCTTTTTTTAACTTAAGAATATTCTTACAAACTTACTAAAGCAGTTCTGAAGATGTGTATTCTGAAGAATGTCAATAATGTTCACTGGTTGGACTATGGGACAGAAGTCTTCTGAATGTGAAAATCACAGCAGTGTCTGCCAAGTCCATTTTCCTCAGTGACGACTACTCTACATGCTCTTGTATACAGTGCTGAAGTCATAGTAAAATATAATTTCAGAAATAAATGCATTTCAATAAGTGGGATATTATTTGGTCTATCCCGTCTATATTTGTTAGATTTTATTTATTTACCTCTTTGTCTTGAGATTGGTTTGAACTGTGTATTTTTACTTAACACAATGCTTGTTCCATCTGGTTTATGCTATTTTATATTTGTGGTAGAGCTAGCATTTTAGAGATTTTTTTCAAGTAAAGTGCTTGAATACTGTCTTGAAGCAGGATGGCAGACTGCTTTAAAAATAAAAAATAAAGCATTTTGTAGTGAGGAATGTGTAAGTTGTTTCTCTGACTCAACCAGCACAGAAAAGAAGTAGGTGGAAGTTCTTCAGATGAAAAAGGTATTTATGGAAAGGAATATTTTGATAGCAAATAAAACACCAAGAAATAGCTAATATCATGCAGATGATAGTTGGTCTGAAAGGTGATGTTTTTTATTTTGGCTACTAGTAAACTTAAAGAAAAAGACTTGTTCTTAACCGCATGTTCTTTTTAAATATCATCAATTCTAAAACCATATTTCAATCACATAGATCACCTCTGCTACAAAATTCAGCTGAGTTACTAGGTCACAGCAGCACTGCAGTATTGAAGATGTCTTTTCAATACTTTAGCTGTGACAGCAAACAGAAAGCACTGGAGCCTGATGATATGACAGGTCATGTGATGTCAGTGAATACCTTGTCTTGAAAAAGATAATATGCATGACCTCCCCAGTAAAAATGCATCATTCAGTAAAAGCAGAACCCTGAGAACTGCATGGACAACACTAACACCAGGAGACCCAATTTGTAGTACTTGGTCCAGAAAAAGAATAAGATGTTGTAATAGTCTCTAGCCAGTCAGATCTGGTGGTTCAAAGCTGCCCAGGAGAGTGAAATACTCTACTCTTGTCTGTTCATAAGACTTGGTTGCCATGGTCACAACCTTAGAGAGATAAAGACTTTTTCCTGTATTTTGTATGTATAGTAGGGGGTCATAGCAGTAGAGTTGCTGTTATATAGAAAACATTTTCTCCTTCATTCATTGGTACCTTTAACTTTTCCTGTCAAAAGCTTTGGGCTCATTTGTGTTTAAAATTCTCCAGATTTGAAAGCTGTCTTGTTTGTACTCTTTCCAATGTACAGTCTCCTTTATTGCTCTTTATTTTTGTTTTCCCTTAAGATTAGAGACAACACTTCTAGCTACTGTTTCTGGAACAAACCATCTAGCCCCTGTATTTCTTTGACTGTCTGCATCGGTCAGAATCTTTGTTACATAAACAGTTTTCTCCCTAACATACTTCTTTCTTGTATAGATTTATTCAGGAGTTGCAGAATATACCTCTTCCTTTGCAAATGAATATTTCATTCTCTTCAGAAATGCTAACTACACTGGATAGGATAAACGTTTTCTAGTACTTCCATGACTGCCCAGCCTCCCCCATCATCACAATCATTTCCCTGTGCACTCTGTGCCCTTTTATTGCAGCTTCAAATGTATGCAAATCTGTGCTTATAAACATACTGAGCTCTATGACTTAGAAGTATATGCAAGCAGGTGCGCCTTTAAGAACAGAGTTTTCTTTTTGGAAGATGTTACTTATGATTATAAGGAATCTGAGATAACCATTATGAAAGTTTTAAGATGGAACTCCAAGTTTTTGAGATTGATTTTATGATATCATAGCCTTCTGTCAGTAGTAAGCTAAGCTGGTTGTCCAGGGAATTTCCTATGTGATATTCCTGTCTATAAATGCACTTTTTTCTTAATCCCCACCTGGCTTTTTTTATGTTGCTCTTGTATGTCAAGTGGTCTTTTATTTACAACCAGTTGCTGAACACTTTTGCAACTCAACCTGTTCGGTTTCTCAGTTTGCATCCACAAGTCTGTAGGATGTAGAAGTATGTCTGCCAGCATTTGGAAAGAAATACATATAAAACATTGATTTGCTTTCATATACATCAAGACTGCTCGTTTATTTCATTCAGCCCATGGTCTTCAAAAGCGAAATACTGCTGTCCATCTTTCTGCAAGGAGCTGAGTGATGCTGAGGCACACTTAGGTGCAAGTGCAGCCAGCAAAGCCTGTTTTGCATATTTGAAGCTGTCTAATACTAAAGAGTATGTAAAAACAGGTCTTAAAAATTTAATACCACGCCCCCAAAATTCTTGGATTCATTAATAATTTTTCACTATTCTTGCCTTAGCTCCTTGCCCATAACGGTAATATCCTATTATTTCACAGGGATATTACAGTACTTCTGTCTGAAGTAGTTGAGTGTGTAGTTAATTGTAGTGAATTGTGCAGATTAAAGTGATACAGAAAACAAGGATGGGTAGATGCATGTACACGTATACATTTCCTGCATAGTGGACTTGCAGTGGTAGGTCTTAGTGAGAGTTTAGTCTTCTACACTTAAGGCAGAGCTACTACTTTTTTGGTGACTTTTATTTATCTTGTGTTCGGAATGATGCACTGAGATCTGTGGAGAACTCCAAAAACTATTCTGTATGCATAAAGAAGATAAACTAATATTGAATGAATGACCATGTTATTTCCAAACTTAACTTTGCAAACACGATAATACTTTTAAGAATGTTTGTTCATTCATGTCTAGTATGGATTGTATAGTCCTTCCTTGAATTTTTGTGCTCCTTAAATATTGAAATGTTGCAGTGTTGGGAGCTTTGCAGCCAGTATTTTTTCTGGAGCATTCATAGGCAGTCTGACTGAAGATCTTGGGCTTCTTGTTTTCCTACTCACTTCTGTAAGTCCTTGACACTGGCTGCAAATTCTGGGGAGGGATGAGGAAAATGACATTGAAAAGAATAGGGCCTGATTTTTTTTTCTGTAATAATATAGTGTAGTTTATGGCATTCAATTGAGTTGGAGGGGACAAAAAGTCAGTTGCATTGCTTTCTTCTGCTTTGAACACGAAGACTATTGGCCATATAACTGAGGTGATGCTACAGTTAAGAGAGATGAGTTTTGGAGAAATTTCAGATAAAGAAATTTTATACAGACAAATGCATTGTGTGAGATCCCTCAATCCCAGTCCAATATTTTTAGCATGTGTTACTGTTAAAACTTCAGTGTTACTTTTTTTTTTCCCTTCACTGGCAATGAAAGGGGAAATTCATGTTGTATTACTTGAGGCTACAAAGAATTTAAACTTAAGGAAAAATATTTCACATTATAGCAGATATTTACTTTTAAATTGTTCGCGTCTCTTATTACTGATATTATAGGAAATGTAATAGTTTCTCAAGAGTTTAATTCATGGAGGAAATTTGTAGTATATATTAGGAGCTCATTTTAAAATATTTTCAAGCTCAGTTACAAAGCTTTAATGTCAGTTATGAATTAAGTACTATTATTGGAATATCTTGTCATGAATATTCATTCTAATTATTTCAATTGTTTATATTTAAATATCCTACAAATTTCAGATATTGAGCCCTGTTTTCTATTCCCCAAAGTTTAGCATCTAGAGTTCTATAGAAAAATGTGTGGAATTTTTCCCGATTCCAGTCAGGCCTTATATCTTGGTGGGAGGGGTTGGGAATACAATTTCTATGTAAAACACATAAAGGGGAAGAAAGTTTGAATTGGAATGTAACCTGAAGGAGAGAGAGCAGAGCAAATTCATAAGGTCTTCATTCTGACTGACCCATAAGCAGCCCAGAGACTCTGGAAAAGAGGTGTCCTGCTGTCTTCAAACAAAATCAAATAATTTTTTTCCATTAGGGACTGTCAGCCTTCCAACACATGAGCAAATGAATGACATCATATTTAGCTTTTCTGACAGGATTTCACTCCTCTGCACTAACCTAGGAAATCACATGAAGAGTGGGGAAAATAGTCAGAAGTATCAAGAATTAGCAGTCACTAGTCAGAATTGGATTGATTTTAGACTCTACAATTTTTCCATGTTGGCTAGAATTTCCAAAGCCTAAGGTAAATAGGTGGCATACAGCAAATGTTCCATTTTTCCTGATTTGTCCTCTAGGAGAAATGAAGAGGGTACAGTAAGAATGAAAAGAAAAACTGAAGAAAGTAACTGGAGAAGAGCAGAGCCAGAAGCTGCTCCTTGGGGAAATAGCACTCAAATCTGCCTGTATTGTGGATGTAATGTTTAAAGGAATCAGATTCCCTATATCCATGCAACTGATAAAGCAGTCCATGAAACATTGTATTCATATTCCTGACTCTTAAGCTAGGTGTAACACATTCAGGTATTTAAAAAGTTTCAGAGATAGACAGGTTTTAGTAACAGAATGAAAATTTTGAGCTTTCCCTTGCTATTTGTAACCTAGAACACTAGAGGACAGCACTAAAATATTGCATAAACGTTATTGTTTACACTGTTAATTACACACTGAAGGCTTTGTGGGAAGGAAAACAACTGACAGTTTTAAGAAAAGTTAGGGAAAGTGGTGTTTTGAAATTCCTTCGCTTCTTTTGAAAGTTGTATCTGACTTCATACGTTATACAAAATGTATTAAGTTTATTGCTATTTAAGGTATTTGTTAGTCTCTTCAGTAGTTAAGCTTTTTTAATGTAATAATGCTGTAAAATAGAACCTTGTGTAGAATTACATTTTTAAGGTCTAGAAAGTAAGGAATTAGTTGGCTTGTCTATGAATATAGGTCCATAATTTATCTGTTTACATGAAGTGTACTGTGTTAACATAATATTAAAATTTTTTTTGTAAATAATGTCACAACATTCAAATGGGAATATGTATTAATGTAGTTCCTTGAAAAAATTACAAATTGTGTTGTGTTTCTCTAGGCACACTGGAACGGCATGAAACAGGTGAAATAGCAAAAGCAATTCTTTCTTCCATTGAAGATTCAGAATACTTAGTGGCAGATGCTCTACTTCCTATATCTCAAGAGTTAAAAAGAAATAAAAATCCTGAATACAAATCCTCTAGCTCTTATAAGCTTGGCACGGTCTCTTATAATCTTACTCATACAGAAAAATCTTCAGATAAGGTAAGGATGTAAAGTAATGTGTTTCTCTAGAGCACTGATTTGTGATACAAATTATTTACCCTTTCATCTTCACTGTGGAGCTCTGCATTACAAACTTAAAACCAAGTCTCCACAACATTAAAGCCATGTGCCTACTTGTTTGGTTTCTGTACCATTTTGTAGAATGAGTGGGGGGTGTGCCTTATGTATGGCCAGTAGTAGATCATCTCAGGATTTTCTCGGGAATTTAGCACACGTTTTGACCCTATTTGCTTATGGTGCTAACTTAAGACTGCATCTATTAGCAATACCCTCAGGGCAATTGAACCCACAACTTCAGTTGGAAGCCTGGAGAAAAAGTACATCATGGCACAATGCCACTGGCATTTCCCCTATTGCTCTTCTACAAAAGTGCAGATTTCTCTTGTCATGCAGTAATTTTTATTGGTTGTTTGTTTTCTGTTAACATTGGGGAATTGAGTAAAAGTGCTTTTCATTTATATTAGTGCAATTAACTTTGGCATGTTATTGCTTAAAAAGAGTAAGGTGGTGTTCACTGTGGGCCCCAAACAGGTATGTCAGTCTTCAGAAGTGATATGATCGAGCACAATATTTAGCTTTATTGAATAATTTTTCACTAATGTTATTAAACATAATAATTGTGACTGATGGAAAAGATGTGCTCTTCCTTCTTGTTTTCCTTTTTTTATATTTTGAATAATAGAAGGAAACACCATATAGAAACTAGTGCTAATATACTGTTAAAGCTGAGAAAAGGAGTACAAAGATACTAGATAATGAGAAATAAATTTGAAAGCGCATAAACAAATTTGCTTATGGCTTAGATATATATGTATATTACTTTTAAAAAATATCTATGAATAGCTGTATTTTTTAAATGTAAAACTAACTTTTGAAAGAGTCTCAAACTTAATACAATCTCAGATTCAATGGAGTACGTATTACCTTATTCAGGCTGGAAGATAATGGTAAATACCTTTTTCTCACAGCCTGTTTATCATGAGTTAAATATATTCACTGAATTTTTGATACAAGCATATCTTAAGAATGGGGATTCAACATTGCTTGTTTGAGTGTAGTACTTCTTAATGCATCTTTGGAATAGTTTTTCTCTGCAATGAACCAGAGGAAGACAATCTGTTATTCTTCAGTGAATGTAGATCAAAAATACTTTCCTATGAGTATGAGAAGGTGAGAAATGTTTTCCCTTAACTCGCATGTAGAAACAACCTTCACAATGGTCTCTGGCCTTTTCCTGGCTTTTTCAATTGTGTTAAATGAAAGACTGTGTTTTCCAAAGTTCAGTCTGATAAAGGATAACTTAATCCAAGTCTTCATTCTGAACTTTCTTTTCTGTTTTTTTCTTTATTGCACTTAAAATTTATATATGCCTTTGAGTTTATAATTATGCTTGTCGAACTCTTTATATTTCTCTTTGACCTTTTACTAGCCTTAGTCTGATTTCTAAAGTTCTTTTTGATCCCATTTACTGAAAAGTCTTATTAGAGCATAATCCTGCTGAGCATGTTGTGGGGCAGATGGTGTGCTAGTTGGCCATTGACACAGAATCTGATCTCACCATTGCTTTATTAAAAGGAATAGCTTCTTCTAGTATCTTTAAAGAGAAATAACAAAGTTACAAGCATCTTTGAAGCATAATTTTGGCCATACATTTTAAATCAAAAATTGCTTGGGTTTAAAGTAGCTGGAAAGGAAATGTGCTGCTCGTGGAATATAGGAAAGTAGTTTTTGGCAGATTATAAACTATGCAGTTTAATGTGCTTTAAGGATTATTGTGATTTTAAATTGGAAGCAATGTCACAATAGTTGACAGTGGAGTTATAATAATTTATAGCACTTCTTGAATAGGCATGTGTCTCAGCTACTCTGAATCTGCAATAAAATATTCCATTTACATTTTTAAACTTTGCTCCTTAGTTATCTTGTTCTAACAAAAACTCTTTGAGAGTATATTATTGATGGCTCTTGGACTTTCCTATGACTGTCAAAATACCTTTTTTTCTTTCACCTTCTCATTTTTTGTCTTTGTAGTCATGTTATGTTAGTCTAGTTCCTTAACAAATGGAGGTCTGTACTTAGGAAAACTGCTCTTCATTCAACTAAAATCTGCTATCCATTGCATCCAGCATTTCTCCCCACTTCTGTCCCCATTAGAGAAGACTCTGTAGATTCCTGTGGGAGACACTGGAAACTAAATGTATAGGGTGTAGCCAAACCTGGGAAGATAATGACAATGGAGTTCCACTTAATGGTTTTCCAGAAACCCGATGTGGTCTGCACAAAGGGAGCATGCCACCCTGTGGCTTTTTATACCCGACACTTTTTTTTATGAAGTTCAAATAAAGGCTTCTTATGAGTTCCACCACTTTTCTTATTTCTTATTCTGGATTTTTTTCATCTTTTTCTTCCAAATGTTTTGTGTTGACTCTTTTGGAACATTGTGGCTTAGCATCTTTAAATAATTTCCTGAAATCCACTTTCCATGAAACTAGTGGAAGTTCTGTGGATATCAGTGGGTTCAACACTTCATGCGGTATTATTAGGTATATAATGATGACACAGATCAAACTATCATGAAAATTGCAGGTTCTCAAAAGTCTTTATCAAAACGCATATAAACAATCACTATTTCATTATTAATTTGCTTCTTCAGCAAATTGTGTAATAGAAAGTTAATGTGTTAAATTATTGATAAGACTCTGATTTTGTGTGTGTATATAAATCAACTTTAGCCTGTTTAAGAATTCAGTTTCAGAAGACTTATGAAACGGAAAAAGTGAGGAGGCTCTTCTGTCCTTGTCAATATTACACTTGTAAGCAAATCTTATTTTGTACAATGATCAACATGAAGATCACAAGCAAGATTCAGTATTTTTTATTACATTGTTTTGTCATTAAATGTTACATTTAAGACAAAATAACATCTGCAAGACTGCAAGACAATGGTCTTTCTTCATACTAAGAAGAAAAATATTCTCACATAGCATTCCAGCTTCAAAGGCTTTCTTTCAAAACATTTGTCATCATGTAAATCACAGATACAAAAGCAGAATGCTTTGATTTCATGGTGTTTTGACCATTTTAATTCTGTTATTGTGCTGCACGTGCCAGTGGGAGTACCAATAACAGATGAGTGTGACAAATGCAGTTAACACAAGATCCATATTAATGTTGTCAAATACCCTTGATGTATTTAAACAGATTTTAATTATTTTCCATGTCAAAAGACCTGAAATATATAGTTTAATAGTTCTTCAAGAAAGCTTTACTTAATATGTGAATGTAAAACCTCTCATAAAAATGAAACTTTTATATTGGCCTTAGTCATTGACATAGGGTATTCATCAAGTCGGCAATTTGTGTGGCAAAGTGCCATTTGAATAGTGTATTGTTAGAATACTTATGGTCCACTTGACAAGGGCTCTTGCTGTAAATAGTGCAATTTGACTCCAGCTGTTAAAGAGTGGCTTTGACAGCAGCCAAATAGAATGGAGATGCTTTACTGCACCGCAGAAAAATCAATATTGGGTTCTTGTTCGTAGTAACCTGTTTTTTCTTTTTTCTCCCCCCCCCCCCATTTTTTTCCCAGATTTACACAAGACCACATAGAGTTCATTTGTGGAGGTTTAAATATTTTTAAGTGTCTGCTTTGTTTTCAGATTAATATTAGCGATAAATGATGCATGTGTTTAAAAAGAATAATAATCAGAAAGTATTTTGTGGATGTATGTAAGCAATGTGGTAACACAGCGTTATTTCAACTCCAGCTTATGTGGATGAGTATTAGGATGTGGGTGCATAAGTTATGTAACTAATGACAGTCTTTCCTTCCTCTGTATCTCTTTTCCTTTTTTGTACTGCTTCTGTGCTATCGTGTTGTTGTTTTTTGTTTTAAAAAAAGCAGATTTCTTTGTTGTTCTTCCTGTAACAACCCCCACAGATGTTGACAATCTGTAGTGCCATTGTAGATTTTCCTGAAGCATAGTCTTGCTGGTGCTGAACAGTTTTCCAGCAGTATTCAGTGACACAAGGTTGCTATGATACCTGGCCAGTAGCAATAGGTATTGAATCACTGGTCTTAATTACAATAGACTACATACTAGATTGTGTGCTCATGGTGTTTGTATGGAACTAGCTCTCATCATACCTATATTTGATATCAAAGCTGTGTAAAAAGCTGTTTTTTAAATATGCATACATATATTAATACTTCGATACGTGATATGAAGATTTAATTGATGTACAAGCTAGATGTTTGGGAATTGTTTCCTCGATGTTTCACAAATATTTTATATTAGAAAATTTCCCAGGTTTTCAGTTTAAATAATTTAGATGTAAATCTGTGTTTACCACGCTTTTATATTTTTAGTGCACTTTTAATGTGATTAGAGCTTCCTCTAGATAAAGATGTTGGAGGAAGAAGAGCTTCTAAAATTTGTAATTGCTAAACTAAATGATCAGTGTTGGTCCTTGGTTTTTTGAATTATACTACTAAAGAGCTAGACTAGGAAAGAGAAATTTTTAATGTTCTCTTCATATCTGTGTAGGTAAGATGAGCAAGATGATGAGGGGATAAAATATATTTATCTACATATGAGCATTTATGGGAATTTTTATTGTTTTATATATTTCACTTGACTATTTCTTTAAATGTTGATCTTTGAGCACTGACCTATAACACAGTGTTAAAGAATGGTGCAGAAAGTCAAAATATTGAAGTGTACAAGATCTGTAAAAAGTAATTTGATTTATGTAATTATTAGAATTAAGTATAACTGGAGTAGTTAATTAACAGATACTATGGCACTCTTAAAATGCATTTAAAACATTTTACCTAATATTTGTACTAAAGAACTCCTTATTCACTTAATAGCATACATATTTTACTCTTATCAAAATATATGTATGATGCCTCTGAAACAGAGGTATTTCCTCTGTAGGAAAGTCAAGTTCATATTTTTTTATAATTGCTTAAAACGGAAGAAATACACAATAAAATGTACAGAAGTAATAAAAACCCTACTTTGTGTTGTAATATTGTACAGAAGCAAAATGCAAATAAGTAGACTGTGGGACAACAGCAGAAATTTCTTTTTGTAAGATAATGGATGCAATTGAAAATTGTTATTGGAAAACTGGAAAATAACTACAAATTAAATCTTACCAATGGGGAAACTGATAGAATAATGGAAATGAGTTCAAAGCACAAATACCAAACAATACTTTTCAAATATGAAATCAGAAGTGGTACCATAAAGCACGGTACATTAGAGTCCTTTTATTTATTTTGTTTTGTGATATTTAGAGCGGTACTATACAGTTACAAATTTTGATCATTTGTAAGAAACGGACTACTAAGGCCAAATCCAAATGGAAAGAATGTTTCTCTTTAAAGTTGGTAACCTTTTTATCATTCTGCCAATGTATTTCTTTTTTTGTATAGGGATTGGTGTTCTGAAACTGTATTTAGTAGTATATTATTTAAATGTAGTAGTAAAATGAGAAAAGAAACAAAGATTTATATATAGATTTCCCATAACCCAGATGCAACGTACTTCAGTACCACATTTCTTGAGAAAGACACAATTATGTATTTTGTCAAGGGACCAATGTGGCAACATAACTACAGTGAAGGAGTCACTTTGGAGTTATGACATTAAATAGGTGACAGTCAAAGGGCATCATGATCCTGAGAGAGGTTGATAGCTTGGACCCCATGCTGGCTTTGCTGAAAGTTACTGAAGTTTTCTGAATTCATCAACCAAATCAAGAATTTGTTGATTTTAGTGTTTTCTCCATTGATTACCTCGAAAAGAAACGAAAGGCTGCCATCGTGATATTGTAACTTATTTTACTCTTACAAATGTGGATAGTAAGCAACACAGGTTGACTAAAATCTGTGAATAATCTTTAAAGTTTTGTTTCAAAAAAGTCACAGTACTTATATACTTCTCTGTATTTTCTCTGGTATTATACTGAAGGTGGCTGACTTAATATGTTCGTTTTCTTTGTCTAGAAAACTAATTGGACCCTGTGTTAAAGCTACAGAAGTTCTATAAGGTCCTACTAGAAACAGTTCAATATCCGTAGTTCTTGTAAAGTATTTCACACTGAAGGACCATTTACTGAAGCTAAGCTAGCCATTGCTGTCTTCATCCTTCTCATCTTTCCATGTACCTCAGTTGCCATGCTATAATTCCCTTCTCTATCCCTTGGAAACCGTAGCAAATTTTTTTTTTTGGGGTGGGGTTTATGTCATGTTTTCAGTTTCTACCCTATTGAAGTGCTGTTCCCTATATTATTCTCCATTGATGATTGTTTCTTTTAGTTCTGTATGTAAAGTCCTATACAGTTTTAAATCTTTTATTTTACCTTTATCTCTAGAAATATCCCTTTAGAAGCCCCTAAGATGTAACTTCATCTGTAGATTGGCCTAGTTTTTCCTTGTAAGTGCTTTACCTTATAATTCTGAAATTATAGCAAATTAAATCATCTTTGTAACCTTTATGTTTTGACATTGCACAATAGAGTTCTTGAGGATTATTCACAATTCATGACAGGAATGGTGGAGTCTTTGCATTTGTGGCAACAAATATTTTCTGTTTTAAACATTAGATTCCTGGCTTTTTAAGTATAGTTTGATTAGTGTTATTTTAGTGAAGAAAAGTACCAACAGGCGTTCAGATCTGTGCTGAGGTGTGTCCCTACACCCATTCAAAACAGAGTGGTAGCTTTGTCAGAAATACATTGGCAGCTTAAATGAAATTATGGAACTAGGACATGCAGCGCTTGCAAAATTGTTTCTTCTGAAACCAACACCCAAATTTACTTTGCAAAAGAAAGACTTATCTGCCAGCATTCTTCTAAAAACATTAAATCTCTTGCTTCTGTTAAATAAAACAGAAATAAAGTACTGAACTGCAGATCAATTAAAAAACATTATCAACAACAAAGCAAAAAAACAACAACAAAACAACACCAGTGCTTACATTTCCTTCTTCTGATGTGTTTTTCCTACATGTTCTTACGTTTCCTACTCACACCTGAATTTGGTCTGCTGGTCAGGTTTGGCTCTTGCAATTAATTCTGAGAGATGAATTAGCCAACCAGATATGTCTCAACATTTTTTTGCAAATACTGTCCTCTTGGAAACCTATGCAGTGCTACTGCCTTTTGTAAGATTAAATAACTCTCAAAGAAAGGATGGCATGAAAGCTATGGGTACAGAGATATTGCTGCTGTTCTGACATATCCTAGAAAATGCCATTAATGATATACGAACTGAAGAAAGTCCAGCCTGCAGATTCATGAGTTTTTAAGGATGGCATTTTCTAGGCTAGACTACGTTATAGTATCTAAGGATTTAATCCCATAATTTCCTGTTTGCTTGTTTAGGAGAAAGTCACTTTCTTAGAATTCAATCTAGTACTTTCTATGTACTTTTAAATTATATGGATGGGTTTCTTACAATCCCATATGGGGAATGCACAATCAGAGCAGCCCAGGGCAAATGCATTATTTCAGCTGGAGTCACCAAACAGCCATGTGTTAGTAACTTAATTTTTTTTATATACGTCAGTCCTTCTTGGAACAAAGTTATATTCCCATGCTGTTAGCCTTCTTCTGTGGTCACGTTGGCAGTATCTCTTCCCAGCATTATTCTCACAGATATTTGGATGTTCATTCTTCCAGTAAATTGTTCAGTATAATAATTCCCAGATCCATGAGTCAACTCTGTACTTTGTGGATTACTGTGGCATTGTTTGTCCAGCTGATCTAGGAAAAATGACAGATTTTCCATTTTACAGATTTTCTAAGTGCTGGGTAAGGCTAAAAAAACGTTTTGGCTGTCGCGCATCTCTGAGCTCTGCGTGTTTCTAAAGTTTAATCATTTTTGGTTAGGGAATTTACTTCTACATTCAAGATAAGTTAATATGTTAAGAAGTAGACATAACATACAAATATTTAGTATATAAATTAATAAGACTTCATTTAAAAACACCTTATACTTCCCTTCTATCTAAGCTTTTCATGGTGCAGAGACTGTCTATGTAGACAGATTTTATTTTGAGGCAAATGGATCTCCAGTTCATTTGGATTTTTTCTATAATACAAATGTTACATAGGAGAGACGTTGTTAAAGGTATTAAAAAGGGTAAATGAACATGAGAAAAAGTGCTGAATGTCCACCTCAAGAGAATACTATCTCTCCTATGACTATTACTAACTGAACTGTCTGAAGTTAAGTGATAAGAATGAACTCATCATAGTAATGTTGACTCTGTATGATGCTCGCCCTATGCATAACATCAGCATTGCTTTGGGGAGGGTAGGCCTGACCTGTCTTTGCCTGCTTTGGGAGGCTATAGATACTTTTAGTGATAAATTGTTGACATGCTCCCTAAAATCAAGTGATCCTTAAGAAATAGGCAGGATAGACGTGGGAGCGTGGATGGATTGTCTGTAGGAGTTGTATTGGGTTAGAACACACATTTAGTCTACTATGTAGAGATGAAAGTGCAACTGATGACTTGAATCCTTTAGCCCTGTGCAAATTTTAAAGACCATGTGTACTTAAGATCTATTTCAATCGTATACCTATAGTCTGTAACTGTTTTTTAACCAAATGCATCTTTGCCCATAACCTAGATTGTTCATTTCAGCAGAGCAAGAGAATGAAATGAGATAGCTGCGTATTTGCAAATGACAGAGGGCTTACTGTGAGTAAGACTATTTTGAATAGTTGATTCAATTAGGATGGTGATAGAATAAAGAACTAGAAAATGTTTTAAGCCAGTATTCCTATAAAACATCCATGATGTCTTGCCAAAAGATTCAGATAAAAACTTTACCTCTTGGATTTATTTTTCTGAAAACTGAGACAGGTTTTCAGAAGAAGAAGAATATGCCATACTTTCATACAACTTAGGAAATTTTCAACAGTAAATCTTGTTAAGACTGTGTAACGCTCATTGCGTAAAGTTATGAACTTAACAATGCAGGTTTGCTGATCTGATTTAGCTCAAACAAAAAAACCTATTCAATATTATTGATGATCAATAGATTATTTTTCAATTACAAATGCATAAATATGGCAAGACCACATTTATATCTATTACCAGTTCTTCAAGCATCTCCATGGAATTTGATGCTTTCTCTTCTGATGCTGTGTGACTGAAATTTTGGTGCAGTAATTTCAAGAGTAAGTTTTTCAAATATTTAAGTTCAGGGAAATTTAGAATTAAGGTCCAAGCTCTATCTGAATGCTCTGTAGTATCTAACTATTCTAGTATTTTTCCATTTTATGATCTGTTTGAACGTGCGCTTTGTACTACACTAATTCTGACTGTTATGGTAAAAGGCTGGATTAAATTTTCTTCTTGCCCTTTAAATGAATAAAATAATTAAATTAAGCTTTCAAAATTCGAAGTAACTTTGTCATAACTAGTAAGTTAAGTTGTACCAAGCTTGTAGTTTTATCTGTAGAAGTTGAATCTGAAAAATATATTTTTCTAGTCAATAAAGAGGTGTTGTATTTGTAGTGCAGATTTAAGATGTGCTCTTTGGAATCTGAGACTTTTGTGGAACTTGGTAGCAATATTTTATGTTCATAAACCAGTTTGACACCCCAAACACAATTTCATTTATCTTTATATTCTAAGCTTTATAGAATCTGCGAAAGTGTCCATCTGTTCAGCTGAGATTGCTTCAAATAGTGAGTGGTCAGAGAGACTTAGCTGATAAAGGTCAAAGGAGCCTCTTGACCTTGTGATACTTGCTAAAGCAATTGGAGCATAGGGACTGATATACAGTTAGATATAGCTTGCTAAAGCAATCTCCACTTTAATTGGTAATGATAGCAGGAATACACAGTAAAGTCATTGCTGAAAGAAAACAAAAAGTATCCAATATAGTAATTTATTACCAGTCAGTGGGTTTCACGCACTAGGTTGTTTTACCCCTGCAGTGGTCAGAGAAAGCAAAAAGGTACTCTAACACTTAACTGGAAATGGATGCCCTGCTGCTATCAGAGATGCATGGTGGTCAAATGATTGCCTGTGCCATTAGCTTGGTAATGTTTTCTCTATTGTAAACTCAGCTCCCCATGTTCTTCCTGTGCATCAGCTGCAGATTGAAGGCTTTCTTGTTTGTCTTCTATTTGTGCTGCCAATCATCAAGCTGCTGTCCACCAAGCACATTTCAAGGAGGCAATTTTTTTACTACTATCGACTATCATCTCCAGCAGCCCAGGGCTCAGAGGATTTAGAAATGATTTTAATGCTTTAATTTACACTGTGCCAGCCATTTTGTGCATTGTTTATGTATTTGTATTTTTGAGACAATTACAAATTTCCTATTTTGCAAAACTGTTAGATTGCACCTGCAAATATGTCCCTGAAACATAATTGTTTCTTACATATATTATGTAATGTTACTATTTTCATTTAAAAGGTTAAAAAGAATGTCTAGTCAGGTAAATCCACTTACTAAGGTATTCCATATTCATATTTAAAAAACAAGCAAAACAACAACAAAGACTTGCTACCCACCATCAAGGACAAAAGTATCATGGAGAACAGAATAGAGCTGTCACTGGCAATACAAGCAGTTATTTAAGACAACTGGACGTGGTAGCCATCCTTCAGTCAAAACAGTTCTTCCAGATCCATGAACCAAAAATTTAAAACATAGGGTAGGAGTAACAGACAGATTTTTACAAACAGCTGTGAGACGTGCTTATTTTTTTATGAGCCTAGAGGCAGACCAATGATGGGACGTGATTCCAAGAAAAGTTAGGAGTTCTGAACTTCTGTTGATATCCCAGTAACTGGTATGATCAAGATGCAGAAAATTCTTCACCTGCAAAAAAATTTTAGTTGGCAAATTCTACTGCCCCACCTTCCTTTTCTTTTTGGTAGCTGAGTTTTGTCACATATTAGTTTATAAAATAATAATCCTACTTATTGTCAATGTTATTGATTGCCACAGAGGTAATGAACAGTAAACGGAAGTAAATGAAACGTGAAAGTTATTTAAAATTTCTGTTGTTTTTGTAGTGTAACTAAAGGTCAGATTACAGGAAAAGAAGTGTTAATTTCATTGAAATACATCCATAGTCTCAAACTTTTGTGCTATTTCAGAAATTATCTAAAGCAATTTAGACCATAAGAGTGGTTTTTAAAACTACATTTTTTTGCTTAATATTTGTGAAATGGTGAAGTGCGTGTACTTTTCTCACAGATTGTCTTCATTGAATACACATAAGCATACACATAAGGATGCTGGTATTTAACTGATAAACTAGATTTATTTTTAGTAAGTATATTTAATAATGGATTATTTACTCTTTAAAAGTGAAAGTCATGCTTACAAACTTTTATTATGGACTTAAATGCTGTGTTTTATTGGGTCTTTGATTAAGTGGTCTATTAAGATTATTTTAATGATTGTCAAAACAGTGAAGTTTGTCTGCTTAAAAAAAAAAAAAAACTCAGGACACTAAGAGAAAATCCCCTCCCCAGCTGCTACCACCCCCTTCCCTGGGCCTCAAATTCACCCATAGCACAGTTTAAGAATTTTAGTCTGCTTTCTCAATACTTCAGTGATGCTCACTGCCACCCCCACCCCCCCAAAAAAAAATCTAACTAAAATTTATCCTAAGAATAAGTTCTTCATTTCAGCCTAACATTTTCTAGAGCGTTTTTTTTTTTTTGGAGTGGAATCAGGAGAGAACTGATCTGTTTTAATGGACCAAAATATACTCTCACAAGAGAAAGCTTAAAGGAGCAGAATTTTAACCCCCCTGAATGTGCATAATTTAAAACAAACAAACAAAAAAAACCCTCACTGATTGGAATTGGCAGAGTGGCTCACATTTATGCTTTATATACCATAATTCATATTGCAGGCGCTTTTGTGG
This sequence comes from Anser anser, assembly GCF_964211835.1. Classification (NCBI taxonomy): domain Eukaryota; kingdom Metazoa; phylum Chordata; class Aves; order Anseriformes; family Anatidae; genus Anser; species Anser anser. Next base: position 19,591,859 of record NC_139730.1, read on the forward strand.
CTTATTATTATTCTTTGGGATAAAAAAAAAAAAGAGTACAATGGATAAAGGAAACCAAAAGTCTGTAAGAATCCCTTTTAATGGTTTTGGACACGTTTTTGTGTAGAAGTTGATACTACCCACACTGAGAACTGACCTATTTCTTCTCAGTACAGTGTTCTCTAAGTATATTTTGAGTCTGGTTTTCCTTCTAGAGTCTACCACATGATCTTGCCACTTTGTTTCTTTTATGTAAAATTAATGTCAAGACCATTCTTGTCAAATCTATTTTTAGCACAAAGCCAACAAGAGTGCATCTGGTAAAGAAAGCTGGAGTGCAGAAATAGTAGGTATACATGAGGAGCTGAAAAAATACAGGAATCCCTGCCAGCTAATGGCAGTGTGTATTTTACATGGAATATTGTTCCTAGATTAAGTTGTATCCCAGTGGAAAAATGCTTTTAGAGATGAGAAGGCAGCTAGATAAAATAACACTTGAATTGTACTTCCCATTAAAATTTTACATAGTATGTATGTCTTAAATATGTTAAAGATAACACTGATCTATTTGTGGGCTATGGTAAAGGTAGCCCCCTACCTCCCACTACTCATAGACAAGGGAAAATGTTTTCTGGGCTGCTAAGGTGGTTTTGTAAAGATTTGTAAAGAGAAAAAGAGGGAAGTAAAAGAGCAGTCTTTGAAGTTATGGGAAGGAAGGGATTCCGTGTCAGAAGAAATCCTGCAAAGTTGGCTTGTGTCTTGTCCTGGCTCAAATACCTTTAATGGCTCCCTAGATGGCCCCTAGAGAGGTCATAGTTGCCATGCATGGCATATAGCTTGCCCTTTCAAAGCCTCCTTTAATCCTTTCTTTCCTACATATAGAAAGCTGTCGTTCAACCAGAGATGATGAGTCTCTGGATATAAACTTTGGTCTGTAGCCAAGCTTCTTTAAAGCTCACAGGTGAAGGCCTCAAATGGAGCATTATCAGTGAATGCAGATTTCTCGAAGCAGCAAATGCTCTGAACTCCAATTATTAGCAGGAATGTCATCAACATGGCTGTGTTTTTGAGCAAGGGAGATCTCACCTCTTTACTGAACTTCAGCATCTAACAGGGTTTTTGTTTGGTGTGGAGAGGGGAACAAACACTATTTTACTTCAGAATTTGTTTAAATTAAGATGTGATGGTTTCAAAAGCTTTATGAGATAATTCATCAGTTTTGTTAGGAACTAGCCAATATTTTAACTGAAATGGCTGATGGTGGTATTAATTTGGTGATAATGTATAAAGACACAATAAAATAACGTGCTTCCTACCTGTCAGTTTTCAACTAAAAAAAAGGGGTGTTAGGTATATCATGATAATGAGAACATGTTTTTAGTGACAGTTTTTAGACTTCACAAAAACATGTTTTTCTATTACTAAAATTTACTTTCTTGACTGGCATAGATCTCCTTCAGAGTGAATTCTTGTTAAACTTATTCCTATTGATGCACAAAAAAGTGGTAGCACATCCAGCTAATTCTTAAAACTGAAGTGCAGTGGTGTGCCTTAGCCATTTATAGTTATTTTAGATCCATACACCTGGATAATGACAAAAAGGACAAAGATCAGCTTTTAAAATCTGGATCAAGTTACTGAAGCCATGAAAAGCTTTTTCCCTGTAATAACTTTCAGAAGTTTTTTTAAATAAATAATCTTCCTAATTGCTCAGCTAAATAATGAAAGTAGATGAACATTGGCATCTCTTTCCTGACCACTGATGTGGAATCAGAAGGTAGGCCATGCCAACAATAAAATTTAAAATTAAAAATGGTAAATCAGAAAAAGAAGCCTCTGGTCATTTAACCTGCAGAATTGAAGAAAGCCTTTGTATTATTAGATGAATCCTTTTTTTTGACATGAAAATTTGAAATTCATTGGGAGAATGTTAAGGCTTGAATGGCTTGATATTTGGGTATACACAGTACTATCAGATCAGCTAATTTGGGTTTGAAAGATCCCATGATATATGAAATTGCATCAAGCAAAAATTGTCAGGAAAAAAAAAAGTATCTTATTACAGAGACCTGTGTGTTGGCAACAGGGAGACCTCAAAGTTGGATCATGTGGTTCAGAGACAGGTCATGCTTTGTTATTGCAACTGCTGTTAGCCCACTTTTTGAAGCCAAGTTATTAAATTCTTCATATGTTCACTTAAAAATGATAATTCTGATACTTATCTGTATATAGTAAAACTTATTTTTGTAAAATACTTCTGGAATTTCAGGAGGACAGTACAGAATGTAAATAATTTAATCTACTTTTCAATAGCCATCATGAAATGCTATTCCCAGCTCTCCATTTCATACTTAGTTTTATGGGTTTCCTTCCATTTTCTGTCATCTTATGTTACAGTGAATAGCTTGTCCATATTTCTAAATAGTGTTTTATGTCTGAAGCTTTAGATGTCCACCTTCTTTCAATGGAATTAAATGCCTATGGCAGAGAGCTAAGATAACTTCGTAGATGTTTTTAGGATCAATGTCAATAAGCTTTCATATTGCCAATAAACATTTATTGTGACCTTGCACCCAGTAGCATCACCAGATGCCTCAACAGATTGACATTGTCAAAGTATTTTCTTTTGTTTGTATGGTGATTTTTCTAAAGGCTTCTAAATGCTAGTCAACCAAATATAAATGTATAGAACAGAGAAGAATGTTCAAAGCATTATAGAACAGAGAAGAATGTTCAAAGCATAAGAATGCTTTCTATTAATGTTAAAACTAGCCTATGAATTCCAGTGTTTGCATTCCATGGGATTCTCCTTATGTACCAGTAAATATTGTAATTAATGATTAAAATAATCCTAATGCTGAAAAGCAATAATATATATACATTTTATATATATATATATACATATAAAGGAAAGGGATAGAAAGATGGAAAGAAAACCTGAACAAGCCATTGTAATCTCTTATTTATGCCTTCCTATAGAGATCTTTAAGATTTTGTATTTAGAGTCTATCTTCACCTGGTGGTAACATCATTCTCTAAATAACAGAAGAGCAAATTATTTTATTATCCAAAACTAAGAAGTCAAATTACTTGTAAACATGGTTAAATTTGCACTTGTGTTATTTGTAACTAAAATATTAACAGTTTAGGAATAGTTAATTTTATAAAACTTGTTAGCAATATAAAAGGAGTTAGGTAAAAGTACTCTTGAGAAAGATGAGTTAATCAACGTTGCATTCAAATTAAATCCAGCTGTCGCCTCATTTTACTAATATTTGCTGATAGTTTCTTTTCAGATTCAGTTCATATGATCAACAGAAACAGTTCTTCATTTGCATTAGCAGAATATTTCTGGCTATCACAAAAATATCTAGAAAATCCTGTATCACCTGTGCTATGGAATATGGTGCTACGATGTCTCTTTGCAGAAGCATCACTGGGCTGAAAATTTGCTTCTCTATCTTTCTGCTTGTACATGCTTGCTTGTAAAGATGAAAAAGCTAGAATGAACACAGTGCTGAGAGTATAGGCTTGTGCAGGACAATAAAAGCATACAAGCCGTAACTGCTTGAAGAAAAGGGCAAAAGAATCAAAATGGAATTTATACTCATGTCTGTTGTTTCCCTGAAGGTAAAAGATGCTTCTTTAATAGATAGAGCAGGTTTCTGATGTCAGATGTCACCATCTCATAATTTGATTTTAACATTTGATGATCCTTCCAGTAACTTCAGAGGAGTGCCCCTTGGTAGTGAGGCACAATGATTCCTATGAAAGAAAGTAGTTCTTTTCCTGCAAACTCATCTGAAGTGTGTCTCAGACAAAATAAATAAAATTAAATTAAATCAATTTCTTCTCTACAATGAAAATTTATTAGAATATTCTTAGTTTAAAAGACTTTAGGGAATTGGGATTGCAGTATTTAAGTATATGTCCCTTTGCATATATTAAACTGTAGAAGAAAAATCTTTTTCCTAAGTAAGAAGTGAATAAATATGATTAAATTAAACTTAATGAAGTTAATGGATTTAGCCTATTCCATATGCAACTCTATGCTGATATCTATAAAATTACAAAATATTATGGATTTGTCTTTGGACGTTTAATATTTTTCTTTCAGATGATGGATAACAGCCTCATTCGACAGCCCTTTACTGTTTTACCAGTTAAGACAAAATGGAACAGTGCAAACTTTCATATTCTCTTATTTGATCTGGAAAAACTTGTGGAACTTCTGCTGTCATCTCAACTCTGTGGATTAAAGTCATCAAATTCATTCCACAACCTTGACACTACAGAAAGAGCCAAAAGTACTACTGAGAAAAGGGCACTGACATTAAAAAGAAATAAAACTGCTGGTTCCATATCAACAGTGGATGGGCAAGTAGATGCTGTTTGTGCAAACCAAGTCAGTGGGGATACTAATGCAGTTAGATCTTTGGAAGAAAGTGGCGGCATAAAGAGACAGAAAAAAATGAAGAGTTCAAGAAAGACTAGAATGCAGTCATCAGGAAACATTGATGTGGACATCGCCACAGATACAGCTAAACTGCTTTTGTCGTGTCTCTTACCCTGGGGTGTAGATAAAGAAATAGACAATCTTTGTGTAAGACACCTAGATATTTTGCGGCTCCAGTGTCCAGTTTCTTTTGGACTTGTGTCAAATGAAAATCACGTATCACTGATGTTGCCAGGATGGAAGTGCGCTGGTTGTGGTGTGCTAGAAGAACACACATTAAGTAACTTGTTTTCAAAAAGAGTGTTTGATTTATCAAACAAGTACCTTGCTGCAACTGAAGGACAAACTGAAAAGAAGGATGGACCAGTGAATAATGCTTATGGAGCAAAGGGATCAGAAACAGTTCTTTTCTTATTTAACAGAATAGCTTTAATCAACAGGATAATTAACATGCCTTCAGCAGATACAAGTGAAATTGAAAGGTAAGAACCTTTTCTTTGAGCCTTTTTTTTTTCAAAGTAGTTTGAAAGAAAAGGGAGGGGAGGAGGAGGGAATGACATGACTAATTTTTACCTTAAATATGGATACCTTAAATATGGATATATTCAGTGGAATTTGCATTCTTTCTGTAGAGTTTTTTTTTATAGGATGTATTTTGAATGAAAGAACAGGTGAAAGTTAGGTATCTTTATAGCTGATGAGTAAACTGATATAAGAAACTTTTCAACTGAACAAGAATTTGAATTATCCAACTTCACACCCTGTCTTTCCAGACAGAACTCTTTTCCTCGCTATCTTAGACTAAGGAGAATGAGGTCTCTTCAAGCACATTTGGAGACATGTATTAACGCATTTGTGCTGTTTTAACTTCCATTCCCTATAAGCAATATACTTCCTTTACAGTAGAACCCCTGCCTCCACAGATAAATAAAACACGAGAGGCAAGAAAAATCTCTACTAGTTATGTTATCTAAAGTAACACACACAGAGTAATAATGGCAGCTAGAGGGAAGGAATACTTCATCAGCTGTTATGTTGTAAGAACCATCCCAAATAACACTTACGTTACTTAAAACAAATTTATTGATTAAACACTTTTTCTGCATTGAGAGAAATAGTATGCTCAGTATTATTTGACCCAGCCAAATAGAGCCCACTAGTCAGCCAATGGATACTGTTGAGACTGTCGTCATTCAGCAAACCAATGTTGGTCCACATTTAGTATTTTAGGGACAATGAAATTCGGTGTTGTTGATGCTATGACCTAGAGGTAAGGAGGGGAACAAAAAATATTGATCCTGCTGCAGCAAAGAACTGTGTGCATCTTCCACAAGGCTCTGGGCCTTCAGGATGCCTCAGTAGGTATGCAACATCCTGCAGGACAAACATACTGTTCTCAGTTACTTTTCCTGCTTATCGCATTGCCTGCTGGTACATATTCAACAGAAGTTCTTATATTAAAGGATGCTTCCAAGATTCCAGCTTGAACATGAAATCTTTTTTATGCAAGAAAAAGTTATGCTTGCATTGTGTCTTACAGTACTCTGTTGGTAGAGACAACGTATTCAGTTAGGAACATACCAAAATCATACATTTTTCCTGACAAATTCTGGCTTTGGAACATCTCTCCCATAAAATTATTGAAGTTGTATAGAAAAAATACATAGTTCATTTTGTGAAAACATTATTATACAATTTTAAACTTTCTCTAGGAAAGGTAAAGCCATAAAAGCAAGTGTCACCTGTAGAAATAAGTGATTTTTTTACTGTACAAAATACAAAAAAAAAAGCCATAAATTTTAGTTACAATAAGATGTTACAGTTTATATTCAATGACTGTGAAATGCTTTAGTTAGGATTTTGACATGGTTTGGTTTGGATTGCATCTTTTTTAAGAGCTGAATAGTATTCTTATTTATAGCTGTCTTGTGGCTAAGTTTCAGTTTGGTGTCATTTGTGATGCTCTCATATGGGCTGTTACCTCCTAATGGAGTCACCTGAATAAGAACTCTTGAGTTGTATCCATTTAATTCTTTATTATTTTTTTTGGGGGGTGGAGGGAGGGTGGTTGGTTGCTGTTAAGCTTCCATTGAGTTCCTAAGCAGCAATACCATGTACAATGAGCCCAGACAGAGATAACACAAATCTTTTTTTTCCTGACTTTACTTGCACAGTCTTGTGTATTTTTAAGAATATTCCTTCCTAGTAAGGAAAGAATACTTTCTCTTACATTCAGGGGAAGAGAAAAAAAAACAAACAAAAAAAAACCTGAGAAGTAGACACAATTTTTCTCTGGTGTTGAAAGATAGTGTTCTTTAATAGGGAATTTGATCAGAACTAGACTGTATCTGCTGAATTAACGTAGACCTTAGAGATTCTAGAGTCACCTGGGCCTTTTCCTCTATACTGCTGGTGACAATTTTTTTTCTCATAATGGCTTTCTGTTCAGACCTTATTCCCCCCCCCCCTACATTCCAAGAACTGTTTTGGAATGTTAAACATGTGAGTAATAATTCACTTTTTTTCCCCTAATAAACAGAGATAACAGATGAAGTGTGTAAAGAATCTTGTACGTTTTCCTAACAGCTATAATGTGCAAATGATGCCCCACTACAGTAAAGAACCATCCCTTTAACAGAGAATTAAAGTTGTGTGAGTAAAGACAATAAGATTGTTTTTCTGTCACACACACAAGATGTTATTTAAAGAAAAAAATCATCTGTCTTTGTAGAAGAAGCATATTAGAGTCAAGGAAATGAATTTCATTCTTCAAACGTTAGTTTGTTGTTTGTTTTTTTAATGATTCCAAACCTGGTAGGCTTAGGAAAAAAAAGACACTATCTACTTTAATATGATAACGTTATCTTTGTGTCTGAGTATTAAAAGCATAGTTTTGCTATCTGAATTTGCTATCTAATTGTATCTATAAATTCTGTATAACCTCAAAACCAGTAATGTGTATGCAAATGTATCTATCTTTCCACGTAGGGTAAAAAGCCCTTTTCCTGTGAAGTTTCCTTTTTTTTTTAAAATGCCTAGTAACATGCCTAGTGTGAACATGACCATATATTTACCATGATTTTGTGATTTAGCATTTGCTTCACCTATTCCTCTCACAAATAATTTAGGTTTGAGAAAATTATCACAACCTATGTTAATTCTTTTTTTTCATCTTCCTATATGACTTGTCCCTATTCATTATACATTATTCACTTTGTTTTTGGGGTTGGAATGAATTTTGTTTTGGTGAACTGTTTAAATAATGCACTTTTGCCTAATTAAAAGTTTGAAAGAAACTGAGCAAATACAGTTTTATATAGTTTGATTTCTAAAAGTACAGCGTGTAGCCATACCTGCTTGAGCAGTTGATTTAGCTGAAACTACTGCATGCCCAAGGGAAAAACTACATATTGAATTCCAATTTGCTGCAGCATTTGCTGAAGGAATTAGTAAGACTGCTTGTAAAGCTTGTAAGAGTGCTGGTCTACTAATTATTACTGAGGTACAAACAATTTTTACTACTTCAGTTACTAATACAAAAGAAAAAAAAAACACATTTCAATCTCGTTTTAGTAGGATCCTTTTACTTTTTCAGTAATCTCCTTTTGAGAGTTACAACTCTTTCCATCTTGTGAAAGTTTACTTTCTATTAGCACACTAGTGCAAACACAAGAAAATTGAAGCTTTTAAACTTTGAAATCAAAAACAGGAGAAAGAACACTTGAATAGATTATCCAGTGGCCAAGATACTTGCTTAATATGTATGCAGCTGAAATGGAAATTCCTGCCTAATTTCACAATAGAGAATAGAATTGCATGTTTATTTCTGTCAATATAGCCTGATGTCTAGCTACTAGTTTGATAATTTTGGGATTACAGCTTTCTTCTTTTTATGCTGGACCACTTTGCTTATAGCAGTAACATATTCTTTGGACTGTAGGGAGAATTATTTTATTTTTAGCTATGGCCCTCATCTGGGGAAGAAAATAATAAAGTTTAAATCCCTGTTCTTTGGCATATCTGATAATTTTGTTATTACAGGAGAGTGAAAGGACTTGTTGTTGTTGTTAAATAAAATACATTTTTAATATGGAGAATCAGAACTGGAAAATGAATTCAGTCAGTACATACACTTTTGGGTATTCTTGGATGAGTCTGGTATTCTCATTTTGAGCAGATACGTGTCCTTGTCGGCATATATATGTTTCTGCGTAAACCATGTCTTTGGCAGTTCATCACTCCCTAATGAAAAACATTTGGTTGACAAACTCTTAACTTGTATACATTTTCAGGTAATGATTTGGATCAATAAGCTTCAGGATATAGTTTGTATGTGAACTATTAGCTGCTTGATTGGTTGGATGAAATTTTGGGGATGTGAAAATAATGAACATCAAATAATTGTCCAAAAAATTTCTTTGGACATGCTACCAAATCAGTAATAATCTGTTTTAAAAACAAACAAAAGAAGTAGCTTTTTAAAGTGATTTAACAATAAACACACACACACACAAAAGCTGTTCATAATCCAAAAAAAGAATAAAGTATGAAAAAAATGACTTTGGAAAAACTTGGGACTGAGTATTAGCTATTATTCATAAAAATATTTTTGAATCTGCATTTTTTTGCAACTTGACCAACTCTGAAAATAGAGGAAATTGTAGTAAAATGTCAGGTTATAAAAGTGGAACAGAAACAGGAAAAGGCTAACAGATCTTCAAATAATTTTTGTGCTGCTGCATTTTGAGATTTGTGTTTGTACCTTAAAGTGCTCAAGCTGACAATTTTGAGAATTGCTTAGTATTGTAAAGCTTTCAAAATATTATGACTTTTTGTTGGTTGTAGTGAATTTGAAAGGTGAAATATTTTTTAAACGACACACAAATTCAGGGTCACTATAGCAAAGCATTTGAAAGAGATAGTTTAAGATAGTGCAAGGGTTTAGGGAGGTTTTCCACTTCCTTTCCTTTCCACCCATATTCTTTGTCTTCAAGGGTTAGGTTCCTGCATTAGTCAGAGACAAGTACTGAAGGGTTCTCCTAGATACTAATGGGTATACAAACATGTCCCCTAAATTGTAGCTCTTTATCAAAATCCCAAGTATTACAACTATATTCTAAGTGAATGTTCAGAACTGTGAAAAGGTGAAATCCTGTAAAAATTAAAGCTGTCACTCTTAGACTTTTATCCTATGTAATAGAAAAACAGCTCAGGTACTTGGTGAAAATGGTATCTTGATGAAATTCTTTTCACAGGACTTTGCTTGTATAAAATAATGTAAAAGTTAACTGTAAGAAGTTTTGGCTAAACATGAAATTTCTGCATATGGATGATACTCAGACTTGTGTATATATGACTGTTTCAATAGCAAGTTGAGGGCAAAAGTGTGCAAGTTGTTTTTGAGGATAAACTAATGTGTGGTTGACTGATAGTAATATCTATAGTGATTGTGAATATCTATCTTAAAACAGACACAAGGTTTTTGTAAGTATATTCAGGTTTTATTTAACATTTTCTTATTATTTTAGTCCACATCGATCAGAATCTGTACATGACAAATGGCGAAATATGGAAGCAGCCATGTCTTCGTTTTCCAGTTTTTATGAAGAGTTATCAAGCAGTAAGTGTTGAAGAATGGCAACATTAGCTTTTTTTTGTTATGTTTGGCATGCATTTAATTGCTAAAATATATCATTTAATTTCAATAATGAAAAAGCTATTTATGTTCTTTAACATTGTGGAGGTCTGGATTAACTGGTTTAATGTTATTTTCTGTGAATATCACTTTTACATACAAAAGCACATTAAATAATACAAAGATATATGTTGTGTGATGGCAAAACATTTGGCTGAGTTTCTAAAGATATTTTCCAGCAATCTGAAAAATAGAAATGTAATAATACAAATACTGTTGTCTTCCCCCTCCCCCATCTCCCTCAACACCATTACATGCTCACCCTACAATATATACAACCCTTAAAGCAAACTGTTGCCTTAGTAATACAAGAGTCGTGTAGACAGTTCAGTGATGCCCTTAGACTCTTGGCTTAGTGCAGAATAAAGTAATTTCTTCACATTAATGTCTCATAGGCAATTGTTCACCATTCTTGGCTTGCAAGCGACTGTAAACTTGTTTTTATAGCATGCAATGAACCAAGGAATAGAAGAAAGAATATGAATATTTGACATTATACATTACCTTAACAAATATAGTGTTCCTGTTATCAGCTAAGTCCTGTCTAGATGGATAACATGAACATTTTCAAGTTAAAACTTTTTCTCATGGTATGTAAATAAACCTTAAAATCCCCATCTAAAATTAGCTTGTGTATCACACAGACATTTTAGGAATGACCGCTTTAGCATCAAGGAAACACTGGGCAATGTTAAATCTTAATTCTGCTGACCTTTTTGGAGTTTCTGTATATATTTACACTTGTAAAAAGAGATGGGAATAAAGCCAAATTAGAACAGGAGCCTTTTGCATATATATGGACATTAAACTGAACTATATTTTCATGAGAACAGACAATAAGGTTGGATAAGGTACCATATTTGCTGTTCTCTTTTTGGTTATGGGAGACACTTGCTAAAAGACCATTTATGTTTAGAATGGAGTAGCTTCGGGTTAGCTCTTATCTAGGTTAGTGAGAACGATAAAAGCTGCCAATTCAAATAAATATTGCTTCCTTTGGGGGGGGGGGGGGGGAAGGGAGAGAGCATTGTGTTTGAAATAATCTTTACAGTGACAGAGACTTGCATTGACTGAGACAGAACATGAGAGAAAAATAACACTATCTTCTCTTTTATTGCAATGAAGTCAGGCCATACTTAAATTTGTATTCAGTTGAAATCATTGAAATGAAGCAAATTCTGTTTCAAAGATAGAATGTTAATTGAGGTAGAAGAATTTCAAAATTTCTTTGAAAGAATTGTTTCAAAGGTAGAATGTTAATTTCATAATCTGGTCCCAATGCCAAATCATTAATCAGAGAATATAGCATTTGAAAATTTGGCACTAATTACCCATACTTATAAAATGTCTTTACCATATCTGCTGGTCAAGAAAACAAAACAAACAAAAAAATCAAGCAACATTCAACATGGCAATTTTGCAAGTTTTTCTGTGTCAGAAAAAGGAAAAAAGAAAAATTCATCCTGATGTATGAACAAATCTCAAAAAAAATTCTAATTAAAATGTGAGAATGAAAGAAGTTTACTTTCATATGATCAGTTTTGCCTTATTTTGTCAATGCTTTTTATATTTTTGTATTAGCCTTTACATTTTGTATAATATGGTACATGTTATGTCAGCTACCAGAGATAAAGAATGTAATGCTTGCTCTTATCCCATCTAACCATAAAAAAAATCACATGCTCTCTTTTTATTTTCCTTTCTTTTTCACTTTTCTTTCTGATCATACCTGCATGTATATACATATGTTTAAATATTTAATTAGATACTGACAAACATAACTATTTCATAAAGCCATCTACTGAATAACATACTGATCCTCTTCAGACTACACTAGTGAATACAATTGACTTTACAGTATGCGTATACCCATGCAATTCTTTCAAGGTCCAGTTTTCGTGGCAGGACTCCATCATCTCAGTGGATGACTGCATTGTGCAATCAGGATACTTTCAATACTTTGTTTTGGTCTTTGCAAATAAGCAGACAACTGTAAACAAAAAGGACTAATCTGATTTTGGATAACAGTAAATAGTTCAGATGACAATGATATGGATGACTTGTGCTTACGGCATGAGATTGAAACGTTCTGAGAAATTATTCTTCTTCAGATGTTGTTGAAGTTAAAATGTTTAACATCTTTGTATTTCTGTATTTATATGTGTACTGTCAGTTCATAAGTTATGTATGTGTTTTTCAGAAACAAGTAAACGCCATTCCCCTGACTTTAGGAGAGTTTCACTGCTGAAACTCATTTGTTGTTGGAGTGACCAATCTATAAAGGTAGGTAATAGGCTGTGTTAATAGCAACAATCTAATCTTTAAGTGACATTGACTGTAGTTTAGTACTTGGAATCTGTAATGTGATACCGTAGTTACTAATTTATGTAAAATATTATATATAAATCATGGCATTCATATCTTTAAAAATCAGATTACTTTGGTATGGGGTATTCTATTTATAAAGCCTTAATATGCATGCTCAAATATGAGAAGGTAAGTGTCCTAAAGTCTGAATGAATAATCACCAAGTATGCTTAGTGATGTTTTCTAGAGTTTGCAGCATGTTTTTACATTTTCCATTGAATTTAGTGACTGATAAGTTTATGCAATGATAATGGTTTTATCTACCAATAGAGATTAGTGTGTGGAAAGATAAGGTGTGGAACAAGCTACCTCATACCTTTCATCTGAAAAGATCTTAAGACACTGAAATTGTGAAGTACTGCAAATACCATCCTATCAATCCTACACAAATTTTAGTATTAAGACTCAGGTTTGCAATGATCTTTAACCAGCTTTGTAGTGCATTTTTTTTCCTGTTTGCAACCAAACTGCCGTAAATGCCATAACATTCAAAGCCATTTGTGACTTAGCTATAGGGGTGGGTATTCAGCTACCCACGCTTTATATAAAATTATAGTTTTGTTCATAGTAGGATGGCTCTATTTCTGATTTCTGTATACAAACACAGATTCATGGCCAAACTGTAAATCCTGAACAGCCTGATTAAACAGTCATGTATGTTCTCTCCTAGTATCACTAGTTATTCTACTTTTAAAAAGTTTTTTTTTTAATATCTTTTATGGAGGATACTGACTCTCAGACATGACCCAAAGGATTTGCCATTTATTGATTCCTCATCTCCTTACAGTACTACAACAGATTCTGTGCAAACAAGGAAACTGAAAGAACTTGCTGCAAATGATTGATCATGACTTTACTGACTGACTTATTGAAGTTTAAGGGCCAAGGGAGGTCTTTTTGTTTTAAACTTAAAAAATGCATGTATTTTTAAAATATTTTTACAGGATTTATTTCACTGGTTGATTTTAAGGAGAAGGTCATCTTCATTCATTTTCCTGTTCTTTCGGGTGAAATACTGCTGCTTTTTGCCACACTCCCACCTCACCCACAAATTACTGAAGTGTTTTGGCCTTTTCAGAGATGCACACATATAGAAATAATTGCTTGCCCAGAAACATTTAATATGATGAAAAAATGATTGTGTTTACTCTATACTTAAAATAAACTGTTCCTCTATAATAGATGTTTGGTTGTATTTTAATTTTATTCACTGTACTCTTATATGATTGCAGCTTCATGAAACCTTTGTGGCTGAAATGGTGCACAATGAAAAAAAAATCAAACTCTAATGCAACTGAAGTGTTTTGATGTTGATTCTGGGAGATATAAGCATCCTTTTTTCCACTAGGAAGATTTCTTTGATAATTATTCCTTTGTTCTTCCTAGCTCCTTATTATTCAAATAATAGAGATTGAAATGTGTACTTCCTATTCCTTTATTCAGTCATTTCAAGAAGAATACTATTTGAAATAATTTGCTTCCTTCTCTTCTGCTCTAAGATATTTTCCTATCTCATTGAGTGAAGCTTCTACTTGTTAGGTTGACTTCCCTGAAGATTGAAGTCCTTTATCTCTTCATAAAAATGTTTATAGACCAAGTAAGCTTCTTCCTACAATATGCCTTATTCCATGAGCTGAACAACGTTTTGTAAAACATAATAAACAACCATGTTTCCATAGCCTTTGTTCTATTTTCAGTGCTAATCTTGGCAAAGGAAATCAGTATCAAAACAGTGAGTTTTACATGAATCTTTTGTAGGTCAGTAGTTCCACTAAAAAAAATGCTGTCTCCAATCTTTGTATATACGGTCAAGGATTTTATTACATGGCAACATGCAAGCAGTCTGTCAGACTTGTTTGGCACCAATCAGTCTATGGGGATTCAGCAGTTTGTCTCTGTTTTATGTATGACAGTAAGAGGAATCTGTGGTGTGACACATCCATATGGAAATGTCTGAGCTTTGTCCCATTAACTACTAATGCCTTCACAATCAGTAGAGAGTCATGCATCTGTTTCTTTTAGTTCTGAGCTACCTGGACATGAGTCAGTTCTAATCTTGAAACTGTCATGTTATATAGTCCCAAGTAATAAGACCTTATTAGAACTGTGTTAATTCAGGACCACCATCAGAAAAACAGTTTATATAGCTTCAGTGTATAACATTTAGGTCCTGATTTGGAAGTCCTCCTCCATCATCCTGATCTTACCGTATTCCTTTTCTCTACAAAAAAAACCTGTATCATCTATAACTAGCTAGCTACTTCGCACAGTCTTCACTTAGGAAAACTGCTGATGCCATATTTAGACCTCTGACATAACCATTTGCATGAGGACTGTGGTTGCTTTAGCCTCCTCTTTCACCAGTGGGAAAAGATAGAAACTGTGGAGAGACTGTTCATATTTTTGGAGGAATGAATCATCTCTGTACATCCTCATCTCTTTCTGTGGATTTCTTTCTGTTAATACCTAAAATAAGATGGGATAAATCTGAGGCATATTACAGAGAATTTTACTTTCAAGCCATAGATCACTTCCTGTTAAGGCCATTACTGACAGTAGTACAGATAAGCAAGTACCTTTTTTACTTATGCTGCTCAAGTTTACAGTAATTTCCCTAAAAAGCTATGGATGCATTTGTTTTTACGGTGTTTGACTCTTTACCTGAAGACAACTTACCTCATCATTAGTATCTAAACAGTTCCCCTGATAGTGGATCCCCTCCATAGCCACGCCGCTGTCATTTAGAAGGAAGGATAATTAATTTAATTTATGCTCCCCCTGCTCCATATGACTATATGTTCTTGTAGTAGGGGTTGGCTATCAATTTCTTTATATTAGAGGAAAGCAAACTGGATGCTACAAGTCTGATGTTTTGATCTGTAGTTTTTTTGCTCCCTGATGTGCCTGTGTTATACAGGCACCTGGGAGTCAAATTCAAGAAGGCTTAACCCTGTAAAGGTTATGGCCTGACCAATAACCAGGGATGATGTCCACTGCCTTCTCTAATCAGACCCAGTCATTATAAGAATAGTTATGCTTGGAAATAATTGATTAGGAGAAGAAAGGAAAGTCAATATAACTTAGTATTTATGTAACAATACTGCTTGCTTCAGCTCTTGTTCACTTATGTTTGAATTGTTCTCAGATATTGGTGCTGCAGGTCCTGATGGTCAAGCAAATACCTTTCACCATTGAATATCTCTATTTGTAGGTGGACGTAGAGTATTTATACCTTGTCAGGTATACCCTTAGAAGAAGCATAATTTCTATCATATTTCACAGTCTCAGCTCAAAATAGATTATATTTTCAGAAATTTTTACAATTATGAGAAAAAGGAAAATAAAAACAAAAACACGTGTTAGCCAACAAGATAGCAGTTTTACATGTAATTCTGAAGAATCCTAAAGACAGACTGGAAAATATCAAAGAAAATGAAAAGTACTCATGTAAATGTGTTTTGCGTTAAAAATGGGCGAAGTTTCTGGAGATTTTTGAGCTTGGAGATAGTGTTAGATGAGGTATATAAACTGATGGGGAAAACACAGTGGGAGGACAAAACCAAATGTGAAACCACACTGAGCCCTGTGGAAATGGGGATTCAACAGTGATAGACAAGTAGCATGCAGAGACATACAGGTGCCTGCACAATATTATGTTGTGCCATTTGCAACAGTTTTTTGTTGTTTTTTTTTAATTCCATTGTAAGATGTTAGAGGAAATCACATTTTATAAATGCTGTCTAGCTGATATACACAGCAATGAATATCATATCCATATTACTGACAGGTTCTTAGTATATCAGAAAAATAGATAATGTGTACAATTCTCTTGTGTAACCCTGTTAGATTTTTTTTTTTGGTCTGAAGTTTTCCTAGGACAATGAAAATGTCTCTGGGCTTCCTTCTTTCTTAATTATTGTAGATACATTGTAAGAGTCCTCTATAAAGTCAGGATCTGTAATCCCCAAAGCTCAGGGTTCTATGGATGTGAGGAATCAGAAAATGCCTTTGGTTTCCACTGTAAAATAAAGTTCTATTATAACAAGATAGTTTGCACTGTGTCACAACACACAGAGCTGTGTTCATTTGCTGTGAACTTTCACACTGTGAACCTGACTGGGGTATACTTGTCTGTAATAAGGAATTCTGTCATGAAGGACACCTACAGCCTTTGTTCTGCTTAATGATTTGAATTTACAAGAGCAGCTAGAAATGAGATTGAGGATAGCCCACGAATTCACTGTACTTGATTAGTGAGACGAAATCTCTCTCCTCCAGGCAGTTTGAGGAAACCTGCATATTGACTTAAATTCTTATTTGATTTAAATTATTAACATACTGTTTTTAATATAACATTATATAAAGAGCGTTTATAACTGAAACATATTTAACGTATTTATTTTCATATGCAACTTAAATTTATATTTATGTTAAGGTGGGGTACACTGTCCTGGAAACTTCAGATTTTCTCTGTCCTTCAGGAAGAGTAGTTGAATAACTACCTAGTGGGGATGGGGTGGGGAATGTATCCCTTTCCTAATGGACATACCAAATAAAAAGGTACACATGCTACCATTCTGCATCACACTGAAATGTAGACTGAGTAGGAACTACAAAAGCTCAAGTCCATTGCAGAAGGTCTCCATGTGCTTTACACATGTCTTAGGTTTTAAAATTTCCCAAGTTCTCCTTGGGCTTCTCTACTAAAGCAAAGATGAGTAAAAATAATAACCCTGTCATACAGTCTCTAAACAGCACTGTCTTAACACACATTTGGTGTTAATGTATCAGGTATTGCAAGTGCCATTTATAGGCTGTTCATATTTGCAGCAGTTCTTCCTTTTGGATAAGAGGAGTCAGTGAGACCTTTTGCTTCTTGCATTTAAAAAATAAAAATGAAGCATTAACATGGTTGAGCTGGAGAAATAGAAGATTGTCACGAATAATGAAACATTTGGGAAGCTTTTTGGAGACAGACTGGACACCCAAATTTCTAAAAATTTCAAAACACTAAGTCCTTATTCAGTCCATGAATCACTGCACACAAAGAAGCAAATAAAGATATTTTTTATTGGATGATATCACCACCTGTCCTATTTAACACATATTGTCATGACCCTTTGATATCAAAGAGGTAGTAGGCAAACTATTCTAGTTTGGAGATTAAGGAAAATTAATGTTTAATTTGTGAACAACAGTCATAATTCACAATTTGCACCACTTTATTGCTATCCAGTTAACATTTGTTACTCTGTGCGTATAGAGCCACATGATTATCACTGTCTGAAAGATATTGGTAAATGTTGACTTTCTAATGGCATCTACTCAACCTTCTTAAAATCTTCTGGTATTTGCTTAAAAGGGACAAGTGCTTAGATAAATAAGTGAAGTACCAATATCATCCAATTATAATTTGCATTTTTGACAGATTATTGAGGCACTGCAAGCGGTGCTGTTGGCAGAAATTCAAAGGACTATGAAAACCTTGAGAAAGACAGCAGTCTACAGAGAACCGTTGGCCATAGTAGAGAATGGAAATGGTAAGTTGCAGACACTGCCAAAGTCTGAGGAGGCAAAGCAGATGGGTTTGCAATACATTAAAAACTTTGCCACGTAAGTGCAAAATTTATTGGTATATTCTTTTAGCTGAGAACTTTCTCTAGTACTCAGAAGTTAGCAGTATAAGTTCATAATACATTATTACCATGTAAGACAAGCCAAGCGGCCTATTTTTGACCCTATCAGCCTATTGCTTTTTCAGATGTATGTCAGGGAGTTAAAGGACTTCTACGCTCTCTCATCATCTCACAACATTAAAGAAGAATAGTTTCTTTGCTTGTATGATTTCCACTACAAATATAATTGTTCTGGTATTGTAAATACATCTGAAAATAAAGGAAACAGTGTGCTTGAAATAGGATCAGTAAATCATAATTAAAAAAAAAAAGTTTTGCAAATTTATCTTTTCTATGACATCAGTCTTATCCAGCACTAAAAATTAATTGCTTAAATTTTATACCTTCGTAATGTAATATAGAATATTTTATTTTTCTTTTAGAAATAACCTTTCTGCAAGGAGATATCAAATACATTTTACAATTAGATCATTTCATTTTACAAGAAGCCTACCCTTTGCAGCTTTACAATGGTGCTAATGTTTATGGTAAAAAAGATTGAACTTGAATTTATATTATGGAGTTATACTTTCTTTTTTTTACCACATTAGCTGAGTCATAAAATCAAGTGACCTGAATTTTAGATCTGATCTTATTAGTGAGCCTTCTCTTGGGAAACTAATTTATAATCTCATTGAGTATGTGTCTGTCATATAAAATTGTTGCATACTTGCTTCTTCCAGAATGCTAAAAATGATTAGTCATACCTGTTTCAGGCCACAGAACAATACAGACTCTCTAAAATTTTAGCTGTTGGAATATAACAAACTACAAACACTTTGAATTATTGTCATATATGAATTTATAATTTGTTTACACTGGAGACTGCATTGAATCATTCTAGTTCTATGCAGTTTGGGATAAGTTGCTCTGTAACTATAAAACATCCCCACCAACAAAGTTCATACCTGGACTTGATTTCAGAATTCCTGAATTTTCAGGCTGTATTCCAATGCAGTATTTTGACATGGATTACAACAAAAATTGGATTAACTAGAATTTAAAAATGCAAATGCAGACATCTGCAAACTCCAGGTGTGTTTAACTGTTTGGTTTGATTTAAACCCTTCTATACTAGACGAAAAAAAGTCTCTTATGTAAAGAGTGCTGGAATGATTACAAGAGTCTCATAGTTGAGTGCTACTTAATTCTACTTAAGTATTGAGGCTCACAAAAGTTATGAACTGAGGGCAGCTACTCTAGATTTCCAGTCTCTGAAAGGGGAATGTGGTTTTTTGCATGTCATGTAAAAAAAAAAACCTCATTTTTTTTCCTTACCCTATTATTTGCAAGTTACTCAAGAAAAAACTAGAAAAATCCTCTGTTATAGTGAGCACAACACTCATGTGTACCTATAGTGGCTGGGAAATAGATTTTTTTTTTTTGTACTTGATCCTATAAAGCAGTGTGGATTTTTTTATTTTTTTTTTTTTAAATATCATTGTTCAGCAACGTATTCTGGAGCAGACTGAAACAGATAGGAAGACTAGGAAAGAGTTTACACTATGAGTATTTAATATACTAGTTTTCTTTTTGTCTCATTTCCATTAATGTTTTAACTTATTGCATTATCCATCATATGACGTAAGTAGTGCAAGTATTCTTATTTTGGCTTTTATGTTTTCCTAAGAGGAACTATTAAAAGGAAAAAAGTTGTTAAAAGGAAATTTAAATGCAACTAAATGTAGTTTCTTTGTTAATGTCAGTGATATGATCATTTTGGGCCTCTTCCAAATATACTGATAAACATTTTGATATCAATGGTAAGATTGCTATCTGTGAGCTTTGGTTAAGTTCCTCAGAGAAACTGAGGTTTTCCCTGTCTTTTTTTGTTGTGTTTTGTTTTTTTTTTTTCTTTTTTTTGGTTGGTTGGTTCTTGCTTTTAGTTTGTTGGCATTCATCATAATTCTGAAAAAGGACATTGCACTAATCTCTTACTGCCTTTTTCCTAGACATCAGTAACCTTACATTAGCGGTACCATTTAACAGATTTCAGTGTGGTATTGTTTTCCACTGCCAGCTAAGTAAGAAGAGGTGGATTTAAGAATCTTCTCTACCCTTATTTGCGTAAACTAAGATGAAATAAATTTGCTGGCATTCTTTATTCATCTTTCATTTTTAATGTTTGATCTTATGACATACATACCTGGTACATATCCAGCCACATGCAGAACTTATTAGATCAGAGGAAAAATGGTGGTAATCTCATTCAATAGCCCGGCGACTGGATACAAAGAAATTGGATATTCCCTCCTGTAGTTCATTTGAACCCACAGCTTCCTCAACAGTAATTCATTGCTTATCTTCAAGGCATTCTGCAGTGAGTTTTTCAAATTCATTTACAGAAGATGTTTCACTTTTAATGCAAATCTCAAAATATTTCTAAGTGCTAGAATATTTGCAAGACTTAGAAACTAGCTTCCCTCACCTCCAGATAAGTGTTGTGTGTAGAACTGTAATCTCCTTTTAGCCAGTGCACTGAAGCAGTGTCATATGTGCCATCCTTGAATGTCTATTTCTTCTAATGCAGAAGGAGCCAAAACTATATTACCTGAGAGAGCAGTCAAGTACACAAGTTCTTCTGGCATTTTGTGCATAACTTTATTTTTTATTTTTAAATGTGAATAACTGGATTCAGTTGCATTTTAGGAAAATTGAGAGGATAAATGTGTTTTTGATATTTATACTCAGATATTAAATAGAGGAATTGATGTACATATTTCAGGAATGACAGAAGTTGGAAAAGCGAACAGCAAACACAACATATCAACTTTATTTGTAAATACAGTATATTATTTTAACTGCATCTTAGATTAGTGAAAATCACACTGCTAAGTTTAGCTTGCAATAAATTCTGGTTAATGCATAAAAAAAATCCTAATTTAAGTAAAAACTAATGATCTAAGTTTTTAAGTATATTTGAAAGCTATTAACTATAACCTCATCTTTTGCATGTGGTTTTGGAGCACTTTGAATTATTCAACTAAATTGGTTCTTGCAGGAAAAACAAGCTTCTTCTGATAAATACCAGTACGAAATTAACAGTCAAATGTGAGTTTCAGAGTTCAGTATGTCAAGAATTGTCAGAGTCTTATCTGCAACACAATATTTTGTTAAAATACGGACTCCTATTTGGTCAGTAATGATAAATCAATGAAAGAAAAGATATAACAGCTTCTGTTCACTACAAAGTGTAGTAACTTGCAGCGGAAGCTTTCAAACACTTCTGTTGTCTCAATTTCAGAAACCAGTCTGGTTGCATACTTTTATGTGAACTTTATGCATATTTGTTAGGAAATCATTTTGTGACAGTGCCTTTTTTGTATAGCAAATTAATCTTCTAGCTTGCCTGTGAAGTCTTAACGTTTTGTCAGAAAAGTGCAGATAAGCACAAAGGATGTGCTTCTGTCTGATACTTTCTTTCATCTTGTCTTCTTCCTGTAGCCTACTGCCTTTTCATATTAGACCAAGTATGAGATTTGACTCTATATTTAAACAGACAAATTTGTGCCATTGATATCACCATGATTACATTTAAATGAAAACTTGACCTTCATTGCCTGACTGATGTAGAAATAACTTTTAGTGGTGTCAGAGACATTTGATAATGTAACCACACACATTAATATAACTCGCGTTGCTTCTGTTCTGACGAAACACTCCACACCCAGGGATCTTGAACATCTGATGAATTCACTGTACAATGAGATAAATGTATCTGTCTTCACATCTTTACATTTCCCTTACTGTGTTAATTTCAAGTTTGGATTTGAGCTTTTGACACACATAATATTCAGTCTTTGAAACTCTATGCCTTGCTGTTGCTGGGTTCCATATCCAACATGAATCAAGTAATCAAATAAAATCTGGGAAAAGGTGTCTAGTTAAGTCCTAGAACATCACTTAAGCAGAAAAATAAATACATAAATGAAAGGAGAGAAAAAAAAAAAAAAGCTAAAGAGAAGATAATGGATGCAAAGGAATTGAGGTTAAAATATAGTAGTCCAGACAAAATAGAGAAGAAAAAGATATTGTAATAGAAACATGGCAATGTAAACGTACAACAGGGTGAAAATTTTCCAGTGGATGTCATATCCAGAAAATTGGCTGCTGATTAAAAAAAATTCAGGAACAGAATTTGATCCCATTTCTGGCATGATGCAGGTTTTTGATGTTAGTTGGCAGATAGACAAGAAAATGAGGAAATTTTGACAGAGTGCATTATTTTGGCTTGAACTTTGTCAATTCCTAATTGTGAGAAGACAATTAAATATAAAAACTGATAAGAATCCAACAGCATGGGTTTCAAAGAGTATGTGACAGAATCCTCTTTTTGTAAGCACATTCGAATAATATGAAGGAAAAATACAAGTTGTTATCAGGAAGAAAACTGAACAAATGAGAATCACCTTTCATTATGACAGATTTCGTAAAGAACAGCAAGTGAAGGATTTGTGCTAGCTTTTATTATCTCTGTGAAATTCACAAATCTTACTGCTATTTTCTTACATGCAAATATTTGAAGGAATCTAAGATAGTTTACCCCACGAGGACTGCTTTAAAGATTTTATTGCTGTACAGGAAACAATGGTAATTCCTGCTGACTTCTCAGACTAGTTCAATTTTTCAGGAGTATTGTGATTATTTTCAGTTTGGGCTATGAAGACCTGGAGTATGACTCCAGAGCTTGTATTTTCACAGGCAAAAAGTGCCACAGGACTAATAGATTACTTTTTATATTACTTAAATTACTTTTGAATGAACTTTTAAAAATATTAAATATTTTTTTAAGAGGGACATTTCTATCTTATATCAAATTGCTGCTCACAAAATGTAGTCAGTGCTCATCTTGTTAGTTCCAAGTAGACCCCAAATTACGTAAGCTGAAATCTAAATTTGGCCACTGCAGCCATGAAGAAATCTTTAGACTCCAGGTACTGTTTTCATAAATGGAGCCTCCAAAATGTGTAAACTGAAATCACCTTCAGAGTCGCACAGCACCTGTGATTAAAACAAGTACAATTTCAAATTAAATTGGTTAAAATTGTCCCTCTTCCTATGTAGTCTCTCTATGCTTTTGAAGGATTTCCAAACTTTGATCGTAAAGCAACTTCTGAATTAAACACTACATTCTTATTGTCTTGTAGTTTTTACTTTTCAACTGGTTTGAACTTTGGCTTTTTCCACTCTGGTCTCTCTCATATTTTTCCAGTCTAATAGTGTTCTCCTGCTGCATGTTATGTCCCCCATCTGGATTCTTCCAGGCCGCTTTATCCCTTTACAGTGCCATCTTCTTTTTCAGCATCCTTTTCTAGCTGCATAGTCTTTCTGATTTCTGCATTGGTCTTGCATCAGATTTTCTCTTCTATTTGGACCTTGATATATTGCACAACCCTGCCAATGATCTTAGTGTATACACTCCTTTGGCATAAAACATTGTCTGCTATGGCTGCCTTGAAGTTTTCTATGCCTTTTTTGTTGTTGTTGTTGCTCCACATTATGCTGAATGGCAAGAGAAACTATAGAATTTGTTGTATGGAAAAAATTTTAGGAGGCTTTTTTTTTTAAGGTATTAGGGGTGGGGATAATAGAGCCAAGGATTATATAGATGTTGAAAATGTTTTAAAGAAAAAGGACAGTAAATGTACAAGTTTAGTTAGAGAGGAATGCAATGAATAAAAATCATTTAAGGAAGTCATTTATAGACTTGTTACAGGAAGGCATTTGGAGATTATTGATACAGAAGGTTTACTGTAGTTAATTAGAGATGCTCAACTTAAATATTAAAAGATAGAGTTTCAAAAAATTTTGTTAAAAGTGTGATACTACTTGATGGAAAAAAAAAGTGATTACACAAATTGCAGTTTAAATAAAATCTGATGCTCTCCCAGGTCATATCAAGGCTGTCAACATCACGGCAGCAAGAGGGAAGAAGTTCAAACACTTCAACCTTTTCCTAAGTAAATATTATGAATTTTCCTCTGGAACAAAATATTATCATAGAGATCTGCAGAATCACAGATTTGTATGGATAATCATAGAATCATTAGGGTTGGAGAAGACCTCCAGGATCATCTGGTCCAACCATCACTCTACTAAGCACCAGGCCAACCTTTCCTTAAACATCCCCAGGTATGGTGACTCCACCGCTTCCCTGGGCAACCTGTTCCAATGCCTGACTACTCTTTCTGAGAGGAAATGTCTCCTAATTTCCAACCTGAGCCTCCCCTGGTGCAACTTGAGGCCATTCCCTCTAGTCCTATCACTAGTTACTTGTGAGAAGAGGCCAATCCCCAGCTCCCCACACCTCCCTTTCAGGTGGTTGTAGAGAGCAATAAGGTCTCCCCTAAACCTCCTCTTCTCCAGACTAAACAAACCCTGTTCCCTCAGATGCTGCCTGCATGACTTGTGTTCCAGGCCCTTCACCAGCTTCTCTGGACACACTTCATGTCCTTCTCGTACTGAGGGACCCAAAACTGAACACAGTACTTGAGGTGCGACCTCACCAGAGCAGAATACAAGGGGGAAATCACCTCCCTGGTCCTGCTGTATACACTGTTCCTGATACAAGCCAGGATGCCGTTGGCCTTCTTGGTCACCTGAGCAAGGTCACATCAGGCAAGAATCAATCAGCACCACCAGAACCTTTTCCTCTGCACAGCTTTCCAGCCACTCTGCTCCAAGCCTGTAGTGTTGCATGGGGTTGTTGTGGCCAAAGTGCATGTTTTAATTCAGTAAGGTAAAACTGCACACTATTGAAACATAATATTTTGCTCAAAGGAAGGTTGTTTTTTTTTATATTTGCTTTGTTTTCCCCAGAAATAAGAATGTTACATTATTTTCAGAATGAATTTTC
The DNA here is from genome assembly GCF_964211835.1 of Anser anser. Classification (NCBI taxonomy): domain Eukaryota; kingdom Metazoa; phylum Chordata; class Aves; order Anseriformes; family Anatidae; genus Anser; species Anser anser. The sequence continues at coordinate 19,616,887 of NC_139730.1, forward strand.
CTTTCTCTGTTTCTCTGTTCACTCTGTTCTTATTATCACAGATGTGTTGGCCAATAAGAGCAGCAAGTTTTGTAGACAAAACTGATATTTTGTATTTTGGTCTTGGACAAGTTCATGCAACTAACAAAAGCTCATTAAACTATGAGACTTCAGGTTGTTTAAAAAATCTCTGGCTGACCAATTTGGTATGCACTTGCATTAGCAACTAGCAATGTAAGAAATGACAGTATAATCAACATTTCGTCACTATTAATGAGTAAGATTTATCTGTAATCTCATTATAGTCCTTTAAACAGCAAACAAATTAATCTAGTATTTGTTTGACAAATACAAGCCGGTGACAGCAGTAGCTTTCTTCTATACTGAATATGCATTAAAAATGAGTGTATTATATCTTAGTTTCATATTACAAATATTTCCAGTAAAAGAATACAAATCAATGTTATATTTTAGCATCTAACCTGTGGTTTATCTATACCACTGTATCATCTCCTATATATCCAATTAAAACTGTATTTTGATCCAGTAGTCTTTAATATTAGTGGTCAAGTACTAAAGGAAGCAAGCTTAAAGACTCATTCTAGAACTACAGCTTATTTCATTCTATGCATCATATATTTTACCAGAGAACTTCTTAATGTAGCAGAAATCAGATTTAGTGTGTATTTTTACACAAAATCAAATTGTACAGGCGCCATCTCAGACTCCTCCAAAACATTAGGAAGGATAGAATTGCTGTAGGACACTGGTCAGGGAGGGAGTAAAGATGACATGTATTCTAAATTTAAATGCACAATATAGTTTGGGCCATTTTCTACTTATTTGTTGTTTTTTTATTATTATTATTTTTTCAGTGTTTACGTACTGACCAGGAAAAATTTCTCATAACTTTCTATTTAGATCTTTAAAGGTAGATGCTTTTTCTTTTACTGTTAATGCAGGCATAAAATTATTATTGTCTCATTTTAACCCCTCTACTGCTTAACTTTATTTAAAAGTTCACTGGGCAAAGTGAAATGAAAGATTTGAAAAATTTAAAGCTGGTTCTGAGTTTGGTCTTCAAAATATATGAAGGAACTGCACATACTCCATGTTTAAAACAATGTCGCTAGCTTTTTTGGTGGAAGGCTAGTCACCTCTTTTGTTGAAGAGCCACAACTTGTCATACCTTGCTTCGTTATTGTGAATGTCCTTGCACGAATTATTCTTAGTCAAACAGCATTTAGATCACAGAATCACAGGAGGGTTGAGGTTGGAAGGGACCTCCAGAGATCATCTGCTCCAACCCTCCTGCTCATGTAGGGTCAGCTAGAGCATGTTACACAGGATGGCATTCAGGCTCGTTTTGAGTACCTCCAGAGGAGACTCCACAGCCTCTCTGGGCAGCCCGTTCCAGTGTTCTGTCACCCAAACCATAAAGAAGCTTTTCCTCATATGGTGATGAAACCTCCTGTGGTTCAATTTATACCCATTACCCCTTGTCCTATCACTGGCCACCACTGAGAAGAGTTTGGCCCCGTACTCTTTACATTGTCCCCTCAGATATTTGTAGAGATTGATAAGATCCCCTCTCAATCTCCTCTTCTCTAGAATCACAGTACCGCAGGTCTTCAAGTGTAGGTGCAGTGACCAGCAACACTGTGCCTTTTTATTAAGCTGTGGACGTTTCAGGACAAGACAAAAGTACAGTGCTCTGCCATCTGAAAATTAAAAAAAAAAAAGAAAGTTTAAAAACAAACAAAAAAAAAATAAAGGGGCTCAGGAACACATTAACAATTTCCAGTCCTGGCCCAAGAGAATCACAGAATCAGAGAATTGTAGGGGCTGGAAGGGACCTCAAAAGATCATCGGGTCCAATCCTCCTGCCAAAGCAGGTTCCCTAGTGCAGATTGCCCAGGCAGGCGTCCAGATGGGCCTTGAATATCTCCAGAGAAGGAGACTCCATAACCTCCCTGGGCAGCCTGTTCCAGTGCTCCATCACCCTCATTGTGAAGAAGTTCTTTCGCATATTGGTGTGGAAATTCCTGTGATCCATTTTTTGCCTGTTGCCCCTTGTCCTGTCCCCACAAACCACTGAAAAGAGTTTGGCCAAATCCCTCTGTCTCCCACACTTAAGGTATTTGTAAACATTAATAAGATCCCCTCTCAGTCTTCTTTTCTCAAGCCTGAACAGGCCCAGATCTTTCAGCCTTTCCTCATAGGGAACATGCTTCAGGCCCAGTATCATCTTTGTGGCCCTCTGCTGGACTCTTTCCAGAAGATCCCTGTGTCTTTTTTGTACTGGGGAGCCCAGAAACGGACACAGTACTCCAGGCGAGGCCTGACCAGGGCAGAGTAGAGAATCACCTCCCTTGACCTGCTGGCCCCACTACTTTTAATGCATGCCAGGATCCCATTGGCCTTCTTGGCCACTAGGGCACACTGCTGGCTCATGGTCAACCTGTCATCCACCAGGACCCCCAGGTCCTTCTCCATAGAGCTCCTCTCCAGCAGGTCATCACCCAGCCTGTACTGATACATGCGGTTGTTCATTCTCAGGTGCAGGATTCTACACTTGCTCTTGCTAAACTTCATTTGGTTTCTTCCTGCCCAGCTCTCCAGCCTGTCCAGGTCTTGCTGAATGGCAGCAGAGCCTTCTGGTGTGTTGGCCACTCCTCCCACCTTTGTATCATCAGTGTACTTGCTAAGAGTGGACACTATTCCCTTATCGAGGTTGTTGATGGAGATGTTGAACAAGACCGGACCCAGCACTGACCCCTGGGGAACACCGCTAGACACAGGTCTCCAGCCAGACTCTGCGCTGCCAGTCACCACCCTCTGAGCTTGGTCAGTCAGCCAGTTCTCAACCCACCTTACTATCCACTCATCTATCCCACACTTTCTCAGCTTTGCTAGCAGAATGTTGTGGGAGACAGTATCAAAAGCCTTGCTAAAATCAAGGTAGATGCCATCCACAGTTCTCCCCGCATCTACCCAGCTGGTGATGCCATCACAGACGGTAACGAGGTTGGCTGAGCATGATTTCCCCTTGGTGAATCCATGCTGACTACTTCTCATAACCTTCTTCTCTTCTAATTGCTTGGAGATGACATCCAGAACAAGCTGTTCCAACACCTTTCCAGGGTCAGAGGGGAGGCTGACTGGCCTGTAGTTTCCTGTATCCTCCTTCTTGCCATTCTTGAAGACCAGAGTGACATTGGCTATCCTCTAGTCTCCAGGCACCCCTCCTATTCTCCCAGACTCTTCAAAGATGATAGAGTGGTTTGGGGATCACATCCACCAGCTCCCTCAGCACATGTGGATGCATCCCATCAGGGCTTATGGATTAGTGTGTGTTGATCCCACGCAGATGCTCCCGAACCACTCCCTCCTCAACCAGAAGGGGAACTCTCCATTTCCCAGACTCTTTCTCCTCCCTTCATGGTCTAGGAGTCCTGGGGGGGAATCTTTAAAGCAAAGATCGAAGCAAAGAGGGCATTCAGTATCTCCGCCTTCTCAGCGTCCCCCATTACCAGGACACCCCCCTTGTTCATCAGCAGGGGACCCACATTATCCCTAGTCTTCCTTTTACCGTTTGCATCCTTAAAAAAAAAAAAAAAAAAAAAAAACACTTCTTATTATCCTTTATCTCCTTTCCAAGCTTCATCTCCAGATGGGCTTTAGCCTTCCTTTTCACATCCCTGCAGGCCCTGACAATACTCCTATACGCCCAAGAGGACAGGCCCTTTTTCCACATTTCATAGACTTTCCTCTTCCTTTTGATCTTGTCAATGAGCTCCTTGCTCATCCACGCAGCTTCCTGCCCCCCTTCACTGATTTCCTACTCTTAGGGATGCATCAATCCTGAGCTTGGAAGAAGTGCCATTTTAAATGGCAGCTGATGGCATTTTCAAAACTACATGCCTAACAACAATCGCAGCACAGCTCCAAGCCAGCTGCACCCAACTGGTCATGGCCAGTTCCCAGTGCCAATTTATCGCATGTATTTAATTATCCTTATATAGTTTAGTTTGGATCATGTTTTTTCCATGACTGACTGAGTATACAGTCATGGTGTTCCCTTAGACATGGGAAAAAATGTGAACAAAATATGGAAAATAAGTGTGTAGGTTACAATGTAATTTTTCGATTTCTTGTTCCAGAATTTATTTTCACCAAGCTATATCTACGTAACGTAAGCCTTAATATTAACCAGAAATGTAGAAAGAACAAAACCTGTTGTTTTGTTCTGGCTTTTTTTTTTTTTTTTTTTTTTTTTTTTAGTTCTCTGGTTTTGTGGGGTTTTTTTTGAACCGTAATTAGGTTAAGTTTTGAAGTTTGTGCTTCCACTATCTTAACTTAGCAATATCCAGAATTTAAATGCTCAGATTCTCAGTTGTTAATTGTCTGCACTGTCAAGCAACTCACAGGCCCTGTTTGCACTATTTTCCATTTGTCCACTCACCCAGCTGCTATACAAAGGTTATGAATAAAACAACAGAAAAAGGAATCTCAGATAGCCTTACTTCTAAGCGCAACTCTTCATCTAGACTTAGCTCTGCTAATAATACGTGTGAAGTTGGTAATTTTCTATTATGTGTCCATTATGAGAAGCAGACTGCTCGGGGTAAAAAAGTACTTCTAGGTATAGGCATTCATTATGAGTACGGAAGATTAGGCCTGTGATAACACCAACAGAGTTGAACAATGTAGTAGCAAAGTACTTTGTATTTTTAATAACACTCCGTCTAGCTTTTTTCTGGGCTGTCTTGATGCTTTGTAATCACCAGCTCCACATTACTATTTTTATTCTCCCTTTAAAATCGCTACTTTCTCTGCTGTTAAATGTTCACATAGCCGGGGCAGGGCCCGGAACTGCGGCAGGGCCGGTCGTGCCGGCGGAGCCCGTCGCAGGGCCTATCGCGGCAGCAGGGGCGGAGGTGGTGTTGGTTGTGGCGCGATAAGTATAGGCCAAGCCACAGCACGTTCCCCCGAGTTGTTTCACTTTGGAATTGCCAGGGTGATTATGCACGTTCATCAAACGTTTTAGAGGTTTTTTAGTATTCTGCACTTGTTCAAGGGTGAAATCCAAAGGACAGGTGGTGCCCACTGTTCTGCGTGCCTGCCCATATTCTCTCATACTCTTTGACACTCCTAAATTTGTTGCCTCAGCACAGATCTCTGGGTGGGATTCTTAAGTAATTGTTTAACCTTAAACAAAACCTGAAGTGTATTCAGGAGACATAACAATAGTAACGTGCTGGTTTGAACATCCCAAGGATATTCAAAGTTTTGAAGAGGCCCTTAGCCTAGAGGCCTCTCTAGGAAGGAGGAGGTGAAGGAGAAAGGAAGAGTAAGGAAGTGGAGGAAAGTGTCCCTCTTTGTTCCGTTGTGCCCTCTTCCCCCCCATAGATTGGCTCCGTGAGGAGAAAATGTAAAGACTGTAATTATTAGTAGTTTCTGGTAGCAATGACAGCAATGCTGATTAGAAATACCAGAATTGTCTCACGACTGGTAATTTTATCATATTGTAAACTAGTGTTATACAGTACAGCAAAGTAATAACCTTAAACTAGCCCTCAGAAATAATAAACAGCATAACAGGGAACACATACAGTAATGTGCTATACAACACAATTCTGAGAACCAACACAACAACCCTGAGAGAAAAAAAAAAAATCAACATTGTGATCAGCAACTATTAACTGATATAATGCTTATAACAATTTTATTTTAACACTTTCTGGTCAGATCTGCCATTATTTCAGCGACATCTAATGATAAGATAGGGGGCAATGGGTACAAGCTGGAACATAGGAGGTTCCACTTAAATATGAGAAGAAACTTTTTCATGGTGAGGGTGACAGAATGCTGGAACAGGCTGCCCAGAGGGGTTGTGGAGTCTCCTTCTCTGGAGACATTCAAACCCGCCTGGATGCATTCTTGTGTGACGTGATCTAGGTGTTCCTGCGCCAGCAGGGGGATTGGACTAGATGATCTTTCAAAGTCTATTCCAATCCCTAACATTCTGTAATTCAACTCTTTGGGCCCCACATTGAGCACCAAAAGGAGTTGTGCTTTAACCTGGCAGGCAGTTAAGCATCACAGCCATGTGGATAGGGGAGAGAATTGGGGGAAAAGAAATGGTAAAAGCTCACGGGTTGAGATAAAGGCAGTTTAATAGGACAAGAAAGGAAGGGAAACAATTATATTAATAATAAGTAAAGATTGTACAAAGCAAGTGATGCATAATGCAATTGGTCACAACCTGCTGAATGATGACCAACCGATCCCTGAGCAGCAGTCCCATTCCTCCCCTTCTCTCCCCTCCCTGGCTAGCCACTCCATATTTATTTTTCAGCACAATGCCATATGGTATGGTATGGCTACCTCGACTTCAGCAAGGCTTTTGACACTGTCCACTGTCTTTCATAACATCCTCATAGACAGGCTCAGGAAGTACAGCCTAGATGAGTGGACAGTGAGGTGGATTGATAACTGGCTGGATGGCAGAGCTTGGAGGGTTGTACTTAGTGATGTGGAGTCTAGTTGGAGGCCTCTAGCTAGCTGTGTCCCTGAGGGGTCAGTACTGGGTCCAGTGTTGTTCAAATTATTCACCAACAACCTGGATGATGGAACAGAGCATACTCTCAGCACATTTGCTGACACAAAGCTTGGAGTACCAGCTGGTACCCCAGAGGGCTGTGCTGGTATTCAGAAGGGCCTTGACAGGCTGGAGGGATGGGCCGAGAGGAACCTCATGAAGTTCAACAGGGGCAAGTGCAGGGTCCTGCACCTAAGGAGGAATAACCCCAAGCACTAGTCCAGGTTGGGGGCTGACCTGCTGGAGAGCAGCTCTGCAGAGAGAGACCTGGGAGTCCTGGTGGATAGCAGGCTGATCATGAATCAGCAATGTGCCCTTGTGGCCAAGAAGGCTGATGGTATCCTAGGGTGCATTTGGAAGTGTTGCCAGCAGGTCAAGGGTTGTGATCCTCCCCCTCTACTCAGCCCAGGTGAGGCCACACCTGGAGTATTGCGGCCAATTCTGGGCTCCCCAGTACAAGAGGGACATATAACCACTGGAGTGAGTCCAGAGGAGGGCTACTAAGATGATTAGAGGACTGGAGCACCTGTTGTACGAGGACAGATTGCAAGAACTGGGCCTGTTTAGCCTGGAAAAGAGAAGAATGAGGGGAGACCTCGTCAATGGGTATAAATATCTGAGGGGAAGCTGTTGAGAGGATGGAGCCAGTCTCTTTTCAGTTGTGCGCAGCGAGAATACGAGAGGCAACGGGCACAAACTGAAGCACAGGAGGTTCTGGCTGAATATGAGAGGGCATTTCTTCACTGAAGGGTGACAGAGCACTGGAACAGGTTTCCCAGAGAGGCTGTGGAGTCTCCTTCTCTGGAGTTGTTCAAAACCCATGTGGATGCCATCCTGCGCAGTGTGCTCTACGTGATCCTGCTCAGCAGGGGGTTGGACTAGATGATCTTCGGAGGTCCCTTCCAACCTCGGCCATTTTGTGATTCTGTAATGTCTCTTTGGTCAGTTTGGGTCAGCTGTTCAGCTTGTGTCCCCCCAGCCTCCTCACTGGCAGGGCTGTATGAGAAGCTGAAAAGTCCTTGACTTTGTGTAAGAACTGCTCTGCAACAACTAAAGCATCTGTGTGTTATCAGCATTATTCTCATCTTAAATCCAAAACACAGCACTATACCAGCTACTAGGAGGAAAATTAACTCTATCCCAATTGAAACCACGCATTTATTTATTTCTATGATGCATAAAGCAAGTGAATACAACATTTTTGAATCATTTTGAATATACATAAATTGTTCCTGAACATAGTCTGTACCTGTTTGAAAAGTTTCCGTCCTTGAATTTCAGAATATCTGACACCCCTAACTTAAACAAGTTACTATAGAAATTCAACTCAAATATTGAACTAAACAGTGTAAAACAACTATCTGGTAATAAGACAAGCTAAATGCTTTAGTATTATTGATTGTTTAAAATAAATAAATAAAAAGTAATCCTTGCAGGAAAAAAATAAATAAGAACGAAATTGCTTACAACTGATAATAGTTTTCAATAGGATGGAAATTTCCTACTATGTATTTTGTTTAAAAAAAAAAAAAAAGTGCACTGAAAAGTAGAAGTACGTAGTACTTTATACAAGGCTTTATTGTAAGTGTTGAAGTTGAGTCTAGCTAAAGTTCACTTAGCAGAGCAACACAATTGAGCAATGCTTGTCTCCAATAATAAAAGAGTAAAACATCTGCATCAGCCGAAAAAATACAAAATGACACAAAAGACACTATTCTTGCCTATTAAACTTATCAAGAAAATATTGAACCGTATGTAGATGTGTATATCCATCACTATGTAGAATGTTTATCAACAGAACTGTTAAATTTCAGGAAGTGGAAGTGCACATAGAGATGAGCACAATCTCCACCGTCATACATTTTTATAAGTATACATGGACATATATACAAAAGATTTGTATGCATCCTTTTGCATGTTATGTCTCTTATGTAATCCAGAATCTAGCTTTTCTCTTTAATGTAATTTAAATCACTCATCTCAATAGTTGTTTGAACTTTCAAATGTAGAATAGCGTAACTGTAGTTTGTAAATAAAATATAGTGATCTATAACAGCCTTTTCTTACATGATTTACTTAGCCTACTATATAAAGCATAGACAGAATTCCATATAAAATTGTTGTAAGATGTTAGCCAAGAACATTCCTGTCAGAAATTTTTTGTATGTGGTTTTGTTTTCTTAAATTAAAAAAAAAAAAAGTTACTTCCCAGCATCACTTTCAAGAATGCAAATTCATTGTATTTTCCTCTACTTCTTAAGCAGATTAAAATAAATAAATAAATAAATTACTTCCATACTCTTGAAATTATGGAGGAGAGCAGTAGTATGACTATTGCAGACTTGAAAAAGGGGAAAATTATCATAGTGCATCACTGCATTTCTCCCAGTGATTTTTACCAGATGCTGGTAAAAGCGTTAAAAAAATGGGAAAGTGCAACTTCAGCGTGGCCTTATGTGTTCAGTATTACAGGTTCAAATTCAAAGGCACATGAAGGACCTGTAATCCATAAAAGTTGCTAACCTGTTTTTTGTTTTTGTTTTTCAGAACCCTTTTACCCCTTTTGTATCTTAGAATAATCCTGGATTTATTTTATTTTATTTATTTGGAGTATACTGTCAAACCCCAAATAGCTTATTTCCTCACAGAAATCTTTTTTAGTTCTGTGTTCATATGATGATGATATCACTGTTGTTTCAAAGCAGATAAACATTAATAATAGAAATGGTATTTCATATTTGGATGGTGTGTAAAACTAATCAGCACAAGATTTCCAAATTCTGAAATTTAAGAAATACATTGTTCAAAATTTCTCCTCTTATTCCTGGTCCACATCTAGTGTTTCAGCAGATGCTTTATTTTGAGGCACAAAGTTAGATCCACTAAGTATCCTATTTTGATTCAGTAATCTATTTTAGATTCACTTTTTGCATTGTACTGTACTAAAAAAAAAAATGCAATTCAAATTGTAATGAATACAGAAATCTTTCCAGTACATCTGGGGACTTTTTTCTCAAATTCTAGTAAATATTTGCAGAAGATTTTTTTTCCTATTCTTGAAAAAATTCAACTTCTGTCACACTTGAGATACCTATCACTAATTCCCTAAAGACCAGATGCCTGCACTGTTTTCATATGATGGATGTTAGTTTCATCACCTGCTGTACTACTAGAAGATGCTCAGATAGCCTAGTGAAGATGGTGAAGTAGGAATGTGAATCCAGGAGGTATTTTCTGTAGAATAGTGAATAGCTGCTAGGTGCATTCTATTCTTCTACACCGCCCTTTTATCAGGATAGGCTTGGGATTTTCTTTCTCCTTTCTTTTTCCTTCAGCTCCAGAATCAAATATAAAAAGAAAGTAGGTCTGACATAAGGAAAGCGTTCTTGTTCAGTTTTGTGTACTGATAAAGCTCTACTGCTAAATTTTCTGTATCTTTTAGAAACTGAGTGCTAGCAAGGTTTTGCATCTCACCACACTGGAGAGGTTAATGCTGACAACGTTATCTTTTATGTCAACATAAAGACTTGTCTGGTTTTGTGTTTTAATGTAATTTAGGCAACAGTTTTAATCTGTGTTTTCAAGAAAACATAACATTTTGATATCAATGAGAGTGATCTTTCAGATAGGTGTGTTCTAGATCATGTTAGCAGATTAAGACCATATTAAGGCCGTCTTTAGTCCACAGGAAAGAATTAGTTATTTAATTAGCACATACCTCTTGAAAGGTTCAAAAAGAGTTCCTTTCATTAGTGAGCATTGCTATCTATGTCAAGGTGTAATATGAATATTATGTGAATTACACTACTGCTAATAGGCTATATTAAGGAGTAGGAAAAAGAAATCATGATTGTAAACCTGTGCTTTCCTTTGAGTAACGATTTAATGATTTAGTACAAAAAAAAAAAAAAAAACCAAACACCAAACACAACAACAAAAAAGCACTAAAATGCCAGTAGAAGAATGTCTAATCTAACAGGAATAACAAGCACATCTAACTCATATGTACTGGGACAGCAAGGCATGATACAAAAAAGTATAGGCTGATGGAAAGACAGGGCAAAGAGAACCACTTTTTCCAATCTCTACTTGTGATAATTGTGTATAACAGCCATATTTGCAAACCAATATCTCCAATGTTCCATAGTTTAGAAGGGCATAACTTCCTTTTCAGTTAGCCTGGTTTTCGTGAAGGGTCTTGAATGGTCAGTTCACAGATACTATAAGACAGTGTTCTTGAAACCTTCTTCACTCTTTAACTGTGTCTCTTAAAATGTCATTCACTGTGGTGAAATTCACCACATTCTCTAGGATGCTAACTTCCCTGCCTTGGGATGAATGCTCATCCCTCCCACTACCACAAAGGTGGTATTGCAGTTTGAACCTTAACAGCATAGATGCATTTTTCCTAAAACTATGAATGAATAACATGATGAATATAGTCTACTTTATGGAAAAGCAAGATTGATAATTTTTGGATCAGTGGTCAGATATACTACTGTACGTTTTCTATTTTATAGACCATCTTATAAATAGATGCTTTATTTATAGAACTAATAGGTGAAAATATAATGATACAAAATGAAGAAATTTCGTTATTTCGTCCAGCTGTCTGTGTGCTATATTTGAAGTTGTATATCAGGTTTTATAATAGAATATGAGGGGGAGCTGTCTCTTATAAAAGATACAGTTTTAGGGCTCTGTGTTTTTAGGAGTCAAGCAGTAAGTCTTGCAACAAAACAAAACCTTTAAGACCTTGTTTATTGAATTCTGTTGGCTAAAACTGCCAAAAAATAAATTAATAGCTGTTACCACTACAGTGCTTTTTTTGTTCACAAGAAAAATATCTTGACATATTTTTTCATTTTGTGATTGGTGCACATTTCAAGGGTATAAATTAATCTTCAAAGGATCCTAGGGAATATCTTTCCTGGACACTTCGCTTATACATCAAGTTGGCCATGTTAGCAATCTAATCACAAACCTGTAATTCAGTGGACAACAATTTCTTATTGTGACCAGTGTAGCAGCTTTTACTATCATTTAGGTCAGCCTAAGATTGCTGATGCACCATATGTTTCAGGCCACGGATGATGGATGGTATCCTCTGGTGCCCATCGCTAAGTGATTGGAAAGATTGAAGACACACAGTTCACTTAAGCTTGCTTACTATTACATCAAGTAATCAGCGTGATAGGCAAACCTGTGCTCTTTATGTCACACTGCCCAACTTTTTGCAGGGACATTGTGTCAAAAAATCTAACATTTCCAGATGACAGGCCAGTTACTAGAACAGCTATTTAACAACTGGATTCATCCAAAAAGCTCAATGAAATGAAGAAATCGATACACAGTTTTAAAACACCTTTATTTATATGAAGCAGACATGCTGTTTTGTATTTAAAGGGTTTTCATTCCAAGGTTGACCTTATGCAACAGAGATGTAACTGTGCAATCCTTCTCATAATTCAGCCTTTGGGATGTAAAAATAGTGTTCCCAATATTAATCACTGAGAATTGCTACTTTGAAATAATTATAAATGCTTTAGAAGTCTGTTTTAAATTTCGTAGGTAGAAACACACAACATCAATTTGAAGCTTAAGACAGAAATCTTTTTCCTAATGCCTGTCTCTACTGATAGCAATCAATGTTATTTTCATTCTCCCCAACTCCCTTGGACCAGTATCTAACCCAGGCAATTGAGAGCATCTGCCTTTTTATCAGGTCGCACTGTGGCGAGAAAAGTCTTCTATGCTATAGGAGCAAAATCCTAGATGAGAATAAAAATGACATTTTGCATAAAATCCTGCAAGACTTGTAGTATGCATGCATCAGTCAGAGTAAATGCAACCAAATAAAATCATGTTAAGTGCTTAAAATTATATAATTTAAAACTTCTACTGGTCTTATTCTAAAAATGGGTATTTTTTGTTTTGAACTCGGTTGAAAGATGAATATGTAAGACCAAATGCCTATATACCCAGAGTACCCATAAAAAAGGAGCTAAGTAGATCTGTGAATTCTAGCTGAGTAAAATGCTCGCATAGTTTGCCATTAACTATCATTTTTTGTGTATGTATTTTCTAAGTAAACATGGCTACTGCGTGCACTTTGGTGATTAAACAGCTTACAGAATTACAGAATGTTTTCCTAAAGTAGCAGACATTGCTTATTTCAAACACTAAATCCTGGCAGGCATTCTGCTTTCTTTTGTCTTGACTTCTTTGCCTTATTTGATCAGTTATTATTTTCACAATTGTTATATAGACTAAGTTAATGAGACTGTGGCCTAACATCAAAATAAATACATTTTGCATATTTGAAATGTACAATTAATGAGAAGTATTGCTAAAATAGTTTTAAAACCATTTCAAAGCCAGTCTCTTCAAAGTCAGGATTTCAAGACAGGCTTCCTCTTGTCAGCCCTCTGATAGCTGAGACTCTGAATTTCATAACCAGAGACAATTCAGGCAGCAGCCTCTAAAGTAAATATTAAACTAAGTTAATGGAAAGAAGAAACTATTCTGAAGCAGGGGGTCAGGGGAGCAGTGATTAACATGGACTTTAAAACCAAGTTAAAGAGCTGGGGAGGGAATACGTTGAGAAGCATAGTATCCATAAGGCTCATTCCTTCACTGAGAGCAGAAATTGTTAGAAAGCTGATTAAGAACCATTCTTCTAGTCAATACCTGAGTTACATGACCTTGTCCATACTAAAACTGTGCTTTTTGCAGCCATTGACACTTTGCTGGCTGAAACGCCTCCTGGAGAGACATAAGTTTACTGGGCTTGTTCTGGTCTGAAGATGCTCTCACTTAAAACCTGGCACTTACATTGAGGCACTGCAGCTGACAGAGCAACAAAAATTGAAGTATTTGAATAAATGCAAGGATAAATGAAAGCATTCCAAATATCAATTGCACTACTTTGGCCTTGCCAATTTAAGAGAGAGGGAGAGAGACATATAGTTAAGGAAAAGAACTATCTGAAAATACATTTTTCTTCAAAGGAGAGTCAATGAGAGTGAATGAGAGATCAACTTCTGGAAAGTTACTTTAGTAACCTGATGAGCCAGGTATAACAGGAATGTTAACTAAAATAGGGTATGATCAAACTTGTATACCCTGAAACATTATTTCTGGAATTTGTTGCTTTTCTAATATCAGAAATGTCAGTCAATGTGAAACATAGTCCCTCATCTTTTCTTCCTTCTTTATGACTGTTCTGAGTTGGATAGCAGTGACAACATGCCAGTCATCTTCATTTGAAAGAAGAAGTTAAAAGCAGCACCTAAAACTGTGTTGAGGTATCAAGAGTGGAGTAAGAGCAAAGAGAGGTCCTAAATACCTGTAAATAAGGGTTTAGGCATTTAAGCAGTGAAGAAAAATCTCAGTAATCTCCCGTACCTGGATTTATATCAGACAATAATATGAGGCTCAAGTCCACACACTGATCTTAAAAGGTATGGCCTATGTTTGTTTCATATAATGATTCAAATGAGAGCCAGCTGGTTCTTGAGCCTGGGAAATCTGGAACTGTCTGCAGGAATAGTGGCATGTACACAGTGGAGCAGGCTAAGCCATGCCCTGCAGGTAAGTTGTGTACAAGTGACTGGATCATAATATTTGGGTCTAAGTTGAGTCTGAATTCAAACTACAAGAGCAGTACAGCCTCAGCCAGTGTGTATCACAGGTAGCTAAATACCTTCAAAATCGGAACCAAAAAAATCCCACTTCCTAAAATAAAGAGAAGTCACCGCTCTTATTAAATTTAACAGTGCCCAAAAGTCAGGCGTGTTTAGGTGACTAACTGTAAACAGTTTATATCGGTAATGTAGTGTTGGCTCTTTTGATTTAATTTTAATTTTTGATTTTAATTTTCCCTAGATATCCCAAGCATGGAGATGAGCATTCAGTTTTTGCTAAAAACAAGTGTAGTGTAATAATCCCCAGGTTTTGTGAATATTTATTTATGAAATCTATCAGTGATGTCATGTCAGTGGAGAATGGAACCACATTTGGAAAAAAAAAAAAAAAAGGCATTAGGAAGATAGAGATTATATTTTGAAAAAAAGTGAATAACTTCATTTCTGAAGAAAGTAGCACAGCAGGTAGATATTGCCTACTATGCACAATGGTGTGGTTTTTTTCTGTATCTTTAAAATGAGACAGTTGTTCCTCAACAATCAGTCTTGTCACTGCAATAAGAAGCCTGTGGTAAAACTGATTATATTATTTTCAATCACTGCAGTTAAACGGACAGGAGGCAAAGTTTTTACCTACTGCAATCTGCTATGCCTTTTAAAATCCTATAAAGATGGCAGACACATGTTAAACACTGTGGATTGTTGGTGAAGTTAACCATGTGCATCCAAAAGTGGCAGAATATGGACTAAGGTGCAACCTCAATCTGTGCTGTAATAAAGTAGCTGTTCATCTGTGGTCAGAGATCGTCATGAAAGACCTTGAGTTCCTTCACTTTATTTTGCAGAAAGGCCATCAGACAGCTTTGCATCATCTAACTCTATCAATCAAGGACCTCAACCACTGCTTTCTGCTGAAAGCTTTCCTGTTTGGCTCTGTTTTTCACAGACAGCTCAATAACTTGTCTGTGGGGCTGTGATAAATGTACCATGTGCTTCTAAACTGTCTCTTTAACACTGAACTGAATTTCAACTTGTAATGCTTGTGACTAATTGTTTTCATCAGAAACATTTTGTTTCCAACTATTATCCAATAGCCTCTGATTATCTCATTTTTTCATTTATTCTCTGGCAATGGTAGCATTTGAAGGCTGTCTTCCGTACAATGGACTGCTAGAAGACTAGATTTTACTCAATGAATAAGCTGCATAGTGTAAAGAATAAAATTAAAGCAAGCCCACATGAACAAGAAATATCAATTTCTAACACTTTTCTTTTTTCAAAATAAGGATTAAACCTCTTTCTAATTATAAGTTTTTCTGTTTCTGCTTGTGAGCTAGTCCTAAGTGAAACATCCTTGTGCTTTTCTCAGTATATAAAAAACAGGGCTGATACCACAAAACCTCATGCTATTTGGGCACAATTGCCCATTTTGCTGAGAAGGCCCAAAATAGAGCTATTATGGCAAATGAATAACTTCTCACTCTGAAAGAAGGTGGTTCTTTCAGATCAGGTTGTAGGTCAATGGCAGGGCAGGGTAAGGAAACTCATGTTGCAGCTGTCTGCAAATGAGCTTCACTTCTGTTACAAAATAAAAAGGACTCCAAGGTTGGTAAAGGTTAAAAAATGGATAAGAGGACAATTATGTAAAATATGGGGAAGCAAAAGAGTTTTCATATCTGGACACAAACTCCCCAAGCATTTGTGTAGCTCATACATTTTTAGCATTTTTAACTTATGGTCTTAAAATCTCTGAATGATAAGACTGAAATTAGTACAGTTTAATGGCTGAGAAAGTATGGTGATTATTGAGAGTATATAGATAGATAGAAATTATGTTAACGTCAAGTTAAGGTCCTAATAAGGAATGCAGGTAAAAAACGTATGTTGTGGGTTGTTAGACATCATGGAACTTATGTACAGAGAAGCTGTTCCTTTGAAATACAAATAGATTAGAATACGTTTAATTGCTGTGACAAAGTGCAGGATAATTCTCAGCTGCAAATTCATGCAAATTGCAAAACTGTAGTATGGATTCAACAGCAGAGTAAATTGTCATCTTCCCAGGGGAAAAGTGGTATGCAAAAGGACATTTTAATAGAAAATAGCTGCCACAGAATGCAAAATCTATTCTGGGATATATGAATGTGACTCCTATAAAGCGTAATTGCGCTCAAAACATGGCAACTAGGACTTCAATGTGGACCAAAGTTAGATAAAACATACCCAAATCAAGTATTAGTTTTCTACTTTTCTCCACAGCAGTACTAGTAGGAGAGGAAAAAAGAGCATAAGCCATGTTAATTGCTTATGGGAATATGCTGTTCCAGGTTAGGAAAAATAAATATTGTAGTCTTGAAAGCATGCTGATTTTTGATGTACACTACTAGTTTACACATTCCTCTTTAAGAGCACAAAGGTAATACTAAAAATACGTGTTTTGTACCAGTGAAGTAAAAAATTACATGTACTGTGACAATTCTCATTCTCTGTGTCACTGCATAAACATGCAGAATCAAAAATAAAATGGAATGGCATTGCAGTACTGCATGAAAAGGAGGGCAAACAGTGGAAGACTGCAGCCCACTTTGCATTAGCTGTTACCACAATGGCATAGGGGCAGAGGGTACATTAGAGCACAGCTAGGAGATTTGTTTAAAAAATTCTGTGTGTAGGACCTATCTGGGATGATTTTCTGTAAGAGAACTATTTCCTGTTATTACAGTGCCAGCTGAGACAGTAAACTTTTTGACTTCTCCATTCCTTACTTATACCCTTGCAAGCCCATAGAGAGATCCAATCTGTAGTATATATTTTTTATTCCTGGCTCACAAATAGAATACACAGAAGAAACCTGCTGTGCAAAGCCAAATAGAATTTCTGCTTGTAGGTGACACCATTTGCCAAATCTGTTGAGCTCCTCCTCTCCCTCTCAGATTAAAGTATTTTCAGATATTGGTTAATAGATTCATCTCAAGACTGTGACTCTAATTCCAGACAGCAGTATTCTGCCTCACACTGTTTTACCAGTAAGCAATTAACATATGTCCAGCTGATCTATTTAATGGAAGATTTACTCTGTTAGACAGAAGCTTCTGCTGGTGCACGTAGCCTCTAGGGTCTCATCCAGGGAAAAATAAGTATGAAGCTGTTGTGAACAACTCTTCGTTGGTTTCCAAAATGACTTGTGCTCTCATGGCTATAAAATAGACCAGCCATAAAAGAAACTGAATAGTGGGGTTTCTGTTTTGTTTTGTTTGTTTGTTTGTTTGTTGTGTTTGTGTTTTTTTCCCCTTTATGATATTTTCCAAAGATCCCATATATATGTATATATATATATATTTAAGAAAGGTATGATATTGGAATACCATAGCACTCATCAAGAAAAGGAAGCAGCAGGGAAGGGGTTAAATTAGGAGCACATAAATTAGATTTGACACTGGTTGCCCACTGTAGAGCTCATGTCAATTGTAAAGCAGAGTAAGTATAACGTTTTAAGGAAATCTAGCAGACTCCTTGAAATACACATATTATTTAGTGGCAGGAAAGAAATGAAGCAAGTCTGGGTACTTTTTACTGATACACTGGATGCACTAAGATAGTCTTTTGCTTGTGTAGGCTACTGCTGTCTTAAATACATGAAGTAAAGCTACAGGCAGATTTTTCTGAGCAAGTTTTGTAATCTAATCTATTTATAATCAAATTTTATTTCAATTGCATGCAGGCTGGAAGTGCAGGAGCTGGTTACTGTTACTGGTTCTCTAAATGAACGCACTTAAGATTTAGAAGCTGGGTTCACTAACAATGAGTTTAATTGGTAGCTACACACAATACTGAAGTCCCAAAATTGTATTCTAGACACACACTTGGCTCAGTGAAAAATTGGGATAGATTATGTAGAGACAGTGTTTAATTCTCCTTGCAAAGTCCTTACAAGTGCAAACGGAGGACATGTGGTCAAGACAATCCCTTGTACTAGCTCCCCTAGCTATTGGCTGCTATGGGATCTTTAGAGGCAGTGATAAATTTGAGGGTAGTCATCTGACTTGCCTTAATCAGCACTGATTAAAAAGATCTAAATGGCTCCTGGCAGCCCCTGGATCAGAAGGATGCAGATTCTTTCTCCCTAGTGGTATGCCAGTCACCACTGTGGAGGTAAATTTCATCTATAAATGTCAGGGGTAACATTTCAGTCAAAAGTTGCACAGTGGCACTCAGAAGAGCTGATACACTGTGGGGATATAAGAAGAATGTAAATAACACTGCAAATATTACAAAGTTATTATGTACATTGATTGTATGGCCTTTTGAGGAGGTCATGTTCTTTTCTGTTGACTCTGTCTCTGAGAAGATATGGCATAAATAGAGGAGAGCTAAAAGAGAGGCAAAAATTAACAGGCTTCTGTATAAATGTAATTTTAAAAGCCAGTTAGTTTAAAGAGGAGATAAATACGAAAGAATGTTGCAGAAGCATATGGAATTACAAATGGTTTGGCAAAAGTAAATCAGCTACTCAGTCATCTTTATCCTTTCTCATAAGTCAAGAACATGCAAACATTCAGCTAAACTGAAAGGTTGAAGCTTTAGAAAGCTTGAAAGAAGAAAACCTTTCTTCATAACACATAACGTCTCAGTTTCGCCTTCTATTAAATGGGGCAGCAGTTTTTCTCCATCTCCATTAAATGTTCCAAGGTTCCAAGTTCTTAAGCACCAGTCCCCATGTAACTTAAAAATAACTTACACAAAGTTCTGCAGAATTAAATAGACCATAGCAATTTTTCTGTAGAATTTTAATGTAGGATCCAGGCTTCTGTATCTAAGGAACATCCTCTGTAAAAGTACTTATGGTGACTTTTAAAAGATATGGAAAAGCTCCTCCTGTCACCTTTGTAGCTCCTGCATTGTATTCACAGTCAAATATTGAGACATGAGGAGAACAAAGCATTTATTTATTTTTAACAAAACAAATCTCAAAAAAAAAATCCAAGAATGGTATTTAGAAATATGGCGTATAGCTGCTAATTCATGCAGGACAAAAGCAAATGCAGAGGTATTTGTGCAAATTCATACAAGCAGCTGGAACATACCTGACAAACAAGCTGGCAGTTTGTGGACCTCAGACCCAACACCCAGGGTGAAGTCAAAACTCAGGGTTTCCAAGGTCTGGAATGGAGTAGTGACCCTAGGCCTTTCATGCACAGAAAACTAATGGTGGGTAAAAGAATTATATCTAGTATAGGGGTCTCTCTTCTTCATGAACTATCTACTTTGCAACTCTTTCTAAGAACTGTTTATGAAGTGATCAGGAGAAAATCATTCTTGGCCTTACGCGCTCTAGGCTTGTCTTTCACCCCCTGAAGAAAGAATATATTAGCGTGAATTTCAATAGAATAAAGTTGGATGCATCTTAAAAGCTTTTTTTTTTTGCTGACTTGCATTAAATGAGGTGCCAAACAAAAGCGCTAACAAATTATGCCTCTTCAAAGTACATCCCCTGAATGGGAACCATATAAATATGAAGAGAAAAGACCTCATAGGAAATGTTAGTCAGGTATTATATTTTGTGGCTAAAGGCTATCTAGGAGAAGCAGTAAAATAATTGCTGCAGTAAGGATTACAAAGTATGTCATATTGCACCTCACTGTAAATATCACTTTAATTTTTTATGGCACAGATTATTTGAAAGTTTATTTTATATACTGCATAGCACTTAAATGTCACTGGATCTGAAACTCTTATGAAGGAAGCTCATTAGTTGAGCTGTCTGCGTCTGTATATCTGCCATCAGCATCTGGTGAGATGGCTGCTGCTGACCCTGCCAGACTTGGGTCATGAGGTCAGCAGGTCTCATTTATTATTCAAAATTGCTTTCTGACCTTTTATGTGCTAGGTCAAAGTATGCTGCATTTTCCTTGGTTGAATTTTATAGTGAAATCAGTATCATGCACAGATAATATAATTACCAATTCATGTGAATCTCATCCCTCTCTCTCTAAAAATGTACTCACTCTGAGGTTGATGAAGTTCAAAGGGTTGCCAGTACAAATGCACGTATGCTTCAAGACCATGTTTATACCTTGTCATCCTTGTGAAATAACACATGTAGCTTCACATCTAATTCATGCTTCAAATTGTTCATCTACTTTCCACTGTTGTGGTACTGAGACAGCTAAAGACAGAGCTTTGTAGCTCACAGATATCTCTCATTTTTATCACTGCCATTCTTTTAAATAGATTTCTTTTCAATGCTTTTAAATTTGATATACATACTCAATATGTTTTTCAGTAGTAACAGTATCTATTATTTCAGCTCCACATATGTGTATCCATTGACAATAGGAGATCTAGAAGGACTGTAAAGCAAAAAATGCTAATAAAAATTAAGAGATTTTAATGGAGTTTGGGAAAAAAAAAGTCCAAAATATTTTTACAATATTTTTTGATTACACATGCAATCTAGATCTAGGAAATCAGTGGTCAGCATGATTTCACTCTCCAAACAGAATCAAGGACTCTGGTGAAATTAATGAAGATCCAATGATTTGAAATCTAATCAGAAAATTATTTTTAAGTTTTAAAGCAGTAAACTTAGAGGATAAAATTAGCCAAAATTAGCTTAACAAGCCATAATACAGTATGGAAAATTAGAAACCATATATGGCAGATTGATTCTTAACAGGATCTGTGCCGTTCAGCATTATTCCTCTGGAATGATTTCATCCTTTTTAAAAGAAAGAGTCAAAGGTCACATTGGTCTTGCCCTTGAAGCAGACAATATGAGATGTCAGCGTGTGTTTTCTGACACTGCATATGATGAATAACCTTGACATAGTAATAAACACATAACCTATATTAACATTTATAAGCACAGCACAGTGAAGTATTAATGCAATATATACTTCGACGATATATTGTGAATACACAGCTTTCATAGAAATGGATTTCCTCTAGCAACACTGTAGTGAATTTATTGTTTGTTTAAAATTGCTATAAAATACAAATTCTTTAAGTATCAGAATTTATACGTATCTGAAATATGGCCAACCATATATACATACACACTGGGTAAGAGAAGTACTTTAAGCAGACACTGGATTAAAAATATGCAAAACACCTAAACATTTGTATTTGTGGAGATATTTAAATTGTAAGAGAATAGTTTATTTTTTGTCTTTCAAATATCGTGCAGTCAATTGTCTTTGCAAGTACAGCTCTGTCATAAATTACTATTCAGTAAAAGTTATCAGCTATTCACTTGGTATTTCCAGTAGTGGAGAAAAATAATTGTGTACTGGTATGATGTCAAAGTGTACCTAACATTTGGTTGGAACAAAGAAGTTTCCTGTAAGTACAGGAAGCTGGGAATCTTGTTGTGGGAAGAGTTATAACACAATGTGTTATAAAAACATGATGTGTTTTGTGTGTTGGGTTTTTTTTTAATTATTTAGCTTTTAAAATGGCCTTGTATTTGTTATAGCTTTCTTGATGACGCATAAAGGTTTTTCTCTCTCTTTTTTTTATTTATTTTTACTGAAAATTAAATAAAGATATTATATATTAATGAAATGCAGGTGAACATTAAAGGATACTACTTTGTCCTGTGCAGAACAGTTTGAAGTACAGAGTTTGTCGTGTTCATGAGTAATATCTGTATCTTGCAAATATTCTTTTGTACATCATTTTTGCTTGCTTTTAGCTATATAGCATGCTCCCAACCTAGTAAGCTATTTCTAATACAGACAAGCTGTGTCAAAGTTTGTCGATATTCTTTCTGAATCTTTTAGAGAAGTCACCACGTACTATTACATGTAAGCTAACCCCAGTTTCTACACCAGCTTTTATTATTATGCAAACTCTATTATAACCATGGTGCAATAAATATTCACACTATGTGACAGAGTTGGAGTAATGCCTTCTATCTTAACACTTGCAAAACATCCTAGCACATATCCTGGTGTACTTTACAAAGTGAAAAAAGACATTTGTCATTCCTCCCATATATTATGAATGTTACATGACCATGAGAGATACTTTGTAGAAGGTATGTGTACAAGGGAGGTCAAGAATACATTTCATAGGATTAAATGAGAAGAAAAATATATAGAAAACAGTACTAAGTAGGTTAATGAAAAAAGTTTTATCTTTGTATTTTAATAAACACTTAACTGCTCAGAGATTGATATATCTTCACATGGGTCCATCATTGTTCCTATCATTACATAGGGTGTAAATCTTCAGGTGATTTGTAAATATTACTTTGGATTTTTTCTTTTCTTGTCTAATGTTTGTCATTGATGTATTTTAATATAAATATCTGCTTTTAAAGCAAAAATATATATTCTCTCACTGTTGACATTTTGGATCTTACCTGCGTTGTGTTAGGTATTATACATCTATTACACTTAAAGAGGTGACTCTGAGGGAAAATTACTTTGAAATCTAGTGAGAATGAAATCATTTAAGGACAGCTAGATAGCTGGTCACAGTGTTTATCACGGTGGAGTAAAGAATATTAATTCCCAATTCAAAACTCATCTTAAACCCATCATTAATAATCTCTCTAATCATGTTTGGCTTCCGTGAACAGCTAAAATGAGCTATTACTGGTGTTTCTATAAGATGTTATTGTGTTAGTTGTTTTTTAAGGAACATGATTTATAAGAGGTTGACTGAGCTGCTAGAACAGGCAGGGATAGCCATATGATTAAGCTACAACTAAACTAAAAAACAAACAAACAACAAAAAAAAACAGTCTCTATTGTCTTTACATTGAGTGTTAAGTGAAACTTATTAAGTAATGAAAACTAAAGGAAATAACATGTTTATACATCCAGAAGAGTTTGCAGTTCCAATGAAACCATAGAAAACACACCAGCTTTTTGTGGGTGTCAGTGTAAGAATTAAAAATAAGTTGAGGAATGTAACCCATATTCATTTACACTCCACAGCTTTCTTCATGGACTAAAACAAAACAAGTGGTTTGCTCCTCTCAACCACATTTTCACTTTTCTTTAGCTCAGAGTGACTGAGTGGTTCTCTTGAAATAGAACCTGAAATGGCACCTGCCACAACTAAAAGTGTCAGATAGATACAAATAATAGGTTTATAATAATACAATATGGTAATACTGCTGTGATCCCAACTTTGTATTTTTTCTGAAAAAAAAAAAATCACGTTGATAGATTTATTTATTTTTTATTTATTTATTTTTTAGCCTGTCTCTATTTTAATGAACAAATCTAGGTACTAAATGTTTTACACAAACAACTAAGCTACTTGTGTACTCTTGAAAACCTACAGGTAACATACACTGTAGATATACTTTCACATACTGTTGTAAGAACTCTTTTGATTCTGTAGCAAGGGAGAGAGAGGGCATAAAAATACCAAAATGTGAAGCAGTTCTCTCTCTCTCTGCCAAGGCAGAGGCAGGTTCTTCCCCTCTGCAAAAAGCATCAGGCCATGAGAGCACCTAGAAACTCACCTGCATTTGTCATCTGGTTGTGACAAAGGACGTGCAAAGAGTGAGGTGCCTATGAGCATCAGCGGGCTCTGTGCATTTAATTAATCATTGAAATTAGGTATACAGTTGCAGTACACCTGTGTAGTCTCAAAGTTTTGGACTAAGAAAGCTGACATTTTTTTGGATTTGGGTCTTGATTAGTTATAACTTGGAAAAGATTGGAAAGATTCTAAAGTGCCAGTTATATTCTGGTGATAATGAATTTGTCTTCTGCTGTTCTGAACATAATTATGGAAAGTTGTCTTACATTTCATCTGTTCTAATCTTTTTAATACATCCAGGAGAATTTCTACATTGCTTGCTTTTATCTCAGCTACCTTGGCCAAACTCAGGCTGCGGTTAAGCAAGCGCAGTTCTATTGACTTTTGTAAAAGTGCACCTAGTTAAGAGCAGTGTGAACCCAGCTCCCTGAGCAGGGAGTGAACATTCTGTGATTCACTTCACAAGAATGATGTGTTCTCTGTTAATAATGCTACAGCCATTGCACTGTGCCTTTGAAACTGCAATGAAGGTCCTGCTGCACATTTGTACCTTTTTTTTTTTTGCAGGAGCCCTTTTAGCATTTCCACTTCACTCATTTTACAAGCTGGCGTGCAACCTTTAGTGATCTCCTGAACATGCAGTTTTGTTTCCTGAAACACTAAATTTGTTTTTATCTTTCAATATGTAGAGGGATGTATGTGACTGTCCCTAGATTCACTTCTGATTGTGCAGACAAGCTGAAAGCATATAAGAACAAAAGGCAAATTAACCAGTAAACAAGGGAAGGGTACCAGGAGTACAGTTTGAAACAGGCAGGACACTTCTGCATGGAATTTCTTGTTGAGGACTGGATCATTTCTAAATAGTGTATGCTTACCTTTTCTGTGTGGGAATTGGGATACAGACATGTGCAAATAAGCACCAGCCTGGAAGAAGTAGGTTTCAGAATAACTAAAGATATTTCAGATACTTTGAGTTTTGCATACAGACTCTTGTTCGTGTTAATGCAGGAGTTGGAAAATCACTTCAGCAACAAAAAACTGCCACTTTTGCAATCAGAAAATCAGAGGTTGCATGAAATGATTTATTTATTTAATCTAAGAGACAAAGACTGTGTAAGTATGACACTTTACTGAGTGGACACTTACAATGAAACCAATTTGATTTAATATTTTCTATGATAACTGCTTTTCTAATGCTGATTTTAAGATCAAGAGGGAGAAGTTCTTACTGTATGCTCACTAAGTTATATCTTTGTTTTCAGAATTAGCAAGGAACTAATGATAAGACATCAATGAAAAATCAATTTCTATCCATCGACTTGACTACCATGATAATGCTGGCTCAATTCAAATTACTCTGAACATAATGTAGCTTCCCCAGCTTTCATAATTTTATGGCAAGTCTTAAGCTACCTTGTGTGTTTCTTTGCTGAAAGTTCAAGTTCTTACAGCAGTAATAATATGAAAGTATTAACTTTTAGTAAAAGCAGACATACACAAACACACACCAAAAAAAAAAAAAAAAAGGAACGGAAAAAGAACCTAATGACCCCAAGTTGCACCAAGGGAGATTTTTGTTGGATATTAGGAGACATTTCTTTACTGAAAGTGTTCTGCAGCATTGGAATAGGCTGCCCAGGGAAGTGGTGGAGTCACCATCTCTGGAGGTCTTCAAGAAGTATAGATATGTAGAACTTAGTAGCATGGTTTAGAGGTTAGAGGTGGACTTGTCAGTACTAGGTTAAAGGTTGGACTAGATGATCTTAGAGGTCTTTTCCAACCTGAATGATTCTACGATTCCTTCTTTTTTAAGTCTCACTTTTGAAGAGTTGAGTCATATGCTGAAGGTGGGAGCATGATCAGTTTGAAACTGACTGCAAAATTTTAAGATTGGGTGCATTGAGCATCAGGCTCCTGTTTCATCTGACAATACATATTTAAGTGAATTGCAATGAATCTGACAATTTAAAAAAATCCTGCTGCTTCTCCATCTGGATTCTTTCGTCCTCACATTCTCATGTAGCACTTGAATCAAAGAGAGCATGGATAAGCGCATACTCATGTTGCTTGTTGGCTCTTCAACCTCTGTGATGACTCCAGTAAGAGCATGGTCTTGTACCATGTTTCACGTATCAAGAGAAAGATCATCTGCATTTTGGAACTGTGCTTTTCCATTCTTCAAACGTGTGGTTTCACACAGCCTCTGAACCACAGGGATACTTGCAGTCTCCTCCTTAGATGCCTGTCTCCTTGCAAGTGCCTGTAGTCTCCTCTTTCTTACCTATTTATTGCCCATCTCAAAGTGGAGGGTCCAGGCCCTTTTTCCATTTACACATACGTCTTGAAGAGGGCCTAACTTTATTAGTTGAGCACAGGTGAATGGTATTAAGGTGCAGTATTATTAGACAGGGGTTATCTTTTACCTATTAACTACTTCACCATTTCCTGGTCATCATCTCATTTCAGGGAGTATCACATTGCTTTTCTGGTAATATATACTGTACTGCTTGAAGGAGAAATTCTGTTTCCCAGATTTGTGTCTGCTTTGTCATAACTGAAAGAAAAAAAAAAGGTGCACATTCATTACCAATATAATTTTTTATCATCCATCAATTCAACAAAGCACCTTTCCGACATTTATATGTATCAACATTTTTTTTATTATTAATTCACAGATTAGTAAAGTACAGATTTTGTTCTCAACTGCATCAGGAGTGTACTCCACTAGAATTAATTTGGATTTATGCTTGTATAAGAGCTCAGAATCATTGTCCACATGTGCAAAATGGATTTCTAGCTACACAACAAAGGAACAGTTACTTGGAGCAGCTGTTTTTTGGGAACAAATACAAAATTATATAAATTTGTTAGAAGCTAGTTTGCTGCCCTAAACACTAGTTTACTACAAAAAAATAAACATGCAACTGAAACTCATTAATTAAATCCAGTGTAGTCAAGAATCATGCATAATGTAACAGCTACTGCAAACAGTTCAGTCCTCATTTAAATTTCCTTCTTGCTCTTACAGACACGAGGATCCTGTACTTCAAGTAGTCACTGATAAGATTTTGCTTTCACATACTTGGAGAATGTCCTAGCACATATTTGTAAGACAAAGCAGAAGGATTATATATGCACATTTTTGCTTTTATAGTATTAACTCTAATCATTGAAAAAATACATACCTTGGCAAGTGTTTCATACCTTGGCAAGTGTTTCATACATGGCACTGCAGGACTATATATGTACACCTCAAAGGTTTTCAGGCTGTATGAAAAACAAGTGGCCTAATGCTCTAAGCTTTTAAGTAATAATACTATGACTGGGCTGTGTATGTGAGGTAGCCACTTTTAAATGGAACATGAAATTCTACATGAAAAATAGTATTTCTATATCTTCCAATAATTTTTATGAAGAGGATTTTAGTAAGCAGTCCACTATGCACAGCAGTGTTATTTCTGTAGCGCTGTCGTGTTAGTGGTGAGAATATGTTACTACAACAACACTGCTAATGTTCAAAAATGCAATTTGTTTAGAAGACAGGGACAGAAAAGGAAGCAAGTGGAGTTCACAAATTAAAAACTGTACAGCAGTTTCACTGCAAAACCATCTACTACTCATACAGTACCATCCAATTAATCCATTACTCTTACAAGAGGAATCCCTGTATATCCAGGTACAATCCTTGCCAAATATCTGGACACAATCATAGGCTTTTAGGATTAAAAGTAGCATAATAAAAGATAATGACCAAAATTAAGCACACCAATACAGAATGCTTGGGT